>NC_090926.1:199912001-200562834 GCF_040938575.1 Ambystoma mexicanum | reverse complement strand
GGAGGACCAGGGAGGGATTGGGGGCAACAAAGACATCACGGGGGACCAGGGAGGGGGTGGGGCAACAAAGACATCACGGGGGACCAGGGAGGGGGTGGGGGCAACAAAGACATCATGTGGGACCAGAGAGGGGGTGGAGGCAACACAAACATCACGGGTGACCAGGGAGGGTGGGGGGGCAACAAAGACATCACTGGGGACCAGCGATGGGGTGGAGGGCAACAGAGACTTTATGGGGGACCAGGGAGGGGGTGAGGGCAACAAAGACATCACAGGGGACCAGGGCAGGGGTAGAGGGCAACAAAGACATCACAGGTGACCAGGGCAGGGGTGGTGGGCAACAAAGATATCACGGGGGACCAGGGTGGGGGTGGGGGATACAAAGACATCACAGGGGACTGGAGAGGGCATGGGGGGCAACAAAGACATCACGAGGACCAAAGAGGGGGTGGGGGCAACAAAGACATCACAGGGGACCAGGGAAGGGGTGGGGGGCAACAAAGACATCACATGAGACCAGGGAGGGGGTGGGGGCAAAAAATACATCACGGGAGACCAGGGAAGGGGTGGGGGGCAACAAAGACATCACAGGGGACCAGAGAGGGAGTGGGGGCAACAAAGACATCACAGGGGACCAGGGAAGGGGTGGGGGGCAACAAAGACATCACAGGGGACCAGGGAAGGGGTGGGGGCAACAAAGATATCACAGGGGACTAGGGAGGGGTAGAGGGCAACAAAGACATCACAGGTGACCAGGGCAGGGGTGGTGGGCAACAAAGACATCACGAGGACCAGAGAGGGGGTGGGGGCAACAAAGACATCACAGGGGACCAGGGAAGGGGTGGGGGGCAACAAAGACATCACAGGGGACCAGGGAGGGGGTGGGGGCAAAAAATACATCACGGGAGACCAGGGAAGGGGTGGGGGGCAACAAAGACATCACAGGGGACCAGAGAGGGGGTGGGGGCAACAAAGACATCACAGGGGACCAGGGAAGGGGTGGGGGCAACAAAGACATCACAGGGGACCAGGGAAGGGGTGGGGGGCAACAAAGACATCACAGGGGACTAGGAGGGGGTGGGGGCAACAAAGAACATCACAGTGGACCAGAGAGGGGGTGAGGGGCAACAAAGACATCACGGGGGACCAGGGAGGGGGTGGGGGGCAGCATAACAGTGGCAGACAGGGGGCAGACAGGAGTCTTAGTCGTGGGCCTTTGTAGTTGAGTCCAGCTCCCACCTCCCAGTTGCACCCATTGGCCTATCTAGGCAAGGGCAACCAATGAGTGTCACAGAGCTTCTTAACAACTTTTATTAAGCAATCTGCAATTTAAAAACATTCTGAGAATTAGGAAGGAGTGGCAAGATAGACAAAAGTTAAACCTTTCATTGAGTTTTTTAGTGCCAAGAGACGAGGGTGACTATGATTGGCGCCTTGTAGCTGATCTCACTCATTGATAACATTTTGAGAAGGTGAGTAAATGATGTTGACGAGTCTGGGTGGAGTGGGCTAGATACAAAGATGCTAAGATCACATAATAATTAAACTTCAGCTCAATTAACTATGACAATATTCCAAATGAGTATTATACTGTATTGCATTATAACATAGCTCACTCACCGGGCCACCGCTATTCTCTCTCACTCTGTCTCGTCTCACAGAATGCAAAACATACTCTCCATTTGATTTTCACTGCAACAAATAAACATGCAAATTGTGGCTATTTAGGTAAATTGTTTGTAAATGGGGCTTGTATGGATTAATTTGGACATTTGGAAATCCGAGGTTGCTTGCGCACCCCGGGAGTGATGTCTGTGCCCAGGTGCTGTGCAATTTTCAGTGGGCCTGTGCCAGCGTGGAGAGGCGTCATGGGAACATGATTGCCCCACTCCCATTCTTTCAAGAGCTCTGTAACTTTTTGTGGTTACTAAGCAACCACTGCAAAGTTACAGAACTCTTGAAAGCACAAGGCCATAGGGCGCTTGCGTAGCCCAGGAAGCCATGGAGCTTCCGTTTTCATTTTTTTTCTCCCAATTGTTTTCATTAGGATTCGCAGAGCCCATTCCAGGGCTAGCAAAAGACAGTGTCAGTCGCAGCTGCGAGCCCCAAATGCCATTCCTGGGTAACGTTGAGTTCCAGGTAATCACTTGATATCCAGGCTTAAGTGGTGGAGAGGTCGTGTTTTAACTAGTGAATGTGTTGAGGCAGTTGACCTTCCGGTATACCTGTCATCAGTACACTGCTGGACTTTGATGTTGGTTTGGCCAAGAGTACCCCTGTGGCTCCATGTAGAGGTTGAAGATAGCAGGGGAGAGGATCGAGCCTTGTGTGACTTCACAGGTTACTGGCACCAGTGGGTTCTGCAAATGCCAAGATGCAGATGTATTACATGCAAAGAGTTGGGGCTTAGGCTTCCATACGTATTATCTTTTTATAAAACTGTTGTGATGGTGTTTTGGTCCAGGGACTCATTACGAGTTCGGCGGGCAGTAAAAAAGTGGAAGTCATTCCATTACCTCCACCTTTTTGGTATTAACAGAATGAACATCACTACACTGCCGAATTTCGAGTTTGACCAAAGTTACCCATGTTGTCCTAGGGACACCAAAACTGGTGATTTGCACTGCCATAGATTTGGATTGGGTGTAAAGTCCCAACTTAAAGCATCTACTTTACCTGGCAATAGGACAGTGCAGTTAAAAGAACCCCCTGGGACTGGAGTCTCTTCTATGATTGCTTAGGGCCTGGGGATTATCTGAAACTAAATGTGTCCTTTATACATTGTTTTTCTTTTAAAAAACCTGCTTGATAAGGCCACCTCCCTCTGACAGACCGTAATTCTACAAATAGATGGGGTAAACAGATAAAGCATTGTTCTTGTCTGTTGGAGGATCAGACATGTTAACGCTTGTGAATTAGTCATTAACCCTTTCTCCCCCACTTTAGTGTCTGTGTGTGTGTGCGTGTGTGTGTGCCTTATTTAGTCTGCAATACTAAAGTGGTAGTTAACCCATTTTGATGTTAACCTGGATTTAAGTTGTATAGTGATTTTACTTGCATGGTAGTGTGAACCTGATGCAAACCTGTTAGTCAATACATTTTTGTACTTGCCTGTCGACCTATGTCCCTTAAAATATTGTATTAACTGTAATGCATGCCAAGTCTACCTCCCCTGGAGTCTCTGCCTAAATGATTTGCTAGATTACATGCTAGGTGTTTGGTGAGGTCTCTGCCTAAATGATTTGCTAGATTACATGCTAGGTGTTTGGTGAGGTCTCTGCCTAAATGCTTTGCTAGATTACATGCTCAGTGTTTGGTGACACCTTTATTATAACCTTGCTGCTCCCCAGTTGACTTCTCAAATCCCCTCATTAGAATAGATTATGAAAGAAAAACGGCTAAACAGTCACTACCAGCCTTGCTTGAATGGAAGTGATCACTTCATGCCTTCTACTTGCAATTTTATTGGTAGCTACTGCCCTTTAATTGGGGGCTGCTGCTCGCCTACATTTTGTTTCTGAAACAAACCTTGAGCTTAGGCAGAATGTATATTTTGGGGTTCATTTTCCCAAACTTTATGGGTACTATAAACATTTTGTTTTTTGGCTTTATAACAAGGGTGGGGAGACTTCAAAAGCCATCTGTCACTTCAACCCTTTTCTGATGAGTTGCCCTAAGTAGCCATATTGCCACCAGCAATTTAACTCTGATCATGTCCAGGTCGGGAGGTACACTCACGTTCTTTTTCTTCCCCTCAGCAGAACCCGTGCTAGTTTCCTTGAGTCTCAGGCTGCTGGTATCGCCTTCAAAAGGCTGTTGCAAAGTTGTGCTGTGATGAAATGCTTCTTTCCTGCCGTACTCCATTAAAATGGAAACCTAGACTTAGAAAGTTAAATGAGATTAGACAAGGAGTCATCTGGGCGAGGAGTACAGCAATGACTGTATTCCAGTTAAGGCCCTACCACTCTTATTACCTTAGATAGCATAGCACACCCACTTTAGGCAGCTAGTAAATAGTTTTCATTCACTACTGAGTCTCACATTTTTGCATTTCTCCCTGTCATGTGGCAGTCCTCATAATAACACACCTGCTTGGTAGTGTAGTTCACAGGTTTATTGCTTCAGAACCACATCATGGAAATCAGGTATTAACAGGTAATCATCAAGAGAGATCTTGTGGAGAGCCAACTGGCTCCCACCACCCAGGCTGCATCCTGATCAAATGCATAGGTCAGAACTCCATCCACACAACATTCTACCCAGGCACACAGGGCTCCACCCTAACATTCCATACTGACATCCCCACTCACCAAGACATGCCAACATGGCATGTGGAAACGTTACACTCACACTCAGATATAACACACCTCCCCTTGTTACCGGATGAAATATGGAAATGTCACACTCACACTCATATTTTACAAACACCACTCAAACAACACTCACACCTGCTCCAAGACCAAAAATGGTTCCTCACCAGGAGACAGAAGCACCCAACCGAACGTACCTAACACGCTACAGAAGGTAGCACCACAACTCTAAATCATCAGGAAATACCATGACTCCTCCCGTCCATTCCTGCCACAAATGGACACCCAGGCTGCAACCCCAGGGAACTAAACTGCCCCTCCATTGCAGCCTGGGTGTCCAAACCACATTCTCACACCACCTATTAAAAAAAATGAAACCCCTTGCATCCATCCCTACCAGTGATGGACCCCCAAACTGCCACCCCGGAGCACTACCATGCCCCTATATGGGCTAATATACTGGCCCTTCTGTACCATCAAGAAACTGAACTAACTTGCGATGGCATCATCTGTCTCCGACTCTCTCACTAAACACCAAAATGTGGAAACCTCACACTCACACACATTCACACTCACATACTCAGCCATGTGGGAGCAGACGCAGCAAACACTGCACACAATCTACATACATGCCATCTCAATATGCTGGCCAGGTAACATTAAGACTCATCAAGAACTCTAAAACAGTTACCAACCCACGCTTCCAATAGTCAGAAGCAAAAGAGTAAAAAAAAAATAATCAAACTGCAACACAAGACCCAGGAATAGGTGGTACAGTTGATCTAAATATACGCTGAAGAAACTATGAAATCCAACTCATGAATTGAAACTCCAAATCTCCACAAGTCATGAAACAAGTCATGAAACACCTCACAACACACAGATTGGCCGGCGGGCGTCGCCAACCAAGACCTAATCACTCTCACCTGGCGTGTTTGACATTCTTTCCAAACCTAATTGACACAACTGCTGACACTTTCTCAGCAAAGTCAACATCCTTATACATAACCACTGAGTCCTCATTTGACATCAGTGTACCAACTGGTATCTTAACTATAACTCCTTACCTAAACCAGAAAAACACCCTTACACATACCACTGAGTTCTCCATTGAGCTCAGTGAACACTTGTATCCTAACCATAACTCCATACCTAAGTATAATAGTCATCCTTGCACATATCCACCGAGTCCTCCAATGACATCAGTGTGCAACATCTATCCCAACCATATCTCCTTACCTAAACCAGATAAGCATCCTTACGCATAACCACTGAGTCCTCCACTGACATCAGTGGGAAACTGGTATCCTAACCTTAGCAACATACATAAGCCAGATCCACATCTTTCGCCAAATATTGCACATATCCTTGAAGCGCAAAACCCAGTCACTTCACACACTCTACAATGTACCACATTACCACTATGTTAACCACAAAATCAACATCACACTACTTGTAATAGCATTATAAACATTTGTATTTATTGTCATAACATTGTAGACAAGTCTCCTGCAATTCCTCAAAAAATGTTTTTTAACTGTAACCTCTCTGTATGTACACTACTGACACAGTAATGAACAATGGAATTGCATATTACTTCTGTAGGAGAACATCTAAAAAAACAATTGTGGACTGCTGCCTCCTTGCAGTTAGTCGTTCCTGAAAGGTACCTGAAATTCCTCAAAATGGTTAAACACCCAGAGACCGATCATTCCGCATACCCCGCTGTCCAACCACTGTAACCTCCCACCTAGATATTAACCTTTTACTCATATTACCTTTAAGAAGGGCACTTATGTACAACTTGTACTAATAAGGTGGGAAAACAAAACATTACTGAGGGTGACACATGTTACCCCACCAGACTTTCACTAAAACATGTTTAGCCCCATTTTAAACTGTGCTTAACCCTTACAGGTCCCTTGGCATAACGTTCCTCAATTAAATCAGTTTCTTTTCTACCCTTAGGAATAACAGAGCATACAGTGGCGAAATCGCGCAGCACGACACACATCCTCCAATGTTTATGACAATCTCCCCTGCCAAGCGATTCTTCAACTGGATTTTACACTTTTTTAACTACCCCCATTAAGCCTTATTGTATCTCAAAAGAGGATATGTGGGAAAATGTGCATTTATAAACACCACTTAATCAGCAGATACCCGTTACGGTGGAGCTTAACCTCAAATCAATAGGAAAAGAAAATGCCATCAGGATGGCATACCGACAGTACCACACTGCATTTTCTTTTTTTAATAACACATTTTATTGTATTTGTAACATACAACCACTGGGCCTTCCAGGGCCAGCATTTAAACAACAACAATAATAATAATAATAGAAATAAAAATCACGTTGGATGGGAAAACCACTCATATGGAACACATACTATATGCTTTTATGTAACATTGAATACATAGCGTAATAGTGTTTGGTACAATAGTAGGTTTACCGCAGCATTGTCCACAACCCTAAGTCTATGATGTTATGATATTAAAAGTTCAGTAGTTCACACCGTGTCTTCCCAGCGTTGCCATACCCTATCTGCTTTTTCAGGGCAACCTCTGGCTCTGTACACCCTCCTTTCTATTGCGATGCAGATTTCTACATCCGTAATCCACTGATTAACCTGCGGCGGTTCCGCTGCCCCCCATAGGCGTGCTATGTTTCTTTTGATTATCGCTGTTGTGGTCATGAGGCAGAGCTTTTCGTATTTTGACAGATCTATCTCACTGTCAACTCCCAGCAGCAACAGTTTGGGATCTCTGGGGATCGTCTGGTTCAGGACTCTTGATAACACATCGCAGCATTGCTGCCAGTAATGACTGATTACTGGGCATTCCCACAGTATGTGAAAGAAGGTTCCTTCCTCCTCCCGGCAGTGCAGACAGTTGGGTTCAGCTATTTTACCCCATTGGTACAGGGCTACCCTCGGGTAATAGATCCTGTGCAATATCTTCAGTTGTACTAGGCGTAGTCTGGCTGATATGGTGACTTCACGGGGGTACATCAGGATTTGGACCCAGTCTTCCGACATAATTTCTCCCACTTCAGTTTTCCATTTTGATTTCAATCGTTCCAGTTCCGGTGTGGCGAAGGAGGTGATAACACTGTACATAACAGTGGTGACTTTAGCTGGAACATGGTCCACCACTATGTTCCGTTCCAGTGGAGTAGAGTCTGCCATGTCAGAGAGAGCGGGGAGGTGCTGTTGCAGGGCGTGTTGGAGTTGTGTATAGTGATATCTCTCTGCCTCCGAGAGGTCAAAGGTCGAAATTAGTTCATCAAAAGGTCTAATGGATCCATCTGCTATAATGTCCTTCACTTTTTCTATACCATGTCTCATCCACACCGGCCATTTCGGCAGTTTGATCACCTCGGGGAGGTTCCTGTTGTTCCACAATGGTTGTAGTGGAGTGATTTTGTCTCCCCAGCCTATAAAGGTGTGTGACTCTGCCCAGATACGTGGCGTGTGCGAGGTCATGTCACGAGGAGATGTTCTAGGTGTCGCAGCATATAATTCCATGGGGGGTGACGCTCTCACATGTGGTAGTCTTGAATCGGTGTGTAGAGCGTCGTTTATCACCGCTATCTGACTGGCCCAGTAGTATGTTTGTAGCCTCGGCAGACCGATACCTCCTTCCCATATTGACCTTTGTAGTGTTTGAAGCGCTATACTCGGGTGTCCGCCACCCCATAGGAGTTGCCTAAGTACACAATCTATGTCCTGGAACGTCTTGGTTGGTATGTGCAGTGGAGCATTCTGTAGCACGTACAGGTAGCGGGGAAGTGTTAACATTTTGAACAGTGCAGCTCGCCCCAAGAGGGTCAGGGATAGAGACTTCCAATGTTGCACATCTCTTGTGAATCTTTCCGTAATAGGTTGGAGGTTATCGGATGTATAGTCGTTGAGATTTCTTGTAATCCGGACGCCCAGATATCAAAACCGTTCATGCACGACTTTATAAGGGCAAGACTCAGGGGTCTCGTTTCCCAGTTGGTTCAGTGCAAATAGTGTGGTTTTGGACTGGTTCACCTTCAGACCGCTAAAGGTACCATATTCTTGCATTAGCTGTGTTACCACTGGACATGTTGTTTTAGGTTCTTGAAGGTATATCAGTAGGTCGTCCGCGTATAGTGAGACTCTGTCTCCCCACTCTGGTCCTCCGGGGAAGCCTTTCCATGTGTGCGTGTCTCTCAGCCATTGGATTAACAAGGGGGGTCCTGGGAGTCCCTCCCCCAGACATTAGTCCTGGTTACGAGAGACTTACCCAGAGTCTTTAGCTCACTATCTTTCACAAAGAAGAAATATCCCAGACATATCAGTCTTTGTCCTGCCCTGGGGCAGTCCAGCACCGAAATGCTAGGCAATTCTCCTCTGAACAAGAGTACCAACAGAAACCCCAGACACGTGTTTCGGTCTGGTTGGACCTCATCGGTAGGGTGGTTCTGTGCCTCTCTAAGAATAGTGAGCAAGGGGTCCACGTCTGGATTCCCCTAGTAACTTAGGGTGAGACCCAAAGTTACTTAAATATGCAGATTAACAAGGGGGGTCCTGGGAGTCCCTCTGCCAAACATTAGTCCTGGTTACGAGAGACTTACCCAGAGTCTTTAGCTCACTATCTTTCACAAAGAAGAAATATCCCAGACATATCACTCTTTGTCCTGCCCTGGGGCAGTCCAGCACCGATATGCTAGGCAATTCTCCTCTGAACAAGAGTACCAACAGAAACCCCAGACACATGTTTCGGTCTGGTTGGACCTCATCAGTAGGGTGGTTCTGTGCCTCTCTAAGAATGGTGAGCAAGGGGTCCACGTCTGGATTCCCCTAGTAACTTAGGGTGAGACCCAAAGTTACTTAAATATGCAGATTAACAAGGGGGGTCCTGGGAGTCCCTCTGCCAGACATTAGTCCTGGTTACGAGAGACTTACCCAGAGTCTTTAGCTCACTATCTTTCACAAAGAAGAAATATCGCATAATTAAGTAACTTTGGGTCTCACCCTAAGTTATTAGGGGAATCCAGACGTGGACCCCTTGCTCACTATTCTTAGAGAGGCACAGCTCCTCCCTACTGATGAGGTCCAACCAGACCGAAACGCGTGTCTGGGGCTGCTGTTGGTACTCTTGTTCCGAGGAGAATTGCCGAGCATTTCAGTGCTGGACTGCCCCAGGGCAGGACAAAGACTGATATGTTTGGGATATTTCTTCTCTGTAAAAGATAGTGAGCTAAAGACTCTGGGTAAGTCCCTCGTAACCAGGACTAATGTCAGGCAGAGGGACTCCCAGGACCCCCCTTGTCAATTTGCATAATTAAGTAACTTTGGGTCTCACCCTAAGTTACTAGGGGAATCCAGAGGTGGACCCCTTGCTCACTATTCTTAGAGAGGCACAGCTCCTCCCTACTGATGAGGTCCAACCAGACCGAAACACGTGTCTGGGGATGCTGTTGGTACTCTTGTTCCGAGAATTGCCTAGCATTTCAGTGCTGGACTGCCCCAGGGCAGGACAAAGACTGATATGTTTGGGATATTTCTTCTCTGTGAAAGATAGTGAGCTAAAGACTCTGGGTAAGTCCCTCGTAACCAGGACTAATGTCTGGCAGAGGGACTCCCAGGACCCCCCTTGTCAATTTGCATAATTAAGTAACTTTGGGTCTCACCCTAAGTTACTAGGGGAATCCAGACGTGGACCCCTTGCTCACTATTTTAGAGAGGCACAGCTCCTCCCTACTGATGAGATCCTACCAGACCGAAACACGTGTCTGGGGATGCTGTGGGTACTCTTGTTCCAAGGAGAATTGCCTAGCATTTCAGTGCTGGACTGCCCCAGGGCAGGACAAAGACTGATATGTTTGGGATATTTCTTCTCTGTGAAAGATAGTGAGCTAAAGACTCTGGGTAAGTCCCTCGTAACCAGGACTAATGTCTGGCAGAGGGACTCCCAGGACCCCCCTTGTCAATTTGCATAATTAAGTAACTTTGGGTCTCACCCTAAGTTACTAGGGGGATCCAGACGTGTACCCCTTGCTCACTATTCTTAGAGAGGCACAGCTCCTCCCTACTGATGAGGTCCAACCAGACTGAAACACGTGTCTGGGGATGCTGTTGGTACTCTTGTTCCGAGGAGAATTGCCTAGCATTTCAGTGCTGGACTGCCCCAGGGCAGGACAAAGACTGATATGTTTGGGATATTTCTTCTCTGTGAAAGATAGTGAGCTAAAGACTCTGGGTAAGTCCCTCGTAACCAGGACTAATGTCTGGCAGAGGGACTCCCAGGACCCCCCTTGTCAATTTGCATAATTAAGTAACTTTGGGTCTCACCCTAAGTTACTAGGGGAATCCAGACGGACCCCTTGCTCACTATTCTTAGAGAGGCACAGCTCCTCCCTACTGATGAGGTCCAACCAGACCGAAACACGTGTCTGGGGATGCTGTTGGTACTCTTGTTCCGAGGAGAATTGCCTAGCATTTCAGTGCTGGACAACCCCAGGGCAGGACAAAGACTGATATGTTTGGGATATTTCTTCTCTGTGAAAGATAGTGAGCTAAAGACTCTGGGTAAGTCCCTCGTAACCAGGACTAATGTCTGGCAGAGGGACTCCCAGGACCCCCCTTGTCAATTTGCATAATTAAGTAACTTTGGGTCTCACCCTAAGTTACTAGGGGAATCCAGACGTGGACCCCTTGCTCACTATTCTTAGAGAGGCACAGCTCCTCCCTACTGATGAGGTCCAACCAGACCGAAACACGTGTCTGGGGATGCTGTTGGTACTCTTGTTACGAGGAGAATTGCCTAGCATTTCAGTGCTGGACTGCCCCAGGGCAGGACAAAGACTGATATGTTTGGGATATTTCTTCTCTGTGAAAGATAGTGAGCTAAAGACTCTGGGTAAGTCCCTCGTAACCAGGACTAATGTCTGGCAGAGGGACTCCTAGGACCCCCCTTGTCAATTTGCATAATTAAGTAACTTTGGGTCTCACCCTAAGTTACTAGGGGAATCCAGACGTGGGCCCCTTGCTCACTATTTTTAGGGAGGCACAGCTCCTCCCTACTGATGAGGTCCAACCAGACCGAAACACGTCTCTGGGGATGCTGTTGGTACTCTTGTTCCGAGGAGAATTGCCTAGCATTTCAGTGCTGGACTGCCCCAGGGCAGGACAAAGACTGATATGTTTGGGATATTTCTTCTCTGTGAAAGATAGTGAGCTAAAGACTCTGGGTAAGTCTCTCGTAACCAGGACTAATGTCTGGCAGAGCGACTCCCAGGACCCCCCTTGTCAATTCTCAGCCATTGGGCCAGCGTTTCCATGGCCAGAGCGAAAAGGAGGGCTGATAGTGGACAGCTTTGTCGTGTCCCCTTCCCCAAGGCAAAGGATCGTGACGTCCAACCGTTCACCTTCACTTCGGCCGTCGGCGCCTCGTACAGCAGTTGGATCCAGGTTAGGAATCGCTCGCCGATCCCCATTTTACGCATAATCGCCCAGAGTGCCTCCCAGTGGACCGAGTCGAAGGCCTTCTCAAAGTCCACCGCGAGTACTGCCATGGGGGTGTCCAGAGTCTGGGCGCGCTCAATGGCCAGGTGTAGTCTGTGTATGTTCATTCTCGTAGATTTACCCGGCATAAAACCACATTGATCTGGGTGTATTAGGGATGTTATGACCTGTTGTAGGCGCGTCACCAACAGTTTCGCCAGTATCTTCGTCTCACTGTTAATTAGAGATATTGGTCGACAAGAGCCACATTCGTCCGGGGGTTTGTCTGCTTTGGGTATCACAACTATTGTCGCCTTCCTTAAATCCGCTGGTAGACTGCCCTTGTCTCGGGCCTGCTGATACAATTTGAGTAAGTGTGGGGCCAGTTCAGTTCTGCCTATCTTCTTCCAGGTTTCAATGGGGAAACCATTCGGACCAGGTGTCTTTCCGAACTGGAGTTGCATCATAGCTGCCACTATCTCGTCTTCTGTGATATTTCTAGCCCAGCCGTTTGTTCAGCGTTAAGAGAGGGAAGGGCGATCTTTTCTAACACAGAGGCTTCAGGGGGAGTTTCAGGTGCCCTGTATAGTTTTTCATAATATTTTGCAAATTCCTCTGCAATATCTGCATCTGTTGATCTCGTTTCGGCGTTTTGTGTTGTGATCACTCTTACTTGGTTGTGTCCCTCATCTCTCCGCTCGAGCCATGCTAGCATCTTTCCAGCTTTGTCGCCTGTTTCATAGATTCTGGCTCCCATCGCCCCATGTGCCTGTTTAGCATTATCCAACGCAATATTTTGTAACTTTTTTTGAGCTAGGATCAGAGCTCTGTTCGTGTCAGGAGTATCCTGGATTAGGTGTGTTTCCTCCGCTAGTTTGACATTTGCCTCTGCTTCTCTTATTGATTCCAGGTGTGCTTTCTTTTGTGCCGCGGTCCAGGAGATGATCTCTCCACGAATCACAGGTTTGTAGGCTTCCCACAGAGTAATAGGGGAGTCTACCGTTCCTTCATTCAACTCAAAGTATGTTGTGGTAGCGTTTTGTAGACGTTCTAACAATTCCGGGGACCCTAGATGGTAATTATTCAGCCTCCATACTGGTGGCTGGATTGGTTTATACGTCGTAATTGACATGAGTAGGGGGGAATGATCCGAGATGCCTCTTGGGAGGTACTCTGCCTGTGTTGCTGTGTGTATTATTGATGCTGGTATAAAGAAATAGTCTAGGTGCAATAATGATGCGTGTACCCCAGAGTGATAAGAGTATTCTTTGCCTTCTGGGTGAAGGTCCCGCCACACATCTCTAATTCCAAAAGCTTCGACAAAGGTGGCTAGATTAGTTCGGCGGTTGGGGTCTCTACTGCGCAGGTGTGTGCGGTCTCGGGTATTGTCCATTACATCGTTGAAATCTCCCCCCAGGATTAGGATGTCTGAGGTGTCCATAGTGATCAGTGGCGTGATGTCTTCTATCAGCGTGGTTTGCAGTGTGGGTGGGGCATAGATCGCCAGTAGGGAGATCGTTTTGTTCCAGAGCGTGCCTGTGACATGCGTGTACCTGCCTCCAGTGTCCTGTGTTGTGTCCGTAAGGGTAAAGGGAAGTCTTTTATGTATCAGTATTATTACTCCTCTGGCTCCCATCGTGAATCCTGCTTGTATTGCTGTGCGGTAGTTGGACCGCTTAAACAGTGCATTGGTTGTTCCCGCTAGGTGGGTTTCAGTTAGGAAAGCAATATCTGGGCTATGTCTATTCAGGAATTGCCGCACTAATCGTCTCTTCAGACTGCTTCCTAGACCATTCACGTTCCAGGTGAGGAGCTTTAAGGTTCAGGTCTTAGTGTCTTGCGGAGTCATTTAGGCGTTCGTGGGTGTAAATAACAGTAACGTTCTTTGGGTTCTGGCCATTGTGTTCATGAGTACCATGGCAGGGAACAACGGCCTAAGTCGTACCAAAACCTGTGTCTCGAGAACTTCAATGTCCCATTGAGTTTGTCTAACTTTTAAACATAAAAACATATACCCAACTCCCCCCTCCCTATACGTCGCCACCAACTGAAGCATCTGTCGCCCCATTGCAACTCAAATACAAAGTAAACAAAAACTGTAGATTTGCAGCTCATTGCTCGTAAGTTCCCACCGGGCTCCATTGGAAAGAAGCAGGGGGGGACTTTCCAGGGGGAAGGGGGGGCTTCCACCTGTTCTGGCCGCTTTCCTATGAGTCTCTTCATGGCTGTTACAATCGTGTAAGCAGAATGTCAATAATGCACAGTACCTTACACCTTGCTCATTGGGGCCTCCAGAGTTCCTGATCGGTCATGCCTCGGGTGTCAGTCTTCCCTTTCTTGTGGTTGCGGAACGTTGCCTGGCGGTTGTCGATCCGGCGGTTCATGTCTTGGTCGGGCTCGGGGGGCTCTGTTTCTGTTGCCTCTTGCCTTGGTCCAATCACCTTCAATGTGCTGCTCTGCCCACTTCCACGCATCCTTGGGGTCAGTGAAGTGGACCGTCGTGTCTTTATAGTATATTTTAAGTTGGGCGGGAAATAGGAGGCCGTATTTCACATTCAAGGTTTGCAACTGTTTTTTGAGTTGGTCAAACGATTGTCTGGCTTTTTGCATGTCTCTGGTGTAATCTGGAAAACACGCTATCTTCGATCAATTGTATGTGAGGGTGCCTTTTGCCCGTGCCGTCTGGAGCAATGCGTCACAGTCTCGATAATTCAATAGCTTCGCTATCACTGTGCGTGGGGGGGCACCTGGTACTGGGCGGCCCGTCGGCACGCGGTGGGCCCGTTCAATTGAAAAGAAGTTGGAAAATGTGTCTGCTTCGAACATGTCTGTGAGTAACTGCTCCAGAAATAATTCCATGTGCGGGCCTTCAGCTTTCTCCGGCAATCCCAGGATTCTAACATTATTATGCCTGGATCTTCCCTCGCTCTCATCGACCCTCTCCTCCATGGTTTTTAGGCGGGTCGTAACTCTAACCAGCTGTTGTTCTACTTGCCGTAGGCCGTCCTCCGTCCCAGATATGCGTTGCTCTGCTTCTCCAGTACAGGACGTCAGCTTCTGGAGGTCATGCCGGAGGAGGGAGACATCCATGCTGATGCCGTCTATTTTTTGCTCCATCGAGGCCCGTGAGTCTGCTATGGCAGCCATGATGTCTTTTAGCAATATTGTGCCTTCTGCTCGTGGTATAGTGTCTGGTAGGTCTTGATCCGACTGGGTGGTTGCTGTCGGTGTCGTGAATTGATCCATCCTGCTCTGGGAGATTAGTTTCCTGGGTTTATCTTTGCCCATGTCGTATGGCGATGGTGAGGTGCCTCCGACTGAACAGATGCACAGTTTTGGGGTGCAGGCCGGCTTGCGTAATATTTCTTCTGCGCCCTTCTGGGACGGGGGTGACTGCTAGTCCGTGGAGGTCCGGGTGCCTGTTGGTTAGGCCTGTGGGCAGTCGCTCCCAGGCATGGGCCGCTGGTCACAGGTCTATCACAGTATGGTACTCCTTCACTCTGCTACGTACTGATGGGTGCGGCCATTTTGTCCGTGCTTTCCGGCTGCCATGTAATTTCACTGATTGCACTACGGGCCCACGTAGGCACAGGTCTTCGCCACGCGCACCCACAGGTCGGCTATGGCGTTTCCCGAAACGGGTTATGAAGCCAGCGGGTCACGGGCCGTGCACCTACCGGGCCGCTTGGTTCTACATGCCATCTGGGCTGCTTCTCTTGCAGGCTCTGTACGAGCACGAGGGCCAGGATAGGGCGAGCGTCTGGATGTCGCCCTAGGTTGCAGTCTCCCTCTCGGGTCACTCTGGCGGCCCGACGGTGCACTGGGGGTTTGTCTCAGCACTCACACAGGCACAGCGTAGATCCGCCGTTTTCGGGAGACAGTGGGCCGGCTCTCCGTATTGTTCGACATGTTCCCGCCTGGTTCGGTTTGCTGGCCGGGGGTTCTCCACGGATCAAGTGAGTGCTGCTGTTCTGGTGGAGCTTCCACCTCGTCATGCGCGGATGTTATTCCTGTGTACCTTCGTTCCCAGCCACAGGTCACTGATCGCAGATCCGCATCGGAGTGACGATCTTTCATTCGGCTACGATCCGACGGGCGCGGTCATTTTGTCTGCGTTTTCCCGCTGCCGCGCGGCTTGTTTTCCTCGGCTCTGAACTCACCCAGGAGTATGCTATTTTGGCCAGGATTACGTCTGGTTGTGCCCGGTGTGTTTGTCTTCTGGAAAATGTATAGGTTCTACAGGAAAGCCATTCGTAGCAGGCTGTTTCTACAGGATATCTGCCGCGGCTGCAGGAGCTACAGGGGTTCACGTCCTCATTGCTCTGCTGCTGGCCATGCCCCGACCACACTGCATTTTGATTCCGGTTCGCTCGTCTAACTCCAAGGGATCAATAACCATGGGGACCAACATCCCTGAAGAAAGATAAACATGTGTTCCATCATAGTTCACAGTCTACGTGCCCTCCGTAATCCAGTTCATGTTCGCAAAAAAAAGAAAAATGTACCATACGGAGGGATATGACGTGAGGTCATCATGTTCCCTCCATGCACTAAGGTCCTTTTCTCCAGCTTTGTTTCTTCACTCCGCAGCCGTATCTCCTATAATCCACAACGCCGTAATCATCCCAATCCATGATGCAGTGTCGTCTCTCTCACCATAGGACGCTGTCTATAGGACTGTTCCATGAGGCTGCCAGCTCCCACAGCGGTGGGCATGACATCTCCATTGTGACACTGGACGTGGCGGGGAGAGCAGCCTCCAGGCTCCAACCACTGCAATGGTCAGACCGCCATCCCTCACATGGGCTGACACAAAATGTGTCCGCTTCACTCCGACATCTAACCAGTATACCGCGGCACCCCGCAGAGCCAAGTAAGCACGTCCAGGACACCACAGCGCCTCGGCTGCAGCACATCACAGCGCCGAGGTGCATCTTGTAAACTTAAGTTAATTCTTCTGGGTCGGGCACTCTGTGGATGGAAACAACGTGGGAAAACAAAGTCGCAGATCCTTATTGGGTGCAAGGTCACACTGTCAGCCATACTATAGGACCACTCTCCTTATCAAGTTCTCCATGGACTTCACTCCAACAACTTAACATCTCCCTGGGTGGTGGGACCAATGTGATGGGGTCAGTGGTTCTCCCTCTTCCTCACTTCAGTTATCAGCTTCATAACTGCTCCGCCCGCAGCAATCATGGCCATTTCTCATTCTCTGATGCATGTACCTGTTTCTCTGCTTCCCTGCTTCTCTGCTTAGCTTCTCTGCTTAGTTTCTCCATGGGTCCCTGTCTGAGACCAGTCCTCGTCACCAATGTTTTGTTGCAGTGCTCATAATAACACACCTGCTCTGTAGTGTAGTTCACAGGTTTATTGCTTCAGAACCACATCATGGAAATCAAGTATCACCAGGTAATCATCAAGAGAGATCTTGTGGAGAGCCAACTGGCTCCCCACCCAGGCTACATCTTGATCAACTGCCTCGGTCAGAACTCCATCCAACCAACATTTTACTCAGGCACACAAGGTTCCATGCTAACATTCCATACTGACATCACTACTCACCAAGGCATGCATAAGTTGTCACGACTCAGACATAACACTCCCACTGCTCAAGTACCCCAAATATAGGTGTTTCTCCATGTACCGTTGAATATCAAATTTAGGCATTTCTCCATGTACTGTTGGATCTCAAATTTAGATGTTTTCTCCCAGTGGTCAAGTGCCCCAAATTTAGATGTTTCTCCATGTACTATTGAATCACAAATGTAGGCGTTTCTCCATGTACTGTTGAATCACAAATGTATGTGTTTCTCCATGTACTGTTGAATCTCAAATGTAGGCGTTTTCTGCCAATGCTCAAGTACCCCAAATGTAGTTGTTTCTCCATGTACTGTTGAATCTCAAATGTAGGCATTTCTCCTACTACTTTTGAATTTCAAATTTAGGCATTTCCTCCCAGTGGTCAAGTGCCCCAAATGTAGGTATTTCTCCATGTACTGTTGAATCTCTGAGCGGGCGCTCGAACAACAAATCACCATCAATGGTGGCAAGATATGTATAATACACCACTCTACTGGCCGCAGGCATGGCTAGCCACACACATCAGTATACAGTAAAGACTACGAAAAAAATGTGGTTGTGCTGTTCACATAAACTCTGTGCCTGTTTACACCAGACTATGCCTCAACACTGCTGACAGCAGAATGCAGCACAGACCTACGACAATTTTGGGCACGCTGCACACATAGCGAGTCTCTAGCAATGGTACCACCCCTACTCCTCTCAGCACCCATTCACATGCCTGACCGCATGAGTTGTTTCTCTACCATAACCTGGCCTGCCCTGCTAAGCCTTTTTTTTGCCCAAATACACACAGGCATTCCTAATCGTGCTCCATGACCTCCAACTCTCTGGACTTCGGGACAACAAGGACGGTCCCACTAACAGCATATTGAGACTATAATAATGGTAAAAGCAGCGCCATACAAATGGCAAATACAATACAATAAAATAGCACCAATCCTGTGGAAATGCGACGGGACCGAATGGTGGTAAAGGTAAATGATTTTGCTGCTAAATCAGCAGATTTACTGCCAGTTTTCTTAAACAAATATACTGTCTTCAAGTAGCGGACACTCCGGTCCCCTGCAAAGCTTTAGGGCTGAAAAGATCAGGCAATTGTAAATGAGTGTGGTTAACCCCTGATTGGGCCATAGAATCAGAGCTCGCTCTCGAATACTTTAAGACGAGATAGCTGCACCTTGAGGTGGATGGTACTGCAGGTTTCTTACTCCAACACCAATCAATAAGGACAACTCAATGGTTTGGCAAAGGGGAGTCTGTTTAATGAGAAGTACAGGAAACGGGGAACCATGGAGATCAACAATGATGTGATGGTCCGTCTTGCTTCAACTCCCACAATCTTCATACAAGTTGTAACATTTATACTCAAAACTCATCATCATTGACGTATAACACTCAAAGGTTTGTCGTGCAATTCTATTGGTTGGAAAAGGTAAGTTACATATAGGTGCTATATCTGTATATGGTAATGAAGTGTGAGGATTGGATAACCCTTATCAGGTGGGTGTCTACGCCCTTCCCTCTAACATTACTCATGTAGAACGTCACTACAAGTACGACGTCCCATTGGTTCTACTAGCTATAGGACCCTAGATTATTTGGTCCATTGTGATTGGGTAGGCTACAACCCCAAGCATAAATCTCTACTTTAATTAGCAGCATGCAGAACGGACACCCAGATACAGGATGCCCCAAGATTCACCCAGCCTCCCTTCCATCAATCAGTACTCGAATGGCTATGTGTCAATTAGTTGGCTGTGTTTGGCCTCAAAACTTTAGCTTCTTGTCAGAAAAAGTTATGGTATCTTCTGGCCTGCCTGGGCCTCCTTATCTCGACCTTCACGGGGGCAGGCTGCTCTGCTCCTTAACTTTCAATTCTCCGAAGTTGCTATCCGCCTCTCATTCTTGGTTTGACCTCGACTTCCCAGGCGCGAGCTGCTTCTTGCTGAGTTTCGGTTGAGGCCTCTCTTCTGGCCTTTTGCTAGAACACGAATCCTGGCCTGCCTGACCCTTAGTAACCTGGGTTAGTTCTGCTTTTTGTATAAAGTGGACCCGCACTTATGTAATGTGCTTCGTTGAGGTAGCTTATATATAATGGCGCATGCCGCTCTATTCTTCTACTAAGCATTGCAAGCCGCACTGGTTTATTATCTTCTTACATTACAAATATATGTGCAGGCGTTAGTTGGTTAAATATCTTCCTCCTGCTTTGCAGTTCAAGTTTCTGTATGTTTCAACATCGTCTCTCCTTCTAGTTTCACAATATCCTTATTTATCACATTTTGTCTTTGTGTGTCATCTTTTGGTTGTTGTTCGTTCATCTGTACGTCTGTCTGGGCCCTCGTGTCGTCATCATTCGTCTTCAATTAAGACCTCTTGAGTTTCTTCTGGGACAGTGTTTAAGTAATCTTTATTTCGTATCATTTGCTGGTATGGTTGCCTCAAGTGATACCTTACTGTCCATGGTTGTCTGGTTATTGGCATTTCAATAGGTATTGTTCTTCTGATTGGCACTTGGCAAAGCCCTAGTGCGTCTCTCTGCTGGTTTATTTGCTCATCATACGTCACATACCCCTGTGTGAACACTCCTGGTACTTCAAAATGGGCAACTGGAGTGCAGGTTGTATTTGGGACCTCTTCTACACAATGATTAATGAAATATTAAATAGACATCATTCAATATAAATTAAGCAATTCTGAATAAGTACAAGAATGTTAATTCACAAAATCAAATTTTTAATCAAATCCAAGTAAATGCTCAAAGTGTTTCGGGATATTCCCTTCATCAGGAGCAAGTTTCAAAGAAATAATTCTTCCAAGTTCAAGGAATAGTGATCTAAACGGTAAGTACATAATATAATTGTAATTGTTTATTTGTAAAGCGCTTATACACAAGTGAAGTGCTTCAAAGTGCTTCAATGCAGGAAGGGAACAAGCAGGCCTGGCTCCAGCAGGGGGGTCAGAGCGGCCAGGCCCCGCCAGATCCAGCCTCTGCCCCCCCTAGAAAGGAGGCCATGTCAGTGGTGTTATACACCACTGGTAACTGAGGGAGTGGGGGGTGGATGTCACTCTAAACATTCAGCAGCAACCTCAACAACATCATTCTTTGAGGCTGAATTGCAGGAGGCCTGGCCAGGATTTGTTTTCTTGCCCTAGCCAATGATGTATGCCGCACAGCCATAAAAGTACAAATGATCAGGGAGATGGAGGAACATGCACACCTCTAAGTGAGGTAGCACACCTATTCAAGCAGGCTGCCTACAACTATTTCTGAAACCTAAAATCATAATTTTGGTTTCCGTAATTTAAAGTAAGTTTGTTTTTTGTGGGAATATAGTGGTTTTTCACATCATGCTTAATAAAATGGTTAACAATATCAAACAACAAATGACAGGTAAAGCTGCTTTAACAAAGATTTCTGCAGAAGGTGGGTCAACTGACAGGGGCCCCCTTACAAATTACATTCAAAGTATGTATTCTGCTGCATTAACTACTTGAGTATAAGGGTAAAGATAAGGTTGGCAGCAACACTAATTTAATTCTGGAGCGGAGAGTGTAGTAAAATCAAAAAAGTGAGGATTGCAATGCTTTGAATTAAACATTACCACTTCCGTTGCTCTGCGCAACATTCGATGCCATAATTCTGTGCGATTAGAGAAGGGGACAAGCCATTAGCAAATAACTTTTGGTGCTGCCACCAAAAGGTGCAGTTGAATCTCAATTGCTATGTAAACAAGAAGATGTACTCTTCCTAGTGTACAAAGCTCAAGGCTATAATACTTTATTGGTACAGGAGTATACTCCTGTCCATAGATTAGTGTATAGGTTGGTCTATTAAGTGGTAGATCCAAACCTGAGGAAAAAGGTATATTAACCTCGCACTGAGCTAAGACAAACCAGAGGGTAGCAAACAAGGGTTTTATTTGCTAATCGTACAGGTAAATATTCAGTACATAAAGCTTAAAAGAAGGTGTTGAAAAATGCAACATAGATGAACAAAAGGTAAAGACAACATATAATACCAACAATAAATACTCCGAAAAAGGGAGAGAAGTGCAGTATTTACAACAAAGTGAACAAAAAATGCTGTATTAACAATATACAGATCAATCTTGAGCAAAGGTTTTTATCTTTCGTTTTTTGCATAACAGTGTACCAATTCATGTGAACACACAGGTCCTTTGTGATTAAATCCCAAGGTAAAAAAGTGAAAGGCGAGGGAGGCTATACCATCGCCCAATTGTCATAAGGGTATCCTTGTTAAAGGAAAGTCTCTCAGTCAGGTATTGCTTTACAACAGTATGTGTTTCCAGGGTCCTATGGAGAATAAGATATCTTGACAGCCAACGTGGCAGAGACTGAGTGAACAGAGTCTGATTCAGGTGGGAACAAATGCATGTGGCTGTGCCCGGATTGACACGTTTCGGCGGAAGTGCATTAAGGTAGCGTCCGCCTTCTTCAGGGCTCCGTAGGGGCGACCCTGCCGGTGCTGAAATCCCAAAGTCTCGGTCTTCAATCACCAAAGGGCAAAAGGGCTGGGCAAAGAAAGTACTCAATTGGGTCCTACTGGAAGGTGGGCAGGCCCAGGGCAGTAGTCGTAGTGTTGAGTGTTGTTCTGCAAGAACGCAAGTGAAAGTTCACTGGATGGTTAAAGAGCTGGGGTGGGTGCGCAGAAAATCTTCATCAGCATCAGGTGAGATGTCTGCAAACAGTCCTAGGTGGATCCCTAGCATGGCGGCTTCTACAGTCCAGTCGCGCGCGCAGAGGAACGCTGTCTGGCTGGACAGGGGCCGCGAGTATGCGTTGCAAGTGAAGGCATCTCAATTGTTAGGCTGTGTTCCATCTGCACTGGAACACAATCAACCACATGAATTATTTGTCCCTGTGGTGTAGCAGTTTTGGAAGGGCTTCTGTCATTAGTGACAGGGCCAACACTGATATGCAAACAATGGTATAGAAAGCTGGCCAGAGCAATGACGGTGGTTCTAATTGATTCAGAGACTTTTTAAATATTAGGTACAACCAGAATGTATGCTGTGTAACACCAATAGGATGGCAATAAAATGTGAGGAGAAACACACATCCTATGGGTGTGTCTGGTCATTTACACACCTAATGACTAGCCACAGCTAGGTTAATGCCTCAACACCAAAACCTAACCTTTCTAGAACTCTTTGAGCAATCTCTATCACAAAGTAACAACAAACGTGTTGCTGTATAGGGCCTGCCAGTATTATATCGAAGCATTGTTTTGAGTGTTTAATTACTAAATTCAACAAAGGTAGCAGGCGCCCCTCTCTCGGAAGAACAAGACATGATAACCTGTTCAGTGGTTGTTAACCACATTGAGAGTTCGCAGCCATCTGCTTTTTGCTCACGGTACCTTTCACAGATGGGAAAAATCCATTTGCATATCAGTCTTTGTCCCGCCCAAATGGGCAGTCCAGCACCGAAATGCTATGGCAATTCCTCTCTGAACAAGAGACGTGGACTCCCTGCTCACTGTGCTCAGAGAGCCACAGCTTGGCCTCACTGATGAGGCCCAACAAGGCTGAAACACGTGTATGGTGTTGCTGTTGGTACTCTTGTTCAGAGAGTAATTGCCATAGCATTTCGGTGCTGGACTGTCCATGTGGGCAGGACAAAGACTGATATGCAAATGGGTATTTCCCATCTGTGAAAGGTACAGTGAGCAAAAAGCGTGTGCTGCAAACTCTCATCTCAGAACAGGTTATCATGCCATGTTCTTTCTGGAGAGGAACGCCTGCTACCTTTTTTGTAAGATTTAATTACTAAATTGCCTCTGTAAATGAGCTCCTGGTGTAGTAAAATTCTTTTAATGTGTGTCTTCAGCCAGTTGATTTTATATGCAATATATTTGTCAACGCCTCTGACTTGCACAGAAGTCCTGTCTTAAACAAGAAAATCACAAAGCCAGCAGTTTTGGCATGCGTATAGGTATTAGCAGACATTTGACATGCCCTCATATGCCCAGTTACTGACACCATTTTCCAGCTTTTCCCATTTTATGGCCAGGTGGTACCCTCATGGCAGTGCTTGGCACATGCCTATCCATGCCTAATCAAAAGCCCAATGTGTTGGCTAGGCCAATGCATGTTGCCTTGAGTTTGTCCCCCTAAGTGAACGTGTATATGCCCAGATGTGGGTGTCTTGCTTGCTACGCCTAGGGACTCAGGCTGCACCCCACTGAGCTGGTCCAACAAGGCCATAGCTGAAAATGATAAGGCTAGGTTGGCAAGTATTGACCAGTTTCAGATCTTCTCATGCATACTTACCAGTGGGGCTCTGACCTAAATAGAATGTATCTTTGTTTGGAAGCCTAGTTTACTCTGCCAGAACGTTTCATGATTCAAACTGATAAGTACTGACTTGATAACTTCATTCTGTATGAGTAACTTTACAGAGTTTGCATGCAAACAGAAGATGTCATGTGTGTTGTGGGATTTGTTTGGAAAGTATGATGTAAATGCTGGGTGCTGGGTGCTTAGGCAGTGCCAGAAATGAAACATGAGCACCCGTAAAATAGCAAAAAAGAAGAGAGTTTTCTATAATGTTACGGACAAAGAATAAAAGGTGTACATCTTTTATAACTAAAAAGCAATATTTAAATATTTTCTAAAGAGTGCAATCAGAGGTGGATTTAACATTTGGACAATGGACAAATGCCAATGCACCCCCTGCTCTACTCTCTCCCCTCAAATACAAACAGCCAGGGCTGATCAGGCCCTACCAGTGAGATCTTGTCTTTTTTACTTGGCTCAGAGGCAGATTATTTACAACAGGAAGTGATTAGAGATGAGAAAAGGTAAAGAAAAGCAGTGATCATTGCTGTGGCACTTTAAAACAAAATTATATAGGGTTTTAAGAAGCAATTTAAGTGTGATTGTTGGGTGATTAGTAATTAATTTTATTTTCAAATTTGTTTATTGGCATTTATTATTTAACACAGTTGCAGGACAGCATATATGTCCGTGATTCAAGGATAAAGAGCATAACAGAGAAAAACAATAACAAATGAACGATACAACATTAACTTTCTCCTAGTGATTTTGCTAGTTGAGCTGATGCCACTCGGTGGGCCGGGGGGGAGGGGTTCCAGGTGGTTTGGAGGGGGGAAGAAAAGAAGAAAAAAAAAGGGGGGGCGGGGGGGACATGCCTGCGAGAGCCTAGTAAAGCGACATTGAAGTAGTCTCAGGACCTGCAAATTCAGGGCATGGGTCTGTTTTTCGGTGGATTCATACCAGTTCATGGGGGCTTGTCATCTGAGGGGTATAACAGGGAGTCTGTAACTTCCTTCCAGGCCTTCAGGGCCATACTAGAGTCATCTGTAGATCTGGTTACACTGTCCTCCCAAGCTGTCGTTTCTGCTCGTACCCAGCGTTTCAGCTCAGAGTGCCAGCTTTTCTGTTGGGGCCCAGCTTTTTTCCTCCAAGACATTGCCATAGTCCTTTTTGCCAGTATGCACATAATGTCCATTAGTCTGGTGAAATGCTTGAGTTTGGCCGGCCTAGTATACGTGCCCAATAGGCATTCCTCTGGGGTCCATTTGTATCCGGTCGCCCCCATATTATTGCTTGTCTGCTGTATGGCGGTCCACAAGGATTGCGTCTTAGTGCACCCCCAGAACACATGAATCAAGTCCGCGTTACTCTGTCCACACCATGTGCAATTGGAGGGCAACTTATTAATGAGTTTTGTCAGCATGGATGGCGTCAAGTATGTTCGATGTAGCAGATTAAGTTGCATTTGTCTGAACCGGTGGTTTCTGGAGACAGATTTGGGAAATTACAAGGCCCTCTCCCATTCTTCATCAGACATTTCCCGGCCTATGTCAGCTTCCCATTTACCTCTCAAATTGGCACTCTGTGGGTTGGGGATGTCGCTTAGGTGGCCGTAGATCTGGGACACCGGCTTCCATCCTTCTCTCAGAACATAAAGAAGCGTAATTAAGGGGTTTGGTTCTGGTTCCTCCGGCCATGACGTCCACTTGGTTTGTGCTGTGGTTCTCAACTTCTGGTACCACAGGAACTAGCCTGTGTGGACTCCATCTCCTTCCTGAAGTGTTTCAAAATCTTTAAAAGCCCCGTCCATAAACAGGGCCCCCCATGAGTATATCCCCTTTCTTTCCCAGTGTCTGAGGTGGTGCAGATCTGTGACGGATCCACATAGGTCCGAGATTAGTGGTATGTCCGGGGAGTACTGGTGCTTGGTGCATGTAAGGGTTTCTGTCCTGCGCCAAATTTTTTGTCCCAGGGTGGCCATGAAAGGGGCGTTTCGCATTAGGTGGGAGGGGGCCCAGATGAGTTCTCTCATATATAACGGGGATACTAGGGTCTGTAGCAGGGGGGTCTCAGATGTGGCTTCATCTGCTAGCCATTTGGTGACGAAACTAAGCTGTGCTGCCAGATAATACTTTTTGAAGTTCGGGAGTTGGATTCCCCCTTGGCTGTATGGTAGCATCAGGGTGGAGAGTGCTATTTTGCATCTTCCTGACCCCCATAAAAAATCCCGGATTATCCTCTCTAGTAGGGGAAAAAAGGCACATTGATGTAAAAATGTATATTCTGAAACCCATATAAAAATCTGGGAAGGACAATCATTTTAATTATTGCCGCTCTACCCATCATGGATAGGGGAAGTTTCGCCCAGAAATGCATGGATTTTCTCAGGGCAGGAATCGCAGCCTTCGTGTTGTGCCCATACATTAGAATAGGGGTATGCATTATGTGTATCCCTAAGTACTTGAATGAGGCCAGCTCCCATTGTATTCCTACCATCGGGAGATCTGTTATGTCTTTCCCCTTGAGGCCGCTAGAGGGAATAGGCAGGATTTTGCCCTACTGAACTGTATACCAGAGAACTTTGCAAAGTTGTCTAAGACGTCTAACATCGGGGGCACGTTGTTTAGTGGGTCCCTGACGTACAGCAGTACGTCGTCTGCATAAAGGGAGATAATATGGTCGATTCCCCCCAGCCGTATCCCAGCGTCAAAAAATTGTCTACGGAAGTAAATAGCAATGGGTTCCAGCCCTAGTACGTAAAGCATGGGGGAGAGCGGACATCCCTGCCTGGTGCCCCTACATATATCCCAGGCCTCCGATATGTATTTTCCTGTTTTTACTCTGGCTTTAGGTTTGGTATAAAGTATCTTGATCCATCTAATGAACCCCGGGCCGAAGCCGAAGCCAACAAGAACCGCCACTAGCCATTCCCAAAATATTGAATCGAACGCCTTAATGGCATCAAGGGACAGCAGTGCATATGTCTCCGTGTTAGCCTCTGTCTGAGCAATAATCTGTTGTACTCTACATAGGTTCATGGTCGTGTTCCGGCCCGGTATGAAGCCACATTGATGCTCATGCACTACCTCCCCTATGATTTTGGCCAGTCTATTTGCTAATACCATGGTCAAGATCTTCACATCGTAATTAAGCATGGCTATCGGGCGGTAGGAGTCGCATTTGTCAGCAGGCTTATTGGGCTTGATAATTGGAATCAACAGGGTCTCCCTCATACTATCAGGAAGTATCCCTCTCTCATGTGCTTCTTGGAAAATCTCATGCAGCAAGGGCATTAGGGAGGTCTGATATGCCTTGTAAAACTCTGTGGAGAGTCCGTCGCTCCCAGGGGTCTTAACAGTGGCCAGAGACTTGATGGCCTCTGTTATATCCTCTGCTGTGATATCTGCGTCAAGAGCTTCAGCCTGTTCAGGGGACATTTTGGGGAGCCCTATTTCCTCCAGGGTGTCTATGATTTGTTCTCGGGGAACCTGGTCACTATGAGAGTAGAGGAGTTCGTAAAAGCCCTTAAAGGTGTTGTTTATATCTTGCTCTGTCTGTACTACCTTACCTTCTTCAGTCTGTAACTTGCTAATGGTGTGTTTAGGGTGCTCTTTCCTACATAACCAGGCTAGCATTCTGCTAGGTCTATCAGCTTCTCTGTGCGTTCTGTTTGTTTTGGTGGTGTAATCAAATTTAGCTAGTCTTTCCCATGCCAGGGCACATTTAGCTCTGAGTTCTTTAAGGTTGTCTTGGTGATTAGTAATTAAGGGGGTACAGAAAAAGCTGTGTGAAACAATAATCTTGTCATGCATTTAATTTCACTTTGTGTCTGTATCAGATTTTTTGTAAATTCTCATTAATTTCTATGCTGGAGCTTGTAGGCTTCCATTCAGGATGGGGAAAATAAAGCTACAGTCATAGGGGATAATTTTCCTGATCAAGCAGAGTGGAAGAAGTGGAGCTAAATGCATTTAGCTACACTTTTTATGAGCTGCAAGATTTTGTATGATTTGACAGGCGAAGTTGGAGAGCAGATTGGACTTAACAAGATCCCCCTGCCAAATCCGAATGGTATTCCACCAGCATCTATTTTTACGTTGGCGGAAAACCAATGGATTCCTATGGGATCTGCCTGACTTTTACACCTGGTAAAAGCGGGCCAAGTCCAAAGGAATACATTGTGGATGGCTCCCACAATTGTTAATTATGGAAGTGATTTACACTTTTCCAGACATTTATTGGTAAAGTAAGGAGCAATGGCAATTTTCGCCTGTGTTTTACTCTTTACTTTTCCAGTACCTGGTGGAAACAATTAAAATTAATGAATGGCCCCTTTTGCAAAGAAAGTGCAAACAGGAGAATTCCGCTCTGTGCAATTTAGGATTCAAAACAAAATGCCCCCCCCCTCTTAATCTTTTCATCAACATGTTTCTACAATGATGAATACATTGTCAGGTTGGTTTATCATGCGACTTGTGCATTTTAAAATAATCTGTATAACATTTAGTATTATTTTAGGTATTCAAAGCCAAACTTCAACACATATGTGTACCAACTTGAGCTCGGAGGTCAAGTATCTAAATTTCAGGCTAGGCTCACATTATGGCTTTACCACTTGACCAAAGTGTGTGATCCTTGGCATATTTATTTATTTCACTGTGCCTTACCTGTTAAAATTAGGTGCCCCTAGAAGTAATTATGTTTGTGTTATAAGCTATTCAAAAAAGTCTCACTCATGGTTTAATAGATGGGCAGCACAGGCATTAGGACACACACACACACACACACACACACACACGCACGCGCACACACACGCACACACCTAACTTTGAAAATATGCGGGCAACATTTATTGAACAAAATTGTGTCATTCAATAGCAAATCAAAGTAAACACATCAAACAAAGAGTCATCATGGACAATTGCATATTATAACCAGCATGTAAACGGTATGTACCAGACAATGATGTACAGGGGCACGCCACACCAGGAGCGATACCAGGAGGCTGAAAACCCCTTAAACAGCACTGTCTGCCTCCTGATGCAGCCCTAGCACACCCTTGCACCCTCAACTCAATTAAAATGTGCTGCAACAATGCAACAAAAAATAACATTTTGTGTTGAAAATGTAATTTAAGACATGAACCTTTGATGGGAGACATTCAGAATGGGACTACTGTAGGGGTTCAGTTGGAAAGGAGGGGGGGAGGTTGTGGAATGGGTGGGTGAAGGGAGGATTGTATATACATGTGTATGTTATTGGAAGATATGTTGTTGTGCTTGAAATATTCTTAAGATCAACAAGGCCACCTGAATTGCTTGGACATGGTATGTTCTGTTTTTGAAATTAAAAGAAGTTTGAATTCAATTTTTAATTTTGTTTGAGCCAAAATCTCCTATTCCTTGCTTCAGTATTCTGGGCGGGTCTATCTTTCACAGCAAGGTGGAGGGAGCACAAGCATCTCCTCCGGAGCATGCTGGGGGTAGCCACAGTGCTCAGGAAAGTATTATTGGGCAGACACCATCTGAGATGGTACAAAGACTGGGGGCCTCACTGCTCAGCCCTCTCAGAGGTGGAAGAGGAGGCACCAACCTCAATTCTCCCAAGCCAGGCCAGGAAAGGCACGCTGGGTGCTGGTGTGAATAGGTGGGAGGGGAGGTAAATGGGAACGGTGGTTTGGGCAGCTGAAGGAAGGTGTCTGGATGGTGAAAGGTGAAGGAGGATCAGATATAACAGGAAGGGGAGAGCAGATGGGAAGGGAAGATAGGTAGATTGATGTTGCAACACTGTTTTCCTTGCTTCTCTTTTGCTATCTACTTTTTATACTTTTTACCTCTTTTTATAGAGGGGTGCAAATGTATTTTTGCAGATCTGGGAACACATTTTTTGCTGGATCACGGATCTGGGAAATCTGGATCAACGCCAGCACTTTGTTTAGGGTACTCCTAGACCCACACCCAATGGAATGTGGGCCCCCCTGATCACAACCCTGGTCCACCCAGATGAAAATTCCTGGGAACAAGGGAATAAAGAGTCATTCTTAGGCCTTGAAGTTTCCGAATGATCTAACGAAAGATGACTAGAATACAGGCCTGACGCCAATCGCTACAAGTGAAGTGTATGACAGGCAGGAAGGCGAAAGGGGGGAGGAGAGGGAGAAGTCATACAAGCCATGGGCTACCATACAAACCCGGCGACGCTTCAGATAGTGCAAGTGAATGAGAAAGAGTAAGGTGCTAAGGGAGGGGGGTGAAGGAGAGGAACATACAGAAACAAAACTACCATACTAGGCCAAGCGAACTAGGCCTAGTGCATTCTAGGTAATATAAGTGTGCAGATAGCAAGTGTAGGGAGGGGGAGGGGAACACGTGCTACAGTCAAGCAGTGCCCTGTGTTAAGTGCAGAGAGGTTACCCTTCTCATGGAACAAATTCCAGAAAGTGTAAAGAGGTGAGCAGAGTGCAGAGGCGCTGGGGCAAGTGCAAAGACTGGCGGGGGAGCCTGGGACCTGTGTAGTTCTGTAGGTGCAGCAGGCGACCAGTCATCAAAAATGGATGGAATTAGGGAAGAGAAGGTGGAGGGAATAGAGATGGAGATTAGCAGGGGCGAGGGAGAGAGAAAGAAGAAGAGAAGAGGAAGGTCTTGAGGAGTTTCCAGAACATAATGAGATTAGGCTCAAGACGCAGAGGGGCAGGGAGGTTGTTCCAGAGAGAAGCACCTGCAGAGGATAAGGATCTACACCCAAATCCCTGTTTGGAAAAATGGCTAACCCGCAGAGAGTTGGAAGGGGACGAGCCAAGGGCCTTGTGGACTTTGCAGAGGGTCTTGATACTTGCAGCCATGGGGAGCCAGTTGGAGGGATTTCAGTGCCGGAGAGATGCAGTCCCTGGGCTTGAGGCCAAGGATAAGTCTTGCAATAATTAATATTCTTTTTTAACAACTCTTCAAAATTAACATAAGGTAATAGTCTCACTTGGTTTGAGATAGTATTTCAGTATCAGAAAACATTCTGTTAATCTGGCTAAGGTTTGGCCTAGGATATTTTTGTAGATGGATACTGTGATGAATCTGATGTCATCACGCCTTTCCCAGTGGTAACCTCTCCCAATGTGGCCAGCGAACGGCAGCCACTACATGATCCTGAACATGGGGGCTGCCATATGAGGGAGGACCACATGGGGGGAGGTGACCCTCCGAGGGGTGATATTGTCACGACCCACTTCCTGAAACCCCCCCCCGGCAGGCCCATGCGCCAGGAGGGGTCTCGGCTCGGGCCCCGAACAAGCTTAGGCATCCTTTGCCTAGGCCCTCTTGGGGCCAGTCCTGGCACCTTTGGCACCAGGCTCATACTTAATGAAGACTTGTGCTTGGGAACTACTTTATTTCAATGCCAGTAAACATGGAGGCATCCACATAGCTTGGCTCCTTGGAACCAAGCTATGCGGTAGAGTGTTTTGGGTGTGGTAGCCTAGGGACTATTTTACCTAGACTACTTTCTTGATGCTATTTAAACCACACCCGACTTGGAGAACACGCTTCGCGTTACTTTGCAATCCTGCAACGTGACGCTCATCGTGTTCAGCAGCATCTGCGAACCTCGGAAGAACAGCACCTGAAAAACAAAAGGGACATCGTTATTAGCAGCAGCTTACCTGTGCTGCCCTCTGCTCCTGCAAACAGCATCCAAGGAACAGCGAGCCTCCCGGACCGTCGATTCTGCAAAAGGAGAGAAACAAGACATTAGACATTTACTATTGTGCTTGCAGCTTACCACTCAAGTCGCCCATCGACCAGCACTGCCTTGGGACTTCTTGCTCCGGGTGAGCACCGCAACCTACGGGAACAAAAGACAACAGGTTAGCAAAGGCAAGGCATCATAGCGCTGTGCATAGCGCCTACATACAGCATCAAGGCGCTCTCGAAACACCATCACCTGCCGTGAGTCCAAATTCAGCTAACATTCCACGGTGAACTTCCGCGCACCTAAGGAGAGAGAAAAGACATTATTGAATCCAAGAAGGGCTTACAGTATAACAGTAATAAGACCTACCTGAAAGACTCTAAAGGGCAGCATCAGTGAAGTAACTAGATCGCACGCGCCCACAAAGGACAAGGCGCTCCTGCCAAGAAGGCAGGACGGAGAGCATGCCAAAATCCATAACAAGGTGAGGAAAGGTCTGGGGAGGGGCTGTGGGCATACGGGGTGTTGGGAGGCTCTTACCCCAGTTGCCCAGTCTTGAACATTGCCCACCTGTTTTCCAGGCAGAACTTCCCCGCTGATTCTACCATGGAGCGGCTGAGAAGGGCACCAGAGTCCCGGCAGCTGGGTGGCGTCCCCGTGGATACCAGGTGAGCGTAACAGATATGACGTCATTGGATGAGACATGGTATCCCATTTTCCTTTGACGGATAGCACTTACTTCCCCATGGATTAATGGCATATTGTCATGACTCCCTTCATCCACCCATGGAAGCTACTGAGAATAGCATCCAATTTTCTATGCATAAATTACCAATAACTGACTACCATTTCCATGCATTTGAAAGTATTGCAATGAGAAAGCTGAATGGAATAATGAGGATCAGTAAAGGCAAGAAACACAAGTTGCGCCCTAGTGGTTGCGAGCGCATGATAGGTGCCGGGACATTTAAAAATCCTAACCAACTGATGGGTGAGAGATGCTGCCTGGTGAAGCCTTGTCCTCTCAGTGCTGATGGAGGGACTACCGTTCTGCAAGGAAGACAGTGGAGCCAACCAGCTCAAGGGGATGGAAAGAGAAATAAGACTGCAAGAAGCGGTCAACTGCATAGAAGCCATGAGAGGAAGAGAGGGGAAGACTTCCTGGCGATCGCAGGAACCGGAGCGCAATATCCACTCCGCCCGAAAACGGAGTAGCACATAGCAGGCAGACAGGAGTCACGAAGGACGTGGGAGCTGACAAGTCGGTGAGCCCGGGAAATGGGGTTGGGATGCTGAAAAGTCATTTCATGTTTACTGCGGAAGAACCGAAGGACACCACAAAAAGCCGCTGAGTCCTCAAAAAGGAAGCTGAGACCCTGGGGCACTTTGGCAACCTTATCAAGGACAAATAAAGATAAAGGAAGTGCATACAAGGGAATATGAGACCCAATATTTAAAAAGGAGAAATAACGGATAAATGCAAGACATATACAAGTCTGCAAGTGTGTCAAGTAAAACACATGAGAAAGCCCTGACAGGAGAGTATACCAGGCCAAGTCAAGTTGGCAAGTTTGTTAAGTGAAGCACATGAGAAAGCCCTGGCAGGAGAGCATACCAGGCAAAGTCAAGTTGGCAGGTGTGTAAAGTGAATAACATGAGGAAGTCCTGGTAGGTGAAGACACCAGGCAAAGCCAAGACTGTGAGAAAAGGGTACATTGAAGAGGAGAAGAAACCTGGCAGGGAAGTACACCAGGTATCCTGTAATATTTTGACTAACAGTCTAGTTGTTATGTACATAAGTTGTTTTTGTTGATCAGAGAATTCTAAGGATGACTCATACCCTTAGGAGTTTAAAATATCTTGAAGAGAAAACCTGGGGAAGGGAGCAATCGCTTGGAACTGTGAACTTTATCCATTGGATACTTTTGCATTGGAGTTATGCCTTTCCTTTTGAACTTGAACATGTGTGTACTTTCAAGGCCAAAGACATTATCCTTTATCACCTTGGTGTTACTTTTATAATGTGAGGGCCAGAATAGTATTTCGGAGACAGGAGATTTTTGCCTTGGACATCTTCACATTGGACAGACACTTAGTTTTGGTTGAAGTAGGGAAACAAGTCCTAGAATAGGGACAATGAAGAATTTTCCAACCCCCGGCTACTTTTATTTTGAATAAACGTTTATAGCCAAAACTATGAGCTCTCTGTGTTTGCATTTCAATCCTGGCTCCTCACAATACTTACCATAGCATGTATAAAACTCACTAATATGTACTTGAATATAATGTATGGTTGAGCGTCACAATACTTAGAGGACTTAATGAAGATGCATATCACATTTCTAATGACAGTAGAAACTTCAAATTTTTGCTTTGGCTGTAAAATTGATTATTCTGAATACCTACTGAATATTTAACTAACATCCTAGATAAGCTTTGAACTACTTGTTGCATTGTGGAACAGATTATGATTTATGAGTCTAATGAATAAGATCAATTCATATTGTTTGTTTCGTTCAGAGATAGTTCCATGATAATCCTTTTAGTGACAAGTTATAATTATGCATGAATATGGAATCAAACAGTTCATGTGTGGATTTACTGAGAGATATCTTTGCTTTATTCTGATGTGATAACTTAGTTATACCTGTCCACCAGTGATACTATTTCATTAGTAGATTTAATTTAAATGTTATCATCATTTGATACTGCAACTGTACCTCTTATCACCGGTAGAATGTGAATGTGGCACATTGAATTTTCATTAATTCTGGTTGGATGATTAATACTCTTATGTTATTGGTTGTTATAAATTGTGTTTCTATCCTCTGGCGCTTACTGAAGAAGTAGGATAGGACACATTCGCTAAAGAGCTACATCTAATGAGCATTTATGCTTCCATTGAGGATGCATGCTTTTGACAAATATAGTATATTCATCATCATACTCCTCAAGACATATTGGGCCTGATTCAGAGGAGTGCCTTATAATGGTACAATCCCATTGGAAAACGTTCTGTGAATCAGGCTCATTATGTCATCGTAAGGTTTTTACAGTTTAGAAGTAACGAGAAAAGCATTGGCTAATCGTTTACATGCCCAATGCAATGATGATAACATATTGTGACGTCATCACGTCCTTATGGTGAATGACCTCCACATCCTACTTAAAACGGCCATTTATTTGCCAACGTGGCATCCTTAACATTCTTCATATAAAACGCTGCACGCTGGTAAGGGATACCTCCTAAATTTGAAATTATTGGCCTTTTCTTATATATTTTGAACCACAACGTAGGATCTCTTTTGAGGATTTTATTTTGACTCAATAGGTAAACCAGATGAAATACCATAGATTCCCTGATTCCTACACTTTGAAAAAAACATGAAGTGTGTTGTGTGTTGAGAGGAAAGGATAAGTCGCATAACTAAACCCCTATTTATTCTTTTGTAATCTTAAGTACTCATTGATAATCTTCCTTGATATACCATGAACAACAGGATCCGTAATGATCCACTCATTTCATTTCAGAGCCCTTATGGACATGATACATTGTGTTCTTGTGCCATTTGAGTTTTTATCATAAGCCAGGGGGCTTCCAGAAGTTTTCTTCATAATTTCCTCACATACAGAGGTAAGCGTTGATGTTCATTTTTACGGGACGTAGTCACTGACAGATCTTATGAACATATAAGGAATGTGTTAGGAATGGCCTCAGTTAACACATTGGAGAAATTGAGTGAAGAGTACACGTCAAGGGTGTCCATCCCAATGACCTCTTTCCTGAAAGCCCCCCAAGTGAATCTAAATTGCAAACCATGTAAGGCTATTATTTTATGTTAATTTTGAAGAGTTGATAAACAAAGAATACTCATTGTATTGTTGCATACCCTTTAGATCACTATACCTTGCTCCTGATGAAGGGAATATCCCAAAATGCGTTAAGATTTCATTTGGATTTGATTCAAATATGATTTTGTGAAATAACATTCTTGTACTTATTCAGAATTGCTTAATTTATATTGACTGATATCTATTTAATATTGCATTAATCATTGCCTGATCTTATCAGCCCTAAAGGTGTTCAGGAGACGGAAGTGTCCGCTACTTGAGGACACTATATTTGTTTGGGTTTTAGAACAACTTTTTTTGCCAGAGTTGCACATTCTCCCCCACACCCTAGGATGAGTCATATTATTTTTTAATTGTAAAAAAAGTCTCGTATAGCAATGTGAAGAGATAGGTGTGTGCATTACATTATAACCTTGTTTGGATCACTTATAGTTTTCCTTCCAGGATGTGGATAATAAAGCTACAATGATATTCATTTGGCATAACATGTTTTATAAGGATTTGAAAGTTGTTAGGTTGCCGCAGTTGGTGTATTTTGCAAGTAAATGCTAGAAGACAGTATTATTGTAGGCCTTGAAATCCAAAACTCAAATATGTGTATCAAGTATAATTTGAAAGGTGTGTGATCAAGTGCATATGTTTCAAAATGTGTTAAATCCCTGCTTTGCTGTTTTGACGAAATGTGTGACCCTGAGAAAATAATTTACTCTCACTCTGATTTAACTGCAATAGAGGCCTTAAAAATTCACACTATTATATTTTTAAAGTGCCCTTTTAGGGACACAATTGTGTACCCTTGCACTCCTCTGTTTGTTGCCCAAAAGGCCATCATCTAGAGTTGAGTTATTGTGGCACTGGCCCACCCTCATTCTTATATAACTTGATTTGACAGACAGATATATAGTCTCAAAATAGAACAAAACCAAATCAATAGTTTCCCAAGGAAAACAGATCCAAAGGAAATATGGGAAATATTTCATTACACCAACCCTAACTTTCTACAAAGCAAAGGTAGTGCCGATAGTCACATATGCAGTGGCAACCTTCCTAGCTCTACCTTCAAAAACCTGGGATCATCTGTAAAGCATCTACTGGAAAAGCTTGCTGAATCTCCCAAGATGTCTCCCAATAGCAGTAGTAAGGCAGGAGCTGGGTTTAATCTCGCTCCAAGTGCACGTTACCGGAAAAGTTTTGCTTTACTATGGAAGGTTACAGCAATTGACCCTACAAGAGGATTTGGGACACTGAAGAGGGTATTACTGGGAAGAAGAGATTGTGGGATGCAGGATTGGAAGAGCACCTGCATGAGGGCCTTGGACCAGATCACAGCAACAGAAGAGCAATTGATGACCAACCCAGACGCTGGAGAAAGCCAGTAAAACAAAAATATGCTTTCAGGAGGGCAGAACAAGGGGCCGTTACCTAAATGCCTTTTAAGGTGCCCTAGTTATGTGACCAGAACAACATTTATGAGGTTCCGGCTGAACCTCTACCTAACTCAGGAGGTCTTGGCCTCTAGAGTAGAGATAAGGGGACAAAGAGTCCAGCTGGATGTAGATTATGTAAACTGAAAGAGGAGAGACAAACTTTAAAACACCTAGTTCTATTCTGCAAGGCACTCACAACCTCAAGAACGTGAATATTGGGTGGTTTCCTTGAGGAAAGTAAGACCTTGACAGCAGACGAATGGTGGTCCTCTCTCTTGTTAGGTGAACTAACCACATTAATCATTTCACTGATGACCATTCTGGGTGTGATTTCTAAAGAGATAGACATTTAAGCAAAAAACTGGGGGGAACAATTGAGACAGAGCCTACAAGGGGAACAATGGACTAAGATGGCACTGCCCTGCCTAGTACTGCTTATCGCCTATCTTAACTGAGGTCATTTGTAATGGAGTTAGCATTCCCCGTTGTTGTTTTTCTTTCTTTGCTTATTTTTCCTCTCTTCTGTCTCTCTTCCTTTTATTTACCTTTGGATGAAGTGGGGAAGATGGAAGGTATAAAACATTCTAATTGATAAGTAATTTTACTGTGTAAATAAAATAAAATAAAATATATACATAGTCTCATAAGTCATTCAGTGCACCACAGATTTGACTATATCCAGGGAACTGTAGCAGAACAAGCATGCATTTCCTCCCCTGCTGCCAGTCACCAAAGTTGCTTGCCATCCAGAGTTCTTCCCCTAAGGAGAATGTGCGAGACTTTCCTATGCCCTGTTATACTATGGTATTGTCTCTCGTGAAGCATGCCTTCTGCCATTTTCGCAGTTTCTAGGAACTTCAGGATCAGCAGGTTGTGGCTCTAGGGGACTCATTTAGTGAAAGGGGGAGCAGAGCAAGTTTGCTTAATTAGAATGTTGATATGTGCAGATCTGCAAAGATAGGGCACATTTTGGGGTGCAAGGTTTAGCCATCTGGAGCAGTGGCTAATGTTCACGAGGTTGCTAAGATACTTGAGCAGTTGTCTGTGGCTTAAGGAGTGTGTAGAGTTATGTTGATGTATCTGTGGTGGGTTAGTGTACATAGTATAGAATGAATGTTTAAGCATCACCTGCCATAGCTGCATGGACTTCCTGTACCATGCTATCCATGTTGGAAAATGCCTACTTTGATGAATCCTTGAAGGTTGTTGTTACGATGGATTTCTAAACTCTGACCTGGTGGACAGAGCTTTATGAGGCCACCCTAGTTTAATGGAACAGGGGAACCCTCTGGACAAACCAGACCATTCTATGGTAGCTTGGCAGGGGGTCAAGACTAAGGGCCTCATCACGAGTTGGGTGGTAACCCTTAAATCCGGTGTTAACGGTATTAGCGCCGCCAATACCACTCCGCCGGATCAGTACAAATACCGCCGGTGCTATTACAGGCAGCGCAAGTACAACTGGCTGTAATAGCTCCGGCTGTAGTAGCGTTGGCACCCATTAACACTATTACAGAGCCATCACGAGTCCGGCGTAGGTGCTATTAGCACCAGAAAACCAGTGGAAAATCCGCTGAAAATACCCCTAGCAAAATGCTGGAGGTAAAAGAACATAGGAGACAGCAAAAAGTGCCCAGGTGAAACCAATGCAAATCAGAGCCCTACAAAGGACCAGCCCGTGCACAACACACCCTCCACAACACCAGAATACCAGCAGGAGCAGGGAGGAGACAGCAAAAAGTGCCCAGGTGAAACCAATGCAAATCAGAGGCCTTCAAAGGACCCACCCATGCACAACACACACTTTCAAACACCATGCTGCCATTTTGAGTCGCGAGCCTTGATCTGGACATCTACCTGCTGTGCCTGGAGCTACAGAGGCCAGCCAACCAGGCCAGGGCCTTGGGTGCAGAGGGGGTTGTGGGGATGAGGAGAAGGAGGATGGGAGCAGCACCAGCAAGGCGGCCAGCTTTTCCCAGGGTTAGGCCAACACCCTGGGCCCTGACTGATGGGCAGTTGGTGACCGAGTATAGGCTGGACAGGGCAACCATCACCCAGTTGCTGGACACAATCCAGGCTGACATAGGCAGCCATATAGCTATCAGCACTGCAGTGCCCCCGCTTGTGAAGCTTGTGTCCGTGCTACAATACCTCAGGACTGGAGGTTACCAACACACCCTTGCCATGATGCATGGCATGGCCCAGTCCACCTTCAGTGCCATGCTAGGACAGGTGCTAGATGCACTTCTGCTCCATGTGAATGAGCACATTGCATTGCCAGCCACACAGGGTCAGGTGGACCAGCTGAAGGGCCAGTTTCATGCCATTTCCCAAGTTCCGAACGCCATAGCAGCCCTGGACCACACACATGTAGCACATGTACCACCCCGGGCACATGAGGCAGCCTACAGAAACCATAAGAATTTCCATTCCATGAATGTGCAGATGACATGTAGCCCTGACCTAACCTTCAGCCACTGCTGTGCCCACTATTCAGGGTCCACCCACAACTCCATGGTCCTGCGCAATAGTACCCTGCCAGAGTACATGGAAAGGCACCGAGGCGAAAACACATGGATGCTGGGTGAGTACAAATGTAGTCCGAAATGCATGTGAAATGACAACTGATGGGGGTGGACGTACACAGTGAAACCCCTGCATGCCAGCAGGAGACATAGGCAGCACCAGCACTGCAACATTCGCATGCATGTACCTGCATGTACCTTGCACGAGACCTGTGGACATGTGCACTACAGCAGAACACACCCAGTCTGAATGGCAAAGACATGTGGGAGCACAGTCACACATAGAAGCCGAACTACCACAAACCCTCCTCTGTGTGTCGCAGTGTTGCTTCTCACCCTGACACAGCAGAGACATCCCACCCTGGCCACCCGACATTCATGCCAATGGTGCCCGAAAGTAGGCACATCCACAAAAGCACTACACATGAGTAGTTTGACTCACGACAATGTAGATCCCTGAAACACTAACCCCTGATTGGCCAATCACATTCCCGGAGAACTGTACATAATTGTGCCAATCAGCAAACGCAACAGCAGCCAAAGGGAATGCCAATGACACATGGGTTAACAACATGTTGCATGCGCAAGCAGATATAATGGTCCCTTCATCCAGTGATAAGGGACAGGATACTATTACATTTAGACACGGGGTGGTGTTAGTAGTAAGTAGTCCATTGAATCAATGCTGCCCATAGCACAGCACACACCACAATGTACCTGACCATATGATAACTAGTGCACATATAGTACATGAGTGTGATACACATAAGCACTCACATATACATTTGATACACAGCTGCATGGCAACCTCAGACCATGCATGTCCCGGAAGGCGAAGGGTGCATGCCAACATTGCAATGAGACAGCATGGCCTCTTCAACACAAACTTGATTCTGCTGCCAATGTCACTGATGACTGAGCCTTGTGCACCCACTGAAACAACCTTGTCCTCATACTTGCATTCTCTCCCCTGCAGGTGATTCTAGATATCCCCAGTACACATGGCTCATGACCCCTGTGCGTCATCCACACGGTTCCATGTGATAATATCGCCGCAAAAATATCGCCGTACAAAAAGTTTGCCATATTTTTGCGGCGATATTACCCCATGGAACCTGCGGGGGACACCCCCGCAACCCCCATATATTTTAAAAGGGAGAAGGGGACACCCCCGCAACTCTCCATACATTTACCGCATAAATTATCCCCACCAAAAATATCGCCTATGGCCGTTCCCGACGACCATATGTACGGCGATATTTTTGGTGGCGATAATATTACCTGATACCATCCACACACTCCAGCTGAGCGGGCATACAACATTGCCCATGGACGTACACGCATCTGCGTGGAGAGGGCATTTGGACTGCTGAAGGCACGCTTCCGGTGCCTAGACCGTACGGGAGGGGCATTGATGTATGCACCTGAAAAAGTTGGTAAAATCGAACCTACATGAGCCATGCTGCACAACATTTCCACTGCCCCCAAATGCTGATGTGCAGCCAGCTGGGGTTGGGAATGAAGAGGATGATGTGCCAGAAGCTGGTGCACATGTACACAGGGATGGAATGAGAGAGGGGAGGTTGGCCAGACACGGCTTGATTGAGAAATATTTATGATACAGGTGATGGGTACATTTGACACATATCACTTGAACATTAAAGAGCACTTTATCATAATCATGACTGTTCATGCTTTGTATGAATTATTAACGTGATTTATCATATGTTTGATAATCTCCCCTCCACAGTGAACTCCCCAGCACACAATCCCCCCTCCACCCATGAACTCCCCAGCACACAATCCCCCCTCACCACAGTGAACACCCCAGCACACAGTCCCCCCTTGCCCCAGTGAACTCCCCAGCACACAATCCCACTCCCCCCAGTGAACTACCCAGCACACAATCCCCCCTCCCCCAATGAACTCCCCAGCACATAATCCCCCCTCCCCTCTGAGAACTCCCCCGCACACAATCCCCCCCTGAGAACTCCCCCAAAGAGTGCAGGTAGGTGCATGTGGCCAAGGCCCTCCACTACTGTGCCATGTCCATCTACGAAGGTTGTGGGCGCTTCCCACGTCCGGGATCCTCTGGTGAGCAGTGTCTAATATTGCGCATGGAACGGCGCCTAGGTGAAGGCTCCAGGGATCCCTCTGTGGGCATAGTTGAGGTTCATGGAATGGTTCCGATAACCTGCAGCTGCTGGCGGAGCAGATTGTTCTACTCCCTCATCTGGTCTGCTTGCGCAGATAAGCCCTCGCGCAACTCCCTTACCCTCTGCCCGAAACCTGTTAGAGCAGCTGTGCATCCCTCCACCACTTTGCTGGTCCGTGCATTGTCATGGGTCATTCTCTTACCAGTGTTCCATATGGCATGGCTGATGGCCTCGATGTGGGTGATGTGCACTGTGGACATGGCCTCAATTCGCATCTGTCTGGCCTCAATGAAATCTAGACGTCCCATTACTGCAGCTCCCGTGATGAGTGCTACTTCGGGTGTGCTGGGGATCGGGCTGCAGCTCTGCGCTGCCTGGGAGGGGGGCTGAAGGGGGACATGTTGCCACCTTGGGTGGGGTTGCTGAGGTTGGAGTGTCTATCCTCAGGGGTACGATAGGACGGTGTATCCACGTCTGGCTCAGTTGTGCGGAACGAAGCACACGCATATGTAGAGTGTGTGCATCCTTTTCGGCTGGCTCCAGGCTTCCCTGGGGTGTGCCTATTTCATGTCTGACACTGAGGCTTGGGGAGGTCAACAGTGCAGTGTCATGTGCAGCTGTGGATGTGTGTTCCACATCAGGCTCAGACTCACTGGTGGCTCCCTCAACATCCAGGGTTTCTATGGTGGCTGGTGGTGTATGAGGCTCTGGCCCCCTGTGGCCTTGTGGACGCTGCACCCGTGGGCTACGGTGGGGTGATGTTGGATGCGTCCGGCATCGTGTTGTTACTGCCCGGCCCCTTTGCAGGGTGGTGGTGCAGGTAGATACGCGCCGGGTCAGGCGGCCGGATGTTGAAGCCTCCTCACCATCATCATCGGACTGTGATGGGCACTGTGTGCCTGTGGAGTACATAGTTTGTTGTATGAGTTGAGGGCAGCTTAGATTTGTATCATGCATATCATGCCTTACAGTGGGATTGAACACAGTGTCAATCATGTAGCAATTAGTGTCAATCATGCTTCGCCATTGCATTTTGTTGACTCCCCATGTTGTGATTGGTGCAACGTGTTACTGGGGAGGGACACCGCTTGGACATGTTGGTGTGAGATGTCTGCTGGGGATGCATGGCAACCATTTTGCTGGGGGGGTTTCATGCACACTCACACATCACCTTGCTGTGCCATGGCCATGGATGTCTATCCCCTGGGGCTTGTGTTCATGCAGTGTACGTACTCAGGGGACTAGAGGGCGCTATGGTGGGCGCTATGGTATGGTGGTACGAGGGGTCAGTCATGGGTGGCTGCGGTGCCTCATGCATATTGCATGCACATACATTCACTCAGGGTCTGGAGGCGTAGCACTTACAGCTTCGTGCAATTTTAGGGGGGGTCTCACCTGCAGCCTCCTGGGTACCAGCACCAGCTTCTGCTCCTCCGACTCCCTCAATGGTGCCCATATTGATGAGTGTTGTCATCTGCTCCTCCCAGGGGGTGAGCTCAGGTGGTGGTGGTGCTGGCCCACCTCCAGTTGCCATGCTTGCACACCTGTGCTGGGAGAGTAGGCCACGTACTCGGACTCGCAAGTCATTGAGGCGCTTGCGGCAGTCCACACCATCCCGGGGCACGCGGCCCACTGCAGACACCCTAAGGCTGATGTCCCTCCATATCTGCGCTTGATGCTGGCCAGTTGTCTTGCGCTGCAGTGTACCGTACATCTCTTCCTGGAAAGCCACTGCCTGCTCCACCAGTATGGCAAGTTCCTGGTCATTGAACTTCGGTTTTCTAAGCCTGTCCAGGGCTGACTTGCCCCTGGTGCATTCCTGAGACATTTTGCGATGTTCACAGGGGTGGATGGCTTGCAGGGGGTGTGATTTTCGGCGGATTGTGATTTCCAAAATGGCCACCGCTTTATTTCCCATTCCTGCGGTGACGCATTTACTGCGTGCTATTAGCGCTGTGGCTTGGTGGTAGCACAGAGTGCGATGGATTTGTGGGTTCCTGGCCAATTTTTAAGCCAAGCGCTATTTGCGTTAACGCCATGTCCCTGTGCGCGTGCACACAAACTCGTGATCTGGCGTACTTTCCACCAGGCAGCATGGCATTAGCGCAAATAGCGCTTGACGAGAAATCTGCCGGAATGCCGCCAGACTTGTGATGAGGCAGTAAGTCTCAGGAGGGGTGAGAGTGATTGGAAGCCCACAATGAGCACACCCAGTAAAACTCCACAGATTACCCTTAGATAGATGTATATCAAAAATACATTTATTATCGGCCTTTATAATCAAAACACAATTAAACCACAGTTATGAAGAAAGAATACCACACACGATCATTCACTACCTAACATATATACAATAATGCAATTAACCTAAGGCTGATGATGGAGGAAGGACATACCCATAACCTGTAACAGAAAATGGTTAATTCAACACTGATATCAGTTTAGACAGTCCTTCATCAACAATCCCTAACTTATGAAGTTCAGCCCTACGAAGAGAGGAGCCTAGCGCTCAAAGTACAGTTGTGCGTTAATAACACGTGGTCATGAGTAAATAAAAAAGCAGGTTATCTTCAGGGGGCTGTAGCTTCTCAGGAAGGGGCTTGAGGTGATGAAGAATAAGTTCCTATTCCTAGAATAGGGTCTACCATTGCACATACAGCAACTCTCAGTGTTGAGGAATAGCTGGGGAGCGCAGGTTATCCCAGCCAAGGCCCCATCCCATCTTTTGAGGGACACCTGTGCTTAAAAATGAATGGGTAATTTGGGAAAGTACTCAATGACCCTCGACACAGTCTGGACCAAACTTTGGCGGCCTAGCCTACTTCGCCTGTAAGTCTTAACCCTGCAGTTTCAGGATGCTCTGTCTCTCAGCTGCTGTGGTGTGGGACGATCATCCTTTAGGGGATGTTTGCTTTTTCTCAACCCCTGAAGGAAGAAGGATCGTTCCAGTGCTGCTAGTCTCAGGACATGGGGCCTCATTACGACCCAGGCGGTAAGTTACCGCCTGGGCCGTGACTTTACCACCATGGCGTAAACTACGTTTACGCCATGGTGGTTGGCGGACTTACCGCCCCATTCCGAGGTCGGCGGGGCGGTAAGTCCCCAATCCCCATTTACCCTTCCCCATTCCCATTTTTGCCCCATAGGGCATAATGGGAGTGGGGAAGGCGTTAATTACGCCACCGTAAATTACGGTGGCGTAATTAACTCCATGGTCCCTTAGCGCCATGGATTTTAACACCTGCTAAAAGCAGGTGTTAAAAGTGCCATGGCGCTAAGGGACCTCGTAGTTGGCGGTAAGGGGTTGGCGCAGCTAACGCTGGCGTTAACCCCTTACCGCCAGGGTCGTAATGAGGCCCATGGTAGAGAAGAACTGCAAGCACTTTCAGCGATGGTCATCACAGCGGGGTGACGCAGGAACTACAAATGCTCATGGTGTGGCACACTCTCGTAAATCGCGACCAAGAGGACCTAGGCGGGAGAGGGCCCAGGAACACAACCAAGCAATTCCCAGAGTCTCGAGTCTCAACTCCGGAATGGCGGCATTCCTGTGCAATACCCTGGGTTCGAGCTGGTCCGTTCACTGGATGGCCCAGGAACAGTGCCGAAGAGGCTCTTTTCAAGGGTAAGTAGGAAAAGCCGAGAGTAGTTGTTCCCACTACTCAAAAGAGGCGAAGCACCATTGCAGGCCTTCTTGGTTTGATGAAGAAACAGAGGTCTGATGGGACTACAGCGGGGTCAGGGTGCCAAACCTTCCAAGCACGTCACTGGTGGTTCCTTGAGTCTGCTTTCTTCATAACGATACTTGGCTCCTTATGAGGTTCGGTGTGAACCTCAGTAGATCGACTTGGAATGGATGCAGAGCCCCTTCTCTTATCCAAGATTCGGTTTGCGCTCAAAATCCGATAGCCAATTGAATATCTGCTCTCTTGCATGCACGCCAACGTGGGCCAATCGTGGCCCATGGTGGATCCAGTCATTCACGGCTACCAGACATACTGGCACCAGTAGTTTGGATTGGGACCAGACAGTCCCAACCCTCTTCCTGGGCACTAGCAAACGTGACATGCAGGAGCCTGAGAAAGGTGCGGTTTTTGTGGGAGGCTGCATCCCCAAATAAGGAATACCCAGGTCTCTCGACCTGGGGGAAGGTAAACAGACAACATAGCCAAAGGACAGAACAAAAGACTTTGGGGCATGGTCATTTTTGGCACTGTCCACAGTCTTGGGCCAAACGCGGTAAACCCGGTATGGTCCATAAAAACGAAGTAAAACTACTTTAAAGGTAGACTGCTGCCACCAGTTCATCCTAGGCACACTTGTACAAACACCAAAAAATCCTTATAGGGTGGCTAGGGACATAAAACAAAAGGACCCCTATGCGCGGTACTGTAAGGTACTTGGCACATAGATAAAAAGTTAACAAGAAATAGCAACAAAGTCGAAGACTAAGGGAAACATAGTTTACCAGTACTGGCAGCCTGAAGGACGTGTCAGTTTCCCCATAACAAATGAGCAAAGGCCCAGTGTAGTGCAGCTGAAGGCTGTGCTCCACTGGAAAAAGTCAGGTTAGGTACTCCAAACAAAAGCAAAAAGTTTGGGGGGTTCACAAATGGAGGGAAAATTGCACCTAAGGGACATGTTTCCTAACAGTCGTCCGTTCTACCATTGGGGTTGCCCATTCCTATGAGGCCAGGGAGGTGAGGACACTACCTGATAGTCCCCCTGGGGCTGGTACTCAGCAGGTGGATCTCATGGGAAGGATCCCCCCTATGGGACTAGGGACAACTGTCTGGGAAGAATGCTGTGCACACACAACATATCCCCACCTCCCTCGTGGTCCTATCCTATAGAGAGTCCCATAAATCTCCACATTTCCATGTATCTTTGTTGGGCAGATGACATGGCCTCGCTAGAAAGTACTGGGATGAGGAAGAGTAATAAACACCTCTGTGAATCACCTTCAGAAACTGGGACGAAGAATAAAACAAGAAACCAACTTGAGAGTAAGAACATTAATACTGAGAGGAGGAGGAGGCGGGGAGCAATGCGGAGTACCCCACGGGAACCAACATGAGCCGTCCAGAAACAAACACGCAGAGGATAAAAGGGAAGAATTACTTTACAACCTGTCAGATTCTTACTGGAGAAGCCAGGAACTTCAAAAGCAGCTGAAGCAAGGGCGACACCAGGAATGCAGAGGCCGAGACACTTGGCCACTGGCATAGGTGTTCCTGGTAACTCCACTGTGTTCCGAGCAGAGAAGAAGGCAGAGGGCAGGACAGCCAGCCGATTAGGAGAGCTGGTGTGCACCGTTCAAGAGAAGAGGAACGCAGCGAGGAGGACGTGGTTCGACGAGAGTCTGTGAGAAGCCCAAATGAGGAAGAAAAGCCCGCTGACAACCAGAGTTCTCCGGTAAGAAGCCTGGGGAGGTCCGGGTAGACGGTGCAGTTGGTGGGAACCCCAATGGGCGGAGAGGTCACATGGGCGAGTCTGGGACATGCAACAGATAACAAACAGCCTCCAAAGTCATCTTCATAGTCACAGTACATGGCAGGATAGTAAAGCAGGTCTGAGACATAGAGAAGAGAGAATCTAATAGGTCAGGGAACCGCACCCTTCTGTGAAGAGTAACCCAAGTCATTTTCACAGTCAGAGTACCTGGCAGGGTAGTGAATCAGGTGGACTGTGAGAGAAAGGCCAAAAGAAGAGGAGGAGGAACATACACCCTTGCATTGTGAACTGCGGAAGGTCTGGGGAAGAAACATACCCCCCTGACATTGTGATGCAGTTTGTGAAGATTGCGAAGGCCAAGAGAAGGGAGTCATTCTATTGGTATTACAAGAAGCTAACAGAGGCCAGGGGAAGAGAGTCATTCCCCCTGGTACTTGGGAACATTGTACTAATGTTTGTGAATTTTGTGACGAAGTCAGAGAGAAGGGAGTCATTCTCTTGGCATTACAAGAAGCCTAAGAGAGCGCAGGGGAAGAGGGTCATACCCCCTGGTACCTGGGAACATTGTGATCAATATTGTGAATTGTGCAAGCCTGAAAGAGGCCAGGGGAAGAAACATACCCATGGGAATCGTGAACTGTGCAAGCCTGAGAAAAGCCAGGGTAAGAAAAGCATAGTCCCCTGGTGTTTGTGAACATTGTGATGGGTCTAAGAAAGGCCAAGGAAAGGGAGTCATTCTGTTGGTACCAAGATTCTGAGTTGGAACATTGATTTAATTTGGAACTGAGACTTTTCAATCTGGAACTTTTTGTTGTGCCTTTGAGAAGAACTGTAAACTGGGGAAGGGAGTCATTCCTTCAGGAAATAGACGCTTAAGACTACTGGCAAGGGGGTCCGCTCTACAGAAGAAGGAATCCATTCCTCTGTGTTTAAGAATGTTCGCCAACCTTTTTAATATAGTTAAAAGTAATTGGGATGGAAATAGGCTTCCGACACATGATGGTGGACTATATAATTTCCACTAACTTCCTGACAGAATCATTAGTGTTTAGTTGAGGCAGGGAACCCCCTCTCAGCGTTAGGGTTAGTTTGGGGTTTTCCTCCTTTATTTTTACCAAATACAAGTTTATAACCACAACAATGCCACCTGTCTCCTCTGTCCACACCCTTACAACCTGAAAGTCATTATTTCTCCTCATATCATCTAAGAGGTCAGCGACAAATTGTGGTATGTTCAAATAGTGGTCTAGAATTAACCACAGGTGCCATTTCTAAACAGTTGTTTTAATTAACTACAGGCACCAACATCACAGAGCGCAACTTAAGTTACCTTCGCGAGAATTTTTGAGTACAACAAGCTCAGACAGCGAGATAAACCGCAGAATTCTAGTCACATAAATACAAGATGTGGACATGTAAGTGTTTTTAATATTTAGTAATTTTTAAAAAATGTTAAAAGACAAGTTAAAGTGTAGGGTTTTCCATTAAGTGACAAAAACCTGAGACGAGGGTAGTTGTACAGTTAGTGACACCGTTTGTCTAAGTATTCTCAATAGTCTAAATAGCACAATATGGACTTAGTGGGGTAAAGGCAGGTTTAGTATAACATAAAACTAGCCATCGCTCTTAAATTTAGTCAAAGTGGAGATACGCAACTTGTTCTGTCGTTTTTAAAAAAACAAATGTCTTACAGCAGAGTCTTACACAAGATTAATATACGTATACTGATGTATGAAAAAATTCTTTTGCAGACGTGTGTATGTACTAAAAGGGGATCAAGATTGATCAACTACAAAGCAATTGGTGTCCTGAAGATGGCCTTATACTTAGTCTGGTGACCACTGCTGACAAAAGTGGTATATCATAACGGGCCGAAACATATGTCGACTGTTTAAGGAAAATCAAATGTTTTTTTCCCATGTCAAAAATGCATATTCAAACTGAAATGTTATGCCTACAAAGATTTATATTCACTTTAGAACTCCCCTGTTAGATGAGATGTATGTAGAATGAGTGATATGATTGAGTATCAATTTAAAAATGCTTTTTAAAGATGTTTTACAACTATTAAAGAGACAGAACCTTTGTTACAAGTTGGAGTGATTAGTGCAATTTTTCTCCGCCTGCGACTTCCTAACTAATGACATAGTTAGGTTGCCTTTAACTCTCACGTAAGATCCATACAAGACTAAAAGAGAGGGGTAGTCCATCTGTTTTTCACTTTTCTCCCACACCCTTACACTACTGACAATGTTTAGAGCCCTATGCCAACCACAATATGTATATTATAGCTATGTTTGTAATTGTGTGCTTTGGTGCAAATGATGACTCAAAGATAAGACTAATAAACATGCTCTAAAAAGATCTGTCTATCAAGTAGAATCTTATTTAATTTGTATGCACGGTTAGATCAAATATATCCATTTATTATTATATTGTTTGAATATTTCTGTACGGGATTAATTGAGTGCCATTTTCTTTTTTTCCAATTAATGTCTAGCCTATGCAACCTGGGCCAATAAGGATTGCAACCAGAAGGTCTGCGCATTTGGTGAAATTACTAGGCAGCGAAACTCAATTGGCAAAATTCGTCAAACATGATGTTCGGCTTGCTAAGTTATTATTTTTTTTTTTTACCTTTTCCAACACATCTCTTGCCGTTTCTTTTTTTTGGGTTACGGAAATGTCATTTTTTCCCAATTTTATTTTGGCTTTTTTGCCCAAAACAGAAAACGAAATTTCAGTGGAAAACGAAATTTCAGGGGGCAAAAGACTGGAAATTTCGTTTTTCAAGCAACAACATTTTGAACAAGACATTTCGGACAGGAAAAGGCCACAAACTGTCAACTTCACTCTGCAGGTGAAATTAGCGAATCCGGTGAATTATGCCTGGAATCCCGCCATTTTCCAACTGAAGGAAACTGAGGTATTTTGCCCACCTCTACCCACCACTCTGCTCCATCCTTTTTAGTGCAGCTAGAGTTACTTTTCTCCACTTCCACCACTGATTGCCAGCTAATGCAGGCGTTCCTTGACACAGACAGACTTTTCTCAGAAGTGATATAGGAGTGACCCTGAATGAATTGCAATACAGGAAGTGACACGCAATGTCCCAGCTGTATATGTAATGCTTAAGAATAACTTAGGTCACACAGAAGTTACTGTCTAAGGATGCCCAGATTCAAGGGCGTTGCTAGGGGGGGCTAAGGGGGCTATAGCACCTGATCTTTTGGTTGTATCCCCGGATAGAATCTCAGGAGCTACAGCCAAAAGACTAGCTAGCCCCCAGTCCCAACAGTTCCGACATCAGCTTAGCCCCGGGTCTTTTCCAGATCTAGCAACTCCCCTGCCCAGATTCGTTTAGGTGGCAGGCAGCACCGACACTTCGTGTGTGTTAACTTCATGTAGAATACAACTGTGGACTGTTTACTCCACATATGTCTGGTGCCAATTACTGGATACGACTGTCTTCCCAGAGGGACTTAGTAGGGGCTATCCCGCTAGGCCAGAATGAATGAGCACCTCTTCCGTGTTGGGGTGTTCAGGGCTGAGCGACTCGGGAATATGAGGAGGTTCTCTTCGCCCTTCTTGGGGTGGAACAGAGGCGTAGCCAGGATTGTCTAGCAAATGGGGCCTGAAGCTAATGTAGTTGGTCCCACTGCACTGATAAAAATATCTGTAAATGCCCGCGCAGCACTGCTGAGTGGGCATTTACAGATTTTGAGTGGGCCTTGCCCCCCAGGCCCTACCCTGTCTACGCCTCTGGGGTGGAACCTCAGAGGACCCAGGCACAGCAGCATGAGAGCACTGCAGGACAATTCAAGAGTGGGATGTTGACAAAGTGATGGGGCGGTGCATGCCCTCTCGCTCCATGCAGCGGGGGAGGGACAGAACAACACATCCAGTCAGGGGTGTTAGGCCTCAGTGTGAGATGGGCAGATAGAGAAAGGGCCCTTGTGGCGTTTGTGGTGTGATTTCCTTCGGGAAATGTTCCCCGCTCCTTGGGTCCGCTGAGGTCCCTAGGGATAATTAGGGATCCAGAAGATGCACTGGAGGTTATTTAGTCCACAGTAACTGACTCGGGTACAAGAGATTCCACTCTTATCCATGTGTGATACTTACCCGTACCAGAGCCATGTCCACCTCCCTATACTCTGGGAAGGGGCGGCCCCTACATGGGGTAGGTGTGGCACAATCACTGAGCACTCAGTCTCGAAGAGTCCCACTGTAAGCCATGATGGAATGAGTATAGAAGCCCCTCTAGCCCCCGGTAGGAAGATAAATATTCCCTTATGGCGCTGCTCCCATCCCATTGGGAAATGGGACACAAATTAAGGTCACTGACACGCCGATGTACTATGAGGTCAACAAGTATTGGCAAAGACAGTATCATTTGAATGTCATATGTCAAGTGCAGCCTTAAAAAGCCTCAATTTCTTCATCCCATGAGCAAAGGACAGAGGGCCTCATTACAAGTACGGCGGTGCGGGTAAAACCGGCAGTAATGCGACTGTAATTCTGTTACTGCCATATTATCGCTGCATTACCGCAAAGCTGTACTACAAGTATGATACAAGTATGAAGTGGAATGATCCTGGACAAATCATTTATACGTACTGTGCATTACCTGCCAAAATTGGTTTACCCCCAGCAAAAAGCTGGAGGTAAATCCTCCACCTCATCCATCGACAGGATTGCTGCCAGCGGTAATTCCACCGAAATCCCCATGGAGTCATATCATATCATATGGATAACATCACCCACGTCCACTTGTAATCCTGCTGTAAACGCTCGGGACCAAGTGGCAGTGACGGTAATTGAGTTTCGTGATAATTCGTCAGGTTTACTGCTGAATTACCACCGAGTTTGTAATGGGGTCCAGAATAAAGTATAAACCACTACACGTGATAATTATTAAAGTACCTTACACAAAACAGGCAAACACTGAAAACAAATAAGTTGGGCAAAATTAAAACAGTTCTGTCAAGACTGAGAAATCCGGCGTGGTTTATATTGTGGTTTTATCGACATAAACTACAAAGTGGTAAATTACTTACTGATAGGGAGAGATAGAGATATGTAGGGTAGGGTGCAGGGGAGGTGGAAAAGGGTGGGCTTGGGTAGGTAGTGGGAGGGGAGTTTTGGGGAAGGATCCTCCCATCATTAAAAAGCTACCACAATGTAATTTACCACTTTTTAATTTATGAGAATGAAATTACGTAGAAAACTGGGAAAGTATTACAGAAACATTGCACAAAATTGCAACGCCTGCCCTAGTTCTAATCCCTTGCCCACGTGCAAAATGCATTAAAGGAACAGGTGTTGTGCACTAGGGCAATTTTTGCATGAGATCTAAATTTCACTTTTACGCATGCAACGTTTCTGTACTATGACCCCTGGACACCTTTAATTAAATTGTCAGCATAAGCAACAAATTGAAACTAAGGCACACGCAGAGTGTTTACCAATTAGCCAACCACAACACCAACCACAAATCCAAACATAGCATAAGGAGGCTATAAAGACACATTGCTAAAGTTTTGTATTTATTTACATTTGCATTAAGATATAATATCAGAAACTGAAACAGTGAAGTTACTCTGATTACTTATCATAACCTTCATTACTCCAAATCTTACTCTTCCTCATCACTGTCATTGCTACTTGAACAATGTTTGCATCCTTCTCCAGGCTACCCCTTTAAGAGTTTTTCTGTTTTTTATTAATGTGAAAGGGAGCCTTCTTGTCCCTTAAAGGGACCTTACACTCCATTTGATACCTAAACCTCAGATTACACAATGATGCCCGGATCATGGCGAGGAGGCAAAAGACTATGGGCCTCATTACACGGTAGGCGGTGAGCCATGGCGCTATTAGCGCCATGGCTCATGCCGGTAAAATACCGGCACCGCCTTGGTGGAAAGGGGATTTACTGCCCCATTCCAAGGTTGGAGGGGCGGTAAATCCCCCTTCCACCATTGCCCTTCCCCATTCCCATTTCTGCCCCATAGGGCTTATGGGAATGAGGAAGGCGCTAATTACGGCACCGCAATTTTGCGGTGCCGTAATTAGCTCTGAGGTCCCTTTGCGGGTTGGATTTTAACGCTTGCAAATAGCAGGCGTTAAATCCCCCAACCCGCAAAGGGACCTCGTAGTAAGGCGGTAAGGATTTACCGGTACCGGTATTTTACCGGTACCGGTAAATCCTTACCGCCATCCGTGTAATGAGGCCCTATGTGCCTGATTCATGGAAGTGTTTTATAATGGCGCAATCCCATAGGAAAACGTTCCATGAATCAGGCCCATAATGACTGTGAAAAAGAATGTTGCATTTGGGAGTTATGATAAAGACTTTGAATCGGGACATCATGACCTTCATTCCTATGCGTTGGAATGCCAAAGCAATGACCATGTTGGGCTGCATCACGGACACATGCTCAACTAGCCAGGGCTGCCGCTACAATGAGGCGGTTAAAGGCAACTGTGAAGGTTGCTCTGGAAGAGCCACAGCAAAGGGCATGATTCTGGGCCTCCAAAGAGCAAATATGTCCCTGTGATATGGGAGCGGGCACGAAAATAGCCCTTTGTTAAGGGCAGCATGATTCATTACACTTGTCCTGCAAGTAGCTGCTCTACATCTACCAAATAGAGGTCACATTTAGGAAACAGTACCCTGGTTGAGGAATAATAACCTCTGCACAAGCACCCAGGCAGCCCAGCATTCTCTTGCTGCCCTGAGCAACATCAGCCTCATCGATCTCATTTATTGAAGCAGTAAGCCTTAGGCTTTTTTTCTGGATGCGGCGTGCCTCGGCAAGGCTTTTTCATTCAATTGCAAATTCATTATCAAAGATACCAGCATTCCACTAGCATCTTGAATGAAACTTGTGCAAGGCACCTTTATTTATCCTGACTATTTCTAACTTTTGTTGTGCTGTGCCTGCACTTTCTGGCCCTCTTAAAATGGCCTCCCTCACCATTGGTCTCAGCAAGCACCTTGTGGCCTGAGCCTGCTCACATCCCATTGGCTGGATTGGCTCTCTTAAAGCAATCACAGCACCCGGGACGTGGGAACCGGCCCTTATCATCCAAGGCCCGCATCGAAGGCCCTGTCCGTCCCTGTCCCTCACCTGGCTGGGTCTATGGGCCACTCGCCTCTCAACCAGCATGGACTTTGGAGGCTGAGCAATGCAACCATGCCTCCCGGGTCCACTAAATACCTTTGGATGACTCGTAGATGTAAACAATGAATTAAGACCTTTAGAAACGTCCCAGACTCTCTTGACAATCCTTACTTCTCTGAAGGTCAGCCTCCTCAACCCTGTGCATATTTTCTACATCCACCCCCCACTCCTCTATCTGTACTTCTGATCTCAATCCCTCCTGCTATAATCAAACTGATGTGTTCAACTCAAACATTTCTTTCTGCTATTAGCCCAAATTCAAATTCAGCTGTGTGCACTTCCATCATTGTTTTTGTATTAGCCCAAGTCAAATGAAACTGTGCGCCCTTCCATCATTGTTTTTCTGCTATTAGCCCAAATCAAATTTAGCTGTGTGCACTTCCATCATTTTTTTCTGCTATTAGCCCAAAATCAGATTTCTCTGTGTGCACTTCCAGCATTGTTTTTTCTGCTATTAGCCCAAATCAACTTTAGCTGTGTGCACTTCAATCATTGCGTTATTCTGTTCATAACCTAAATCTGAATTTAGCTTTGTGCACACTTATACTTTGCCTGGTACGCACCTGCTCTCTCTTCTAGTCTGTCATCCACCACCCTCTGCTTCCCACATTGTCCTCTCCCTTACCTCTGTGTCTGTGTGTGCCTGCTCCAGTCCTGCCACATTCCCCAGGTTCCTGCCAGGTTAAGTGCACCACCTTGTGTCCCCTATGGCACTTTCTATCTCCCCTATCTTCTTCAACTGCTTCTCCATCACCTGTCCTTCACCTCTCACTAAATCTGTCAGGAGGAAAATCAAAAAGGACTACCTGGCCTCCAACCCAGGCCTACCTATTGCTTCTGCTGGAGAAACTCGTACCGACATCCTCTTTGTCATCCCTTCACCCGGCCTAGCGACCCTTCATATGGTCGTTCTGCTCTCTCCCTACTCTTCCTCACACATCAATGGTGGGACCCATTGGGAGCTCCTTCTTGCCTCCTTCTCCTCTTCCAGGGTAATCATTAATGTCTATCTAAATGGTACTGCACTGGTACAGGGTCCTCAACCCAATGCACTCCTTTTTGATTAGATACACCTGTGCCGTATCAATTTCTCACCCTCCTCTTCAAGGGCACCCTTGCCTCTTTCTGCTCTCTCCTCCACTTGCGCTACGGCCCTAGTACCTGCCTTGACTCCTGTCTTGCTACCTCCTCCTGGCTTCTACCTTCTCCTATTTCCAACTCTCAGCCACTCTCACCACTTGCGGGGGGAAAACTGTCCCATGTACCCCAATGTAAGTCCCTCAACAGTGGAAATCTGCTCCATATGCCACACTCTTGACTCTCGCTCTGCTGTCAAGCACTCCTCTGACATCTGCCTCCTCCTTGAACTCTTGGACCCCGATGTTCTTGTCCTCACTGAAACATGGTTTAAGGACAGCTCTGTCACAGGTTTTGACACACTTCTCTGTGAAGGCTACAAGATCCTCTCTGAGCAAAAGACCAGGAGGGGGGTAGCCATGATTTATCCAGCGTAGATCCCTGCCTCCATCATTCCCACTCAGGCCTACTCCTCCTTTGAATGCCTGGTCTGCAGGCTTGCTCTCTCTCCAGCCTCCTCTCTTACTTCTAGAGGCCTCCAGGCCAGTCCACCCTCTTCCTCTCTGAATGGGCTGACCTAGCCACCTCTTTCCTCCCCACCTCCTCACAAATCCTCCTGCTGGGGGATCTAAACATCTGGACTCCCTGGACTCCTCAGGACTTTGCGCAAACTCTGTGACTCCCTCTCTCTAACCATTCTACTTTCTGAGCTGACTCACACTGCAGGCCATACTTTGGATGCTCTCATCTCTACTGACATCCCTCTCTCTACCCCTCTTACTTCAACACTCTCCTGGACTGATCACTCTCTTCTCTCTTCCACCCTTACGCTCTTGTCTCCGCTAGCACTCCGCACACTGCCTCCCGTCTTCAAGAACACCCATCCTATGAAAAGAGTGACAGTGGCTGCCTTTGCATCCTCCTACTCTCCACCCCCTACTCTTGCAGATGGCTCCCACCCTGACACAGCCCTCTCTAACTTTCATCTCAACATTACCAACACACTTGACATCCTTGCCCCTGTCATTAGGGTGTACATAAAGCCTCCCAATAAGTTCAATTCCTGGTATGACTCTGATATGGCTGCCCTCAAACGCAAGTGTAGAGCATCAGAACAGAAATACATGGCCTCAGGTGCAGCCTCTGAGAAACTGGCCTGCTGCCTGCTCCAAAGGCAATATAGACTGCATTCGATCAAAGAAAAGAGTCCATATTCAAGCTTGCATCTCTGCAGCATCTAACAACAGGGCCAAAAGGAACTGTCAAACTCTTCAGCAGCATCATCTTCTACTGCGCCCATCCAAGCCCTCTGATCGGCATTGGCATCACATTTCACCAACAAAACCTTGGACATCCTTTCCTCTCTCACTCCTTCACCCACACATGCACCAACATCCTCTGAGCCCTCTTTGGCCTCTCACACTCTTTCCCCTCTACCTTTTGCTGCCTTTCCCCCTGTCACACCTGAGGAGGTTACTAGGCTAGTCCGGTCTATGAAAGCCTCTTCCAAACAGGTGGAACCATGCCCTTCCAAAACTATCAAGGGCAACATTGAAGCTCTAGCTCCAGCCTTGGTGGTCCTCTGCAACCTCTCTTTTGCCTCTGGCGTTTTCCCCTCCTCTCTCAAACACTCTATGTGGCACCCACTACTCAAAAAACGTTCTGACGACCCTTCTATCCCGGCAAACTATTGCCCCCCTATTTCTATCACTCCTTTCCTGGGCAAACTACTGGAGAAGTTGGCTATCTCTCAGCTTACTCCCCACACTGAATCTGTTGGTTGTCTCTACGATCATCAGTCTGGCTTCAGAGCATCCAGAGGCACGGAAACTGCTCTCCTGAACACATGTGAAGACCTGCTCTCAAAAATGAACTCTAACTCTCCTTCTCTCCTCCTTGTCCTTGACCTTTCCTCTGCATGCGACACGGTGAACAATAACACCCTTATCAATCGTCTCTGTGATACCATGGGCATCACTGATCAGGCCCTGTCTTGGCTTACCTCCTTTCTCTCTGACCGTCCATCCCTGGTGGAACCAGGCCCCTTTCTCTCTGCTATCACTCTTTCTACTTGTGGAGTCGCCAGGGATCTAACCTATCCCCCTGGTTCTTCAATAGCTACATGGCCACCTTGACCCACTTGATCTCTTCCTTCACTTCCAACTTTCGTGTTATGCGGATAACACTCAGCTCGCCTTCAAGCTAGCCTCAGCTTCTTCCTCCTCCATGCTCATTCATGACTCCTTAAATTCCGGAAACTGCTCAAGAACTTCCTCTTCTCCTCTGCCTTCTCTCTACCTCTCCCCTGCTAACCTCTGCCTTCGACCTGCCACCACCTCCTTTTACTAAGCTTGCTGACTGGTTCCCCGGCTCACCTCAGAACCTTACAGGTCCCAGGACTCACACCAGTCCCTCCACTTACCTCCGGGCCCCCACACTACTTGCCCCTGCACTACGCATTTCCCTAAGAGACAACCCTCTGCACTATCGCAACACTCCTGGATCAGGCACAACTCCCTTCGCCCATCACCCGCACTTCCTGTCTGGCACTTATACGATCTGAATGCACCTTACCCAGTACGTTTGTTGTCTGTCTGTCCCTGTCTACCCTTGCCCCTGTAAATCCCCCTTTACATGGTGCACCTGAAAAACTGTGTTATCCCATCCTATCCTAACTGCTGGTCATTCACTGCATTATTTTTAGTTTGTTACGCTTGTACCCTTCTCCTCCCCACATGCCCTGTCAGCCCCAACTACCAGGTAACGCACTTGAATTAGCAGAAATCTCGTCAGGCTTAGTATGCTTATTATTGTTGTATATCATTCTGAATTCTACAAGGCCTTATGAATTATTGTATTCCATGCTCCCCTCCGGTCTTGGAGTGCTTTGAAGCACTCGTTTTGTGTATAAGCGCTTTGTAAATAAACAATACCATACAATATAAGCCAATGCAATCCTAAATCCTACCGTGCGATCATGCAAACCACTGATGGACGAAGGCCTGGCTGAGTGGAACAGAGTTACCATCGGAGAACGGCAGACATATCAGTGATAACCTGTCTAGACACCACGGAACCGGTCTGCACTCGCTCAGCAAATAGACAACTCCTCTGCAAAAGGTGGAAATATCTGAAGAACAAGCTCACGGATCACATGAAACAAGCAACATACCCATTCAAATAAAAAAGGACATGTCATGAAAATCAACATGTCTGAGAAGACACAAATTATCGCAGTGGAATATAACACAGACCTCAGTTCACCCAGATGCGAGCATCAGCGACAGGCTGAGACTGAGGCAGATATGCAAAAAGGGGTGTTCAGCCAGAGAACGAGAGATCTCATTTCTCACTATGTTTAAACAGTGCTGGAAATGGAAAAAATGTGCTGGGGGAACTGTCACTTCTTTGGAGGGGAGGGCTGTCGGAAGGAGGGGGTTGGGCCAAGGGGCATGGGCCTTGGCCAGGTTGCGCAACACAGTGGGCCTCATTACACGGACGGCGGTAAGGGTTAACGGTCACCGTTAATGGCAACGGTGACCGTTAACCCTTACCGCCGTACTACGAGGTCCCTTTGCGGGTTGGAGGAATTAACGCCTGCTTCTTGCAGGCGTTAAAAACCAACCCGCTAAGGGACCTCGGAGCTAATTACGGCACCGCAAAATTGCGGTGCCGTAATTAGCGCCTTCCCCATTCCCATAGAGCCCTATGGGGCAGAAATGTGAATGGGGAAGGGCAATGGCGGAAGGGGGATTTACCGCCCCTCCAACCTTGGAATGGGGCGGTAAATCCCCTTTCCGCCAAGGCGGTGCCGGTAATTTACCGGCATGGTCCAGGGTGCTAATAGCACCCTGGATTACCGCCTTCCGTGTAATGAGGCCCAGTATCTCTTCATTGAACCCAATTCTGGTCCTTTGCATAGAAGCAAAGAGCATTGTGTGAATATCATAATAGCCACACTTTTAAATGTTAAACATGTCTTATAGTGATTCAGTAAGAAACCCTTTTAAGCGAATAATGAACTCTTCTGTTTTGATTGGTCACACTATTCACCCTAAAAAAGAGATGTCTGTAAATTGCAGGCCTTATATACCAGTTTGGACAGCTGCAGCACTGCATGTGAGACTTTGGCAGTTTCTGCATGCAGTCTCCAGTGTTGAGCCTTTTGTCATCTTGCAATAATACAGCTTCAGAACAGATCTGGTTGGTAGTGTTCTGTGCTAGACCCTGGGACTTGGGCTCGGGCAATGCACTGTGGAGTTATAGCACCTGTGACCAGGCTGCTTTCAGAAGACTAGGCAGTGCTATGTGCTGAATCTTCTGGAAGCAGTGTGACTCAAAGCCCTCTGTTGGTTGAGGCGCAGGATCTGGGCCCAATTAACGGAGTGTGATTGAAATGTTGAGAACTGTGGGACTGCAAAGCCTTCCTCTTGGGACAAAATACTATCGCTGGAGATTCAGACTATCAATTTTAAACCAAAAAGCACAGGTCAGACAAGCGCTCCTCCAAACAAAAGCACCAGTGAGGGAATTGAGACAAAATGTATCCCGCTCCGGTTGGAGGGAGTGGTGACACCGCTATCCTTCTGACTTTCAAGGAAACATCAGTGGTGGAGTGGTGCTCCTCTACTTTCTTTTATTACGTTTTACTGTTCCTACACTTTTATTTTTAAAAGAAACTGTTCCGGAATGGTTTCATTTAAAAATGAAAGTGTAGGAAGAAGTTGAAACTAATGTTTGGGGTTTTGTACTGTGCGTGGGAGGGGCGTGGCAATGGGGTTTGTGGGGAGCAGGGCAGGCCAGCAGGGAACATAGTTCCACCACTTTTTTCATACACTTCGTCCACTGGGAAACATTAGAGACGGGCAAAGACACGCTAGGCATCTTTTGGGTCCTCTGACAGGCAAAGCATCCAGCCCGTATTCCCAATGATCTGGACCTCTGGAACACTGCAGTGTGAATGCTTCTGGGAAATAAGTAGAATCAGAATTTGAGGTCCTTAATGCAGCCACATCATGAAATGGAGGGATATGGAAAAGAAAATGGTGGCTCGGTCTGACTGCCGCCATGCTTGTGATCCCTGGAAAGTGAACTGCTTCCTGAGAAGCAACACTCTTTTCTGTCCAAGTCTAGATTGGAAAGCTGTGAGCTCAGACGTTTTTATGGGAGGGCAAAAGGGGCACTTGCCCCAGGCCCCAACCTTGGAGGGGGGCCCCACAAGGCTGCCTGATCTAAAGACGTAAGATTCCATTGTTTAGCACACGTTATGATATTTTTTGGCATGCTGCTGAGGCTCTAATCCTATTGGCTGCTGGTTGTTGACAAGTACATTCTGCCTTGATCAGTTCATCATGTAAGGCGTTCAGTGTTCACAGTGGTATAAAAGGTCTGTGTGTTCACTACTGCACAACTCCTGTAGCATTCTTTCCTTCCTGGGGGAATTATGTTGATCACGTGCAATAACCAAAGCTGAAATTCAAATTGATAAATTGAGTGAAACAATGGTTCAGAAATTAGCTCAGTGTGTTAAGCACTCATTGCAGAGATATGTGTTCATATACAAGATTAGAATAGCACATTCCAGCAAGGTTGGCTGAGCCTTTTCTATGACTGAAGTTTATAAACGTGCCTGCATATGTACCCGATTTTGCAGCACAGCAGGTGCTATTATCAGCAATGTACTTGCACCAGATAAAGGTTGCTATAAAAATGAACATGTCATCCGTATGCTGAAGGTCTCGAAATTGGTTTGTTCAGTTGGGGTGTTGTAAAACCTAGGCAATCACCTCCGTCAATGAGCATAAACTGTTAGGCCAAGAAATGAATAAGTATCCGAATTCAAGACTGTAGAACCAAAGCGTTCATGCTTGTATCCTGGCTTTATCAGCAGACGATACAGTGATCCTGGTCAAATCATCTAATATCTCTTACATTACTGTGCTGTCTTCTGTGAGCTTTGCCTTCTTGCATTCAGTGGCATCGTTTAGCCCATTACTTGATCTTTCTTCTTATGTAGGCCATTTGAGTGGAAGGGATGGTAGACATAAGAGAGCGGACCAGATGTTGCAGTCCTTGGGCAAGCATATTTTAAGGTACCGAAAGAGCTTATGGTAATTGTGCTCCTCTCTGTGCCAGGCTAGGCAAATAGCAAGGCTTTGGTCTGTCGCTACTCCGGGTGTACTAATGCTTTATACGACCATTAAACTGTGTTACCAATTTGTGTGCTACTTTAATGTATCTTTGTGAGTACAGTTTACTTTGTGCCCAAATTTGATAAAGAGCGAAGTCAGCTTGAAACACATGCCACTAAGGGGGCACAATTTCAATAAAGACACCATATGACATTTCTAGTATGGTACTTCATTGTCAGTGCTCTTGGCACCACACTTGGTGCAATCAGTTACAACCATACTTTAAGGTATGCTCATTTGACACAAAACATTTTATTTTTCGTAAAAGTCAAAGGTTTTTTTGCAATTTCACAAACCAGTATTTTGGAAGTATTTAAAGCTGTAAAATACCAAAAACAACCCCAGATTAAATCTGTTAAATGGCATCGATTGGTATGCTGGTACTTATATACTTCCCTTGATGGAGAGAATGAAACTAGAATCATTCCCATTTTGCGAAAAACACCCTTATATAATATTTTGTTTTAAAAAATGGTAATGTTTGGAAATGTGATTTGTGCACTTTCCAAGTGTGTTTTATGAAATTAGATTATTTTAGTTCATGGTAAAAACTGGAAAAGTAAGTGTTCAAATGCAGAAATTACAGAGTTGGCACAAATCCCAGCTTCACCCCATAACCAATGTGAGATTCTGGGCATCTCAGTTAATCTTGTATTGCCGAACCTCTGAACACTGCCAGTCCCTAAACCTTTCAAAACGTTCAGCCCTTCAGAGTGATTTCCTTCTCAGGGTATGATCGTCATAAAAGCCTCATTCATGGTTTCACTGGCTAGAGTGTTGCTTCCACTATAATAGTGAGCATTGATATAGTGCACACCACAGGCACATGTTCCTTTGATATCTATGGCAACACTATTTGAAAACCATATCCCACTTCTAATCTCAGTCTGTCTGGATAGCGATACCTTCCTGGTAGCTTCCAATCTGCATCCACTATCCATGCTATGGTATGTGTAGCTTTCTCCTTCCTCCCAATTGGGCTCCTCTCTCCATGCTTAAGCACTTTTGCATTCTGTGAGGCAGCTAATGCGAGTTCTCTGTCTATTTTGGGCTACAGGTACTTTTTACATATGGTCCTGCATTAATACTAGAAGCTGCATACCTTCCTGGATGCTATTGATAAAAAGTATCTACGCAACACCACGCTGTGGGATAATGATATCAACTGTTATCTCAGCGCTCAGATGCCTGCGGGCTTGTAGCGCTATATAAAACTAGATATCCTGTATCTATACTAGAACAGAAGTAACCTTTTCGTAGACTGCTAATGTTGGCCTACAAATGCTACTTGTTTATCATTCTGATTAGAGCAAGAATGAAGAGGGTAAGTGGACTGAAAGGCAGTAAACATGCTTATTTTGAATGCTTCAGCAGCATATCAACCAATACATTATAGGGGGGGGGCAACTAGATATTCTTGATCACTTCATTCCTTTGGTTTGGTGAGGGGGGCCCCAAAGATGTCCGTGCCCAGGGCCCCAAAATTGCTTAAGATGACCCTGGCTGTGAGAATTAAACATGGAGCATTTGTACTCGGTCATGCAGCACAATGCTAACTTGCAGTCTCTCTAAACATTGACCGTCTGCCCCATGTCTCATTGCAAAGTGCAACTGACCCTAAAAATGTCAATCAGTTTACATTTTGAAAGGAGAAAAGATGTTCCAGCCCCAGGCGAGCTAACAGGCGAGCTAACAGAGTAGCAGCCCTCACCTCAAGGCTGGCAACTGATGAGGACATCAACTAAGGATGGGCGGAAATCCTTTTTACACTTTCGTGGGGGTATTTTACAGAGTGGCACACATTTCCACCTTCCACGGTGATTATTGCCCAGGGCAAAGAAGAAATGTGCATGGATGTTTCCTTTTCCCCCGTGGTTGCTTTAATTCCCACCTCCCTTGTCTCTCAGCCTTTTCACTTTCTCTCTGTTTTTTGTTTCATTATCCTTCTAACTTTGATGCCTCCCCCCACTTTCTGTTTGGCAATTGAGCCCTATGCCCCCTTTCTACCACCCTTTGCGTGCCCCCTACCCACTCCCTTTTCCCCCCTTTTTTCTACCGGAATGGCTTGGAGCCTCAAGATGGAGTCAGTGGGCTCTCCATGATCCCCATCAGTGGCAGGTAGTGGCACAGCAGCATATTGCCCCACGGCAAGGAGTGCCAGGCGCCACAGCAGCCACCACTGATGACACCAGCGGACACTGTGACAATAGCAATGACCTCCACCTCCACGACGATGATGACAACCTGCAAAACAGCAGTTGACTTCTGCTTTGACTACTCCATGGCGCAGGTTGGCTTGTGCAACAGCATGTTGGGAACACGTCTCCCGCCGCTACTGTCCGGAGGAGGCAACCATCATTGAGGAGCCTCAGGAAGGGGATCTGTCCATTGCCATGCCATCTACTTTGCTCTTCACTGCACTTGACCTGCCATCACCAGTCAAGTAGATGGGGAAGAACCACCGCCTTGTCACGACTGCAGACATCACAGACTCTGACACAGATGACATAGGACCACCAGCGAAGCACAGGAGACAAGGAGGGAAGCAAGCACCACCACCACTGGCAAGAGTGGAGGGACCTTCATCACCAGCAACACAACCAGCCCAGCCCCAGTCAATGTCCGTGAATTCCCACGAAAGCAATCATTGTGTGTATTTGATCGCGCTGGACAATGAGTTTATGTGTACTGGCCATGGGAATGTCAGAATGTCTGCAGGAACATATTAATGCAGAGAATTGGGTGATGAGCCAGCAAAATGGAACATGCAGATTACAGAAATCCACAGCTGCAGAAAATGTGAATTTTACATGGAAGCGACCAGTGAAGAAAAGACATGCAGTGGATTCTCAGATTCGTGTTCCGCACGCAGAAACTGTGCCGTGGAAAGGGACACATGTCTCGCAAAAGACTGTCTAGTGATAAAGAAGAGACCATCAATACGGATTCCAGAGACTGAAGTAGGGGATCCCAAAAAAGTGGGAGGTGGGATAACCAGGGACAGTGGTGCAGGCGATCTCTAGGAACCGTAAAAAATGGAATTCTTCTACTGTGAGGAATTTGACTATCCGCATGGTGGTCGTGCACTCGCCTGAGCTTTTTAGACATTTTTAATGAAATTGAATAATGGTAGATCAACCTCCGGAAAATGTGTGGGGCTAATCTGCACACATTTTCCTATGCTCACCGCACGACATACATATAGACCCGTGTACTCTGGGTGGATACAGCCTACAGGCGCCGTCCCACCTGTCATATTTAGTTAGAATATGACAGCCAAGAGTACATCAAGGCATCTCAGAAGGGGGAAGGCAAAACCTTCCTCCTGCCATGGCCAGTCTTATTAACTAAAAAAAGCTCCATGGATCCGCCCTTTCCTTTGTTAGCTGCTTGTGGCAGCCTCGCATACTAATCAAAGTTAATTCTAACAGGACCCTCAGGGGCCTGGTTGCTGCACTAACAAAGGAGAGGAAACCCCCAAAACCCCTTTGATACGCACTGTGTAAACCTGAATCCAGCTCCCGCCTCACAGTGACCTGTCATGTCTAGGACAGCTGTTTACAGTTGTCATCCCCGCAGGGGGACCCCATTCAGTAGGTACGAGTATGTGGTTTGGCGGCGACTGAAAGGGTGGTCTCACCATAGCTTCAAGGGAGACCTGACACTTTAATCAGGAACCACAGATAGCTCAATTACCCAGAGAGACCCTTTGATCCACAACAGACAGGAAGATGGGTGGGACTTAGTATTACATATTTTTCACCCCTTTACCTTTTCAGTTGCAATGCACTCTGGTTATGGCCTCATGCATACAGGAGATTCTTGGTGGGGTCCCAGGATTGGTTCATTAAGGTAGGCTTACCCTACACCAATCACTGTGGCACATTTGGCTTTAAAAGAGGGTTGAGACCCTCTTTTGGGCAGATCATCTGAAGACTTCACAAGGAGTAACAAGAAGAACACCTTTGTACCCTGCCTGAAGGTACAGTCTGCCTTACAGCCTCAGCCAGTGAAGGAAGGCCAGGATTTCCAAAGAGGGAATCAAAATCCCTCCCCTAAATGTCTCCCAGGGAACAGATGGAGATACTGAATCCAGAGGACCCTCCAGCAGCACCAGAACCGGTACCCAGCCAGCACACAGCATGCCATGCTAGGCTCTGCAAGCAAGCTTCCTAGGTGGGAAGAGCCAGAGCGTCTCTGAACCAAACCATGGACAAGGCCGTTGCCTGCAACACTCTCCTCAGCTTTCGGCCATCCGTCTTAAAGGATGACACAAGCCCGGTGAAGAAGCCAGGAGGAGTGTATTGACAAGCATCAACCAGTGCTCACCATAAAGGACATTTTCGAGCCTGTTGAGCCCCTCAAGCTGCAACTGACTGCACTGCTGACTGTTGTTACGCCACAGTCGCTCATGCCATCCGAGATGCCTCGACCAGTACTTCAGACCCACCAACCAGCACTGAGACAATGATTCCTGACCCCAAGGCGCCATGTAGGCCAGACTGCAGCTGTCCATCCAGCCTCACTCACTGAACTGCCTGCCGCCTGATACCCGCAGCGGTCTCCCGTCTTGAACTCTGTTGCAGAAGCTGCAAAGCGCACTTAAACCGACTTGACCCAGTCCAGCACCAAGAACTTCTACAAGCAAAAGGTACATTGTGGTTCTGTCCCCTGGGTCCTTCTCTGAAGGCCCTTAGTGACATTTTACGACCCATTGCTCCTTTTGTGCTGAAACCAAGTATCCTTAAACTATTGCGATTAACTACTTTACCAACTACACTCCTGTCAGTATCCAAAGTCCATACCTTTTCCTTCTTGAAACTGTCTGTCCTCTGCATTCCTTTACAGGGTGGGTTGTATTTTGTAGTGGGCTAGAACTGTCTGTTGTGATTATAATAAAGCAGATATGTGTATACAACCTTGACTGGACAGACCCTTTTATCATTGGGTAATAATAGTATTTTCGCTATGTTGCAAGTAACCAAAGATCCACAACCTTGCAGAGATAAGCCTGCAGTTCCGTCCACATTACCAAAATTTGACAAGGAGGTTTATCATTTCCTTGGGTTTCCAATCTGTTTGGATCCCTTCTGGTGTACTAGAGTTGTGGGCCTTATTGATGGTTTAGAAACCGATATTCATCTCTGGACCAGTGATGCCCCAGAAGTTGATTTGTTACAGCTACATCCTCAAGAGTATTGAGCAAGTTGATGCTTGGGACCTTCTGATCAATCCTGCAGGTGGGACAATGCTTGAGCATCCTCAGTTCCATAACTAGAAGAGAACAAATACCACCAGGCAATGAAACAAGGACGCCCATCCAAAGAAAGGTCAGAACAATAAATGCTTATCTTCAGAGAGACGATTAGCTCACTACGGACCTGACAGCGTTTCACCTGTATTGCCCTTGCTTTACATCCTCTGAATAGGCATGGTACAGCCAGCCAGTCATCCCCACATGGGCAGGTGCCCAGCTGTGGAGACAGATGCTTGTTTCCATGAACATATGAGGGACGAGCCAGAGACCAAAGGACACAAACCCCAAAAAACTGTAATTCTGATCCCGGACAACAAACTGCGAGCAGGGCCATCTTAACAGTTTCTGGGGCCTGGGGCACAGCCATTCTTGGGGCGCCCCCTTGAAACTCAAGTCCCTCTTCCTACTCCCCCCCCAAAAGTCCATGCCCACCCCGCCTCAAACCCCATGCCGCTGCGCCCCCAATCTGCAAAATAAAGGGATTAAGTTCCTTGAGTCAAATTCAACAGATACTCGTCTAGGCTTCAAATGGATTATGTATTTCTTAATAAAATATAAACATTACACATCTCTGTAACCTGCTTTCTTCAGAAGATGCTCTATATTAAAGACATTTTCACTTTGTTTTTTCAAATAATATATTAATTTTGAAATAAAATAAAGGAAAATGATTTTTAAGCAAGTATTGATTTAATAAAATGATAAACTAACAGTTCAACCTGTACATTTTTTTTCTGTATGAGCGTGTCCACAGTACAAGCACTTGGGGAAGCATTACATAACTAGGTAGCAGAGGAATGAACAAAGTATGCAACAAACATCCAAATTCACTTACCTCTACCGTAATACCCGCTTCTGAAAGAATGCACCCAAACACATGATTGAAATATGCTGCACAGTGATATGTAAAACACATTTTGAAATGTTATGCCGTTGCTGGATTTACCAAAAGCATAAGCGTTCATGTGAGTGAAATGTCCTGTGTGTTTCCACACAAACATGATTTGAAATGGTGCACCATTGCGGTCATTCATTGAACCTATGCTTACATCCACATGATGGAAATATCCTGTGCACTTCCACATGTACCCTCTGATTGGTCACTTGGCTACCCTCCGATCTCGGGCCCAGGTCCCCTCTCTGGCAGTTGCACACCTGCACTGCCCCCTGCCAACCGTTGCACTCAGGGTCTGTTTTCTATATCCCTACAATCCCTCTACCAGCACTTGGACACTTGATGTCTGCACTTACCCTTTGCACTTGCCACCAATTGGCCACACTTTTCTTATGGTGTTACTGTTTGATCCCATGTACTGCACTGCCCCCTCCCCTTTCCCCTCTCACTTCTCCTCACCACGCCCCCCCTGCACTTGTGGGATCTCAATGTCACTGGGCCTAGTCAGATCGTTGTCTCTGTCTTCCCTTTGTTGCCCCTCCCTTGCCTTGTCATGCCTTGAAACACTTGTGTATAGGCGCGTTATAAATGCCAATCATATCATATCATACAAATGTTGTGTTGTTGCTGCCATTTACTGAAAGTATAAAGCGAGTCTACATGAGTGAAATAGCCTGCTTGGTCGCAAACAAACCCGATTAGAAATGCTACCCAATGGTGGCCTTTTTTTGAACGTATGACCACATCCACATGGAAATACCCTTGGCAGTCACATGTAGGCACCGGTTTATAGTAATAAAACCGAAAACAAAAATCCCGAATACAATAATCTCGAATCCAAAATCTCGAAAAAAATAAAGTCGAATTTTTTTTTAATGACGTTTTTTGTTCGAAATGGGGGGGTTCCCCCCCAACCCCCCTTTTTTCTATTTTTTTTTTTATTTTAACCCATTTTTTTTACTTACCTGACCCCAAAAAAGCATATAATTAAATAAATAAAAAATTCGACTTTTTTTTTTTCGGGATTTTGGATTCGAGATTATTGTATTTCGAGATTTTTTTTTCGGTCTTTTGACCGACCACCGTAGGCACCTTTGTAATGCACCATCCCTGACATTTACTGAAAATAGGACCGCGTCACAATGACGGAAATATCCTGCAAGTTTGCAAGTAGACAAGATAAAAATGCTGCATCTTTAAGTGCATTTGCTGAAATCATGACAACGTCTACATGAGTGAATTCTCCATATTGGTTGTATTGCATACAGACACGTTCTAAAATGCAGTGCCGTGGCAGCCTTTTTGTGAATGGACGAGTGCATTCACACGAATAGCCTGTGTTGTTACAGGTGCACAGGAGCATGTAAACTGGGTATTTGACTGAAATGTTGCGCCATTGCGGTTGTTTTTGGATACTGGAGGATGGGAACTTGAAAAATGCATCATTGTGTTTACGGAGTGATTATGCATGCACACATGACAAAACTATGGCACGCTGTGTGAGCATTGCTGAATAAATGAGGAGAACGCGATTTACGTATGCACACAATAGAAATATGCAACGCCACTGCAGGCACTTGCAGAATGAATAAACATGTAAATAGCCGCAAATATGCGAGCTATGCCAGGAGAAGGGAACATTGTTTACTGTTTACATGCGAGGACTCCAAGGCAGGCGGATGGGGCAGGAGCCAGCGCTGAAGAATGTTGCAAGCCTGTTCTGACACCGCAGAGGCAGCTTCGTGCTCACACGTCTAGAACAGAAAGTGCCATCGCAGACACGGTTGGCTGGGGCCTATGAGTCGTGGTACCCAGGCTGCTTGTGCGGCTGTTGCCGCTGTTGTGCCTGGCTTCTCCGCTGCGGGTCAATACTATGGCGGAGCCCTGGGACTGGGCCCGGAGGTCCCTCTTCTGCCGCTCACATAGGGCAGGCAGGCAGTCTGGCGGCGATGAAGGGAGAACGGGAACAGTGACTCAACAGCTGCCTCCGCAGCCTCCAAGGAGGAGGAATGAAGCCGTGTTAGTGCATAGGTTCAGGAGTTACCTTGACGTACGACTCGGCAGGAGCGACTGCGTTGTTTAATGTTGCGTCTGATACGGACACAAAGAGGATTTTGGATGGTCTTCATGCAGCACTTGGTGAAAGCCTAAGACAAATAAACCATGATGCAGTGAAAGAAAATGGCTACCTTGTCATGATGGCTACCTCCATGTAAGACCTCAGAGCTCAAAGAGTTCTAAGATGGGCAGGAATGGGTGGGATTAGCCATAGGGATTAGCATGGCTAGGGGCGGCGGAATGGGAGGGACTCAATAATCATACAACACCAAATATATAGTGTATCCCTCCTCAAATGTCATCTCCATTGAAAAGCATTACAGACCAGCATTCAAAGCCCCTATTTGAAGCTCTTATTTTAATGATAATAGTTTCAGCTTTCGGCTTTCAGCGCCTCCTAATAGCCAAAACTGAAAAAGGAGTAATAATAATCGGCACCCAAACTCCGATCTGACTGAAGAGACTGTTAGACAAGGAAAGTTAGAGAGTCCTCTTAGCCCAATTGTGAGTAAATATATTGGGGAAGGTTGAGAAACTGAGACAAAAATGCTCTCTGAGCAAAAGGATAACTCATTGGTCAAAAATTGCACCATCCCATTAACTTCCATAGAGGAAGATGGGGTCTTCAATTTGAGCTATTAATTAATTAATCTTTTAAAACGCTGTTAAGATGCATTTCTAAACTCTGAGATGGTGGGCAGAGGTTTAGGAGGCCACCCTAGTTTAGTGGAACAGGGGAACCTTCTGGACAAACCAGACCAATCTACGGTAGCTTGGCAGGCGGTCAAGACTTAGGGCCTGATCACGACTTTGGCGGTAACGCCGGAGGTATTACCGCAGGCGGTATTACCCCTACCGCTAATAGCGCCGGATCACGAGTTCGGCGGTAATGTAATTCCCCATTGAGCCCATTCGGGAATGCCCCATTCCCTATTGGGCTCAATGGGGAAAATTTGCGCTCTTACCGCCGGCGGATTTCCAAGAGCTGGGGCGAAATCCGCTGAAGTCCTGATTTGGTGGACCCTTAAATCCGGCAGTAATAGCGCGACCGCCGGATTTAAGGGTTACCGCCAAAGTCGTGATGAGGCCCTAAGTCTCAGGAGGGGTGAGAGTGATCGGGAGCCCACACTGAGCATGCCCAGTAAAACTCCACAGAATACTATTAGACAGATGTATATCAAAAATAGATGTATTGTAGGCTTTTAGAACTAAACAAAAATAAATCATAGTAATAATAAAACAGTTACCACACATGCTTTTCATTATGTAACATACATACAATATGCGTTTAGCCTAAAGCAGATGAAAAGGGCAAAAATAACCACAACCTGTAACAGAAGAGGTAAGTTTAACACAGATATCATATTTAGGCAGTTCTTCGAAGTAAGTCCCTATCTTATACAGTCCCAGCCCTAAGAAGTGAGGAGCCTTATGCTCAAAAGTACAGCCGTCCGTTAACAACGCGCAGCCGTGCGTAAATCAGAAAGTGAGTTCTCTTCAGGGAGCTGTAGCTGTACAGGAAGGGGGTTGAGGCAATGAAGAATAAAGCCCTAGCCCCTGAGGAGGGTCTACCCTTGCAGATAGAGAGACTTTCAGAGTTCAGGAATAGCTTGGGAGCACAGGCTAGCCCAGCTAAGGTGAGTATCCTTTCATGGATTCTCGTGCGTAAAACAAATGGATGTACCAGGGAGCCACCGGCCCTCAACACAGTGCGGGCCAAACTTTGCCAGTCTACTCCAATTTGCTAGTAGGTTTCACCCCTGCAGTTACAAGTCACTCCAGCTCTTAGCGGCTGCAGGATGGGAGTATCATCTGTGGCGGGACAGTAGCCTTTTCTCAGTTCTCAAAGAAAGGAGAAGGATAGTTCTGGTGCAGCAAGTCTAAGGACATGGTGGGGCAGGTCTACAGGCACTTACAACGACAGTCACCAAAGCGGGTCACCACAGGGACCGCAAATGCTCACAGCATGATGCACTCTCATAAATGGCAACCCAGAGGAGCCAGGACAACACGTTTTGGGAGGAGATGGCCCAGGACCTCAAGTAAGCGATGCCAAAAGTCTCGAGTCTCAACTCAGGACGGTGGCGCTCCTGTACGATAACCCAGGTTCGAGTTGGTCAGTTCACTGCATAGCCCAGGAACACTTCCGAAGCGTTTCTTTGTGAAGGTAAGCAGGAGGTGCTGAGAGTAGTTGGTCCCACTACTCCAAAGGGTCAAAGCGCCCTTGCAGGCCTTCTTGGTATGATACAAAAGCAGGGGTCTGATGGAACAATAGCTGGGTCGGGGTGCCAAACCTTCCAGCATGTCTCTAGCAGTTTCACAAGTCTGCTCTTTTGTTCGGGATACTTGGCTCCTTCTGTAGTTTGTCCTGAACTTCCATGTGATCGCCCTAGAATGGATGCAGAGCCCCTTCTCTTATCCAAGATTTGCTTTGCGCCCAAATCTAGGATACACAATCGAAGAGCTGCTCTCTTGCATGTACTTCCGGCGTGGGCCAATCGTGGCCCACTGTGGTTTCAGTCAGTCATGCCTACTAGACATACTGACACCAGTAGTGTGGATTGGGACCAGACAGTCCCAACCCTCTTCCTGGGCACTATGTGAGAAACCTGAAGGTGTCTCACCCGCCAGTCCCCGGGGATCTGTCATCCAGGTGGCCAGGACACAGCCATCGCTTTTGGAACCAGTTCCTGGGGGTGGACCAGCATGGGAGGATCACCTGGATGAGGGGTCTTTGGGGAGTGGAAGTGGGACACCAAAGGGTGAGACTCGGTATGCCTTTCCCTGTAACACCTTTTCCCAATCATACCAGGTAGGATACCTAGAAGCTCAACCCACCCCCCCTTTCCCGGTATGAACACTTTCTCATGAAAAGTTAATCATTTGCGCCAACGGACTAACACCTGACATGTCCCAACACAAAGGGTCAGGCATTTACTGATAATTACACACACCAGACTTCCATCACACTTCCCCACATGGACAAAAGGCAGAGTAGGAAAGCACACTCTGAGGAGCGATTGTTACGTGCTACTGTCCCTGGCTCCTACAACAAAGCCGCTCCAGTAAAGTCAGCAGAGCCGGTGAGTCAAGGAAACTGATAACAGACCAGTCATTGTTAGAACCAAGGTTGCAAGTGACAACATTGTATGAAGAAATCTGCAAAGACCAGAGTGTAAGATGCATGTGATGAGCGACACGAATATAATAGAATATCCAAGGAGTGATTGAACTTTTGAAACCAAGGTAGATGCCATATACAGAGTGGTCTGGTGCCACATGGGTGCTCATTCGAAAGAGTCTGTTAGGGATCCAATTGAGGATGTAAAATTGTGAACTGTGAAATTGAAGTGGTCCTGAAACGGGTCAAGCCAAACCCTCTGCACATTCGAAATTCTTTGATTGCTAATATGAACTGTAATTGGTCCGAACCCGGCTGAGGGAGACTAATTGTGTAAAAAGGATTTGAGCCCGGCTGAGGGGAATCCGGGGTGAACCGTGAGTCACCCGAGAAAAAATATTCTATAAGCATTTCAGAAGAGGATCTGAGCCCGGAAAAAGGGGGATCCAAACTAAAGATTGTGGTAGAAAAGCGATTTGAGCCCGGCTGAGGGGGATTAAGGGTGAAGAGTAAATCGCCCTACTTGAATACTAGGAAGGGACATTTTTCATTTGTTTGATACATCGGGCCGTCTGGATGAAGAGACTTTTGATAACTTAAAAGACAGGATATAGAAGGCCCTGATGCATGTAATAGAACTGTGCCCTTTTGCGGAAGAAGCCCAGGAGTGTGCTATGCTCGAGCGAACTGCCTTGTCCTGTGTTGAAAACATGATGAAGGGAGTCCAACGACCTGAACATCTTTACTTATCATTTTGTGAACACTTCTTTCTTTTTCATGAATATTACTCCACACTATTTGTTACTTAGCAGTAAGAATTGGCAATAGGTGTTTTAGTATAGGCCCTTTCATTTTGACGAGACTCCACTAAAATAGCATTATTATTATTTTGATGGACGTAGTTTACGCCCATCTTAGATTTAGGTTTTGATAGGCGTGTATCACACCCTTGATAAAGTTCAATAAACACCCTTGAACTGTGGTCCCTTGTGTGTGTCTTACTTTGATACCATGCCTTCCTTACAACTAGCACATGTGATGTGCAGGAGCCCATGAAAGATGCACCTTTGCGGGAGGCTGCATGCCCAAACAAGGAATTCCCGGGTCTCTCAACCTGGTGGAACGCTAAGTGACAAAATGGTCAAATGACAGAACAAAAGCCTTCACAGCATGGCCATTTTCGGCACTGGCGACAGTCTTGGGCAAACGCGGTAAATGCGGTATGGTCCATAAAAACGAAGTAAAAATACTTTTAAAGTAAACTGCTGCCGCCAGTTCATCCAAGGCACATTGTACAAACACAAAAAAATCCTTAGAGGGTGGCTAGGCCCGTAAAACAAAAGGATCCCTATGCGCGGTACTGTAAGGTACTTGGCACAAAGATAAAAAGTTACCAAGAAATGGCAACATAGTCAAAGACTATGGGAAACACAGTTTCCCAGTACTGACAGCCTGAAGGATGTGTCCGTTTCCCCATAGCAAATGAGCAAAAGCCCAGAGGAGGCTGTGCTCCACTGGAAAAAGCAAAAAGTTTGGGGGGTCCATAAATGGAGAAAATATTGCACATAAGGGAAATCTTTCCTAACAAACGCGCTTAAGGGGGCGTGGCTACGAGAGCCATGTAGGAGGACGCGTTCCAGCGGAGCTCCCGAGATCCTGAACAGATCCGGGCAAATCAGTGCAGTACGACTGCTTATTGAATACCGACGATATGCATGCCAGCGTGTGAAGGTGCTACCCGAAGTACCGTGAACTTTTGGAGGTCATAGCAGCTACGACGGCTAAGATCGGAAAAGAAAAGTCGAGAGACCCTGAGAACAAAGGGCGATCCAAAATGGCCGACATAGGCCCGAGGCGGGATTGAAAAGAGTTGCGGGAAGACCTAACCAGGACAGCGTGTAGTGCGCCCACTTATAATTCGGTAGACCTGCACATCCTCAGAACCATGTCCAGTAAGGCAGTGCGACCTAAGGCGAAACAGCCCACGCTGGACGACTTCACCAAAACGTCCCCAGGCCCGGACGCTACCAAGAATAAGGATGCACCGGCCGTGGGTGGCGCGACGACTTCGAGCTCTAACCAAGAAATCCTGGCAGCGATTGCGGACCTGAGAGCGGCCTGGGAGTCGAAATTAGAACTGGCTGTCTCTGAATTAAAAACGGCATTGGACCTCAAAGTTGGGGAGGTCCAGGAGGACGTCAATCTACTGAGACAAGACGTTAGGGTTCTGGCGGAGCGCACAGAGTCCCTGGAAAAAGAAGTTGGCCCGAATACGGCGGACTGTGCCACCCACAAGGCAAAACTGCACGCCCTAATCCAAAGGGTGGGCAACTTGGAAAACAGAGTGGAGGAGGCGGAAGGACGGGCCCGTCGCAACAATATCCGCATTGTGGGCCTACCGGAAGGGACGGAGGGCCGTGACCCTACGGACTTTGTTGAGACCATGTTGCTGCAAGAGATACCCGGAGGGGCCTTATCCCAAGGCTTCGCAGTGGAGAGAGCACATAGAGCCCTAACGAGGAGGCCGCCTCCCGGAAACCCGCCCAGACCCATCATTGCCAAAATTCTTAACTATCGTGATCGGGAAAGAATATTAGAACATTTTCGAAAAGGAGGCACGATCAAGAGAGGAGCAGCAAACATCACGGCGTATCCGGATTACACCCTAGCTGTGCAGCGGAGCCGCATGAACTTTGGGACTGTGAAACGGAGGATGAGGGAGGCAGGCTACAAATATATGTTGCTTTATCCTGCAAAACTGAAGGTCATACAGGCGCATAAAACTTTATTTTTCGAGACCCCAGAGGACGCCATGGAGTGGCTCGACGCACAGGGGTGCCCTCAAGAATCGGCGGACCGGCCCCAAAAGGACTCGGAGGAGCTGCGGAAGACGTAAAATGGCATGGACCCTGAGACTTGATTATAGTCGGTTCGGAACCTTCGATATGGAAGGTCAGTTGGTTGTACTGTTTGTCACAAACATTGAGATTATCATTGAACGGGAGCCCCATGGAGCGATACTCTCTCCCCACAATAGCTTAGGTTAGGTGGCCATTAGGGCAACCTCACCCTACTGGGCTCCGTGCACGGAACCAGATGTGGGGGTGCCTGAGCTCTTTTGTTGAAGCTGGGCAACAGTTGGGGTGTGTGGTGTTGGGGGGAGGGTGGGAGAGGGAGGGGAAAGGGAGTTGGAGTTTGGTTGTGTGTGTGGTTAGTTTGGGAATGAGCTTATTCGCGGAGTGGCTGCAGTGGGACGCCTTCTGTGTCACGAGCACCGCTGGAGGTTCCCGTAAGTGGGGTGGGAAGACACATAGCTGCCATGGGTGACCTCAAGATTGCCACCTGGAACGTCCGAGGCCTCAATAGTTACCTGAAAAGAAATAAAGTCATGTTGTATCTTAAACGACAGAAGATCGACATTGCCCTACTACAAGAAACGCACCTGGCCCAACATAAATTAGACCTTGTAAAGAAAAAATGGGGTGGTACAGTGGTGGGCTCCCCGTACTCGGCCTATGCCAGGGGTGTGCTGATCTGGGTGGCCCCGCATGTCCCACTCAGAATTGTACGAGAGGAGGTAGACACGGAGGGTAGGCTGGTAATACTGAGGGTACTGATTGAGAACAGAGGACTGAGTATTATTAATACATATGCCCCCAATCAGAATACTGCTGTATACTTCAGGACTCTATGTACACGCCTGGGCCCGTGCGCAGGGGAACCGATTATCTGGGGGGGGGACTTTAACTGTGTTCTTGACCCCAAGATAGATAGGTCCGACAGTAAAGTAGACAGGCCCACCCCAGCGGCCAGGGCTCTACGGGTACTATTAGACGACTATGGACTAGAAGATGTCTGGAGATTGAAACACCTCACGGCCTTGCAGTACTCTCATTATTCGGCCCCTCAACAGTTGCACACGAGACTAGATTACTTCTTTGCTACGCCAGAAGTGGTGATAACAACTACACAGGTTGAATACAGAGCGAGGGTCCTGTCGGACCATTCGCCCTTGGTGATGGCCTGGCAATATGGCCGCCCCAGAGGGCGGATTCCAACATGGCGCCTTCGGGCGGAGGCGCTCAGAGACCCGGTCTTTAGAGAAGATATTAGAGAGACGATTACAAGGTATTTTGAGGAGAACACGGGCAGTGTGGATTCGGCTGGTACACTTTGGGAGGCCTTCAAGGTGGTAGTGAGGGGTGACGCTATTTCTAAATCAAAGGGCCTTCAGGGGGGGGTTTTAGCGGAGCTGGAGAAAGTGGAGAAAGAATTGGAGCGTGAATGTACCAGAGGGGGAGGGGACACAGACCTAGTACTCGAATTACAACAACGATGCTCAGAGCTTTGGGAGCGGCTTTGTGACCTCAATTACAGGAAATACGTGGAGAGGCAACATGCAGGAGGTGACAAAACTGGTCGCCTACTGGCATGGCTTTATAAGAGGGAAACCCCCAGGGCCCCGGTCATGATGATAGAAAGGGAAGACGGAGAGGAGGCTCACACTCAGGAAGAGGTTAATGCTGCTTTCTTAGATTATTATAAAGCGCTGTATGAGGACAAAGGGGAAGACAATCTGGATAAAATCAGGGACACACTGGAAGATATAGAACTGCCCAGGATTAGCGCAGAGGAAAGGGAGGAGTTAGATGGCCCCATTACGCTAGATGAACTGGAAGAGGTGGTGAAACGGCTGCCTACTTGCAAGACCCCGGGCACTGATGGACTCCCGAGTGAGTTCTACAAAACGTATAGCGCAGAGATACTCCCCCCTATGCTGGAAATGTATAACGAATCATTCGAGGGAGGCCGATTGCCAGACACGCTCAGAGAAGCGCTGATCGTACCACTACCCAAGCCTAACAAGCCGAGACAACATTGTGGATCGTATAGACCGCTGTCGATGTTGAACCAAGATAGTAAGATCCTGACAGCGGTCTTGGCGGACAGGCTGCGCAGGGTCATCGGCAGACTGATACACTCGGATCAGACAGGTTATGTCCCTGGCAGGAATATAACTCATAATCACAGGCGGCTCCACCGAGTGATAGAAGAAGGGAACAGAAGAGATGAGGAAATGGCAGTGATCTCCCTAGACGCAGTTAAGGCGTTTGATTCGGTGAGGTGGCCGTGGCTGTTTGCGGTCCTGAGGGAATATGGGTTTGGGCCAGGCTATATCAGATGGGCGAGACTACTGTATAGCCAGCCGACGGCTAGAGTGCGTACGGGATCAGTGATATCCGATAAGTGGCACCTAAGTAGGGGTACTAGGCAGGGATGTCCATGGTCCCCGATGTTATACATATTGGCCTTGGAACCCTTAGCGGTATATCTTAGACAGCAATATGACCTGGTGGGCATCGAGGTGGGAGGAAAGAGCCATTTGATATCCTTATATGCCGATGACTTGCTGCTATACCTAAAGTATCCGGAAGAGAACCTCCAGTATATTTTGGAGGTCATGCAGAAGTATGCCGAATTGTCCGGCATAGCGGTTAATCCCGGCAAGTCGAGCATGTTCCCCCTAGGGTATTATTCGAGGGTCCCCACGGAACGCTTACCGGTATTGCCCGTGCCTTGGGCAGCCGAGTCCTTCCGATACCTCGGAATAGACATATATCACACTGTGGGAAACGAACATCTGCATAACACCCAGGTTGCTGTGGATAAAATCCGTGCGTCTATGCGATTTTGGGAAAAGCTGCCGCTAGCGATGATAGGGCGAGGGGCGTTGCTTAAAATGGTTGTTTTGCCTAGACTGCTGCATTTCTTCAACAACATACCATACTTAATAGCTAGGAAGTTCTTTACCAAACTCGACAGTATGTGCAGGGACTTCTTATGGCACGGCACTCGCAACCGAGTGGCGCTGTGGAAGCTACAAAACTTCTACGATAAAGGAGGGATTAAATTACCACATTTTGAGGCCTACTATGTAGCGAGCCAATTGCAATATGTTACACAGTGGCTCTCTGATGAGGAATCTCCCGAGTCCAGGTTGGTTGGGACAGATTGCACCCCGTTTTATTTGAAGGAGATCATCTGGGTCCCTAGACAAGACTTAAATCTTCGCCCTGGTATGCTTTTACTTGGGTGGAAAATGTGGCGTAGAGCATGCCAGCTACTGGAAAGCCCGGATCCGTGTTCGCCGCAGGTGCCACTGGTTGCCTTGACTGCGGGGGATGGTCAACTTAGAAAAACGGTTAGAATGTACTGGGAATCGGTTGGGTTGGCCACGTTAGGAGATATATGGCAAGATGGGGCCATCAAGGATTTTGCAGACCTAGAAGAAGAGTCTGGGTTACATGGGGGCCAATACGTTACATACCTCAGGTTGGTACGGATTATCCGAAAATCGTGGCCTGAGACAGTGTTAGCGGAGGATCCGGACGCCCTGATTGATACAATATATGACATATCAGAAGGCGGACACGAGATCTCCAGATTGTATGAGGTGGTGATGTCCCGAGTGGGGAAGGACTTGACAGACTTGAGACTAGAATGGGAAATGGAGGTGGGGGTTCAGATGACTGATGGGATGTGGGAACGGGCTCTGGGATATCATAAAAAAGTGTCCAGAAATGTTAGATTACAGCAAATCCAACTATACATCACACACAGAGCGTATATGACCCCCAAGAGAATAGCTAAGTTTGCGAACTCGGGCAGGCAGGCATGCCCGAAATGTAACGAGGAGGACGCGGACATGACGCATATGTTCTGGTCCTGCCCAGTAATCGAAGTCTTCTGGAGAGAAGTGTCACAGAAGTTGGCTGACAAAGGGGTCCCGATAAGCATTGACACGACCTGGGCTTGCCTTCTAGGGGGGTTCCCCAGACCGAAGAACGCCAGACACCTGGGGAAACTGAGAGACCTAGCGTATATACTCGCTAAGAGGAGGATAGCTATGAACTGGAAGCAATGCTACAAACCTAGGATAGAGATGTGGTGGAGGGATCTCCAGAAATGGGCGGAAGCCGAAACCATGGTCTGGCAAGAGGCATGCAGTAAATGCGGGGAGGAGGATGTGGGCAACCTAGTAGCCTGGAGGTCATTGGTCACTGGTCTGTTTGGGGTACGAGGAGAACCTACTGCATCGGAGGAGGAAGTCACCCGGCCACACCAGGTCGATACAGAACTACCCTGTGGATGAGCTCTTGGGGGGGGAGGGGGGGAGTGTAGTGTTGTGTTTTGTTAAGTGTTTATTGTCTTACTGTATATAATGTCACAAGTTTGTTTATACTGTTTTCACTTAAAACAAAATAAAAATATATTTAAAAAAAAAACAAAAAAAACAAACGCGCTTAAAACCGGAGACAATCTCTAAGCGCAGGACCAGGATTTGAGCCTCTGTTGCTCGGTGTTATCTTGCTTCGAAGACAAAAATGTTGCCCTTGAGCTACCCTCACAGCCCACCGCCAGCTATCCGGATACCTTGCTCTTTTGCAGTCGAGAGTGTGTGTGGGTCAGAAGAGACTAACACGATTACACAGGAAATGTTTACACTTATTGCCTGCTTGATCTGATCACCTCAGAGATGTTTGTTGTTCACCAAAGAAGCTCATGATGACGAACCCGATGTTCACAAAGCCTTTCCATCACAGCAATTCCAAGAACGTGTCCCTCACCCAAGATAGGAATTACAGAGTGGAAGTCCTTGAGGACTGATAGGGCATCATAAGGTATATGTTCTACACGGAACAATTTATAGAATGTCTCCCATTCTGTGACTCTTTTACATTCGAGTGCCTTCAGGACATGCATCATATGGCCAAGGATCAAGGAACACAGGGCCTCCCTGGACCGACTTTCAAAGTGTTGGGACCATATCCTTCTGAGCATGTGTTTCCCTCTTAAAATGGAGAATTGATCCTTTCATCTTCAGGCTTGGCCGGCCCTCCTCCGAAGGCCCGATCCTGGCCCCAGAGAACTTTCTCTTTCCTTCATTCTCCTGCGCATCGGCCAGGCAGCTGGTGTCGGAAGAACACTGCGCCCTCCTCATTCCATTGAATGTTGCCTGATGTAGCTCTAACATCTCGTGTGGATGAATCTAAGCCCCTCCATGGGCCTTCACAGGCAAGTGCACAACGACGCTGCCATCCCTTCTAAATTGTTTCTTTGCCATGATGATTGTGGCACTTCACGCCTATGTTTTGGACTTTTGGATTTTCTACCTGCACATGGCCATTTTCACCAGATTTGATTTCCTTGCAGCATTTTGGTACAGTGAGCCGCCATTCCAAGATGGCGGCCCGCGCCCTGTGTATGTTCTGTTGTACTTTGATGCTGGGCCCTCATTGGCTCATGCACCACTCTTTACAGGCCAATGAAAAGCCAGCAGGCTTGGCCAGCCCTCCCCCAAAGGCCCGATCGTAAGGCCCCTGTCTGCTCCCTGTCTGCTACAGGTAAGCAATGGTCGCCAGTGTCTGAATGCCTCCCCCACAGACCCTATGGTTGCTAGTGTCTGAATGCCTCCCCCATGCTCCCTATGGTCGCCAGTGTCTGAATGCCTCCCCCAATCTCTCTCTGGTCACCAGGCCAGTGTCTGAATGCCTCCCTCATCCTCTCTATGGTCGCCAGTGTCTAAACGCCCACCCCCTATGGTCGCCAGTGTCTGAATGCCCCCCCCCCATGGTCACCAGTGTCTGAATGCCTCCCTCATCCCCCTATGGTAACCAGTGTCTGAATGCCTCCCCCATTCCACCTATGGTCGCCAGTGTCTGAATGCCCCCCCCTATGGTCGCCAGTGTCTGAATGCCTCCCCCCTATGGTCACCAGTGTCTGAATGAATGCCTCCCCCCCTATGGTCGCCAGTGTCTGAATGCCTCCCCCACACCCTCTATGGTCGCCTATGTCTGACTGCCTCCCCAATCCCCCTATGGTCGCCTGTGTCTGAATGCCTCCCCCCCCATGGCCGCCTATAGGCCAAATGCTCCTAGGCATTTGATGCTGATGCCGCCCTTCAAGATGGGGCTGTGCATCTTATCTATGCCACATATTTTGACCTTCTGCACTGTATGCTGATGCCGCCCTTCTAGATGGGGCTGTGCATCTTATCTATGCCACATATTTTGACCTTCTGCATTGTATGCTGATGCTGCCCGTCAAGATGGGGATGTGCATCTTATCTATGCCACATATTTTGACCTCCTGCACTGTATGCTGATGCCACCCTTCAAGATGGGGCTGTGCATCATGGCTGTGCCACTTATTCTTACACTCTGCATTATGTCTTTGCCGCCCTTCAAAGGGGTAAGGCTAACTGTATGTCTTTGCTAGCAGTTATGTAACCAAGATTTCCTCACAAGCACTTATGTAACCAAGTAAGCCTTCTTAACAGCGGCACGATGCCCGAGGGCAGTTGTGCGCTTTACAAATGCAAATAAATAAATACATCTTGCCAACCCACTCCCTCAAATCCCCCAACCTTAGTATCATTGCACAGATGGAGTAGAAAAGATGTATTCCTGCAACCTGGAATGCTCAGGTGGAAGAGAATCCATTTGGGATTGGGAAGGGTGATAAAGTGATCTCCGTTCCCTTGGCAGAGACTACTTGATTTTCATCAGAATGGCACGACTAGTAAGAAAAGGAGGATGATATTAGTCGGCGCAGGCTCCTTTCTACACATCATATGGCTGCGAGAATATGATATGATATTTATAACACATTTAATAACCAGAGGTTTCTAAGCGCGGACCTGGGGATCGAACCTGTGGTGCTCCGTGTCATCTTGCATCCAAGGTAAACACATTGCCCCTGAGCTATACTCCCGAGAAGATTCCTATTCTCCTTCACCCATGTTCTGAAAACACCAGAGCCCGGCATCTCTGGGGCATGTGCCCCACATTAGGCCATCACTCCAGGTGTTTTCCTTTGAAAAATCTACTATCCCACTGACAATAATAGGAGTGCAAAGTAATAATATGGCCACCTAAATTATTTAGGAAGGCACTACCAGTCAGACTCTTTATACCCACCCTGAAAGTATAGTAAATGGGCAGGGGTCGTGGGAGTTGCAGGTCAACACATCTGCAGAACCACAGAGTGCCTTTTCCTGAACTAACACTAGATGCCACTTGCCAGTCTGAGGATGTGGTGGGGAAGCTAAATTTCCACATATTCCCTTGGGACCCCCTTTCCAGAGTCACTGACACCAAATGGGTCGTTTCTGGGAAGGGGCTATTGGAGGAAGTAGGATCAGTAGGTGCCAGACAGTGCTCCACGACTCATTTCCGAACTCAGTGTCCCTGATTTATTTTTACGCTTTCCATTTCAGGTACAAAGAAAGAAGCAGGGAGGCAACGGCTCTGTCAAATATGTTTTTAACATGTCTTTGACTCTGCAGAGCATTTTAAATGGGAAGTGATTGGAGGTAGGGGACTTCTGGCACAGCAGTGGGTGGGTAGTTTGGGGTGAAAGTTGGTAGATTGATATCCCTTAAGAGGTGCACCTTTTGTGTGATTAGAAATGGGAGGGGATCATAACAAGTGCCATGCTGTGAGAAAAAGTGACTATAACCAGGTGATTATATTGTGCATATTTTCTTTCACTGTGGTCTTTCAATTTCACTGGTTCTGTTATTAAACAAGAGGAGATTGTTGTGTCCCTTTAACCCATCCATGTACCTACTGGAACTGGTAAATTATGGCTCAAATTCTTAGAATTCAGACAGGACTCAAGTCCTGGCTTAATCCAATGGGTTATGAAGTTGAATGTGCTGGATAAATCTTTAAAACTCACCGTGCCTTATCTGCCAAGACTGGTCGCCCTCTATGAGTTATTTTTTTTATTTTTTATTTTTTATTTTTTGGTTTAATTGAATTACAATTTTTACAAAAACAAAAGAAGAATTCCAAACTGAGTTCCAGTTACTTTTGCACCTGTCCACGATTAGGTAGAGGTTGATCAGAGTGAGCATACCTTTAGAATTTTTCCCCCAGAGTTTATAAATTCAGCGACTTCAGAAAAAGAGTCACTACAATCACACCTTGTTTGTTGTTACCACTTGACAGCATGGCCCATAGGTTTTCAGAATCGTAAGTGCCAAAATTCTTCAATGGATCGGCAAGAAACCTACGTCTTTCTTTCATAAGACCTGTGCAGTCTAGCACCAACTGCTTGGTGGTTTCTACTTGATCGGGCAATTTGCAGAAACAGCATTTATTCGATGGTACTTGATTACGAATCACTAAGATGGTTTTCAGCTGGTTTAATCTGAATCTTAAGAATGTTCTGCTTAACCTTTAATCAGGAATTTTTTTTTTAAATACCCACGAACCTCGTCGAGCTTCATCAGAGTAGACGGAAAAATTGGCTGCCAGGGAGTAGGTATTGGCTACTTCCAAAGTATGGATCCAGTCCGCTTCAAAGGGTTTCTTTGCGACTTTATTAGGATTTTGAAGCAGAGTTTTCACTGTCACGTTTAGTTCTTTCAGTATGTTTAGGTTGAGTTGTTCCCATCTAGTGAGCATCCAGTTTTCCCCATCTATGGTCTCTTTTCGAATGAGGTCTAAAACTTTGGATTCCGGAGCGTTTATTACTTTACGGTACAACATCAGTGTTGCTCTCATTTTGGTTGCTCAGAGAGATGACCGGCAAAGTTCTCTTCTTATCAGGGCTATTGGTGTTGATTTGGACAGTCCCAGAACGCCTCGCCAAAAGTAGCTTTCATATTTCACCCAAACTGAATTCGGGACCAGCGGCATAGCATCCATGCCGTAAATCAGGGCGGTGACTACCTTCATTTTAAAGAATCTTAGTATTGGGATAATGGAGAATCTGTCATGTTTCCTGTCGACGGCTTTTGCTTGTGCCGTGAGGTTTTTTAATTTCGTCCACAGCGCCTCTTGCATGGCCGCTTCCTCCTGTTCGCTATTAAAAGTGATTCCCAGGTATTTGAAAGTACGTACTTTTTCTAGACTTCGGCCTTCGCAGTACCATAAAAACTTCTGGGACCTTTTTGGGATGTTACCCATTATCAGAATTTTGTTTTTTTCTTTGTTAAGCTTTAAGATGTATTTTTGCCAGGTAGCTCACCAGGTTGTCAAGTTGGCGTTGTAAGCCTATGGGAGTGAGATACATCAAAATGATGTCGTCAGTGTATAGGAGTCGCTCAATCTTGGAGCCTCCCAACGAAGGAGGAAAGTGTCTGACCGTGTCGGATGAGTCCCCGTAATGTGCAATGTAGGAGTTATATACAGTGGGCGCAAGGGGATACCCCTGCTTTACTCCTCTTGCTGTCTGTATTTCTTCTGATAGGCGACCATCTGCACTGAGACGAACCCTTATAGATGTACCTTGATGAAGGGCTTTCATTGGATCCAAGATACAACACAGGCATTTTTTGATTTCTAGTTTTGTCTATAGACGCTGTCTGTTGACCTGGCCAAACGCTTGGACCAGGTGAATGAAAGCCATATAGATAGGAGGACCACCCTGTAGGACTTCAGCCTTCAGGGAGCTCAGGAGCAGGATGTTTGTAGTGGTTCCAGAATTTTTGACGAACCCATTCTGAAAGGGATCTGCAAGATCTGCTGAGCGAAGCCAAACTGAGAAGGCATCCACGGCCAAGGAGGCAAACACTTTCCCCATCACGTCCAAGAGGGCGATTGGTCTATAGTGATTTGGATCATCTGTCACGCCTCTGTTGAAAATGGGAACAATAGTTGCTTTTTTCCAAGATGGTGGAATATCCTGAATGTTCTTGCAGTTGGAGAAAATCGTGTTCATTATGTTTGCCCACAGTTCAGGATGCTTCCTGAGTTCCAAATTGCAGATCCCATCTGGTCCAAGTGCCCTCGAGTTGTTCTGTTTGATGATTTTATTTAGAATCGCCTCTTTGTCGGCGGGGATGTTCCAGATTACTTTGTCTTTCCTCTTCTCTCCCAAATCAATCTTGATCTCAGTTGTATCGTCCGGTATCGGTGCATATAGAGGTAAAATGGGATATCCAGCGGGCCTCTCCCACGTTGTTCTAAATAGTATCGTTCATCTTGTTTGATACCCCCTTGATCAAATTCCAAAACTCCTTAGGGTTGTTTCCACAAACAGCTGAAAGAATTTGTTCGGCATCGCGCTGATACAGTTTGTGTCGATAATGCGTGAGCCAGCTCTTATAGTCATGAATAGCCCTTGCCCATCTCACAGTGTTTTCTGGGGATGGCGATTTTTGGCAAATTTTCTTCAGTCTGTGGAGTTGTCTCTTTTCCACAAGGACTCTGTCGTAACTATGGTAATGACCAACTGATGATTTAGTTGGCTTCGTGGCGGTCATTACAAACCTTCTCAATAGGGGCGTGTAATCCAGGCCGCCTGTGGAATTTATGACAACGGCCGACCCATCATCCGACAGTCGTTTATACTGAGTGAGTGTCTATATGGAGAAGGCCTTTTTCTGAAATGTTTACGTGTTTCCCCCTCGAAGACACTTCAATAGATGGGATATTCGAAAAAGACTGGAGCCTGGAACCCAAACATTCTGTGACGAGAAGGTTATGGTTGCTGTACGTCATCAACTCAATCCTGAAGGTGATAATCTCAGGGAGCAGGTCCTTTCATATATATACATGATCTATCGTCCCTTGTTGGAATCCTCTCTGCCATGAAGGAATCTGTAAGTTTGTTTTGGCTCGGAGCCAGTGAAGATTGTGCATGTCGCGGGCTGCCATGAGCTCTTCAAGCAGCTTCCCTCGTTTTCTCACTGGCAGATTTTGATCAAGGTGTTTAGCATAAGGACCTATCCCTTCACACGCCGCGTTGAAGTCACCATTAATAATTGTAAGATGTTCCAGGTTTTTGCCATCAGCATCGTCCAGCAGGTTCTGGAGCACAGTCGAGAACTCCTCATTTGATGTGAAATCAGGGTTCCAGTACAAGTTAATTGAGAGGATTTTCAACAGTGCCTGGATCCAGTGTGGGATTTAAGGACTTCGGACACGCCTGATCCTGCTCTTACTGCGGTTATGAGTCCGGCTGATGGTCGACCTAAAGCCCCTATTTTTGCTGCAGCGAAGATTAGTTTTGTATCCATCCAGTTGGGGTTTGTTGGTCAGCCATGTCTCTTGTAGACAGAGTAGATCGAATTGGCCCAAATTGACATCAGTTAGTTTAGTTAAGTGCTCAAATCCACGCGTGTTCCAGCAGCCGAGTTTAATAGACTTTTTTAAGAATGCATATCCTCCATTGGTCTTTGGCTCATCTAAGAGGTGTTGAATTCCGTCCTTAACCGATGATGGCCAGTTTTTTTTGATGGGCTTTATTGGATGTCTTAGACCAAGACCAAAGTTCTGGGTTTTTGACACCTGTTCCTTTAGATCTTGTAGATGGTGAATCATTTTGGATTAGGTGTGAGGGTCGCTGTGTCCGCACTGTTGATCGATCAAAGGTTTCTTCCTTACATACATTCCTTACGATTTTCATCAGGTTGATAGGATGTATGGGCGCTGCGCCTTTCCGTTGGGGATGCTTTATGAGAGGTACGTAAGTGATCCATCCTGCTGATGTACTGTGTACGTGGTCCTCCTGTGGTTCTCGCCGTTGTTTTGGAGGTTGCTAGTTCCGGGACTGCTTTTCTCAGTGTTACTTGAACGAGTAATTTCCATCAGATCATAGCCCAGGATCTGTTTCCTTCATCAGTTGGAATTTGATGATTTTGGAATTCAGATGAATGTATGAATAGTCAATTCTCCCTCAAGTACTGGTTTCAACCATCCATAGGTCCCTGGGTATTTGTGTTAGGACTTTAAGGATGGTCGTTCTGTTCACGGTCTCTCGACCCTTTTTAGATTGAATAGATATCAGTCTTAAGATGCAGTCACTTTCAATTGGCTTGGGCTCCTTTTTCGAGCACGGCATCCCGAGCTTCTTCGACTATTGAAGATATGCGATTTCTGTGGCGAATGTTTAGATCTATTTTCGGTACCAAGTTCTTCAGTTGGTTTGAGGTTTTTTTTTACTGACTTTTGGCTCGCGTCCCTGGAGGTGAGCATCCTCCTGTGGAGACCTCTGTCTTCACCTGGTGCTATCGCGGACATTAGCCCTTGAATCTATTTGATTTTGGTTCACAGTAGGCATCTTGGGTTTTTCTAAGCCGCTTGCGCTGCCTTTTTTCTGATTTCTGGTGAGCTAGCTGTTGGTAAAGATAGGTCATGAATTTGGAATTTTCTTGGGGGTTCCAAATTAAGAGTTGCTGTAGTAATCTTTTCAGCTTTTCACTTCGGGGTTCTTCTCATACTGGAATCAGAACCAGTCTCGTCAATTGTGAGCAAGCTCCAATCCGACTGTTCGTCCACAATCAGAACTGTGTTGGGCTCTCTTTCTCTACCCAGACTTATGGATACATATTTGTGGGATTCCTGTCGGTGGCGATCGTCAACCTGGCACTTAGTTAAACCTGGTGCCAGTTGGCCCACGGATTTAGTCTGAGTCTTCAGGCTTAGGGCACTCCGCGTCGGGGCTGAATTCTTATGGTTTGGTTTGGTGGTGAAGTGTTGATTGAATATGCCATACGAAAAATACATTGGAGTTTTGGCCTGTTCCTTTAGTTTTCGCCTTGTTGCATACTGGTGGATTTATATATGAGAAAGGATTAGGAGCAGGTTCTTGAACTTCAGTGATTTTACCAGTTGGCGAGTCTTCCTGTTTGTTCTCCTCTTCTTCCACTATTATGGCAAATATGGCTTCCAAAGGGTCCTTACATTGCCCGCTGAGTCAGTGACGGAGATTATCGTAGTTTGTTGGTCTGCCCTTCTAGATGAATCTCGATTTTTGACTCTTGGTGAGTGAGGGTTTGTTTGGGTGTATTTTGTCGAACTCTTAGTCTGATCTCCGCCTGCTTCATTGGAAGCTGTCGATCGCCGAGAGGATCTTGGTTGAGTCAGCCTGAGTGATTGATCTATCCTGGCTGCCAAAGTGCCCTCTGTCCTCACAATATACCCTTCCAGATAGTAGTTCAACTTAATCTGCATCAGGGCTATAAGCGACGTCTGGTCACGCAAGGTGTCGTTTATGCTCTCATAGAGCTTGCTGAATGGTGCCTGCGCTATCGTTACTGTAGACATGATGTTTAACAGATCGATTTTTTTTATGGGAGTCCTGGGGATAGGATGATGGATTTCACTCAGTCGACGCATCGGTATCGGGGTATGCGTCATTTCTGCATTGCTGTTATGCCCTCTTTCTTTGGCATGTACAGGATCTTTCCGCTTAGACCCTGATGATATTGAGGATTTCGGGGTCTTTGATGATATGGTTAAGGGGTCTTGCAAATCCAGGTCCTTTAGGCCCCAAGCTCTATCATTCTCTAAGCAAGGGCTTTCTGCGCGTTGCTTAGGAGATTACGAGTGCGGACTACGGCCAAGTAGTTGATTTTGCCTCTTCTGTTCTCCTTTTCAACTTCATTGTTTTCCGTGGGTGTAGCCAGGCCCAGGCTTCTGCCTGGCCAAGAGTCATCCACTCCAGAGACTGTTTTAACTTTCTTGCTACAATGTAAGTATCGGTGTACTCTCTACCGTCTTCGGAGAGGTGCCAGTTTCTGTGGATAAATGAGAAGAAGTGGGGCCGGCTTTTCTTCTTTGTGGTGATACAATCGGTGTTTCGTGTTGCAGAAAGCTTGCCAGGATTTCACTATCTGATAGTTATTTCTGTCGATTCGGCTGAGCCTCCGTTTTCTTTTTTAAAAAGTCGTTTATGGATTCCACTGTAAGAGGATTGACTATTCCTTTCTTGGGCCCAATTTTCTTTTGGGCCTTAGGTATTGCCGTCGATCTTCTTGTAATCTTGCTGATCTTATAACAATAGATTTTGGAATACAGGTTCGCTGACATGATACGATATCCAACAATTGGAGCTCCTTTCTTTACTTTTTTCCTCTTCTCGTTAGACTCGTGGAGGTCCACATCTTCGGACTCTCCAATTGACATTGGAAGATTAGTTTTGAGAGAAGCCCACCCCTTGGGGCTGCCTGCTTCATTCAAGTCCCTAGCCCCCGGTCTGTCTCATGAGGATCTTCAAGGGAGTTTAACCTGGGCGCTAAGGACTGCACCTTATTCAGGTCCGTACTGCTTTCAGGGGAGTCTTGGACGATTTGTTCGCTGATTGCAGTGTCATGAACCTCCTTTGGGCTCCTTAGATCTTCCCGCACTGGAATCATGTGCATGTCAGTAGCACACACCATTTTAGCATTGCTGATGTGAAGTGTCGGCAAGTGGCCAAGAGTAGGGTTCAATCTTCCGCGTGGTTAGCGGCTCCAGGGGAGGATTCTTGGAGGTTGGAAGCAGTTGAAGCGAAGAGATCAGTGTGGGGCTGTAAAGTGTGGGTCTCGGGTACGTTATTGATGCCGACAGTCACAACAAGACCCTCGAGTGTGATCGGTGTTGTAGCTGGAGCCGCCTCCGCGGGCAGCTGGCCCAAGGACTGATGCTCAGCTGAGGCGTGAGCCACGCTTGGTGCAATCACACCTGACATCTGATTCAGGAGTCTGGAAGAGTTCGAATGTTGCGCAAGGGTGGCAGAGTCGGCGAAAAAAGCCTCTCCCCCCTCCCGCGGGATGGCTATCCGATGGGAATCAACTGGAGGAGAATCAGGAGCATCTGAGGGGAACGTTGGTTTCAGCGCCCGCTTAAGAGCAGCAAGCTTCTCCACCTGCTTCTTCAGGTTGGGTTTGGAAATGCTTGTATCCTTCGGCAGGCGGAGGACTCGTCTAGAGGGCTCCGCCATAGTCCGCGTGGGGGAGCGGGCCGCAGGTAAGGTGGGGGAACGGGCAGCGGGAGAGGGAAAGATCGGAAAGGGAGGAGCAGAAGGGGAAACATAGGGACGGGGTTTAGAAAGAGAGGGAGAAGGAAAGGATGTTGCAAAAACAGCAGGGGGAGGGATTGGGCGAGTAGAGATGCACGCCATACCTGCGCCAGCGGCGACCCCAGTTGCCATGTTCTGCTCCAACTCTGTCTGTAGAGAACTAGGTGAAGCGCCCTCCATGGGCGAGGTACGAGCTTGAACCATATACCAATCCACACACCACAATAAGCAGTGTCGGCTAGATGATTCAGTCCTGGCAGCGACACGTAATTAGCATGGCCCCCCACGGGTTGCCACGGTCGGCCAAAGTCTGCCAAAGTCTGCACACTCAGCTGCACAGCCCCCCGGCGGGGGAGTAGTATTTGTAGGTGGTTCCAACAGTTCAGGAAGCAATGAAGGCAGTAGAAAGACTCTAGGGTCTGGGGTCTGCCAAAGTCTGCACACTCAGCTGCACACTCCGCGATAACTCTAAGAGTTATTCTGTTTGCAGCATCTGCTACTAGAAGTGACTCTTTCATGGATTACTAAACTATAGCGTAGCATTGACATAGCCAACAAAAATGGTTTGTGAACTCAGGGACCAATCCCGAATAGCTTAAATATGTCGCGCTGTTGCAACACATTCAGGATACAAAGACATTTTTGTTGTTTGCAAATGTGTATATCGCCCTTGGTATCCATCTGCTGTTGCTGAGAGGAGTTTAAGTAATTAAAACTGATCAAAACATCTGTATGGCCTTTAGCACCAGCCTAGTCTGCCTGGTTGAGAACATTACCATTTCCGGAGGCCGGCGCAACAGCAGAAGCCACAACATCTCCAGACTGGACACACAACACTGCAAGAGGGAACTAACTGTCAAACAGTCATTTGCTTGTTACACACTCTGCCTCTTGAACAGGTTACCAACAAAGATAAGACTACCCCCCCCACCCCCCCCGCTTTCCTACGCCTCCTGACGGGTGCAGCCTTGACCATAAGACCAGACATGACCTCAGCATGCCATCTCTGACTAGTGCTGCCTGGCAACACTGCACTGGCCTGGATGCATGGGGAAAGTTGCCATCTCAGGCGACACATGTTAATAAATAGGGTGCAGGTGCATGAGACAATGTTGCACATCAACCGGCACACACCGTGCGTGGGATATAATATGTTAGAATGATACAAGTGTGCACCTTTTTGCATGAATTTCCTCTGCCACCGTATGCATGCACCTCTGCATTCCCATGACATCTTTCGAATTAACAAATGGTAATGTTAGCGTGGTGCGATTCAGGGAGATCGGAGGGATATCGTCAAAAGACATTCTAGAGCTGCCTGTGCTTACGTTATTTTGCCATTTTTAGATTGCAAATGAAATGACACCACATCAGTATCTCTATTTCAAAAAACAAAAAGGTTAGCAGAGTTTTGAACTAACATAAAGACAAGAGCTGGAAACAAATGCGCTCGCATTAGATGAAGTACCGTTTCCCAGATATGTGTAAAACTGTTCATTAGGAATTTCATTTTCCATTTAGCGAACTCACTCAAGAAACCCCTGCGAAGATGCAGTGGGATGATCTGCCCACCAATAGGAGGAATTCTTCTCTTTGGAAATTGATGCTACTAAAGCCCTCTATAATGGCACTGGTGTTGCTCGGGCCGTTATCTCGACATAGACTGCGGACCAAAGAAGTGTGATCGTTTTTATTTCTTTACTCCGAGCACTGTACGAGGGAGTGAGCATCAGAAGATTGACAGTACGGGAGGGAGCACTGGAGGGTTTGGAGAAGCCAACAGCTCGCTCAGAGAGTGGGCTCGTACTATATGGTAAAGCCCGCAATGCACACAAACGATTCAGGTACTCAAGACTCCCTGTGTGATAATTAAGCAAACATGATGCATTCCGAGGGCATTACCAGGTGGTAATGGCCTGTGGTCCATGTTTAGCTTAATATGGGTCAAGGGGCTGTTTAAATGACAAGATTGTCTTCATAAATTATTTTAATTGCAAACTTAGTTAAACTAGAGAGGATTTAACATGCTCATGCATTAGGCGTCATGTAAAAGTAAAGGCATATTCCCATATTTTAGCTTTCTCTCTGGTGTGTTAAATAGTATGTTGCTGCTAAAAAAAAAAGGTCCTCCCAGAAAGGAAGTGAGTGTTTAAAGAATGTTCTGAATGCAGCCACTACCAGTAGGTATTGTCTGCGCTCTGAAAATTCTGATTGGTTGAGAGGAGGTTAAATAATTATCTCCATCTGCTAATAAGTTTTATAGACCGTTTTTGAGGAGGTGTTTTGAGCGGGGAGGGGGGCATTACTGCTTCAGGTAATGCCCCGCAGCTTATAGATACAGGCCCCAGCAAAGCTTAGTACCTTCTCCTTTTCCATGGCGGCCATATGCCAGAGGGCGCAACAGCGAACAGTGCCTTGTCGGTGAGGTGAGGACCCGTCGAGGGCCAATGAGCTTGCTTGTAACAAGATCATTGACCCTTGCTGGGTTCTAATTGAGCAATAATCACACGTTCCAATGGCTGGAACGGGTGATAACGGACTCTGGCCAGAGTTAAAGGCCAGAGTTTAGCAAGGGCCTCTAAAGTGGATACCTAATGCCATTATCACGCGCTCCAGCCATTGGAATGCGTGATTATTGCTATTAGCACGCCAGGTTGCCAATCCGGTAGCCCGGGTGCTGAGAGCAAAGTATTTAAAGTGAATGAATAGGACAACTCGCGGCGTCCCGTTCATTTAACAAAATACTCACTAAAGATGGCTGCCATGGACCAGGAAGATGGGGCTTTGTACGAAGTACCTCATCCATTTCCATGGCGCCCAGCGAGGACACCGGGAAGGGGCAGTGGTAATCAGATAAGTGGGGCCGAGGGATTACAATTAAGAAGAAAAGAGAGGTCTGGGGAAGATGGCGGGGCAGTGGAGGCAGCTATCAGGTTGGTCGGAACGCGGGCTTGGATTGGTAGATTCAGCGTGCAATCTGAGCAACCTGATTGGTTGCCCCCCCCACCCTGAATGCTAATGAAGCTTTATAAATCTAGTCCGAGGGCCATACCAAGCATTATGGATCCTGAGCATTGGGCTAAAGGCCTAGCACAGCATGGGTGTTTAACTAGGTTTACCAGGTAGTGTATGATATATGTGAGTATATAGAAGTCTTCAGTACATACATCTGCCTGCGTGATTGGAGGGGTTGGCTGTTGATATGCTCTGTGCGAAAGGTAGTCTTGCAATCTAGCATTCTGAACATTCTGAGAGCTACATGAAACAATCTGTGGGCTATCCTGATTCGTGTAGCTAAGCCGACAGATTGTCCAATGAGAACGCTTAGCGCACATTCCATGCAGCCATAACTAAATAGGGTCTCTTTCCAGGTTGCAGCGCAGCAGACTGAAAATATCATCTTATGTTCCTCCTACCACCTCTAAGCCATGCAAGGCAGAGCATATTTTTTTGAAAGTAGCTAAAATGCTTGTCCCTTTCCTGGCACGATCACCTTTTGCACGACAACAAGAAAACAAAGATGGAGCTGATAGGGTAGAAGGTCCTTTTAAGGGACCTGGTGCACAGCACGAGGGGCTGTTTTACATATGAATAAAAACAGAAGTAATAGTAAATGAGTTGCCTGTGGACTCATGCAGACATATTTAAAGTAATAATGATTGTGACGCGACTGAGTGACTTTGCGGTAACATGCAGTTTGCTACAAGTTACCACACTTGCCACTGATTGGCTCTAAATTAGATTTATGTACTAATACAATGGGTCCAACAGAACTCGGACAACTCTCCAGGTCATGGGAAGTGAGATGTGGTGCAGTCAAACAACCCCGGCTTAGTTTAGCTGCCCACATTCACACATGTTATTGCATGGCTGAAAGGAGGAGCTGAAAGTTAGGGCTGACTGACCCTGGTGATATGGATGGATCGGGACCAGGGCTGCAACTAGGTAAACATTTCAGGGTTGGAGACAGCCCTTAAAACGTTGGGGAGGGGCTAACTTACTTGTGTTGGGGCATCTAACTCAACACATTCTGAGACTATTCTGAAGACGCTCCAAAGTTAACTCTCTCCTTCACGTCTGAAATCACACACTTCAGGAGTGCTTTGAGACTGAGCTGCCTCCTGTCCCCTCTAGTTCCACTTATTCCCCTGATATACAAGTGCTAACCCCCCATCACTATTCCAGTTACCTAAACATATATGCATAAAAACGCAGGTGCTAACAATGAGAGGATCTATGTGATTTCTGCCACAATAAAATACTGCAGACTGTTTTTTTGGTCTCTTTTTGCACATTTCTATGAAATTAAATGCAGGGGAGGACCCCGGCAGCCCCCCATACTTCCTTCACATTATTTAGTACCCTACCTCCCCTACACAATTGCATTGAAATGCGCAGTAAACAACTTTTCATCTTCAGTATTTTCAGCTGTGCTGTAATGGGGCGATAGCCAATTAAATGCTTTGCATTAGTAATTCCCGGGCCTTTGTTAACAGTGCAACCCCAGGCACCATTCGTCGTCTGTGTCCTGTTCTTCCACGGATCTGTGGGTCAGCCAGGTCAAGTCAACATAACCCAAAGGTTCGGGCGTGGGGGGAGAGATAACGTCCAAATCGCCCAATGGTTGTAGTGCCCAGGGGTGGACTGGGAACCAAAAGAGACCCTGGACATGTTTTTCAAAGTGGCCCCATATTTCACATTTTGAGCAAGCCCAACCCTTTTCCTATGAGAACATTTTAAAATAAACTACAAAAGAAGATCACTGGAAATCTCCAGAGTTCCCTGTAGGCCAGTCTAGCCCTGGTAGTGCCACTGAGAGGTATTGTGCCAGTCACATTTCCGGCTAGCATCTTACAGTCAGGTGGGGCTGGGGAAAGGCATATGCCACGTTTTCCTCAGAGTGTCTGGAAAGTCAGTCACGTGTTGGACGGGTCTCACATTCTATAGCCTCCCACGGGGAGTGTTTGTGGAGGCTGCGTGTCCTTGTGAAAAGCGGTGACTCACGCCTTCACACCTAATGACATGACGTCGGCTGCTTCATGGCCGGTCATTTGCGTCCCGCGACATGTCTTCAGGCTCCCGTGCAAAACTCATCTGCTAATTGCCACGGCCTGCAATTAGGGTGTGGGATCCGCACCTCGATTCTTAACTCTATCTGACACCGTTTTATTCCCAGCTCCATATATCTAAACCCCCTTCTCCCAGGCCCTGACTGTGGGGTCCGGGGGTGATTTATTCAGCGGAAGCTAAAGACAGTCCTTGAGATGGGAGCAGCTGGTACGAGCGTCCAGCTAGAGACAATTAATTGAATGGTTTCTTTGATATGACATATTCATCACAGGTTTGCTCAGTGCCTAATTTACTACCATCCCAGCAGGCGAGTCAGCCTCCCCAAAGGGTATGTCCCTATTAGTGAGGGTTTCAAGGACAGGCGGCCACGCACACACATAACTGGCATGACCTCTGTAAACCTGTGCTGTTGGGACGTAGTCTGGGGGAGCCTCAAGGCCAGGCTGTCCCTGCGCCTTCAGTTCCGGGACACACGCCCATACAAGCACGTGCGCACGTGAGCGCGAGCACGTAGGCAAAGGAAGATACTACAACTTGGCCTGGGTTTCCTATAGGCAGCAAGAACGCCCCTCGCTATTTTTCGTTTTACTTTGCGAGTGCGCACATAAGACCTTTGCTGAAATGCCATTCTAAGATGGCTGTGTCCTTTGTCGTGCACTGCAGTGCTGGGGCTTGTGTGAATGGGGCCCAGGATTGGCTGTGGCCTTCTACATCTCGGCCAGGTAATCATAAAGCCGGCAGGTTTGGCCGGCCCTCCTCCCAAGGCCCGATCCGAAGGCCCTGTCTACCCCTGTCCACCACGGTACGCCACCAAGCTGCCCCCTTGATGGTGTGTATGCTCCCCCTGCCCCCGCTATGGCGTATATGCTCCCCCTGTCCCCCCTTCATGGTGTGTGAAACCCTCTTCCCCCTTCATTCATGGTGTGTTAGACCCCCTGCAACCCCTCGTGATTTGCTTGCCCGCCCTGCACCCCTTTATTGTTTGTGAGTCCCCCTGCCCCTGTGATGGTGCATGTGCCCCCTCCTCCCCCCTCACCCTTATCCTTCCTCCCCTCCTTTTGTTTACTTCCGGCACTACCTCATCTGCCATCAGGCATAGTACTGTACTCACCTGTCTTTCTCATCCTCCTGCTTTCTCCTCCTCCCCACCCCTCCTCTCCCCTCACCTGATAAAGTCTGGCACTACCTCAATTGCTGTCAGGCATAGTAATTGTAGCCGCTTGGCTCTCTCATCCTCCTGCCCTCTCCTCCTCCCCACCGCTCCCCTCTCCTGATAAGTCAGGCACTACCTCAATTGCTGTCAGGCATAGTAATTATAGCCGCTTGGCTTTCTCATCCTCCTGCTCTCTCCTCCTCCCCGGCCCTCCCCCTCTCCTTTAAAGTCTGGCACTACCTCAATTGCCATCAGGCATAGTATTTGTAGTTGCCTGGCTTCTCATCCCCCTTCCTTCTCTTGCTCCTCTTCAACCCTCCCCTCCTCTTGTTTTATTCCAGCACTACCTCAATTGTCACCTGGCATAGCAATTGTAGCTGCCTGTCTTTCCCATCCTATCCCCTTACCCCTGTTCCTGCTGCATGGTCGTGGCATCGTTCCTTCGGGGCTGCACTGTTCTCCTCATGAGTCCCTATATGAAATCAGAGCACCAGATCGCGTTTCTGCTTTGCTCCATAGGCCCACTATAGTAGTTGGCATAGTAGGGGCTTGCAGCCCTCAGATAGCAGCAGCATATATCACCTATTTGTTTCTGCTGCTCAGTGTGCCTTAACCTGCTAGGCGGCCCAATAAAAGCTTGCTCTGCAGAAGTTGGTGTTACCAGGTTCCTCAACTGCTAATGCCAGTGTAGAGGTGGAGTCAAGTACCCCCACCCAAAGCTATGCCCCCATGTTGCCTATATGTTGGGAACCTGAAATGACAACCCATGTAGTTCCAGTAAGAATGCCTATACTGCAAAGAACCTTCGAGACAAAGTATCCATTTAGAAAACCCTAATTACATGCACAAAGACATGGGGGCCTCATTACGAGGCCGGCAGTAACCGCAGCGGTAAAACCGCCTGGTTACCACCGGACTCGTATTACCATTCCACCTCCGTGACTCCCGGAATTACCAGGGCATTACAGCCCTGGTGTCCCGGGAATTCCGGAGGCGGAATTCGGTAAATCCCCATTCCCATTGAGTCCTATGGGACTCAATGGGAAGGGGGAAGTGGAAACACTGGCACCATCTCGTGATGGTGCTGGTGTTTCCACGTCCGCCTGCAGGCGGGAGGTGTTCAACCCGCCAGGTCAGACCTGGCGGGAAGATCACCTCCCGCCTGCAGGACTCGGGATCGGGCAGTCCGGAATTAACAGTGGCGGTGGGTTTACCGCCACTGTTAATTCCGGACCGCCCAACCTGTAATGAGGCCCATAGTGTTCTTTTGGATGGAGTGCCAGAAGAAGTGTGCATCTGAAAACAGAAGGAGACTGATGATGTCATGCGAAGTAAGAGCTGAGACACCCAGAAAGGATGAACAAGTTGAAAGAACATAACATTCTCTAAGATCTGAAGAGGAGGTGATAAAGATGAGCAACATTTCGGGCTCGAGATGAAGATGCTATGCTATAGAAACGATGAAGAAAATGCAGTCATTTTACACTTGTACAGATGCAGAAATGCAAGTAGGGAAAAGTAATAGTAAAAGCTGGCTGCGTAGTGAATCAGATTGCGGTGATGCGCCAATGTATACTGAATCTACAGAACCTGGATGTTCCATGATGCGATTTAGCAAGGCTTGAAATTACATGGTTGGAAAGGATTTATGTGTGTGGAGCAGTTGGAAATTATTGATGGCGAGGACGAATTTCGAGAAAGGCTTTGCAGGCTTTGCAGGCCCAGCACCAAGAAGACGAGGCCACAGTTAGTTGGGCGGCTGCAGGGCTTTAAGTGGGCCGGGGCCTGCCGGGGCTGGGCCCCGGCAGGCTCCGAAATTTCGCTTTGAGGCGGGGCCCTGCCGGGGCCCACTAATCTCCCTGGTAGCCCCGGCCACTACACGAAAAGGCATTTTTTTCTACAGCCAGAAGCTCTCGCTCGTGTGCGAGAGCTTCAGAAAAAAATGCCTTTCAGCCATAATGGCGGCGCCGCACCTGCGAGGCATCCCTTTAATCAAGTGATGCACGTGGGCCGGCGCCACCATTTTGGAGAAAACGTGAGGCCGCTGGAAGCAGAGGCCTTGCTTTCTAAATACTGAAGCTCCCGCGGATTCGCAGGAGTTTCAGTCTTTAGGAAAAAGGCCTCTGCTTCCAGTGGCCTCACCCTTTCAGCCTTAATGGTGACGCTGCCCCTCCCTAGCTGGCGAGGGGCAGCACCACCATTAAGGCTGAATAGGCGAGGCACTGTCCGCTGCCAGGCAAGCTTATACAAAATAAATGCAGAGATCAGAACCTTCTCCCCCATAGGGGAGAGGGTGCTAATCTCTACAAAAGGCTGCCTGGCAGGGGTGCAAGTAGCCCATTGAGCCGGGGCTCGTCAAGGGGGCGTGGCCTAACGGGCCATCAAGACCCCCGTTGTTAGGCCACGCCCACTCGATGAGCCCCGGCTCGATTTGTAGTGCCACTTAAGGCACTGGGCGGCTGTCAAAAAAGGCTACAATGAACGTGAGAAAAGAACAAACTTATGTTTGAAACAGAATGAAAAAAAAACAAATTCGTCAAGAGTTCATCATTTAAAAGAATTAAATGCAGCAAAAGGCTCAAAAGAGTGATCTCTAGTCACATGGGTGAGATCAAAATAGCTTGGGTCAAGCTACACTGAAACCGGAAGACAGAATGATGCCACGCTCCCTTTTTTCGCAGGCGCAAGCAGCTTCTGCAAAGCCAAGTTCAAAGCCTTAATTGACTGGCAGACTGTAGGAGTGTTGGTAGATGTTGGGCTAATTGGTGGGGAGGCAAGACCAAGCTAAACCTCCATGCACCTAGGATGGTAGCCTTGCGTGCTGCTAGCATATGGAAAATTCCAGAGGGGTACAAGAGCGCCAAACCAATCATAGAGGGTCACGTAGTAAAGAGCCCTATAGTTTGTTTAGCCAATAACTTGTCGTGTATTTAGTGACGATGATGATGACCATTTATTTGGGATAGGTTTAGTTGTCCACCTTCATTAAGATACCCAATCATAACCTCTGGCTATATAGAACATATATTTAGATATTCCCTGAAAGCCCACCACCGTTACTCACAGGTTTTTGTAGTTTGCCACGTAGTATGACATCAGTAATGACGAGTTTTTTTGATAAAAGCACAGTTTTTTCTAAAATGTTTTGAGATTGTGCTGTGTGACGTTGGACGATGTCTGTTGTACTCCCTGTTTTAGACAAGTGATAATAAAACAGAACACAGTTTTGCCAACTTCCCGAGTCGTTTTGATTATTGATGTTTGGTTACTTCTGCATCCCCATCCACCTCTAAGTATTGCTACCTTGTCTTAAAGGACTCTAAGGTCTATGAGTTCACACAGTAGCAGAGGATGGTTAAAGTCCCCATTGACCCATTAGGCTTTTAAGGGTCTCAGACTATTGGACGTCCAGCATCATTTAGCTGGAGGAATGTGAAACTCCCTGTGGATAGCGGCCATTAGTGAAAACATGCAAGTCACTAAAGATAAGTGGGACAGGTCCCTCTTTCATGGAATTCCCCTCCCGGTTTCTACAGGCAGCTGAGCAGACCGAAGGATGAAGCGGCTGGTTAAGGAGGAGACGATCTTGAGGGTCAGGGTCTGAAAAACGAATGGTGAGTAGATTGAGAAATGTGTCAAAACGTACATTGCATGGGGAAAATGATAATGAGGAGAAGTAACAGAGGGTTGGTTGGGTATTAGGTTAGTTATAAAGAGTATTGAGTAAAAGTATGTGGATGAGGAGCGTTCCATAGGATAAGCACAGAGGTTCAGGAACATCAGAAGAGATTGTTTTAAAATCCAAATCAGATACATAGGTGACAAAAAAATAGATTTTGATAAAGAAAACAATCTAAACTCCCTATCAGGAGTAATTTAGTGGCAGAAAGTAGCCACGAGGAGTGTTGGCAGAGATATATGCGTGTCAAGGTTCCATTGTATGCTCCATCGGATAATCAGAGGAGGAGTTCACGTAATAACAAACTGTCTAGTAAACCCAGGGAAACTAACATTGTAGGGTCCAAAGTGACAGGGTCTGCGGTGACTCAGAACCGTTCTGCCTTGTTTCTTGCACGTCCTTTTGCAGAACGCTATGGTTTACCGTGGAAATGCTGGATGCCATGCTATACGCGTAGACGCTCAGGTCTATGGCGCCGTCCCGTGCGCAAGGTCAGGTGACCTGTATTTAAGCTGCGCCTCCACGCACAGCGGCGCTTCTGAATTTGTCTAAATCCAAAGCTTCTTACCTCGTATCTTGCTTTCTTGGCTTCTTGTATCCCCGGCCCTTCTTGTTACCTGTATTACTCCCTCCCTGTCATTGCTACCAAGTCTTACCTGCTTATACTCGACCCAGAACGGCCACGACAGCACTCGTCTAAATCCTCAAGCCTTACCTGCTCATACCAGACCCGGAACGGCCACGCACTGCACTCGTCTAAATCCTCAAGTCTTACCTGCTCATACCAGACCCGGAACGGCCACGCACTGCACTAGTCTAAATCCTCAAGTCTTACCTGCTCATACCAGACCCGGAACGGCCACGTTCTGCACTTGTCTAAATCCTCAATTTTTTCTTGCTCATACCAGACCCGGAACGGCCAATGACTGCACTCGTCTAAATCCTCAAGTCTTACCTGCTCATACCTGACCCGGAACGGCCACGGACTGCATTCGTCTAATAAATCCAAGTCTTACCTGCTCTTACCAAAATCAGAACGTCCACGGATTACAACCTCTTCATCCCACAAGTCTTGCCTGTGTCAAATCTTCTTTCTGGAACTGTCAAAAGACTTTTTTGGACATTCAGGAATACCGCGCATCGGCGCAAGGACCAAGGACATTGGCGCATCTGTGCAGGATTTCAAGAACAGCAGCGCAACAGCGCCAGGATCAATTAACTTTTAGGTGTCCTCGTGCCGGCGGGTATAGGAAAACCGAAGACATTGTTTTCCCGGACTGCCAACTCATTTTCCACATTTCTGCAGCGACTATCCAGGACACTCATTTGGTAAGCACAAGACTATTAGTTATTTTCTTCCTTGTTATTCCTGCACTCTTGGTAATAGTCCCTTTTTGCTTTCATGGTACTCATTGATCTAACTTGGAACATTTGGTCCCAGTCTGATTTTCTTGTTTGTGAGTATCAGTTCAGTATCTTGCTTTGGAGTTCCCATTGCATTCAGCCTTATGTTAATGCCTGATTAATTTTCTTGCAGCCAGCTGTTGGAGTACCAGGGTGTACCTTATTTCGGGCAGTACTCACCTCAAACTGTCCTTATGTACACTTGAGGGGTATATTGTCAGAAAGCCTAAATTGCGTCACAACGTGTCAAGCCACCACTACTATTTGGCGTTTCTGGTTCCTGACAATGTGGGCCGGCCAGTTTGTCTATGTGTCTTGTATGTTATATATTTTATGTGTAAAAGAAAAGATGAAGTGTCGAAGATTGACAAAATAACAGAATTGTGTTTACAAGGCGAGAGAAACAAACATTTATTTATTTAGTTATTAAGAGTGTTGACTGAGTAGGTAGATTGAAGTAAAGTGAGATATAGATGCTTGGAGCTATGACGATTTGTGCACGCTCATATTGTGTTCTTTTTTTAAACGTGTTGTCTGTGTAAAACGTGGTAAGTATTGATAGTCGAGTGAGACTTCTCACAATGGAGGATTGTACTCCGCTCATACACTTGTGCAAACAGTTGCCAAAACATGCACCCAAACCTAAGCAATACAGTGCAGAATGGGTTAAGGATACGGCAGATAAAATGTTCATGCCATGGCCACAAGGGGATCGCTCTCAAAAGAGGTTTTGCAACACATGACCACGTATTTGCACGCTGTATACATGGGCAAGAAGTTAGAGAAAAGGTTAGCTAGACTAGAGCTTTGGAAGATGTACCAGGAGGAACGGGAAGAGCTGTCTCCTGAAGACTGGATGCTTAACCAGTATAAAGAGGAGGGTGAAGAGCCTTCTGCTCCCCCTACCGCGCCTGAAGTAAATGATGATAGTACAAAAGAAGAAGGAGTGTATCTACTCAGAGAGCTTAAAGCAGCAACAGGATATAGTATCTGTTATACAAACCACCTGCTTATAGCAGTGACGAGAGATCAGAGAGAGCTCCAGACAAAGATGTGAACTCTAAAGTCCCACGGAACAAAGAGACAAGTGAACAACCAGGTGTGGCACTGGATATAGAAAGAGAAATTAAGAGATGGAAAGGAGAAAAAGAAAACACTGACAAGATAGCGCTTATACAGAATGAGTGGATGGTCGGTCAGATATTGCTCAAACTTGGAAAGAGCATTGAGGAAGTGAGGCAAAGGGAAGATCAGGACGAGCAAGATTGAAAAGATAGGGAACAAGAGAAATGATTGAAAGAAGATGAGTCTAAACGAAAGAGCAGACAAAGACAAGAACAGATGTATCAGGAAGAACAGCTAAGGAAGGAAGGGCAGAAGAGCAAAGAAAATATGACAACAGGCAGAGAGCGATCAAAGAGGGCGTACAGGCTAGAAAAGAAGAGAGAAGAAGAGGAAGAATGGAAATTAAGAGAGAAAAGAATGCAAAGACAAAAAGATGAAGACGTGCATAAGGCAAAGGAGAGAAGAGAAGCAAAAAGACAGGAGGAAGAGAGAGTCAGGGAAGAAGCAAAAAACTGAAGGGCATTTGATGAGGAAATGGAATGAACGAAAGAGGAGACAGAGAGCATGCAACATCGATTGCATTGAGAAAGAGCTAATGGAACCAAATCCAGTAGTAGCATTGGAAGACAAAGAAGAATTCTTCCCACCACAGGAACTGATGCCAGGACCCTCTAGAGTAAATCTAGAGGAAGAAATGAAGTAGGTACCATAGGAGACAGAATTGCAAAGATCGGAGAAAGAATTGCAAAAGCATATCACGAGATGAGGAAAAAAGCAAATAAAAAAACAAGTGGAAAGATGATCAATTTGAGAATTCCCAGTCACGAGGCAAGAATGGAAGTCTGTTCGGTTCTGAGCACTGAGCTTTGTCTTTGGACAGGCTAACTCTGAATAGGGACGAGAAAGAGGATAGCCATACGAGTTGGGGACAACATATCTCAGAGGAAGAATGGGAAACCTTCCGTGGGGAGGAGGGAGCTGGTGCATGTCTTCCCGAGGGATGTTTTCCGACAGACAAGGAAGTTAGATGGTCAGATCTGGATCTACCTAAACTGAGGACACCAGAACTTGTAGTGTGGCCAGGTCAACCTAAAGGGCGATCCCATAGTGTAAGTGGGGACTCGCCACGATATGTGAACAGACTAAGGTCATTGCCAAGAAGAAGGCGATCGGAAATCATTGCCCCTACTATGGATCGGCAAACGATGGAAGCCGATTGTGATTTTGGGATCTCACAGTTTCCCTTGTTAGAAAAAGGAGGGGACAGACCGCAGTATATTCCATGGCCCCAAATAGACAAGGACAACTTAAGATGTAAATTGCCTTGCTTAACATCGGGTGCAGGAAAATGGATTTATGAATTAGTAAAAATAACAGGAGGAAACACATTAGCCATAGGGGACATTAGGGGCCTCCTTGCAGCCATCCTTGGGGAAAGGGCTGACGACATTTGTATGAGAGCAGGATATGCAGGAGTCATTGACCAGAACACAGCACACAATGGCGTGCCATTTAATAATTGTAGAGCGGCAGTCTGGAAAGCGCTTAGAGTACAATATCTTGACGCATCAAATATGGGAGCAATAGTGGCATGTAAAATGCAGGACATGGAGGATCCGCTTATTTACATTCTGAATTTTCAAGAGCAGTGGAGATTGGAAACATGGGAACCGTGGGGGAAATCCATACCGGTATTCTATCATATTTTATGTCAGGGATTGCCAGAACCTGTACCGAGACAGCTTAAGAAGCTGGTTAGTATGGAGGCAAAGCCATGGCCAGAAATGCAGCTGACCATAGCGCATCATTGCTGATTGTTGCAAGAGAAAAATCGGAAGAAAGAGGACACTAGGAAGAACGAAAAAGCTAAACTAGTGCAGAAGAAACTGTCCAAATATGCTATAAAAAGGGCAATGCTGACTAGTGGAGAAGGGCCAGGCTCACAGCAAGCAGCAGGTATGCCGCAGGTGTATAACCAATGGCAGTGAGATCAAGGAGGAAACTGATTTATGTCGAGAGGCAGAGGAGGCTTCAGTGGAAGAGGAGGCTTTCAGAATAATCAGGGAAACTTTCAGACTAATCAAGGATGTTTTCAGAATAACCAAAGCGGAAATCAAGGCATGCAGGGTGGGCAAGTTAGAAGATTCCCTCCTTTATATAGGACATGTGGAATGAGAGGACATATAGCGCAAACATGTGGGAGCCAAGGGTAAGTACAGAATGGGCAATTCTCAAGAGGGGAAAAAACTTATCCTAAAGTATATAGCCCACAAAGCAGAGTGGGGTTCACCCAAGATCAAACAGCATATCAGACACAAGCGCCACAAACACAGCAGGCTTTGCAATCACAGCAAGCACCATTGAGTCCGCCACATGAACAGTCACAGCATGCACCCATGCAGATATGGCAAAGTGCAAATGCAGGGAAGTTATTGACCCCTAGGATAGGAGCTGTCACCGTGCAGGGTTGGAATCCTTTCACAGGTACGGGAATAAGTATATACCCACAATAGGAAAACTCATTGGGTGACTTGATGTGTTCAGTACTGTCTGTGATGCCTAATCCTCAAGAGAAACCAATGGTTGACATCACAATAGGAGGCAAATCCTTTTCTTTTTTAGTAGACACTGGTGCGATTCGCTCATGTATACGAGAGGGGACATTTACATTGTCGGGTAATGCCATGAACGCTCAAGGATTCTCAGGAGCTACAAGTAGAGTTCCCTTTACTGAAAAATTGCCAGTTTCTATAGTAGAATGTGATATGTTGGTTCCATTATTGTATTCAAAACAGACGCCAGTTAATATACTGGGTCGAGATTTAATGACAAAGTTAAACATGACAATTTATTTCACTGATGAAGGCATAGTGTGTTCTACACCAGAAATACAGTATTTGAATGTAAGTGAATTCATGCTGGCATTCACAGGGCAAATAGCTTTGCGAGGAAAGCCGCTAGAACCATAAGTTTTTCACTATGGGGTACGCATTTTGTTAACATGGCTAACTGGTTTAGTGGATAAGGTAATGAGAATACCTGATGAATTTGTGTTCATTCCACAGATACCTATGGACGAAGAGGGGGACCGATATTTCCCCTGGCAGCCATAGTACGACGGGAGTTGGCTATGCTCGAAGGATTCGATGATGAGGGCCGGCCATGGGGGACAGTGATTGCTATTGTGGAAGGATACCGATTGACTGACATCACAGACGAGGATATGTTTAGAGACAACCCGTCAGATGACAAAGTAGTGTTTGAGATGAGTATTACATATCAGATCAGGACAGAGAGGAGAGAGATCCCACAGCAAATGGTGATCGTGCGGCAGCATCCCAAATCTTTTAATGAGGACATGGAGAAAATATCAATCCCCTTCTGGACTATGGGCTCTTATGATGTAGTCCTGTTGAAGGGGGTGGGAGAAGTCAAGATTAAGCTGAAGCCAGGTGCAATTTGACCTCGAGTGAGGCAGTTCCTCATGTCTCGAGAAGCGGATGAGGGGATTTTTAAGACTATATCAGCTATGATTGATCAAGGCATTTTAGTGACGTCAGAGTCACCATGCAATACCGCATTGTATCCTATCAAGAAATCAAAGGGGGGGTCATGGTGTTTAATTCAAGACATGAGTCCAATTAACGAGATTATAGAGGCACAGTTCCCTTTAGTTCCAAATCCGGCGACGATCCTATGTAGTATCCCGGTAGAGGCACAATATTTCATGGTGATTGACTTGAAAAATGCATTTTCTCGATCCCGTTGCATAAGGAAAGGACTCCCAAGATCTTACGTCATTTACGTTCTGTCAGACTAAGTTGAAAAGCTTGCCCCAAGGGAATTGTGAGTCACCATCGATTTTCAATAGGGTCCTGCAGATTGACCTAAGCAATATTGATTTGCCAAATGTCGTGCTGCAATACGTTGATGATATTTTGGTCTGCAGCACATCACAAGAAGAGTGCAGACAAAACTCGATTCAGCTAATGATTATTTTAGCAGAGAAAGGGTATACATCACAAGAAGAGTGCAGACAAAACTCGATTCAGCTAATGATTATTTTAGCAGAGAAAGGGTATAAGGTAGACAAAGAGAAATGGCAGTACTGCCAGGAAGAGGTGTTGTACATAGGGCAGTTAATCTCACATGAAGGAAAGAAGGCAATTTTGAAAACAGTAAAAACCACACATGATAAAGCAAATGCAGCAGTTTTTAGGACAGTGCAATTATGTCAGAGGATGGGTATTTGACTATAGTTTTTACACGAGACCATTGTTCCAAGCCCTGAAAAGGCCACAGTAGAATCAGGAAAAAATTGAATGGACTGAGGAAATTGAGGAGGGGTTTGATGAATTAAAAAATGCAATATGTACAGCGCCTGTTTTAGAAATCCTGAATTATTCTGAGAAGTTCTTTTTATTCTTGCACACAAATGGAACAGTTATGACAGCAGTGCTCACACAGAGAACTACATTGGGGTACAATCCTTCTGGCATATTATAGTGGGATTTTGGACCCAGTAATGAGGGGTCACTTCCATTGTGAACAATCATTGGCATCTGCTGCGTTCACTATTGAGAAGTGTGCAACCATAGCAATGGGGTGTTTCATGATGTTATTTGTCGAGCATGCTTTGTTTGCTGTTTTGGAGAAACCTAAAGGTACACTGACATCTCAAAGAGCCTCTGCTTATGAGGTGGTAATATCGAATCCGGCGATCAAAATTTGCTAGGTGTAAAATGGTGAACCCTGCAATGTTTTATTGCTGAACCACTGGCAGAGAATGAACAAGTGCATGATTGTTCAAATTTTGAGGAATTCTATAATGATATTCCAAGAGTAAATGTTCTCGCAGCAGGGGAGATTCTCTTTATTGATGGTTCTTCGAGAATTGATCAAACTGATGAAGAAAGGCATTCAGGTGCCGCTGTAGTAAAGCACAAGGCTAATGGGGAGTTCGAAGTAATGGCAAGTGCAAGACTACGGTCTCACTATTCAGCACAGGCTTGCAGTATTAGTGGTGCTGATTGACACGCTCGAGAAACACGCAGACCAGGAAGTAACAGTGTACAGTGACTCCGCCTACGTGACATCAACCGTACACGCAGGACTAGCACATTGGAAAAGGAGGGGCTACCTCTGAGCAGACGGCACTCCGGTGCAACACGCTGCTTTATTGGCTAGGCTCATTAAAGCACTACAACTCCCAGTAGACATCACAATAGTCAAGTGCGCAGCACACACTAAGAGAACAGACTTTATTTCACGATGAAACCAAGTCGCGGACAATGAGGCGAAAAGGATTGCATATTCATCTGACATAATTAGTTTTGATACGCCTGATGTAAAAGAGAAAATTGTTGTGATGATGATAGTGAATGAAAGCGCAATAAATTCAGTCTTTATAGTTTTAAGACAATTAAGTTGAATTCTTTTTCACATAGTACTTGGACTATTGATGAGATAGTTTGTGCAATTAATCATCTGAAATACTCTAGAGCATCTGGGCCTGATGGATTACCTGCCTGTGTGCTAAAGTCTGATCCATTATTTTGGGCTGGTATACTCAAACTAAAATTTGAAAACATCTTTCACACCAATCATATGCCTAGGTCTTGGTAAACTTCAGTTATTATTCCAATCTTTAAAAAATGTAATCCATCTGAGCCGGAAAATTATCGCCCCATTTCTCTGATGGACTCCTCTTATAAAGAATTTACCATTGTTATACGGAGATTGAACAACTTATACGAGAACTACTTTTTCTATCCATACATCAAAATGGCTTCCGGAAGCACATGGGCATGGCTCTGAATGCCACTGTGCTTGCACATGTGTTGGCAAAAGCAAAGAGGTCTTCTGATGGGCCAGTATTTATGGCCGCTTTGGACCTCAGCTCTGCCTTTGACTGTATCATTCGTAATCTACTATGGGCCAACATGGTGAAATTAGGGTTCCCAGAATTCTTGATCCAACTATCACCTTATTACATTCCAACACATGTTATGGAGTGAGAATTAATCAATAAGGAGCCCTTACTCCAGAGATTCCCACCCGCACAGGAGTGATACAGGGTTATAACCTTGCTGCTACCCTTTTTAATCTATATCTCCCTGATATAGGAGACATTTGGCAGCATATAATTACTTTTCCTATAAAAATCGGTCATATGAAGATTAATTGGCTTGCTTACGCAGACGATATTCTGCTCTTTGACAGAACTGGGTCTATCCAGGTTAGCTGCACACTTTCAATGGAGACAACTTAACTCATATGCACAAATTCTAAACCCTCCTCTCAACTCCTTATACCGGGAATTTGCCCATATGATTACCAATCAATTCCAATCCTAGTTCTGTGTTTATCTTTCAAAAAAGAATGGAAAAGATCTTGGTCAACATTGGCATAAATAATGAAAATCTTTGGCTACGTCCTGCATACTCTAAAAAGAATTGTATGAGTATGATTGGTGTTTGTCCATGGATGAAATTGCTCATCACCGGTTATACATGGAATTCTCTAGTCATACTCATAAACGCATTCCTAGATTAAGATATCTTTTGTGTTTTCCCTGTGACAAAATACATGATTTATATATGAGGTTTAGAATGAACCAGCTTCACACGCCAGAAAGTTTTCGACACTGGATTAAAAGTTCATCAGTGTCCTGTAGATTTTGTGTAAACGAACAGCAGATTGAAACATTAAAACACCTGGTAATATATTTTCCTTTTTTTGAAGATGCTAGGATAGCTCATTTGTGTGTTGTTAATGTTGGCCTGACACTCTCGGCCAGGGAATCCTTATGGCAAAAGTGTATGTTGAATCCCAATAATTCTTTTATGTTGAAAGTCTGTGGTTTTATTTCATTAATTCAATTGCAGTTGCAGAGCCTACTGGCTCCAGATATTTTTGAGGGTGATTCTGATGCTAAAGATCATTGGTTGAAATGTGATGTGATAAGGACATTTTTTATGTAATTCTTCTTTTGTTCTTTGTATTGTAATTTAATATTTGTTAGGTGTTTTGTCTGTAAATAGTACAACTGTTATTTCTTTAGATATGGTGAAGGTGTATACTTGAGGGTAGGAAATTATTATTTTTCTTCCATTTAATCCTTTGCATTATTTTTTATTCTTTTATACTATGTAACAAGTCTGAAAATGTAATAATTGTGTAAAAAGTTTTTCAAAAAAACTAAAATGCACAATTTTAATAAAAAAATAATAAAATAAATTAAAATGAAAGCGCAATTTATGGAAATTCAGGGTGGAACCCCACAGGAAGAGAAAGACCTGTGGACAAGGAGGGGGTGTTCCTCATCCCCCACAAAGGCACTGTTGTGACAAGACAGCACTGGTAATCTGGTGATGCATGTAGCCTTATTAAGGGTGGCCTTAGAACAGCTACACTACCCTGCGCATGTCAATAAGGAAAGCCTCACTGCAACCATTGCGGAGGACTGGTTTGTGCCGAACCTGTTAGAACACATTGGCCCTCATTACGACCCTGGCGGAAAGTGACTGACCGGAGCGCCACAGCGTAAATAGCGTTTCCGCCATTGCTCGAAGGAGCAAAGTGCGGCCCATTCCGACCTATCGGGCACGAGCACCACGCCACGGCGGAAGTGCAAAGTCCGCGATGGCGGAAATGACCCCAAAACGGCCCACACGGCCGCCGTACGGCGCCCTAGGTGCAATACCGCCACCCCTCTTAGCGGTCACCGCAGTGTGCGCCTACCGGAAAGTACGGTGACCGGAAATATACGGAAACGGAAGTTAAAACATGGGCCCGGAACGGGAAACATCCCGCCGTACACCTATAAAAACACTAAAACCACACAACCACTAAAATCACTACCCTGAAACACACCCCAACCCGTCACCCACCCTAGCGAAACCAAGAAAAATGGGAAAAGTAGCGAAGAAAGCGTGCGACCGCAAGCGGCAGGTCCACTTCTCCCGTGAGGAACTCACCGTGCTAACAGAGACCCTCCAGGAGAATGCTGCCGTCGTCTTCTCCACGCAAATGACCAGAACGGCACTTGCAAACAAGAAGACCATATGGGCTCTGGTGGCACAGCGGGTAAGTGCGGTGGGGACCGCACCCCGCACCCCACAGCAATGCCGCAAGCGATGGGACGACCTGCGGATACGCGTCCGCAGCATACTGTCTGCCAACCGCAACATTGCCACAGCCACCGGGGGAGGTCCTGAATCACCCATCAAGTTGACCCCCTGGGAAGAAATCTGTGCCTCCACCATCGGAATGGAGAGCATAGAGGGAGTCGGAGGGATGGAGAAAGGAGTGCAGACATCCGAAGATTCAGGTAGGTGGCCCAGATAAAACAATGCCAAATCCACACAGTCCATCCATGTGAAGTACCATGCGTCCACATAGTGCAACAGAAACACATGTCCAGGAGAACGTCCACACACATCGGCCTGATAGCGTACGTTAAAACCCACAATAAATACATAAATAATTAAAAACCCCTAATACACGCACTACACGTGCAGCAGGCACACCCAAACTGCAGGCTGCCAAACAACTGCACCCTCACTCCACACACAAATGAAAGCACCTCCAAGGCCCCGACCCAAATCACCCTCAGGTACCACCCCAAAGCATGTGATACAATGCCATTCCAATTCCCACCGACCCATCAATAACCCTCGCCCTCCTTTACTCCACCACAGGGTCCGATCCAAACGACGAGCTACAGGACACCCCTACCAGCACACCTGCAAAGAGGGCCAAGACCAACGGCCAGAGACCCTCCACCTCAGCTGCACGCATCAAGACACGGCAGCAGCACAAATCAGGTGGCAGCACAGAGGAGGGAACATCAACAGGCACCCCAGCAGCCAGCATGGCCACAACACCACCACCACAGGTCCCCCCAATGGATGCCACAGAAGGCACTGCCTCTGGTGGCAGCAGCACCATAGGTGACACCCCATTGATGGCAGCATGCTCGGACACAGAAAACGGGGATGTCGAGGTCAGATCCATCCATGACCTGTCCCAATCCCCCTGTCTGTCCCATCCCGTACAACATGAGGATACCACGCAGGTGCAGCCACAAGACGACGACTGGCCATCCCCCACAAGCCCTGTGGCAAGGCAACATGAGGACAACAGCCCCTCTGTGACACCCCCTCAAATGGCCATGGCCCAGCAGAGGCAACAGTCCCTCGACAAGTTAATCGTCCAACAGCAGCAAATGGCCACACTCCTCAAGGACCATGCCGATGAATGTGGGGGCACCAAGGCAGACATAGAAACATCAACAGAGACACTTAGGGCAGAAATGGAGAGAGGTACAGAGACGCTAAGGGCACAAATTGAGAGTAGCACCGAGAGCCTGAGAGTCCAAATGGAGAGTAGCACCGAGAGCCTGAGAGTCCAAATGGAGAGAAGCACCGAGAGCCTGAGGGGGGAACTGCATGCGACGTCCAAAGACGTATGTGCCGAACTTGCCGCAGTGCGCCGTGTGCTCACTGAGCTCTCGCAAACCCTTAGGGACATGCATGGACGTGAGCAGGCAGACACATCATCCGTTGCAAGTTCCGTCCAGGGCAGCCCCCAACGTAGATCAGGGAGGAACCTGCGCTCCACAGGCAGGGGTGCCACTGATACCCGCAGAGGGGGCTTGCTATAGCGACAGGCCACTGACAATGAGCATCTTTGGACACTGGTGTTCGGGGGGGAGGTAGGAGGGTGGAGGGGGTGTGTTGGGCTCACTTGGGTGGCGGGTCGATAGGGTGTTCAACATGATATCACATATGCCATAAAAAGTGCACGATCAACCAATGAGATGTGTGGACATTGATCTTTGTGTACTAGGCCATCATAGGCGTACAGTCCATATTGTGCATGTCCCAGACACACGCAGTGCCACGAGTCCCGTGTCCATGTATCAGCCACCAGGCGTGAGTGCAAGAAGCATACATCAATGAGATGCTGACGGATGTCACGGGCCTCCGGTGCCTCGCAGACTCCATGAGGTGCTGCCACATCCCCACCCTCATCATGACCATCATCAGGTGCTTGCAGTTCTGCGTCAGGGGGCATGGGCACATTTCTACGTACGCACATGTTGTGGAGCATGACACATGCCATCACCATCTTTGCAACCTTCTCATGGCGGTACAGGAGTGCCCCGCCAGACCTGCTGAGGCAGCGGAAACGAGTCTTCAGTAGGCCGAATGCCTGTTCTATGACTACACGGGTACGTGAGTGGGCATGGTTGTAGTCCTCCTCATGCTGGTCCCGTGGGTTCCGGACTGGTGTGAGGAGCCATCTCTTCAGTGGATATCCAGCATCACCTGTATGTGGACGAGAAACGTATGATGTGGAATGCCATTGATACGTACGCACACCCCCCCCCTTCCTGCCAGGTCATTGCCAATTCACATACCCCACATCATCATGCATGTAATGAGACTCACCGAGTAGCCATGATCTGTTCCCTGCGTGTCGCTCCATGTAGCGTGGTATTGTAGAGTTCCTCAAGACCATAGAATCATGGGTTGATCCAGGGAATCGGGCACAACAATGTGTAATTATCCTGTTGGAGTCACACACCATTTGTACATTCAGGGAATGAAATTGTTTTCGGTTGCGGTACTGGGCCTCCATGGCATGTGGGACGACCAATTCAACATGGGTGCAGTCGATGGCACCAATGCAACCCGGTATGCCGCCAAGTGCATGGAATCCCACTTTCGTGTTAGTAATTTCCTGCTCCGAGCGTGGTAGGGAGATGTAGTCGTCTGCGTGCTGCAGGAGGGCATCGAGCACTTGCAATAGTGTCCGTGAGAACAGTGGCTGAGAAATGCCATGCAACTGTCCGACTGTGTGCTGGTAGGTGCCTGTGGCCAGGAAGTGTAGTACAGACACCACCTTCAGTAGGGGTGGGATTGCGGTTGGGCTATCTATCATGCTGACAAGGTCAGCCTGTGTCATGTCCACAATGGCGGCTATGGTGTCCCGGTCCAAACGGTAGAGGGTGTGGATCTGCTCATCAGTGAGGTTGAATGGATGTGCTCGGAGGCGTGGGATTGCGGGCTGCCTGCGTGGTGGTAGTGGCTGTGCTGGCGGCCCTTGCTGGCCCTGCCTTGGCCTCCTCCTCCTCCTGCGTCTCCTCCGTGCGGCTGGTTGTAGATGGTGTTCGTCTTCTTCTTGGAGTCGGAGCACTTGCAGTGCTATCAGGTCCCCCAGGGCCAACATCGCGAGTCCTGCCGCTAGCATTTCGGTGTGGTTGTGGGAGGAGGCTGGCTGTGCAATTTATGTGTATTCAGGCTGTATGGCCTCCACCTGTGGTGATTAATTCCACCTGTGCAAACTGCTCTCCCCTTTGGCCGAGCACGTCCCGCGCACAACGCTGCAATTCGGGGAATGGTATCTTGCTATTGCAATCATGTATTTGTACCCGATGGCCGTGTAAGATTGGTTGATATGTTCATTCTGCTGTGGTCCCATTGTTTCCCATACTATCTGTGCAGTCGCGAACAGACTTGTGAAGGGTCAGTGGAACGTAGTACTCGAGTAACGGTGGGCCCTCATGCATCACTGTACCGAGTTGCAACGACGGGCGGGGCGTCCCATTTGTGGGTGAAGGCAGTTGCCATTTTCACACACAGCCGCACTCGATTGAATAATTAGTGATTTCAAACGGCCACAGATGCCTTTTCGACGTGATGTTGCAAATGAGGAATTCGAAGGGCGGCGCTTTCGGTTTCCAGCTAGCGGCGAGGAGATGCCCACAGGTCTGACTGCAAATATAACGTTCTATTGTTCAGTGTCCTTGAGACAGGGCCCATGGCGAGGGAGCAATGATTGATATGAATAGTTTGGGATGCGCAATAGCTACGTGGGCGATGAGGCCGGCCGTTCCCAGATACATGTTACTTCACAACACTGGAATTACGGCCTGGGGCACTGTGGATTTAGCAGGCTGCATAACGCACAGACTCAATGGATGTTTCTAATGTCATGTGAGTAAATAATCAGGCGTTTTGGTCCCGGGATGGGGGAATGATGGATGGATGCATGGGCAGGTGATTTGATACAGAGTTTGCCATGTACAGGGCTTCTTGGGATCTTTCCGCCTCCCCTACGCTATGTGATGCAGGGCTGCCTTAGTGGGACCATCGTCTATCTGGCCTTGTTGAGCCCTCCCTGTCTCGAGGCGCACTCAGACACTTGTGTCCATGCACGTTGACATTCCCATCTGATGGAATCTGTTTTGACAGACGCATGCACAGGTACACTCGTTTGTGATGGTGTTTGCACCTCGATATAGATGGTTATGAGTCGCAAGTGGTTTTGGGGTGGTGATGATCCTTTTGAGTGGGCTAGCATGCATATGGCTGTGGATTTCGTGTGATCATTGAAGTGAGTTGTTTGAATGTAGTTCTGATGGCCATTCTGTTCTTTTTCTGTTCTTTTGGTTGACAGGTATCTCCTCCCCTTTTGCCACTGCCATCTGTATGCCACTCCTGCAGATGGGGTTTACTCCCGGCACCTGCTGCTTCGTGTTAATCAGTGGAGCAGCATTACGATCTTATGGGACGATCGCCAATGGCCCACATGCCCTTACGCAGTACTGGTGGCTCGGAGCAACATATCGGCCTTTCAGCTGGACTAGTGCCTCCCCATTGGGACGGCCCTGCGGTTCTGTGCGCTTCCATGTTGCCTTTTCGTACGTGAATGTGGCTCTGTGTACCATGGGGGAACAGGGCGACACACAGGTAGTGGCTGGTCATTTCTTGCGGATGCAGCCCACGATGGTGATTAGTGTTTTGGAGTTCATGGCCTGATGGCTGTATGGGCTTGGTGACTTTGATGTGCATTAAATTTCAATTCTGATTTGGCCCGTGTAGCGTTTTTCTTTGCAAGTGATGTGGCATATGCCGATTTGGGGGGCGATGTGTTGTGAGGAGATCTGCATTGGGTTCCAACTTCGGGGTTTAGTTGCGTGGTACTGTGCTGGGCGCGTTTGCCTACGAAGCCCAGTGAGGTCAGGGATGGGGGCTGCCAATATGACTGTTTGAATGTTGTCATGCTCAGGGGCGGGGGATTGGGTTTTGTGTAACAGATGCCGGTCAGCCAGGTGGACTGGTGGAATGATGTGATTTTCGGGATATTGCTGGTCTCAGGTGCCTGTGTTAGCATGCGTTTCTTGGTGGGGGACTGTGGTCATGTCCATTGGGATGGCTTCTGTATTCGTGCCATCTGTGCCCTGCAGCTCCCATTGGCCCCTCTTGTGTTTCTTTTGTTCGTTGCCATGCATGGGTGACTTGTACATTTCAATGGTTGCATTGTGACTTCATTGCACCTACGGGGAGTTGTACTTTGTGGGCAGGGAGCGGTGTACAGGCACTCAGTGGGGCCGTTTACGGTTGATTCGCGATGCCGTACTTCTCGCCATGGCGGAATGGTACATTACGCCATGCCTGATGGCGTTAGGGACATGTCCGCTAGGGTCGGAATTGGCGTACCCTTGCGCCATGGTGGTGTTTGCGGTTTGGCATGGCGCGCGCGTGCGTGCTTGGTGCAGTTAGCGTTGGCGTTCACTACGGTGTCGCTAATGGCTTCGTACTTTGCGGTGACGGGTCATAGTCGCACCGAGCGCTATTCGATGGCGGTATTGCATTTCCGCCATCGTTTTTCGATTTCCGCAAGGGTCGTAATGAGGGCCATTGCCTTTTATGCATTGTATGTCAAAAGTTTACTGCTGGGCACACGCTGTGAACAGTCATAGGAGTTATCCTTCGACCGAATGGTCCATTTCAGCATTTACACATTGACTATGTTGATATGCTGCAGGCCTGCAATGGTTATAGTTATATGATTGTGGTGGTGTGCCCCTTCTCAAGGTGGATCATGGCAGGTCCATGCACACACCCTGACGCCACTTGTGCTGCGAAGTTCTTAGTCAGAGAAGTATTTCCTAGAAGGGGAATATGTGAGGTGCTGAGATCAGATAATGGCCCCCTTTTTGTGAATGAAGTGTTCGAGCAAATTAGTTTGATGATCAGTATAAAACACAAGTTTTCTTCTGCTTATCACCCACAAGCAAACGGAACATGTGAGAGACTCAACGGCCTTCTCAAGGAAAGGATAGCTAAATTGAAGCTAACACTAAAGAAGGGGTGGCTGCATTGATTGCCCCTTGCATTGTATGCATTGAGAAATCAGTATGGCTCAGACCACCACCTAACACCCCACAAACTAGTTACAGGAAGGTGAATGAGAACACCTCTAACTCCTCCATCGAGGACTAGGAGTGATGCCAAGGAAACTGCAGAATTGTTAGGAACTGAGTTACGTGATTACTTAACATGTATGACGGCTAGTATCTCTGTCATTTCAGATCAAGTCAAGCAGACAGGGTGCCGGTCTCAGACCACAGATGAAGACCATTCAGCAACCTGAGTTCAAGAACTAGCTACACCTAAGATTTTTCCAGGAGGTCAAACACTGATCAGAAATTTCACAAGGAACTGGCATGAGCCTAGATTTGGCGGCCCTTTACTGTGGAAAACGTCACACTGTCAGCAGTCAAGGTCCTCAGAAGACGAGCTTGGATTCAGCAAGGTGACATGAAAGTCTATGCTGGAGAGACCCCCGCATACCCAAACCATTCAGAAGTAAGTCAAGAAGGAGCAGTTCGGCATGTGCAGACTAGATCAATGACGAGAAAGAAGGACACAGAGACTATGCAATAGATAGACAAAGACTACTTTTTGTGGCTCCTTAGCAGACACTCTTGTAAATACTTGGTAGGAGTGCATACCAGCAATTGTTCTTGAGCCACAGGGATTGGACAGTGGCCTCCCTGAAAACACTCTTTGTATCTGCTACATCAAGGAGTGAGAAAGATATTGTTCTTAAGCCACAGAAGTGTGTTGACATTGGACTTTGGAGTACGAAAGAAAAACAAAGAAATGCCAGATTTGGATTTTAAGTTTGACGATTGGAAGAAAGAGCAGTTGCCTGACTCTTTCCAAATAAAGTTTCTCATTTGGTGGGCCATATGATGCTCACTGATGTTGACATACACAGGCTACTTCTTTCTGTCTTCATCTTTATACTCAGGGCTTACACTGCTCTTGTTGGCCGTCGCGTTGATGTGTGCACTTTTGTCCAAGATCCTAAGAATGGCCCAGCGATTAGACGTTTTCTGGCAGCAATTCTAGACCAGATCAGACAATTACCTGAACATCCCTTTGCACAAACAAATGGTCCTGTCGAGTGATGACATTCACAATGTATTGGCCTTGATCTTTTACTATTTGCTTAAAGCTCATTCTCATCTTGTTTGGCATAATGACAACACATTTGTGTTCATTCGGAATCCTATTAATCGTCCTGCAATTAGCCAGCTGCTTGTGGAACATGTGGAGCAGATTCAGCAGCTGCCAGAGTATTTGATGAGATTGCCTGAATAAAACAAGTTTTTCTTTCCTTAAAGATAATTATAGGCAAACGTGTGGTCCATAAACCACCTAGCTATTCCAGAAAGTGATCAAAGACAATGACGAGTGGAGAGATATCGTTGGTGGAGCATAATGTACTGGTGCATGATATATGCTTGCTTAATGTTTATCATTGTTTTTCTGATCTTGATAATTCATGCTGCGTATGTTATGGGTCCAAAGAAGGGAAGAGTTCCTCTAATTCTTCCCACTCCAATATCTAAGGGAGAGTTAGACATTGTAAGAAAGCCTCAACCCTATGTGATTGTCCCCACACCAGTCGTGCATGAGAAAGCACCTAGTTCTGTGACAAATGGGTCTGAGCTCCCTTTTGGAGGGAGATCTGCTTTAAGAGTTTTTCATGATCTTTGGATGCCTTCTTATTATGCAAAAGAGAGACCTAAGAGACACGCAATGGAGGATGATTATGAATTAAATAATTATTTAGACAGTACAGCACATTTGGGAAATAATGGGCCTCATTACGACCCTTGCGGAAGGGGTTTACCGGCACCGGTAATGGTGCCGGTGCCGGTAAACCCATTCCGCCCTATTACGAGGTTCCCAAAAAAAAAAATGGGGGCTCGAATGGGAATGGGGAATGGTTTTGTGAATGAGGAATTACTAGGTCCTCCAAGGTTGGAATGATCCTGTAATTCCTCATTTACGGACCATGGACCGGACACGATTTTGGAGGCAGCCATGGCGCTATTAGCCCCAGGGCTGCCTCCAACCTCGTAATGAGGCCCAATGTGTGGTATCAGCATATGAAAGAGGTGGGCAAACAAACTTCTGCGGAGGAAAGCTATGTATGTGCACGCCTGCCTTATAGTATGGGGAAGTCTAAGGTTTTCATAGCCATTGGAAAACAGATGCAAACCTTTATGGCCAAAACTTTCAAAACTACTGACATGGGTCGAAGACAAAGGAGGTCCTTCACAGATAGTGCATCTGGACAATGCAAAGAAATAATGGCATGAGAAAACATGGAGAGAATGTACATTGTGCCCGAGTCTTTGATGCCAGGAATGAGCATTGGGGCAGCAGTGATAATGGATCACCACTGGGCCGGTGGATCCAGAGCTTACATGAAGCTGCCTAGAGACTGCGTAGGACAATGTTCTATCGTGATTTTCCATGTTCAGGCAGTGGTGATTCCAAAAAGTGACCTGAACCTTGGCGAGTTCCCAAAGGCAGATGCTCACCTGAGAACAAAGAGATCTGCTGAGCTCTTGAATCGATTGAAGAGGGAGAACTTTTTTTCAGCAAAGTCAATAGAATCTTCTGATTCCTTCTCATATGAACACAAATTGTTTAGTAAGACTTCATCGATATTCATGATAATCTTCATGTCCAGGATCCAGACGGAAGGAAATATTAAATGGTACAAATAACCAGATGGGAGCTCCTGCAGACAATCAACACTACCATAAAGGGATTCAATGCTATCAAGGAAGAGCTGAGAGCCATACGACTAATGACTCTCCAGAATAGATATGTCCTTGACATGATCACAGCTATGGATGGAGGTGTTTGTGCCAAAATCAGAGAATCATGTTCCACATTCATACTTTCTCACAACAATGAGAATGACACCTTGACAGAGGTCATATCGATGCTGACAAACTTGCACGTCCAGATAATAGACGAAGTAGAAGACATTGCTGATGACAGTTGGTTTGGATCGATATTTTCGTGGGTTCCACAATGGATGGCAGACATGTTCAAGTTCCTAGGAGCCCTATTGGTGATGATCATGGTCGGATTTTGTGTGATCATAATAATAATCACACAATGCAAGAAGACTGCAAAGAAAGCAGTAGGAATAAAGATTGTGATTGATGTCGAATCTGGAGACAAATTCAAAGAGCTGACAGATGAAGAAATCAGAGACTACGTGAAGGCCAGCATCCACGCACCTGAGGGAACAATGTTTCTGTATCCGAGACACCTCAAGAAGTATGTAGGAAAATGGATTGTCTGTAGCCCAAATGGGCAATGTATGCTTATGACCTGGAGTGTTGATGAGCATGTGAAAATAGCTACAAGCCTGAAAGGAGTCATAAAGATATGGGTCCCAAAGAAGCATTTCTTCAGACAAGGATGTTTGGATGTGAAGGTATATGAAAGAGTCGTCAATGAATCGCCCGGGGGGGGTGTAGAGGTGGAGTAAAGTACAACCACCCAAATCTCCGTCCCCATGTTGCCTATATGTTAGGAACCTGAAAGATGACACGTGCAGTTCCAGTAAGAATGCCTATACCGCAAAGAACATTCGAGACAAGGGGCCACATTACGACCCTTGCGGAATGGGTTTACCGGCACCGGTAATGGTGCCGGTAAACTCATTCCACCCTATTACGAGGTTCCCTCGCGGGACCCGGAACAGACATCTGGTAAAACCAGACGTCCTTTCCGGGGCCCGCGAGGGGACCAAAGAGGTAATAACGGGCCCGTTATTATCTCCATCCCCATTCCCATTGAGCCCTATAGGGGCTCGAATGGGAATGGGGAATGGTTTTGTGAATGAGGAATTACCGGGTCCTCCAAGGTTGGAATGACCCTGTAATTCCTCATTCACAGACCATGGACCCGGACACGATTTTGGAGGCAGCCATGACGCTAATAGCACCATGGCTACCTCCAAACTCGTAATGAGGCCCAAGGTATCCATTGAGAAATCCCTAAATACATGCACGAAGACATAGGGCCTCATTACACGGAAGGCGGTAATGGTTAACAGCCACCGTTAATGGTAACGGTGACCGTTAACCATTACCGCCTTACTACGAGGTCCCTTAGCGGGTTGGTGCTTTAACGCCTGCTTTTTGCAGGCGTTAAAAACCAACCCGCTAAGGGACCTCGGAGCTAACTACGGCACCGCAAAATTGCGGTGCCATAATTAGCACCTTCCCCATTCCCATAGAGCCCTATGGGGCAGAAATGGGAATGGGGAAGGGCAATGGCGGAAGGGGGATTTACCGCCCCACCAACCTTGGAATGGGGAGGTAAATCCCCTTTCCGCCAAGGCGGTGCCGGTATTTTACCGGCATGAGCCATGGCGCTAATAGCGCCATGGCTCACCGCCTTCCGTGTAATGAGGCCCATAGTGTTCTTTTGGATGGAGTGCCATAAGAAGTGTGCATCTGAACACAGAAGGAGACTGATGACATCATGCGAAGTAAGAGCTGACCCACCCAGAAAGGATGAACGAGGTGCAAGAACATAACATTCTCTAAGCTCTGAAGAGGAGGTTATAAAGAGGAGCAACATTTCGGGCTCGAGAAGGTGCTCAAGCTATAGAAACAATGAAGAAAATGCAAAGTAATTTTACACTTGCACAAATGCAGAAATGCAAGTAGGGAAAAGTAATCGTAAAAGCTGGCTACGTAGTGAATTAGACTGCGGCAATGCGCCAATGTATACATATAGGAATGTACAGAACCTGGATGTTCCACAATGCACTTTAGCAAGGCTTGAAATCCCATGGTGGGAAAGGATTTCTATGTGTGGCGCAGTTGGAAATTACTGATGGCAAGGATGAATTTTGAGAAAGGCTTGGCTGTCCCATAACCAAGAAGACGATGCTGCAGTGAGTTGGGCACCTGTCCAAAAAGGCTACAATGAACGTGAGAAAAGAACAAACTTCTGTTTGAAATTTAATGAAAGAATACTGAAGGCGCCAAGAGTTCATCATTTAATAGAATTAAAAGCATCCAAAGGCTCAAAAGAGTGGTCTCTAGTCACATGGATGAGATCAAAATAGCTTGGGTCAAGGTACACCGAAACCAGAAGACAGAACACTGCCTTTATTTCTCAGGCGCAAGCAGCTTCTGCAAGGCCAAGTTCAAAGCCTTAATTGACTGGCAGACTGTAGGAGTGATGATAGATGTTGGGCTAATTGGTGGGGAGGCAAGACCATGCCAAACCTCCATGCACCTGGGATGGTAGCCTACATGCTGCCAGCATGTGGAAAATTCCAGAGGGGTACAAGAGTGCCAAGCCAATCATCGAGTGACACGTAGTAAAGAGCCCTATAGTTTGTGTAACCAATCACTCGTTGTGTATTTAGTGACGATGATGATGACCATTTATTTGGGATGGGCTTAGTTGCCCACCTGACTTAAGATACTCAATCATAACTTCTGGCTACATAGAACGTATATTTAGATGTTCCCTGAAAGCCAACCACCGTTAATGGTAGGTGTTTGTAGTTTGCCACATAGTATGACGTTAGTAATGATGAGTTTGTGTTATAAAAGTATTGTTTTTTCTAAAATGTGTTGAGATCGTGCGGTGCGACGTCGGATGATGTCTGTTGTACTCCCTGTTTAAGACAATTGATAATAAAACAGAATGCAGTTTTGCCAACTTCCTGAGTCGTTTTGATTATTGATGTTTGAGTAACTTCTGCATCCCCATCCACCTCTTAAGTATTGCTACCTCATCTTAAAGGACTGTAAGGTATATGAGTTCACCATAGCCACTACACCACTACGCCATTTCCCCCCCCCGGCTGAGCAGCACTCCCTTCAACTACCCAGAAAACCCTTACTACACTATACTAGGAGTTAACACACATATATTCAATTGCTGCCTCCCTTTTGCCACAAGAGGGCAACCACTTTTTTTGGTCCTTTATCCTCCCTGTTCAACTCGGTTGCCGCCATTGCCACCTCAAAGCCCCCTTTCTATGGGTGAGTCCCCATATCCTAACACCCTGGAGGGGGCCAGGGGGTCACATGTTAAACCCCACTGCTGTTGTCTTGCTAAGCATCTGCTTCACAAGACCAACCTGCCTCCTTCCACCATGAGAGCTTTCCACAGGACCATCCGTTGGACCACTGTGCCAGATCTCCAACTGCACTTTTGCATGGCACACCACTGCAGCATTATTACATCGGAACATCAACATCATAGCCACTCTGTGAATAATACCTTAAGTTCCCTGTGCCTGGTGAAGATAGTTAACCATTTTGATTGTTCATCATATTTTTGACAGGAAGCTAGGATTTTATTAGCGGCATGGAGATAACTATAGGGTGACCAGAATTCAAAAGTAAAAAAACGGGACAGGGCGACTAATATAAAAGTAGGATTAACTGTTTAAAATGTCTGTAAAGCCACTACACTTCAGTAGCAGTTGGCGGAGAAGGAGGTTTGAGTGCCACTGTTCAAATAAACACATAATATAATTGATTTATCTCAAAGTAACACTATCTTAAATTGTACAATGCATCGTTTCTTCTGTACGAGATTGTGCATTCCTGGCTACCACATATGAAGACCTACTACCAAAAACCGGGACCACTGCAGTTTCCAATGGAAACATAATCTTGAGTAAGGGGGACAGAGCACCAAATTCCAGGACAGTCTGGGCAAAACCCAGGACGTCTGGTCATCCTAGACAAGTACCATGCACTATCTCGTCCTTATGACAAGCATACAACTACATCCCGCATTGCCAGTACACACTCAAGAACTCCCCAAAGTGCTCTTCTCCAATGCGGGCCTCTGAAGTCTGTTATATGACACATCACCCTTCTGCAAATCCTCTTTTCCGATGCGATCATTAACGCAGAGATGGGATCACCTTTGGTCAAGACATCAGAAAATGCCTTGCAGTGCCCGTCAGTAAACTGATCATTACATGGTAATACATGAATTGAGAAACTAATCAGTTTTGTCGCTTTGGAAGTTTTAAAGCAAGAAATAAGACAGAAATCAAAGCATTCTTATTAATATATGCCATGGGTTTAGCTTGTGTGAATTACAAATTGCATCTGTACATAGAACTCTGATGAATTGTCAATAATCTACTATTGTATCTTTTAATATGAATTGCTTTTCTCATTTTTTTTAACACTGGCGTGAAAAGCTTGCGCTGTTGCACCCCAATACATAAAACAACATCAGAAAAGCCGACACAAATACAACCCATCTTGATCACAAGGCTGACCTCGGAAACCTTTGGTAGCTAAAAAAGAGAAAGAAACCATAAGCCGGGTTTGTACACAAAGAGGGACAATATTTACCTATATGCCTTTAATAGAATCCCGACTTTCCATCGAAAATATTAGGAACAATCAACATTTCATATCACGGCCTGGAGACTTCTTAGATAAGCCATGCAAGCACAACCTCAGAAGTATGCACACAACGCTTGCAGTAAAACTTGTGAAAAAATATTATGTAGCTGTGTTAGCCCAGTTTTTGAAAAAAATCACACAATTTTGTTTTTTGATAGCTTTTATTGGACTATGGGTGTCATCTTCATCTCCTCTCTCTACTTCTCTCTTCATATCACCGACCTTGCCAAGAAGGCCCACTATCAGCTTCACCTCCTCAGAGGCATTCTCCCTTTACTCACCTTCCAGCAGAAACTCGAGGTATCCAGAGCTCTGGTCCTCTCTAGGTTAGACTACTGCAATAACCTCTTCCTCAATCTTCCTTTATCCTCCCTTCGTTGCCTTTAACTAATCCAGAATCGGACTGAAAGTCTTATCCTTGGTCTCAAGCACAGGGACTGCATCTTTCCAGCCCTAAAATCTCTCCACTGGCTTCCTGGTGCTGCAAGGATCAAATTCAAGACCCTCTGCATCACCCACAAAGCTTTCTGGGGCCTGGAACCCCACTACATCTAACATTCTCTCCCTAAATACCTCCCTGATAGGGCCCTTCGGTACTCTAGCTCCAACTCTTTGCAGATCAGACGTTTCTCCAAGCAGAACGTCGGGGGTAGATCTCTTTCTTCGGCAGGAGCCTCCCTCTGGAATGGCCTCCCAGCCCTTCTCAGACTTCAGCCAGATCTCCTTAAGTCCCGAAAGCTCCTTAAGACCCTCCTTTTCTCCTCCTCCTTCCCTCTCCCTCTCTTCCTCCCTTGCTAATGCCCTCTGCTGTTGCGACTGGTTTCCTGGTCCCTAATGAGTCTTACTGGGGCCAGGCCCTCAGTGACCAGTCTCCCCCAACATCCCTATAAACAGAACATGCCCTCGGGCACCATTCCCTGACCAACCTATTGTGTCTGGCCCGCCCCCTCCTCACACAAGCAGGCTCTCTCCCCTGTTCCCCTGGCACTTGCCCTCTGGGCTCTCTTTAGCACTTGTTATTTTCTTTCTCACTGGAGCCCGAGGATGTTTACTCTCTGCCTGCCAGATCTGGCTACTCTCCTGGAGGTCATCCCTGATGCCTCAGTGACTGTCTTCCCTACACCACTCTTGCACATGAGGTAGGAGGATCTATGAAACAAGAAGAAGAAAGCTTTTAAATTTGAAAAAGTAATTGGAAACAAAATAATGTATTAATTATTTTGTTTGATTGATAATCATTTTTAGCTGTGCCCCCTTGCTGCATAGAAAGTGCGTGTCTGCCCATAAATCGTTTTAGCTGTGCCTGTTCGCTGCAGAGTAAGCATCTGTTTGCCTGACAATCGTGCCTGTTTGTTTGAAAATCGTTTGTAGCTGTGCCTGTTTGCTGCTGAGTAAACACTTGTTCGTCTGAAACCCCCCCTTGGCACCCTTTGTCCCCTACACTCTGTGTTTTCCCCCGCACCGCCCTCCCTTCATGTGCCTCAGTGGATCAGTCTTTTAAGTGTCCTCCTCACCACTGCAGCTAGCTATGTCACTATCTATCTCTTCTATTTCCTCTAACTGCTTCTCTATTTCATATCCCTCTCCCTTCACTAAATCTGGCCAGAGGAAACTTAAGAAGGACATACTGGGCTCCAAGCCAGGCCTTCCTATTGCAGGCACATATGTCACAGCTTCCTCCAGAGAGACTCTCACAGACATCCTCTTTGTCGTTCCCACACCTGATCTCTCAACCCGGTACATGGTTGCCTTTCTCTCTCCTATCACCTCTTCTCCCATTAATGGCGGCACCTGCTGGGAGGTCCTCCTCGACCTCTTCGCCATTTCCAGGGTCATCATTATTGTCTATCTGGATGAACCGTCATGGTTCAGGGTCCTCAACCCAACCTTCATCTCTTTGACAGGCTCCTACCTTGCCTCTCAAACCTTACTTCTCCCCCTGAACAGTTCCCTGTGACTGCTGTGCCTTAATCATCCTCTGCACAGGCTCCCTTTGCCCACTGTGCCCTCCTCCTCTTCTGCCCAGTCTCACTTGCCTACTGAGCCTTCCTCCTCCTGTGCACAGGCTCACTTGCCTACTGGGCCTTCCTCCTCATCTGCACAGGCTCCCTTGCCCACTGTGCCTTCCACCTTCTCTGCACAGTCTCCGTTGCCTACTGTGCCTTCCTCCTCCTCTGCACAGGCTCACTTGCTTGCTGTGCCTTCCTCTCCCTCTGTACAAGCACCCTGGCCTTGCCTTAATGTTCCGGCTCACTTGTCGGCTTTGGTGCGTCCACCATCCATCCACTATTCCTTGTGCGCTCTTGCCACCCTCGGGGGCCCACCGTCCCCTGCGCTCCCCTGTGGAAGACCTTCAAAGATTGCAAGCTGCTCCAAATTAACACGCTAAACTCTCCCTCTGCTGTCAAACACCGCCCGACATCTGCAACCTCCTTGAACGCATAGATCTTAATGTGCTCGCCATCACAAAACATGGTTCAAGGACAGCTCTGTCATGAGCTTTGACACACTCCTCTCTGAAGGATACAAGATCCTCTCTGTACTCAGGCCCAAGGGGCAGGAGGGGGAGTGGGATTGATCTTCCCAGAATTGATACCTGTGTCCATCATCCCCACTCAGGTCTACTCCTCTTTCGAATGCCTAGTCTGCAGCAGGGATGTCATTTCACCAAAATGTCTGGGGTAGCGGAAGTGACATCACATGACCCTTGACTTCGGATGACATCACAGGAAGTGATGTAATTTGACCCCACCCCAAAGTGACATCACGGGAAGTGATGGAACATGACCGTTTAACCCTTGACAAAACAGGAAGTGGCATCACATAGCATTGTTTCTAAGTACACTATGAAAAATATGGTTACAATATTACTGTAACGTGATCTACATTTCATACAAGAATGGATCACCATATGTATTGGCAGAAAAAACATGCTATAACTGCAACTTGCGAAAAGCAAAATACACAGTCCGAAATTGATGCTTATTCTACTCTAAATGCTGCTTGGAGGATTTTGTCTGCATTGTGAATTTGAGGTGTTTAAGAACAGACTAATTCAATGACTCACCCCCTGAAGTGTGCCGGAAATAAACCTTTAATGAGACTAGCAATTACTGTATGGAATTCCAGAAAGACAAATGCCCTCATTACACGTTGTGCGTTAAGGGATTAACGTTACCGGTAATGGAATACCGGTATCGTTAAATCCCAACTCCAATTACGACCCGGGTTACCGCTATTAGCGGCACCGCTATGTACGGTGCCACTAATAGCGGCAAGTTCGCGAGCGCGCGACCCTTCATCCCGTAAATAGCGGCATGCCGCTAATAGCAAACCATCACAAGCCATGCGGGCATGCAAATAGCGGCATGGTAAAGCCCCAAAAACCCCTTACCGGCATGGCGCAAATACCGGCATCGCAAACCACCCGTTAAGAGAACTGAGCAGTGTTCCCACCTGCCACAGGTGGACACAATCAGCACAGGTGGAGGCCATGGAGACTGTGCCAGCACAAAAGGAGCACACCACACCCCTTCACACACCCCTTCCCACACCAACATGGTTCCAATACTAGCAGCATTACATGGGCTGGAGGACATGATTGCAGTGCAGCAGCAACAACAACAGGCAGCACAGAGGAGACGCAGGAGGAGGAGGAGGAGGAGGAGGAGGGCAAGACAGGGCAGCAAGCACCACCAGGGCACCTAGTAATACCACAGAGGCAGCCACCAATCCCCAGGATCGGAGCCAGTCCATTTAACCTAACCCCTGAGTAGATACGCACCCTGTACCATCTGGACCGGGATACCATCACCAGCATCGTGGACATGATACATGACAACATTGTGAGCCTCATAGACATCAGAACTGCCATCCCCCCTCTACTGAAGGTGGTGACCATGCTCCACTTCCTGGCCACAGGCACCTACCAGCATACAGTGGGGCAGATGCATGGCATCTCACAACCAGTATTCTCACGCACGCTGAACCAGGTACTCTATGCCCTCCTGAAGCATGCACGTGAACACATATTCCTGCCACGGACTGCCCAGGAGAACGCAAACACCAAAGTTGGCTTCTATTCACTGGCAGGCATCCCAAGTTGCATCGGGGCCATCGACTGTACACATGTGGAATTGGTGGTCCCACATCACAATGAAGTAGTCTACCGGAACAGAAAGCAATTCCACTCTATGAATGTCCAAATGGTATGTGACGCAAACTAGATAATCACACATTGTTGTGCCCGATTTCCCGGATCAACCCATGATTCAATGGTCCTGCGGAACTCAACCATACCACGCTACATGGAGTGACAAGCCGGACAACATTTGTGGCTACTTGGTGAGTAGTAGGGCAAGCACATGGCAGTGTGATGGGGGGATACATACTCCAACTGGGTGTGATTGGGGGGGAGAGATACATACTCCAACTAGGTGTGATTGGGGGGGGGAGAGATATATACTCCAACTGGGTGTGATTGGGGGGAGATACATACTCCAACTGGGTGTGATTGGGGGGGAGATACATACTCCAACTGGGTGTAGACAGCCATCCGTAGGACAAATGGACATACAGATGTAAGCCAATGTCCATCAGGGAAGGCCAAAATGTACTTGAGAAGAACCCACATGCAATTTGAAGCTGCACAACATTGAGAACAATCCAGGTTTCCAAATATCACGCATCCATCCACATCGCACATCATTCCACACCACATAATACACGAATCAGCAACATGACGTCAAGATAGTTATACAGAATTAGCGCAGCACAACATCAATATAGCAATGTGTCCTTGAATGCATGCAAAGGGATCACCCCTAGCCATAGCATTGAACCACGCACCTATAGAACTCTGATGAATTGTCAATAATCTACTATTGTATCTTTTAATATGAATTGCTTTTCTCATTTTTTTTAACACTGGCGTGAAAAGCTTGCACTGTTGCACCCCAATACATAAAACAACATCAGAAAGGCTGACACAAATACAACCCATCTTGATCACAAGGCTGACCTCGGAAACCTTTGGTAGCTAAAAAAGAGAAAGAAACCATAAGCCGGGTTTGTACACAAAGAGGGACAATATTTACCTATATGCCTTTAATAGAATCCCGACTTTCCATTGAAAATATTAGGAACAATCAACATTTCATATCACGGCCTGGAGACTTCTTAGATAAGCCATGCAAGCACAACCTCAGAAGTCTGCACACAACGCTTGCAGTAAAACTTGTGAAAAAATATTATGTAGCTGTGTTAGCCCAGTTTTTGAAAAAAATCACACAATTTTGTTTTTTGATAGCTTTTATAGGACTATGGGTGTCATCTTCATCTCCTCTCTCTACTTCTCTCTTCATATCACCGACCTTGCCAAGAAGGCCCACTATCAGCTTCATCTCCTCAGAGGCATTCTCCCTTTACTCACTTTCCAGCAGAAACTCGAGGTATCCAGAGCTCTGGTCCTCTCTAGGTTAGACTACTGCAACAACCTCTTCCTCAATCTTCCTTTATCCTCCCTTCGTTGCCTTTAACTAATCCAGAATAGGACTGAAAGTCTTATCCTTGGTCTCAAGCACAGGAACTGCATCTTTCCAGCCCTAAAATCTCTCCACTGGCTTCCTGGTGCTGCAAGGATCAAATTCAAGACCCTCTGCATCACCCACAAAGCTTTCTGGGGCCTGGAACCCCACTACATCTAACATTCTCTCCCTAAATACCTCCCTGATAGAGCCCTTCGGTACTCTAGCTCCAACTCTTTGCAGATCAGACGTTTCTCCAAGCAGAACGTCGGGGGTAGATCTCTTTCTTCAGCAGGAGCCTCCCACTGGAATGGCCTCCCAGCCCTTCTCAGACTTCAGCCAGATCTCCTTATGTCCCGAAAGCTCCTTAAGACCTTCCTTTTCTCCTCCTCCTTCCCTCTCCCTCTCTTCCTCCCTTGCTAATGCCCTCTGCCGTTGCGACTGGTTTCCTGGTCCCTAATGAGTCTTACTGGGGCCAGGCCCTCAGTGACCAGTCTCCCCCAACATCCCTATAAACAGAACTTGCCCTCGGGCACCATTCCCTGACCAACCTATTGTGTCTGGCCCGCCCCCTCCTCACACAAGCAGGCTCTCTCCCCTGTTCCCCTGGCACTTGCCCTCTGGGCTCTCTTTAGCACTTGTTATTTTCTTTCTCACTGGAGCCCGAGGATGTTTACTCTCTGCCTGCCAGATCTGGCTACTCTCCTGGAAGTCATCCCTGATGCCTCAGTGACTGTCTTCCCTACACCACTCTTGCACATGAGGTAGGAGGATTTATGAAACAAGAAGAAGAAAGCTTTTAAATTTGAAAAAGTAATTGGAAACAAAATAATGTATTCATTATTTTGTTTGATTGATAATCATTTTTAGCTGTGCCCCCTTGCTGCATAGAAAGTGCCTGTCTGCCCATAAATTGTTTTAGCTGTGCCTGTTCGCTGCAGAGTAAGCATCTGTTTGCCTGACAATCGTGCCTGTTTGTTTGAAAATCGTTTGTAGCTGTGCCTGTTTGCTGCTGAGTAAACACTTGTTCGTCTGAAACCCCCCCTTGGCACCCTTTGTCCCCTACACTCTGTGTTTTCCCCCGCACCGCCCTACCTTCATGTGCCTCAGTGGATCAGTCTTTTAAGTGTCCTCCTCACCACTGCAGCTAGCTATGTCACTATCTATCTCTTCTATTTCCTCTAACTGCTTCTCTATTTCATATCCCTCTCCCTTCACTAAATCTGGCCAGAGGAAACTTAAGAAGGACATACTGGGCTCCAAGCCAGGCCTTCCTATTGCAGACACATATGTCACAGCTTCCTCCAGAGAGACTCTCACAGACATCCTCTTTGTCGTTCCCACACCTGAACTCTGAACCCGGTACATGGTTGCCTTTCTCTCTCCTATCACCTCTTCTCCCATTAATGGCGGCAACTGCTGGGAGGTCCTCCTCGACCTCTTTGCCATTTCCAGGGTCATCATTATTGTCTATCTGGATGAACCGTCATGGTTCAGGGTCCTCAACCCAACCTTCATCTCTTTGACAGGCTCCTACCTTGCCTCTCAAACCTTACTTCTCCCCCTGAATAGTTCCCTGTGACTGCTGCACCTTAATCATCCTCTGCACAGGCTCCCTTTGCCCACTGTGCCCTCCTCCTCTTCTGCCCAGTCTCACTTGCCTCCTGAGCCTTCCTCCACCTGTGCACAGGCTCACTTGCCTACTGGGCCTTCCGCCTCATCTGCACAGGCTCCCTTGCCCACTGTGCCTTCCACCTTCTCTGCACAGTCTCCGTTGCCTACTGTGCCTTCCTCCTCCTCTGCACAGGCTCACTTGCCTGCTGTGCCTTCCTCTCCCTCTGTACAAGCACCCTGGCCTTGCCTTAATTTTCCGGCTCACTTGTCGGCTTTAGTGCGTCCACCATCCATCCACTATTCCTTGTGCGCTCTTGCCACCCTCGGGGGGCCCACCGTCCCCTGCGCCCCCCTGTGAAAGACCTTCAAAGATTGCAAGCTGCTCCATATTAACACGCTAAACTCTCCCTCTGCTGTCAAACACTGCCCGACATCTGCAACCTCCTTGAACGCATGGATCTTAATGTGCTCGCCATCACAAAACATGGTTCAAGGACAGCTCTGTCATGAGCTTTGACACACTCCTCCCTGAAGGATACAAGTTCCTCTCTGTACTCAGGCCCAAGGGGCAGGAGGGGGAGTGGGATTGATCTTCCCAGAATTGATACCTGTGTCCATCATCCCCACTCAGGTCTACTCCTCTTTCGAATGCCTAGTCTGCAGCAGGGATGTCATTTCACCAAAATGTCTGGGGTAGCGGAAGTGACATCACATGACCCTTGACTTCGGATGACATCACAGGAAGTGATGTAATTTGACCCCACCCCAAAGTGACATCACGGGAAGCGATGGAACATGACCGTTTAACCCTTGACAAAACAGGAAGTGGCATCACATAGCATTGTTTCTAAGTACACTATGAAAAATATGGTTACAATATTACTGTAACGTGATCTACATTTCATACAAGAATGGATCACCATATGTATTGGCAGAAAAAAACATGCTATAACTGCAACTTGCGAAAAGCAAAATACACAGTCCGAAATGGATGCTTATTCTACTCTAAATGCTGCTTGGAGGATTTTGTCTGCATTGTGAATTTGAGGTGTTTATGAACAGACTAATTCAATGACTCACCCCCTGAAGTGTGCCGGAAATAGACCTTTAATGAGACTAGCAATTACTGTATGGAATTCCAGAAAGACAAATGCCCTCATTACACGTTGTGCGTTAAGGGATTAACGTTACCGGTAATGGAATACCGGTATAGTTAAATCCCAACTCCAATTACGACCCGGGTTACCGCTATTAGCGGCACCGCTATGTACGGTGCCACTAATAGCGGCTAGTTCGCGAGCGTGCGACCCTTCATCCCGTAAATAGCGGCATGTCGCTAATAGCAAACCATCACAAGCCATGCGGGCATGCAAATAGCGGCATGGTAAAGCCCCAAAAACCCCTTACGGGCATGGCGCAAATACCGGCATCGCAAACCACCCGTTAAGAGAACTGAGCAGTGTTCCCACCTGCCACAGGTGGACACAATCAGCACAGGTGGAGGCCATGGAGACTGTGCCAGCACAAAAGGAGCACACCACACCCCTTCACACACCCCTTCCCACACCAACATGGTTCCAATACTAGCAGCATTACATGGGCTGGAGGACATGATTGCAGTGCAGCAGCAACAACAACAGGCAGCACAGAGGAGACGCAGGAGGAGGAGGAGGAGGGCAAGACAGGCGCAGCAAGCACCACCAGGGCACCTAGTAATACCACAGAGGCAGCCACCAATCCCCAGGATCGGAGCCAGTCCATTTAACCTAGCCCCTGAGTAGATACACACCCTGTACCATCTGGACCGGGATACCATCACCAGCATCGTGGACATGATACATGACAACATTGTGAGCCTCATAGACATCAGAACTGCCATCCCCCCTCTGCTGAAGGTGGTGACCATGCTCCACTTCCTGGCCACAGGCACCTACCAGCATACAGTGGGGCAGATGCATGGCATCTCACAACCAGTATTCTCACGCACACTGAACCAGGTACTCGATGCCCTCCTCAAGCATGCACGTGAACACATATTCCTGCCACGGACTGCCCAGGAGATCGCAAACACCAAAGTTGGCTTCTATTCACTGGCAGGCATCCCAAGTTTCATCGGGGCCATCGACTGTACACATGTGGAATTAGTGGTCCCACATCACAATGAAGTAGTCTACCTGAACAGAAAGCAATTCCACTCTATGAATGTCCAAATGGTATGTGACGCAAACTAGATAATCACACATTGTTGTGCCCGATTTCCCGGATCAACCCATGATTCAATGTTCCTGCGGAACTCAACCATACCACGCTACATGGAGCGACAAGCCGGACAACGTTTGTGGCTACTTGGTGAGTAGTAGGGCAAGCACATGGCAGTGTGATGGGGGGGGGGTACATACTCCAACTGGGTGTGATTGGGGGGGAGAGATACATACTCCAACTAGGTGTGATTGGGGGGGGAGATACATACTCCAGCTGGGTGTGATTGGGGGGGAGATACATACTCCAACTGGGTGTGATTGGGGGGGAGATACATACTCCAACTGGGTGTAGACAGCCGTCCGTAGGACAAATGGACATACAGATGTAAGCCAATGTCCATCAGGGAAGGCCACAATGTACTTGAGAAGAACCCACATGCAATTTGAAGCTGCACAACATTGAGAACAATCCAGGTTTCCAAATATCACGCATCCATCCACATCGCACATCATTCCACACCACATAATACACGAATCAGCAACATGACGTCAAGATAGTTATACAGAATTAGCGCAGCACAACATCAATATAGCAATGTGTCCTTGAATGCATGCAAAGGGATCACCCCTAGCCATAGCATTGAACCACGCACCTATAGCACCACTGAAGTGATGCTTCACAGCATGGCAACATCGATGTCGGAATGGCAGTACACTAGCAGTGTGGTACCAATTTTACCTGGGGCCAGGGACACCTAAGATCTGGCCTCGCCCAGGACATGTCAATTACTGTCGGAGGCATGAATCGGGCATGTCCACTTGCAGGGTCGATCTCACCTTTGCACATTGCAGTCACACAGATCGTCTACATGCATGCTGGTAATCGCGGATTTCAATCTCAATGCAAAGTCGATTTGTGTGATATGTACAGGCCGCTCTTGAGGTGAACAATAACAGGTCCCCATTCTTCCCCCCACACAGGTGATGCCGGCTATCCTCTGAAGAGGTGGCTCCTTACCCCTGTACGGAACCCACAGAACAGGCACGAAGAGGACTACAATCGTGCACATACCCGTACCCGCGTCGTGATTGAACAGACTTTTGGTCTTTTTTTTTATATACATTTTTTTATTGTTTTATAGGTACAAACAAACATAACATCGACTAATTAACAGTTCTATTCTGATAGTTCATCAGATTCTAGGCTCCTTTTTTCATGCCTTCAAGTGTCTTCCCATCTTTGCCATATCTTGGCTGCTTTCTCTGGGCATCCTCTTGTGGTATACACTCTCGTTTCGATCGGTACACACATGTCCACATCCGTTACCCATTTCTCATATTGTGGGGTGAGGCCGAGCCCCATAATTGGGCTAGGTTCCTCTTTGCAAGTCTAGTGGATGTTGCAAACATGAGTTTTTCGTATCGAGATAGCTCTATCTCTGCATCAATCCCTAGTATCAGGAATTTGGGGTCCATCGGTATCTCGCGGCCAACCACCATTGATAGCCTGTCGCAGCATTTTTGCCTGTAGTCTTGTATTTGTGGACATTCCCACAGGATATGCAAGAAGGTCCCTCTCGTTCGATGGCATCGTAGACAGTTGGGATCAGTCGCCCTTCCCCATTGATGCAAAGCCTCTCTGGGATAATATATTCTGTGCAAGATTTTTAGTTGGATCAGCCTGATTCTGGCAGAGATTGCTGTCTCTTTGGGGTACATGATGGCAGTAGTCCAGTCCTTTGATTGAATTGGGCCCACATCTCTCTCCCATTTCTCTTCAAGTTCTGTGAGTTCCATTGTAGCGAATGAGTTGATTGCATTGTACATTGTAGATGTTATTTTATGATCAATTCGCTCCATCACTATGTTCCTCTCGATCGGGGTACACTCTGGTACATTAGGGAGGTCTATCTCACTTGTGATAAGGGCGTGTCTCATTTGCCTGTAGTGGAAGTATTCTGAATGAGGGAGATTGAATTTGTCTTTTAGAGCTTGGAATGATTTTATTTCTCCTTCCGTTACCATGTCTTCCAGTCTTTTGATCCCAGCTTCACCCCAGGCCGACCACTTGGGGATACCTCTGAGCTCTGGAAGATGCTTATTATGCCACAGGGGCTGTTTCAGTGTGACCTTCCCTTCCCATACCAGGTGTTTGTGTGCGTCCGTCCAATTCTGTGTCCTCTGAGTGGCCATTGTGGATGTGCTCTGCCGTGTTCTTTTTTGATAGAGGTTTTCCATCGGGGTGATCCCTTGTTCCGCCTGCGTATCTGCTCTGTTGTGCGGTAGGCTTGTGTCGTTGTGTTGGATGTCATTCACTACTGGCATCTGTGCTGCCCAATAATAAGTTTGTAGGTGCGGGAGTCCAATTCCTCCTTCCCAAACTGATCGCTGTAGGGTTTTCAGTGCGATATGAGGATGCCCTCCGCCCCACAACAGTTTCCTAAGCGTCTCATCTATTTTGCGAAATTCTATTTTCGGTATGTATATCGGAGCGTTCTGCAGGATGTATATGAACCGGGGGAGGGCGAGCATCTTGAATAGGGCAGCTCTTCCCAGCAGTGTGAGCGAAAGAGTCATCCAGTGCCTCACATCATTCACAAATCTATCTCTTATTGGGTGTAGGTTATTTTCTGTATATAGTGTTAGATCTGTCGTGATCTTTATCCTGAGGTATCGGAACTGCTCTCCTTCTGTTTTGTACGGACAGTTATTTAGAGTTGTCGGATCAAGTCCCTTGATCGGGAATAGCAGGGATTTATCATTGTTTACCCTTAGCCCACTAAAGATCCCATAGGTGCTTAACATATTTGTGACGATGGGGCAAGAGAGAGCTGGGTCACTCAAGTAGATTAGAAGATCATCGGCGTATAGGGAAACCTTGTCTTCCCAGTCCTGTGCCCACTGGAAACCTTTCCATTCCTGGGATTCTCTGAGCATTATCGCTAGTGTTTCAATCGTCAGTGCGAATAACATCGCCGATAGGGGGCATCCCTGTCTGGTGCCTTTTCCAAGTTTTATGCTTCGCGAGGACCACCCATTTACTCTGATTTCTGCTGTTGGGGCTTTGTATAGGAATTTAACCCAGTTTGTGAATTGAGCTCCGAATCCCATTTTAGCCATTATGATCCACAGGGCCTCCCAGTGAACGGAATCAAAGGCTTTCTAAAAGTCAATAGTGAGGAGCGCCAGTTTGTCTTGTGGAGCCGGTGATCTTTCGATTGCAGTTTGTAGTCTATGAATATTCATTCGTGTGGACCTCTGTGGCATGAAGCCGCATTGGTCCGGATGGACGAAGCATGTTATCACTGACTGTAGCCTGTTGGCTAATATTTTCGCCAGTACTTTGGCTTCAGTGTTTATGAGTGAGATTGGTCGGTAGGAGCTACATACATCCAGAGGTTTGCCTTCTTTATGTATCACCACTATACTGGCCTTTCTTAAGTCCAAGAGAGTATACCCTTTTCCTTAACATGCAAGAACATTTTAAGCATGTGTGGTGCCACTTCTGCGGTGCCAATTTTCTTCCATATTTCCACAGGGAAGCCTTTGGGTCCCAGGGTTTTCCCATTTTGGAGCTGGGAGATGGCAGTCATCAGTTCTTCCTCTGTTATTTCAGCTTCGAGTGCCAAACTCTGTGCTTCATTTAATGCCGGAATGGTCAGCGTATCCAGTATGCTGGGATCCGTAGGGGTCATCGGCAGGGAATATAGGTTTTCGTAATAGATTGCAAAGGCTTCCGCAATATCTGGGTCCGTTGTGGCCCATTCAGTGTTTGTGGTGTTTAACCGGCGTACTTGTAGGTGGCCCTCTTCTCTCCTTTCCAGCCATGCAAGCATCTTGCCATGCAAGCATCTTGCTGGCCTTATCTCCCGTTTCGTATATTTTGGCGCGTATGGTTCTGTGTGCATGTTTTGCGCACGTTAGCGCCACATTATGTAGCTTCTTTTGCGCCACTTGTAAAGTTGTGTTGTCTCCTGCCGCTCCCGTGTTTATGAAATTTGCCTCAGCCCGTTTCACTTCTGCTTCAGCAGCTTCCACTTTGTGCTGGTGCGCTTTTTTGTGTGCTGCTGTCCAGCTCAGGATTTCACCTCTCAGGGTTGCCTTGTATGCTTCCCATATCCCCCCCGCGTCCTCCACTGAGTCCTGGTTCAGCTCAAAGTATGCTGCAGTTACTTCCTGAATTTTTTCTGTTAGTTCCGGGAATCCCAGGTAGTATGCATTCATTCTCCACCTCGGTGGCGGCTGGGGTCTCTCTGTCTCAAGCAACATCGTGAGTGGGGAGTGATCTGAGATCCCTCAGGGTTGTAGTGTCGCCTCTATTACTTTATGTATGCTTTCGCCGGAGAGGAAAAAGTAGTCCAGTCTGGACATTGACGCATGTGCGCCCGAGTGGAAAGAGAATTGCCTCTCCTCTGGGTGAAGGTCTCTCCATGCATCCCTTAGGCCCAGTGCTGCCGTGAAGGTAGCAAGCTTGGTTGGTAGTGCGGGTTTCTACCCCTTATAAGCGTGCGGTCCTCACTGATGTTCATTACCTCATTAAAGTCTCTGCCTATTACCAAAGTATCCGTTGGATTGTTTACTATTATCGGTGTAATCTCCTCGATTAAAGCTGTCATGAGTGTTGGGGGTGAATAGACTGCCAGTATGGCTATGGTTTGGTTTCATAGTGTGCCTTGTATGAAAATAAATCTGCCTCCAGGGTCTTGGATTACTTTAGTTATGTCGATCGGGGTCCTTTTATTTATCAGTATTAGCACACCTCTCGAGCCCATGGAGAACCCTGCATGAATTGCTGTCCTATACATGGTTCCCTTGAAGAATCGGCAGTTTGTGCTCGCCAGATGTGTTTCAGTTAGCATTACTATATCTGGGTCTTGTCGCTTTATGTATTGCATCACTAGCCTTCGTTTTATGCTGTTTCCCAGGCCGTTCACATTCCATGTCATAAAGGCTAACTTTTTTGTATTATTTCTTGATGTGGCCATTACTCCTTGGGTTTGATGTTATGTGCGAGTGTCCTTCCCTTGCGATCTTCGTGCATGCTGTGATTGTTGCAGCCTTGCTGAGCCATTTGATTAGCGAATACCTGTGTAACACCCTGTAAGCGACTTCAATTCAACACTACAGCTAAGTCAATGCCTAGTCTGGGATGCTGATGGAAGCCCTTATTGATGTATTTTTATGTCCAGTTCGTTTACTCTGGATGACAACCCTTATATAACACCCCTCTCTCAGAATCCCCCTGACCCCGCTGAGCCAAGAAGTAGGTTTGTTTTACAAATTTAAAAGGTTTATTTGAAAATTAAACAATATATATCTATCACACTTTTATAGTAAATTAATATTTTATAGCACACTTGTGAGGATGATAGTGATCAACAATGGATAATGTTACAGTGGTACACTCTTTTTGCTGGCTTAGAAGTGATATAGAGAGGATAAAGTAGCTGAGAATGCTTTTATGGCTTCATGGACAATGCAATGATGAATGAAAATGCAGTACAGAAAATAAACTTGATATGACTTCAACAAAAGACAATGTAATCACTTTTCTTTGACAATTCACCCCCCGCCCTTTATGCAAGTTAAAGAGATGGAAGGAAAGCACACGGTTCTCAGGAATGCAATCAAATATAATTCAGTTCCCCCCTAGCAAGCTTAGAGGAAAACAGGTAGGAGTTTTAAACGCAGGCAATACACTTTGATGTGGTATGCAAAGAAGTGAAAAATATGCTAAAATGATTTTAATTCCCTCTAGAGGTTCAGGGTGGGTGACAGCTACTTTTTATTAGTTCAGGATCACTTTAGCAATGCTCTATGAATGATTGTCAGGTTGCAAACGAATTTCAGCAAAGGAAAGCAAGGACAAATCTTTTTACACGTGGCTGAAATTAAGCAAAATGTCAAATCGCGGCAAATGTAGTTGCGTGCGTCGAGCGCAATTACGGAGGGAGTATGAGGAGTAGCACGTCGGGTTACAGCTTGTTGGAAAGTTAAATAAAAGTTAAATCTCGCTTCTATCACAAACGGTTCCAGAGATACGGCCAATTTAGTAAAGGTAGTTTTTCGGATTTGAAATTTGAAAGCTCAGAATGACAGTTGACAGTTTTCAGGTTTAAAGATGACAGAATGACACGATTCTAGGAGGCAGTTCTAAATAGGTTAAAATAGTTTGGATTAGATTATTTTAAACTAAGAGATTGGTTTTTGCACATTTCTGGCGGTACTCACACTATATTTTGGACAGGAATGCGACTTCGCCACGGATCGGGTCAGGATTGGACTGCGGTTCCCTCACCACGGACGGTCTCGGCCTGGTTCTGCTCACTGGATAATTCTACCTTCTGGGTCAGCTCTACTAGCGGCACTGCACAGCGGTCTGGATCTCTGGTTCTGACAAAAGTTCTCGGCACTGCACGGCGGTCTGGTCTCTGGTTCTGACAAAAGTTCTTGGCAAAAATTCAAAACAGCTCGCCCGGCTGTTGAGTAGTTTGCAAATGATTTGGAGGCCTGCTGAAAAAGGATTCAGCTTGTGGATTCAGGCCTCTCTGCTACAAATTCTGGAGTTAATTTCTGGTCTCTGGAGATTGATGGATTTGAAGTCTGGATCTCTGGATGTGAAGTCTGAAGTCAAAATGCTCCGCAGAAAGTGAAAAAGAAAAGTCCTATCTGGCTTCCAGTGGCTCTTTTTATGTGTTTAGAAAGTGGGTGGGTCGGCTAATTCTGCATGCCCAACCCTCTCAACTTATCATTGGCCAGTTCCTCCTCTCTTCCTTGATTGGGGGAACTGGGTTGTGAGTCAAAGTGATGAGGTAGGTTTATGGTCAGAGGATCCTCCCCATGTTAAATTGCACACAAATCTATTTCTGATCCAAATACATGTTTATCTATGTACCATTTTTCTAATATTATACGTCCAGTTAACATATTTTCTGTAGCACCAAACCATCCGATCCCTGTCTTTGTAAGATGTCGTGTCCACTTATGACAGAATTCTGCCCTTTTCATCCAGATCACAACCTCTAAACCTTTCCAGATTTTACACAAATGTGCACCAGGGATATGGGTTTCAGATGATAAAGTGTCAGATTTTTAACATGCATACATTTGGAGTAACAACCTTTTTTTCCGCTGCTATCCCCAAGAACATACCACAGGGTCCTAACACCTCTTAAAAGGTGCACAGAAAAATCACAAGAATGATGATGTTATTTATAAAAATTTTACAAGTCCGCACTATGAATTATCCATCTTTTTAAAATTATGCTCTGGCCCAAAAGGGGTGTGGTTTTCCAAAGCACATGGTGGAATTTCTGGTTTATCCACTTCCCCCAAGCTCAGCTTGCTCACAGATGCAGTGCCCCTCCCAGTTTCTCCCTAGAGGAAGCCATTTTACGACCCCGCCAATATAACATTGGCCTGAGTCCAGGACAGGGCTTTGTTCAATTTCCTGCAGTCTGCAGGTACCACTCTACTAATTCAATCAGAGAGGTGTCATCTCCTTTTGGCAGGGGCAGCAGGATGCAGCCAGGCCTGGGGACACAGCTGCTGAATTCCCTCTCCTGTTGGGGGTAGTTGTCAGGCAGAATCCAGTTTCATTAAGCCAGGCTTCAGCTAAATGTCACTTTTGTTCCCAGTTTTTCTTCATTCAAATCAAACTCACAATTTTTACGCATGCAGCTACAATGCTGATTCTAAGTTCAAAACTATGACATTTAACAGTTGCAAACTATGTGACACTCAAAAGTAGGTCACTCATTTAATTTAAACATTTCGATTTTAGTGGTTTTAAATCCAATTTCAGTTAAGCTGCTGACATCCACAGGATGTTTTGATCCACGTGCTGGTATGTCCGCATCATCTTCTTCCAATTCCGTAGATGGCACAGTTCAGCATCTTTTCCTCCATCCAGTTGGATCGATCGGTTCTCCTCACCGGTCCTGATGGGAATATTGGGCGGTACCCCGGGCCCCTCGGATCTTTGCTCCTGGTCCCCGGTCGTCCTCCTTGGTCAGTCTCCATGGTTTCATCTCTCCTAGGATGATAAAGCAAAAGCAGCAATACCTATTCGTAGACATTTTTCCACCACTATTAATGGTGTGGCGCTCATACACATTTTATACCTCAAGAGGCATAGCATTCTTATTTTGAAAAACAAGATATAATTCAAAGACAGTTGCATACAAGAATCATAATATTTTAGAGACTATACGTGGGATCTTTTAGGGTGGAACTGAATTAATCTCGAGCGGTCCCCTCTGGTATTGCAGAGGACTCCTCCAGTTGCTGCAGAGTGTGCCTGGGATGGCAACACTTTAGCTGATTTATATGGACCCACTTGTCTTCCCCTTCTGCCAGACTACCTTTGGGGATGCGGATCTTATACGCTACTGGGGAGACCTTGTCTATAATTTCAAACGGTCCCTTCCATGTCGGCAAAAATGTTCGCTGTTTGGCCTGGTTTCTTTGGAAACTGTATAGATAGACCCGGTCTCCCACAGTATATTCCTTCCTGGTGGTCTTCAGGTCGTAGTGGGTCCTCATGCTATCAGCTGATCTTTCTAGATTCCGCTGAGCATAGGCAAAAGCATGTTGGAGGTGTTTCCTTAAATTCTCCACATACTCATGAGTTGTGGAGGCATTTTTCAACATCTGCTCTTGGGTCCTATAGAGCAAATGCTGGGGAAGCACCATCTTGCGTCCGTTCATCAACTCAAATGGTGACATTTTAGTTGCAGATGAAGGGGTAGATCTGATGGCCATTAGGACCAGAGGTAGTCGGATATCCCAACTTGGCCCAGAATCTGCCGCAAACTTTTTTAAGATGCTCATCATGGTTCGGTTGTATCTCTCTGCTGCTCCAGAAGAAGCTGGCCTGTAAGCAATGTGTAGCTTCCTTTTAACCTCCAGTATCTCCCACATCTTTGTCATTACCTCGCTGGTGAAATGGCTACCTCTGTCTGACTCAATCTTTTGAGGTAGACCAAAACGGGAAAAGATGTGGTTAATCATCAGGGCAGCTGCTGTTTCTGCCTTGCAGTTTGGGGCCGGGAGACATTCCACCCACTTGGTAAACAAGCATGTAACCATCAACATGTACTTGTTTCCTCTGGACGAGCGAATCACAGGGCCTACAAAGTCGATTTGCAAATCTGACCATGGCAGTATCATCCCCCTCTTTTGGAAAGGTGCCTGGTGTGTGAGGTGTGTTGGCTGAAATTGTGCACACACAATACACCCCTTCAAGCATTGGTCGAGGTCCTGCCCCATGTGTGGCCAGTATGCAACCTCTCTTAAGATCTCAAGGGTTGTGTGAAACCCCCTATGACCGGCTGTGTCCGCATCATGGGCGTGTCTTAACATCAGGCTTCGCAATGAGGTAGGGACCACCCACTGATCATGGCCAGCTTGGTATTTCCTTACCAACAAACCGTCTTGGATTCGGAACATCTTTGGACATTTCATCAACACTCTAAGGTCCTCCTTCCCAATGTAATCGGTATCCGTCAGGGGAAAGTCCTCAGGGTCCTCAATGTGTTGGTAAAACTTACCAATTATTGGATCCCCCTTTTGAGCCATAATTAAATCAGCATCAGGGGCTGCTTACTCCATTGTGCAGTTGAAAGATCATTGTGAGCATTTTTCTGGGACCTAGAGATAGCAGTGACCTGGATTTCCCCCAACAGGGACTCTATTTCTATTAGATCCCCTTGGATGGCCCCGGTTTTGGCCAGCTGATCAGCTAAGTCATGTCCGGTTTTGTCTGGTCCCTCTACTTTGGAATGACCCTTGATCTTTTTCCAGTAGATGGTCATCCCCTTCGATGTGACCAGATCATCAATATTTTGGATTACTTCCCATGTTTCAGGGGTTTGTTACTAGCCCATAGCATGCCTCTGGTTTTCCAGTTAACCAGGTGCTCCACAAACCCGTTCCGTACATAATCCGAATCTGTGATTATGGCCAGTTCGTGGAGTTGATGTTGGACAGCAGTGAGGATGGCTTGATGCACAGCCATCAATCTGCCACCTGACTACTTCGGGGACCAATTTTGTACCCAGCGGAGTGTTCTGGAAACTCCTTCACCCATGCATTCCCTACGCCGGCCACCGGTTCTTTCTCCCCGTCGTTGTCAACATGGTAAGAGCATCCATCCACATAGACAGGCGGCCTTCCCTCACACTTGTCTTCTTCAAAGACTTTGTGGGGGGAATTAAGGTATGCCTCCATGTTGTCCTTGATTTTTAGACTTTCGTCCTCAAGGCAGATTTCTCTGGCACAATCATGCAAGTCAGCCAGACCTTGCGCGAGGGGACTCTTCTTGTTTTGGCCATATCTGACCTCCACAGGAAAGCCTTGCATTGACAGAATCCAGGAAGTAATTCGGGAATTACTCACATTTCCGGCCCGGATTCTGTCACTTTGGAGATATTGCAGAGGCTGGTGTGGAGTCTCCACTATGATGTGTTCCCCCTGGATAAACGGGCGGTAATTCTTCAATGCCCACACCGTTGCCAGCAGTGCCTTCTCACAATCGTTGAATTTTTCCTCCACAGAGGATAAAGTTTTGCTCGCATAGGAGATTACTTTATTGACCTTGTCATGCTTTTGGTATAATACTGCCATCAAGCACGTATTAGAGAACCCTGTCTCTAGGAAGAACTCCTTGTTTCTGACAGGGTGAGCTAGGCAAGGCGCTTGTAAGAGGCTTCTTTTGAGTTGTCTTACTGCCTCAGATTGTTCTGGACCCCATTCCCACTTGACCCCCCCTTCAAAAGATGAATCAGGGGTCTGGTGATCTCTGCGTAGCCCTCAATGAAGTTTCTGCTGTAATTAGTCAGTCCAAGGAGGCTCCTTAGTTCCCGCAGAGTTGTGGGATCCTTCAGTTTCTGGAGTGCTTCCACTTTCTTTTCTTGGGGACAGAGACCCTGAGGAGTAATCTCATGCCCCAAGAAATTAACACGGGTTCTACACCACTGTGCCTTCTGAAAGGAAAGTTTTGCTCCGGCGGCCCTCAACTGCGTCAGAACATAACGGATCTCTGCTATGTGTTCCTCCACAGATTAACTTTTGATGAGGACATCATCTACATAAGCCAGGTTACCCCTCGCACCCAGGTCGGGCATGGCCTTATGTAGGAAAATGGTGAATTAATTGCCGGAGTTGAGGTATCCGAAGGGAGTCTGGGTCCATGTGTACTGCTGGCCCCGAAGGTAAAAGCCAGTTTGTATTGGTCCTCCCTACTGACAGGCACGGTCCAGTATCCATTGGTCAGGTCTATTGCTGTGAATACCTGTGACCCCTGAATCTGGGCCAGCCCTTGGTCAATGTAGGGCAGAGGCCATCGGGAAGTATGGACCCGTTTGTTGAGCACCCTAAGGTCGGCGCAGAGTCTCCACTGGCCGTTTGGCTTCAATATTCCCAGCACCGGATTATTGAAAGTGCTGTGGACTGGACGGATTATTCCCCGGGACTCAAGGTTCTTGATTATTTCAGTAAGGGACTCCATGGATGTGAGAGGCAAGCGATATTGCTTCACAAACACTGGAGTCATGCCAGGGTCCATGGGAATTGTTATTGTGTGGATGTCGGTGCGACCACAGTCATATGAGTCTACGCAAAGAGATCTTGGAAATCCAAGAAAACTTGTTTCAACTTTTGCTTCTGTTCCAGAGTCACACAGGCATCAGCTAGGTACTCTCTCTTCCACCATCTGCCTGAAGCCTGGAAAGACTTCTGGTTTGGCTATCTCAGAGGCCTCCTCCAGCTGGGTGGAGAAGTCCCTGGTCAGAGTGCTGATGTGGACTGGAGGCTTCAGGTGGGAAAGGCAGCCCTCATGGACCTGGAAAATCACCTCCTCCCTCCTGAAGTCACAAGTCACATCTTCCCTACCATAAGGGCAAGAAGTGTACACCAGGAAGTTCCCCCCATGTCGGGTAAAGATCCTGTCTGGTGTTGTGTTGTCATCACTGTCACTGTCACAACAGTCCTTGGGAATTGGTCCTAACAGTTCATTTCCTAAATCAATGGAGAAATGTCGGTCATCAACCGCCATTCCAATAATGGTGCCTGCGGCTAGAGTAATACTCTTTAAGTCGCTGTTATCCACCTCTATTGGAATGGTGTCATGCTCTATGTTGACTAATGGTGTTGGGTTTACCCCCAACCCTTGCTGTTGGAGAGAAGCATTTAGATGAATATAAGCATCAGGGCTTTTCAACTTTTGTCCTCTTTTAATTTTCACTTCCAGGGAGAATTGTCGGGTCCTTTCTGGGATGGTGACTTCCTCTTTAATCTGAATTTCAACTGCATAGGGTAGCAATTGAGCTGACCTAAATGCTTTTTCTTGATCATCAAAGCCCATGGGATTATCCGCTAATCGGGACCAAGCTTTGAAGTTGATTAGGTCCAAACTAATGGCAAAGCGATTGAGAATGTCACTGCCTAAGTAAAAGGCAGCAGTGACGTCTCGCACGACCCAACAATTATGGACTATGCTCTTGTTGCCAATGGAGATTTTGAGCATACACCTGCTTGGCAGGAGATGTTTGTAATTGGGTGTTTCCAGATCCATTTCCCATTTGTCTATCATTTTGAATGTGGGAATGGCTGGATCTTTTGGGAGTTGGCGGAACATGGCTTCGCTGATGAAGCTCTTACCGTTATTCACACACACTCGAGCGAGAACAGAGTCCTTCCCATCATTTAACTGAACAGGGATGAACAACTGCTCTCCAATTTTCTGAATATCGGCCAGGCTCTAAGCTCCAGCTGATTTCACATCTTTCTGGACTATAGGAGTCGGAGTGTCTGAATGTGGATTGGTAAAGAATTTCAGAGTATTTCCTTCCAGTGTGGAATACCACCTTAAACTGGAAGGAAGGTTGATTTTCAGAAATAGAGAGGACCCCCCATCACCAGTCTGTTGTCCTACTGCTATTACTGTCACGTCTGGAATTTGGTTGTTCTGGAAGTGAAATTCTACTTGGTCAGATTTTTGTTCAACCATGTGGCAGGTGCCATTTAAACTAACATGGTTGACACTCTATTTTAATTTTATTGGTCGGCTAGTCTGGGTCCAGAGGACCTTGTTTACGCAATCTATTAGGGGTGACAACCTTCTCAGGAGGTCATTCCCTAGTAAACAAGGGGTGCCCTCTGGAGTTACTACTATCCATATCCGGGTGTTTCACCTTGTGTCGCCCAATTTTGATGTCCAAATCTGCAGTCCCATCGACGGGAATTTCCTTCCCGTCAAAGTTCTGCAGTTTTCCAGGAAGAAATTGTACCCTGCCCCTGTACTTGTACCGGGGCATAGTATCTTCCCTCCTTCTCCTCAAGGGGGCACAGATAGTGCACATTTTTGGACAACTGGTGGGCTAATTTTCTGGTTTTGGACATTTCTAGCGAAGAGATTTGGGCAGAATTCTGTGGAGAGCCTGGGGAATCTGAAAGAAAAAGTTGGCAACTGGAAATGGTTTCGGATTCTGGGCCACCCCCCCTTTTTGGAGGCAGTCATCAGGATGGGTTTGACCCATGGGATTTTGGTATTGTTGGTTCTGGGATAGAATGATGGGCGGCGATAGCTCAATCCCCACATCTACCCAGTCTATTGATTCGGTTTTAGGTTCCCCTGGTTCCGGTTCTGGGCCGCCCCTTCCTTTTGGGAGGCAGTCACCAGGATGGGTTTGAACCAGGGGTTTTTGGTTTTGTTGGTTCTGGGATAGGATGATGGGCGGTGACAGCTCAATCCCCACATCTACCCAGTCTGGGTTGGAATCTCTTGGGACCCATTTTTCCTTGGGAGGAGTTCCCCCATCTCTGAAGGAGAAGATCCTTTTCCCAGGATCTTCCGAGGATCCCTCTCCCTCAAATTGGAAGACCTGTACCTCCTCCAAAAAGTGGGTCTGTTTGGGTCCTTTGTTTCTCCTACCTCCTCTCTGCTCCTTGGGTGGCAGACTTTCAGGGGTAGGAGATTTTGTTTCCGGTTCCTGGTTTTCCAGGGGCTGTTTACAAGTTGGGAAGGAAGCTTCCTCCAAGGCTTTACACCCCCCTTCCTCTTGTGCCTCCTCCCTGGGAACCAGTGGGTTATCGGGGTGCTGCCCCTGTCATTGTTCTGGAGCACTAGGTCCAGAGTTTGGGGCATTCTGTGCCGGCATGCCCATCTGAGGGTTCTGTTGGGCCCTCAGCATGCGGCCCAAATCCTGTGCCATGTTCTGAACTTGGCGCTCAAACCGGGAAACCCGCTCAGGCTGATACGGGGTCCGGTTTTCTCCCCTGGGCTGATCCCGTGAAGGGTAGCTATCCCTTCTCTGGTAATACCCTGGGTTGGGAAGATTTGAGTACCCCTCCACCCTTGGCCTCCCCCCTAGGTTGTCTGAGCTCGGGGAATTGGGGAAAGAAGGATGGATGGTTTTGGGGTTGGAAATTGGGTGGATACCTGGGAAAAAAGTTCTGCCCAGTGTTTGGGGAATTTATGCCCTCCTGTGGGAAGTTAGGAGGGAAGTTCCCTGGGTCAGGTGCTTGGCTGGATCCCCCCCTTGGGCTGGAGGAGCCCACACATAACCCAGGATTGGTCGGTTTCCCTTGTAGCGGGGACTTACATAGTCAGGGGAGCGGGGGACCCCATTTGTGGGACTACCTCCTCGACTCCCTGTCTGTGACTGGCCCGAGGGCCTTCTGGGCTGTGAATTATTTGGTACAGGCAGGTTTTTAGGCCCCCCCATCTCCAAATCTAAAACGGGGGCAACCTTTACCTCTGCCACCTTGGCAGCAGCAGGGGTGCTGTTGGTTTTGGGGGTTTTCTGCGCATTACTTTTATTTTCTATGGGCTTCGGCACCTCAAAGATCCGGGTGGCTTGCTGAATGACCCAGTCTAAAGATCTTTTCTCGTGAAAATCTCTCACAAGCTGGGTCATTATGTACTTGGGAAGAGCATGGAAAAATGTGTTGATGAATTCTCTGCTGTCCGTGCGCACCCTTCTGGTGGTCTGCGCAAAGGCACGCTTCAATTCTTGCACGAATTCTTGTGGGGCCTGATCCTCCCCACATTGCAAATTGTAGGCTGCCTTGCGAGCCTCTTGGGGATTTCTATGTACAGATAAATGTTTCAAGATGGCCGCCCTATATGTGGACCATCTTGAATGGTTTTGGTCCTCCAGCCCCGCAAAGAAACTGGAGTATTCAGGGGAGAATGTCCATTTGATGTACTGGATGCAGCTACTGCTGTCCTTCAAATGGAAAGTCTCCATCATTTGCTCATAGAGCTCCAAGTGTTCCCAAATAGAATACTTGGCGTTCTTATGATAAGGCGTGATGACACTCCTGATTGCTTTAATCTCTTTTAAGGGGTCCTTAAGCAAGGCCCTTTTCACCTTATTGGCCTTTTTGGTTCGGGTAACCCTGGTCCATTCATCCTCTGATTCAGAAGCACTGCTCCCAGAGGTGCCCGTCTGATCTTCCAGGTTTTCCCGGATTCTGCGAGCCTGGGAATAGCTGGCAGAATGTGGCGACCTGGTCTCCTGTGTTCTGTGACGCTCAGAGGAGTCTTCAGATCCCTCCTTGCTACCAATCCCTGTCTTTGTAAGATATTGTGTCCACTTATGACAGAATTCTGCCCTTTTCATCCAGATCACGACCTCTAAACCTTTCCAGATTTTACACAAATGTGCACCAGGGATATGGGTTTCAGATGATAAAGTGTCAGATTTTTAACATGCATACATTTGGAGTAACAACCTTTTTTTCCGGTACTATCCCCAAGAACATACCACAAAGTCCTAACACTTCTTAAAAGGTGCACAGAAAAATCACAAGAATGATGATGTTATTTATATAATTTTTACAAGTCCGCACTATGAATTATCCATCTTTTTAAAATTATGCTCTGGCCCCAAAGGGGTGTGGTTTTCCAAAGCACATGGTGGAGCTTATGGTTTATCCACTTCCCCCAAGCTCAGATTGCTCACAGATGCAGTGCCCCTCCCAGTTTCTCCCAAGAGGAAGCCATTTTACGACCCCCCCAATATAACATTTGTCTGAGTCCAGGACAGGGCTTTGTTCAATTTCCTGCAGTCTGCAGGTACCACTCCCCTAATTCAATCAGAGAGGTGTCATCTCCTTTTGGCAGGGGCAGCAGGATGCAGCCAGGCCTGGGAACACAGCTGCTGAATTCCCTCTCCTGTCGGGGTAGTTGTCAGGCAGAATCCAGTTTCATTAAGCAAGGCTTCAGCTAAATGTCACTTTTGTTCCCAGTTTTTCTTCATTCAAATCAAACTCACAATTTTTACACATGCAGCTAGAATGCTGATTCTAAGTTCATAACTATGACATTTAACAGTTGCAAACTATGTGACACTCAAAAGTAGGTCACTCATTTAATTTAAACATTTCGATTTTAGTGGTTTTAAATCCAATTTCAGTTAAGCTGCTGACATCCACAGCTCAGCCAGTTTTGTATAAACATTGTTTTGGGCTCTTCATCTTTCCAGATTTTGTATGCACACAAAACTTCATTCTGCCAGATGTCTGCTGGTGTTCAGTAAGATTTTTGAATATCCTGCAATGTTTGAAATAGGCATTTTGAGCTTGCATTCAGGGAAACAAAGGTGATCTTAAAGCGCTTTTTTAGCCAACCGGCACTGCTGTTTTTCCTTTGGCACACATTTCACTCATGGCACTCCTGGCCCATCATGCCTCCACTGGTGGGTGGCAGGTTAGGCAACCATTTTGGTGTGCGCACAAACTGCGTGGTTTTCCCGGATTCTGGCGCAACTGTGGGCTTTTCCGCCATCTTGGATTTTCTAAACCCATAGCACCAAATGTTGCAGCTTAATAGTCCAAACGTGGGTCAGGACACCCAACAACCCAACGCCCCCTTCCCATACTCCACCCCCAACTGAAGCATCTGTCGCCCATTGAACAAAACAATTAACCAATCAAACTAATCGCAAGTGCGTAGCTCTCTTTGGTATTGGAAATACCTCGGTGTGCACTTGCTTCTGTGGGGGGTTGTGTTGTGCCAGTCTGTGGGCCGCCGGCATTCATTTTCCGGTTGCAATATGTGTCAAGCAAAGTTTGTTTGATTTCATGCCGTATCTGTTTTCATCTTTCATTCGCCATCACAGTCATTCGCCTTCTCTCTGTGGTATCGCATCCATTTCTTGATGGGTTGGCCTTTCTGGTGGTTCGTTTAGCCGTGACCTGTTTCTTCTCCACTCTTGGTGTTTGCGTGGATTCCCTTCTCCGTTCAGATTTCTCTCTGCCCAGGTCCATGCCTCTTTAGGGTCAGTGAAGTGTACTGTCGTGCCATTGTGGTATATCTTCAGCTGAGCTGGGAACAGGAGACCATATTTCACATTCAGTGTTTGAAGGCACTTTTTGAGGGGGTCAAAGGATTGTCTCATTTTCTGCACTTCCCTAGTGAAGTCTGGGAACAAGCCGATCTTGGAGCCGTTGTATGTTATGTCTCCCTTTGCTCTGCCATTTGCAGCATTGCATCGCGGTCTCTGTAGTTAAGGATTTCGCTACTACTGTTCGCGGTTGCCCACCAGGTAGTGGCCTGCCTGTCGGAACTCGATGTGCCCTTTCTATCGAGAACAGTTTTGACAAAGTCTTGGGTTCAAATAGATCGGCAATCCATTGTTCTAGGAAGAGTTCCATGCTCTCTCCTTCAGCCTTTTCGGGCAGGCCAAGTATGCAGATGTTATTCTGCCTTGACCTGCCTTCACCTTCTTCCACCCTGCTTTCTAGTACCTTTATGCGTTCCAGTGCTCTATTCATTTGGTGACCCATGCCTCTCAGTTCGTCTTCTGCAACCGATATACGGGTCTCCGCCTCTCCAGTGCGGGATGAGAGCTTTAGAAGATCGTGGAGTAATAGGGAGATTTCTGTGGAAATGCCATCCATTTTGACCTCCATAGAGGTGCGTGAGTTGGAGATGGCGTTCATCACATCCCTTAGGGACAGATTTTCTTCAGGATTGTGTGCATCCTCAGATCTGCCCGCTTCCGTTGGTGGAAGCATGGCGGTGGTTGTGAATTGCTCCATCGTGCTCTGATTGGTCCCTTTTTTCGTTGTCGCTCTCTCTTTGCCCATTGCAGTTGTCGGCTGTTGGCTTGCTTTTGCTGTGTAAGGTGCAGGCTTTAGTGCTTCGAGTCAGCTTGTGGGGTAGCCTGCGCAGTGGCACTCGTGTTTGTGGGAGAGTTAGTAACTAAAGCGTGTTGCACTCCTGTGGGGCTCTTTGTTATCTATGTGGGGACTCTCCTTATTGTGTGCCGCCGGCTGGTGGGTTGGCTCGTGGGTCTAGTCTTCCTTCTCCCCCCCCTGGTTATAGGGGTTGTCGCAGTTCGAGTTCCGCTTGGAGGCTGAGCCCGGGGAAGTCCTGTTCAGTTGAATTGGTTGGGGGAGTTTTCTCCCTAAGTTTCCCTCCTACGGCTTGTATGGGCTTGTATGACCTCCCCTGCCCTCTTAGCTTTGTTGGGGCCCTTACCCCCGCGTTGCTTCTTGCTGTGCTGGCGGCACGTAGTGGGGTTTGCTTTCTTATAGCTTTTATCCTTTAATTCAGGATCTACCTTCTGCACTCCTCTCTGTCCCAGTTCTTGTATGGCCAGTGTTGTAGTTCGTGTTGGGGAGGGAGGGGTGCCCTGCCCTTTTCATCCACCCGCCCCCACTCCTTACCGGCTTGATTATGCAGGATGTCAGCGGGCGCTCAACATTGTACGGAGCACCCGCAAGTCGCGCTTTGGAGCGGGAGGCTGTGTTCCGGGTGCCGACGTTCTCTCCAGGCGCCAGTCGCTGAGCAGGGGATCAGGTTGCAGCTGCTCGCCTCCACCGCAGGGCCGCCTAGCCCCAGATCGGGCTCCCTTGTCCGCCCTGGCTGCTTCTGTTTACGAGGGACACTCGTTTCGGGCGTCTTTCGGTTGCTTCAGGAGTGGCGATGCGGGGTGCCTCCAACTTCTCCAGGTCTCCCAGCGCTCCGGCGTCGTTCTTCTCTGAGAGTGCTAGTTCGTTACAACCGCTCCTCTGACTTGGCGCAAAGCGGCCATCTTGGATTCCCTTCAGTGCTGGTCGCGAAATTCTTTCCCCACAGATTTCTCGATATCTGTTCAGTGGAATGCTTCCCAGTTTCAGTCTATTGTAGCGACGAATGTCTGCTTTTATTTGCTGTGATTGTTCGCCTCCGTTTCAACAGTTTTCTTCAGGATTTTGGAGGATTCTGCTGGCGGCCCGGGAGCACACACGGTTCACGTCTCCATGCTGAGCCCGCTGGCCACTCCCCCGACTTTTGGCCTTTTGAAGACATGGTTCAGGTGCATAAGCAGGTCGGGTGGGGCTCTCCTGTACGGCCATGAGAAGGTGGCCAAGATCACCATGGCATGTGTCATACTGCACAATATGTGTATCAGACGGAATGTGCCACTGCCCCCTGACCTTGAAATGCAACCACCTGATGAGGATGATGATGGTGATGAGGACGGAGGTGACGGGGATGCTTCAGGAGTGGCGATGCAGGGTGCCTCCAACTTCTCCAGGTCTCCCAGCGCTCCGGCGTCGTTCTTCTCCGAGAGTGCTAGTTCGTTACAACCGCTCCTCTGACTTGGCGCGAAGCGGCCATTTTGGATTCCCTTCAGTGCTGGTCGCGAAATTCTTTCCCCACAGATTTCTCGATATCTGTTCAGCGGAATGCTTCCCAGTTTCAGTCTATTGTAGCTACGAATGTCTGCTTTTATTTGCTGTGATTGTTCGCCTCTGTTTCAACAGTTTTCTTCAGGATTTTGGAGGATTCTGCTGGCGGCCGGGGGGCTCACATGGTTCACGTCTCCATGCTGAGCCCGCTGGCCACTCCCCCGACTTTTGGCCTTTTGAAGACACGGTTCAGGTGCATAAGCAGGTCGAGTGGGGCTCTCCTGTACGGCCATGAGAAGGTGGCCAAGATCACCATGGCATGTGTCATACTGCACAATATGTGTATCAGACGGAATGTGCCACTGCCCCCTGACCTTGAAATGCAACCACCTGATGAGGATGATGATGGTGATGAGGACGGAGGTGACGGGGATGGTGGTCATGCAAGAGGTGATGCCCAGGAGGGACACGATGTGCGACAGCATTTGATCAACCAAATATTCTGAGACACAATTGAACTCTGTAGGATGGATATGGGTATTAGTGCACTGGTGTCTGTGGTGTAGCGCAAAATGGACCCTGTCATCAATAAAGTACACTTACACAATGACGAAGTCCAAGCCTGTGTTTTGACTAGTCACCAGTGTATTAATGTATAATGAGATGATAAAGTGCATGTCCCCAACTATCCCACCACCCTTTCCCACACCCCTCCCCCCACAACACTCCCAAAACACCCTTTCCCCTCCTCCCCCACAACACTCCCAAAACACCCTTTCCCTCCTCCCCCACAACACTCCCGAAACACCCTTTCCCCCCTTCCCCCACAACACTCCCAAAACACCCTTTCCCCCTCCCCCACAACACTCCCGAAACACCCTTTCTCCCCTCCCCCACAACACTCCCGAAACACCCTTTCCCCCCTCCCCCTACAACAACCCCATGTGTGCCTTGTACAATGTTGGTGTCCTGCTGCACACGTGCCAGCAAGACCCTGCTATCCCTAATTGCCATTGCCACCACCACCATTTGGAGGTTGGGATGATGTGCGTCGAGTGGTGCGCATGGAGCAGCGGAGGGGGCTTGTCTGCCTGGAACTCGCTGATGATGAGGAGGCTGTCTGTCCCTGTGGTGGTGGTGGGAATTGGCGGTCCATCGCATCCGCTATACGCGGGAGGACCTGCCTCAGTTGGCCAATTTCAACGCACAGCCTGTTTGTACAGGCTTCGATCGCCTCCCTCGACTGCCTAGCAGTCTCCGTGATGTCCCCCCTGAGACAGGCAGCCTCTTCCACATGCTGTCCAACCAGCACAGTAATGTCCTCCTGGCGCTGACTGATGGTGGCCAGGTCAAGGCCACTGTGGCCAGCTCGTGGTGTGGCTGCTGTGCCTACATATACGTCTCGGTCATCAGGTGAGGCCACCGGTGGGCTCCAGCTCCCTCCTGTGTTTTCCTCGCCAGAATGGCCATGGACACAGGATCCTGGTGTTGGCCGCGGAGTTGCTTCTGGGCTTCCTGGGGGGGTTGGGGTGTGCATTTGCATGCTGAACTCCATAGGGCCTCCACTTCTGACAGCGGTGCTGTGGAAGCTGCCTCACCAGTGGAACTTGTGGCAGCGAAGTGTGGCCCCTCCATGAGTGTGACCTGTGGTGGGGGGTTAACGTCAGTGGGCGTGGCAATTGTTGCTGGTGTAGACTTCGGTATTGGCACAGTGGCGGTCTTGAGATGTTTGCCCCTCTGCAGGGGCTCACTCCTCCCTGTGGCACTTGCTGTGGTGGGGGTGTACCCTGTCTCCTGTGCCCTGGGTTTTTTCTTTGCAGGGGGGGCCTGAGTCGCAGTGGAAGGTTCTTCGCTGTCTGTATGTGAGCCTGTGGGGGACAAAGATGGGGATGGAATTGGTGATGGTTCAAAGTACTTCATGCAGATTCAGTTCATCATGCTGTGCCTTGCCTTGGGACTTAATTGGTGGGAATTCAGGTGATGGGGCTGTTGAGTGGGTCTTCCATGCATGGGTCTGTGTGGCACTTGTCTGTGGTGATGCGTGCATGTGTGTGTGTTGGGGTGTGACACTCACATGGGCAGGGTTGTGTGCATGTATGAATGTGGCTGCATCCATGAGGTGAATGTGGCCTCACATTTGGGGGGTGCCTCAACATTCACAGTGCATTGTTTCATATGTACACTTACCTCCATCTGATGTAGTGGCCACACCATGCTCCATGCTCCCGACTCCCTCGATTGATTCGACACCAATCGTGCTGGCGCAGGTCTCCTCCTGCTCCTTCAATTTTATTGGTGAATCCGCACCACCTCAGTATGCTGCGGACCCGGAGGCGGAAATCGTCCCACCGCTTCCTGCACTCCCGGACGGTGCAGGTGGTGGTGCCCACCGCACTCACTTTCAGGGCGATCTCTGCCCAGATGTCCTTTTTCCGGCTCAGGGTCTCCCGCCGCATGTCGTTGGCAAATACCACTTCAGAGTTTGCTGCTAGTGTCTCAGTCAGCATAATGAGTTCCTTGTTGGTAAACTTCTCTTTACGCTGGCGGTCGGTGTTTTTTTTTATGGCGTTTGGCATGGTGAGGGGATCTTCGTGGCTTTGGGATGGCACAGTTGTCGAAACAGGTCCAGGGGGCGGAGGATGGCAATGGATTGTGTTTTTAAAGATGGCCGCCGTGCTCTTTCCCGTTCCTGTGCGATGACGCTAATAGCGGTGTCCGCTATTTGCGTGCCTCTGGAGGTCGCAAGTGCTATCAGCGCTTTCGTCGGTGCCGCTAAGGGCTTTTTTGGGGTCTTTAACGGCATGCCGGTAGGGTCATTACCAGCATGGCGCTATGCTCGTGTCCACGTACTCGTAATGCTACGCAATTAGCGCCCTCTTGACTAGGCGGACACGTTAATATCGCCATGCAGGCAAATGCCGTTTTTTATCGCGTACCGTGTTATGAGGCCCAAATAGTTCAAATAGCCACATGGCATTGGCCACAGCCCAGGAGCTTCAATTTGTAAAACAAAAAAGTATTTATTTTTTTTGTATTTTTTTAGGGGTAGCAAGGGGGGCCACAGGGGTAGCAAGGGAGACATCAGGGGTTGCAAGTGAGACACCTGGCGACCCCTAAATGACATCCCTGTTCTGTAGGCTCTCACTCTCTCCTAAATCTTCTCTCGTTATGGCTACCTTCTATCGGCCACCAGGCCAATGCACTCTCTTCCTCTCAGAATGGGCTGACCTGGCCTCCTCTTTACTCTCCTCCTCCTCTCAACTGCTCCCTTTGGGTGACCTCAACATCTATCTGGTCTCCCCTGACTCTCCTGATTCCTCAGGACCTTTCTGCAACCTATGCAATTCCCTCTTCCTTACCTTATGGCTCCACGCACACAGCGGGCCACACTCTGGATGCTCTCATCTCCACCGACATCCCTCTCTCTTTCCCTCTCACTACCTCTCTCTATTGGATGGACCACTCTCTTCTCTCTTCACACTTGAAGCACTCCTCTCCTCGTGCATCGGCACACCCGGCACGGCTACTCAGATTTAAAGTCACCAGACCCATGAAAAGAGTGACAGTGGCTGCCTTTGCCTCCACCTATGCTCCGCCTCCTACTCCTGTGGCTGACACCCACCCTGACACAGCTCTCGCTAACTTCAATCTCTCTATCTCCAACAGCCTTGACACTCTTGTCCCTGTCATGAGGGTCCGACTGAAGACTTTCAAAAAGTACAACTCTTGGTACGACTCTGATCTGGCTGCCCTTAAATGCAAGTGTAGGGCAGCAGAGCGGAAATGGAATGCGTCAGGCAGACCCTCTGACAAAAAGGCCTGCCGCCTCCTTCAAAGGCAATATTGACTCTGCATCCACACCACAAGCCTGCATCTCCGCAGCAACAAACAACACAGCCACACTTTTCAAAGTCTGTAAGGAACTGGCCAACCCTGCAGCAGCCTCCTCTTCTGTGACACCCACCCAGGACCTTTGCTCGGCCCTGGCTTCTCACTTTACTGCAAAAACCCATGACATCCTTTCCACTCTCACTTCTTCACCATATCATACACCAACACCTCTGGGCCCTCCCTTGGCCCCTGCACCACTTCTCCTCTCGTCTCTCACTCCCACCACACCTGACAAGGTCATCAGACAAGACCGGTTTATGTAGGCCTCATCCAAACAGGTGGACCCCTGCCCCTCCAAAACCATTAAGGACAACATTGACTCTCTCGCCACAGCCCTGGCTGATCTCTGCAATCTCTCCTTTGCCACTGGAGTTTTCCCAACTTCTCTTAAGCACTCCCTTGTGCACCCTCTGCTTAAGAAACCCTCTGCCAACCCTCTCCATTCCCGGCAAACTACTGCCCCATCTCTATCACCCCTTTCCTGGGCAAACTCCTGGAGAAGCGGGCTATCTCTCAACTCACCCTCCACACTGAATCTGCTGGTTGCCTCCACAACCATCAGTCTGGCTTTAGAGCATCCAGAGGAACGGAAACAGCTCTTCTGAACACCCGTGAAGACCTGCTCTCAAATCTTAATGCTAACACTCACCTCTGTCCTCATTCTTCTTGACCTCTCCTATGCCTTTGACACAGTAAACCACAACATCCTGATCGCACATCTCTGTGACACCCTGGGAATCATAGTTCAGGCTCTGACATGGCTAACCTCCTTCCTTTCCGACCGCCCATCCCAGGTGGATCTTGGCTCCTTTCTATATACTATCACTCTTTCAACATGCGGCGTCCCTCAGGGTTCTAACTTATCCCCCTGGGGGGATGAGTTGCAGAGGACTCTCCTGACTCCTCAGGACCTTTCTGCAACCTATGTGATTTCCTCTCCATCTGGCTCCACGCACACAGCTGGCTACACTCTGGATGCTCTAATCTCTACCGACCTCCCTCTCCCTTTCCCTCTCACTACCTCTCTCTATTGGATGGACCACTCTCTTCTCTCTTCACACTTGAAGCACTACTCTCCTCTTGCATCGGCACACCCAGCACGGCTACGCAGATAAAAAGTCACCAGGCCCATGAGAAGAGTGACAGGGGCTGCCTTTGCCTCCACCTACTCTCCGCCTCCTACTCCTGCAGCTGACTCCCACCCTGACACAGCCCTCGCTAACTTCACTCTCTCTATCTCCAACACCCTTGACACTCTTGCCCCTGTCATGAGGGTCCGACGGAAGCCTTCCAAAAAGTGCAACTCTTGGTACGACTCTGATCTGGCTTCCCCTAAATGCAAGTGTAGGGCAGCTGACCGGAACTCTAACTTCGAGTGTTATGCGGATGACAGGCAACTCTCCTTCAGGCTACCCTCAGCCACCTCCTCTACCTTGCTCATATATGACTGTCCGCAATTCAGTCAGGGTGTGCTGTAATCGAGCTCTGCCTCAACGCCAGTAAGACTGCAATCGGTCGCATTGGGACTCCTGCTCCTGCATCCCTCTCTCACTCTGGCCGGCCTCCCTTGGCCCTGCACCCGCACCCTACTGCGAGGCAAAAAACCTTGGGATAATCTTCGACTCCAGTCTCTCCTTCTCCACTCACATTTCAGACATCTCTATAAAGTCCAACTACCAGCTTCACCTCCTTAGAGGTATTCTTCCTTTTCTCACCTTCCCCCAGAGGCTCACTGTCTCCAGAGCCCTGGTTCGCTCAAGGCTTGACTACTGCAACAGCCACTTTGTCAACCTCCCTGCCGCTTCTTTGCGCCCTCTGCAACTCATCCAGAAAAGAACTGCAAGACTTATCCTTGGCCTCAATCCCAGAGACTGCATCTCTCCAGCACTGAAATCCCTCTACTGGCTCCCAGTGGCAGCAAGGGTCAAGTTCAAGACCCTTTGCACTGTCCACAAGGCTTTCTGGGGCTTGGGACCCACCTATTTGCATTGATGCCTTCCTAAATACTGTCCCTCCTGAGCCCTCTGCTCATCTACCTCCAACCTTCTGCGAGTGAGCCGGATCTGTAAGCAAAGAATTTGGAGGGAGATCTTTATCCTCAGCAGTGGCCTCCCTCTGGAATAGCCTCCCTGCCGCCCTCCGTCTTGAGCCTGATCTCCTTAAATTCTGGAAACTCCTTAAGACATTCTTCTTCTCCTCTTCCTTCTCTCTCCATCTACCCTGCTAACCTCTCTCTCCGCTCTATCCATCTCTCCTTGATTTTCCACACAACATGCTGACTGGCCGCTGGGCGTACCTTAGAGTCTCACTGGTCCCCAGCACCCTCCCCGGTCCTCCATCACTTGCCTCAGGGATTGCACTTGCCCCATTGCTGCTGCTCTTGGTCAATGACCCATCAGAATGGCATCTCTCAGCACTTACCCAGTTTCTGACTAACTGGGTGCACTTGGATCCCCCCCTGCACTTGTCCTCCTCCCTCTCCCCTCTCCTGTACCGCCTGTGCACTTGCATGATCTGAACGTACCATACCTTAAAGATTGTCTATCTTTTCCTCCTTGTCTCCCCTACTTGCATGGTGGTGCCTCTATGCTTTTGGAAAAACTGCAGACTCATTGTCAGACCTTTATGCTGTTATCTACACTGTTAATTATATTATATGCACTTTCTCGTCATGGGCAGACTGGTATCGTTCAGAAACTCAAGGGCTCGGAATGAATGTTGTTTTTTGCCCCTTGTTCCCTCCCTCCTTGAGCGCTTTGAAACACTTGCATTGTGTATAGGTGCATTACAAATAAACATTACCATTACCATTATATGTAATAGCTACAATAGCACACCAACAGTTGATGTTAAGTCAATATAGATAAGGAAAACGTAAATGATCACTTGGGTGCAGTGGCGGTAAGCCAACCTTGACACGAGGCTGGTGAAACAACTACAGAGAAAGTTGAGTCCGTAATGACGGGCACTCCCATCCCGTGCACACCTATGTGCTGAATATCAGCCAAAATATTTTAAGTCACTATAAAGTCCATATAGATACAAGTTATGTATTGAAGTTTCTTAATAATGTCATAGAAAATGATGAGATGAGATCTTGAATTTTCAAATTCATTTTTTATATTACAAAAAAGTGTTGCATCAGGTGCAAACCAACTCACTACAATGCAATAACATGTAGAACATGTGCATTTTTAGTAAAATGCTAATAATAATGCATCCTTTTAATTGAAGATAATTCATGCTAATGGGAATTTGTTTTAACTCATAGAGTAGACAAAGAAAGATGCACACTCCATAAAGAAAATGCATTGTTGAACATTAGGTCTCAATAAAAATGTGACCAAAAAGGAAACTACAAAATTCTGTAGCTAGAGTATAATGATCACGTGCACCGAAGGAAAATCAATATTGTATAGTAAAGTATCCCTAAGAGGTTTTCCTGTGTATACTATATCTAAATGCAGACACCCAGTGTGCTGTACCAAAGAAGGCATAGGTTGTGGTAGGTAAATAAATGGGCAAAGAAATACCTAAGGGTGTCAGGGAAACAACTCCCACTGACTTTCATAGATCGGACTTGTCTGGAAACATCATCAGGTGTCGTCAGAGAGAAAGTGGAAAAAGGAGGGGGAGAGGGAGAGGCGGCCAGAGAGGGGCCGAGGACAGTAGATGTAGAGGAAGAGGAGGGCAAGGACAGGATGTCCTGAGCTTTAGTGGTGAAGTGAGAATCCAGCGTCGTACAGAGGGCCTGGGAGGGAACAGAAGAGGTGGAGACTGCCTGGTTGTAGAAATTTGATCTGATCAGTGTAGACTAAGGCATTGTTCTGCAAGAGTTGGAATTTGTCCAGGTTGGAGACTGAAGTGCCCACGAGCAAGACATTACACTAATTCAATTTGCTAGGGATGAGTGCTCTCGCCAGGGTGAGGCAATTGCTGGCGGTAAGGAATTGTCTGCTTAGTGAGATAAGCCTGGAAGTGTCCGCTTTGGAAGATGCTAATGCATTGATGTGACTGGTCATGGTTAGATCAGCTTCCAAGGTAGACATCTAGGGTTTTGACATGCTTTAGGACCGTGATAGTAGCGTCATCAATACAGGAGAAGGACGTGTCAAGTTGTTTTAATCGGTAAGGGAAGCCCAAAATAAGAAGCTCTGTTTTATCATCATTCAGACAGAGATTGTGGGCGGCCATCCAGTTTTGCATAGTGCTACAGAAATTGTTAATGGTAGCAGTATCTGTAGTCGCCAATGATAGGGATGAGTATTTGTGTGTCATCTGCAAAATTGGCATAGATGATGCATAGTGTGTCAAGGAGGTCAAATAGCGGTTTAGTATATGTATTGTAGCGTGCAGGTGATTGGCAGGACCCTTGGTTACTCCAAGGGGGGCTGTAATAGGGTCAGCTGCCGCACCAATGAACGATTACTGAAGAATGATTCAATCCAGGTTGTGGCCTCAGGGGAGAACTGGAAGCACAGGTGGAGGTGGTGGCAGAAGGTGTCATTATTGACCAAGTCATGTACCAGACTGCGAATTGGTTGACCATGAGTAACCAGATGATGCAGCAAGTGTGCCAAAATGACTACAGCTCTGAAGGAGTATGGGGATAAGTAGTGACTAAAACCCCTATTCAGCCCCACAGTACTACTAAATCAGCAGTGATCCTAATCACAAAGTTGAAACAAGCACAGCTCGACTGGTATACCAACTTCGCCTCTTTTAGATAGTGCAGGCTGTGGGCAGGCTATATCTTCAGAAGGTGGTGTGAGCTGATAAAGGTGCAACATAAAATAATAAATATTACAGTGGGAACAAAATAAAAAATGCCCAACCAAGTTTCTATAACAATATGAACTTTAATAAAAGAATCAATGCACATAACTAAATAAAACACTAAAGGTCCACTCTTGTGAAGGTAACACAGAGAATGAAGAGTTTAAGAATACGGTGTGCTCTGGGTTGAAAAACAGGGGTGCTGAGGCAAAATATTTCAGCAGCAATGTCAATGTTCAAGAGTATGTATTTAAAAGGTAGATAAGGGGGAGCTTAAAAGTAACTATGGTATTTGAAGGTTTTGCCAGGGGTAGAGGGTCTCTTCAATTACATTTAGTTCTTTGTATTGGTTGCTCAATAGCATCTTTCTGGGCTTCTGGATGATTTACTGCAGTCGAGCTTGTGCTGAGCTTGGTCGAGTCACATTGATCCAGCTATGAATCAGCATAAAGTAGGCTTTGAGATGGGGATATCAGTAGATTGAGTCAGTGCTTGAGATGGTTAGAGTCGATGGGTCCCAACAGGTCAAGTCAACTCGAAATTATGTGTCTGCTGGGTCAAGTGCACGTACAAGTCGGACGAGTCAATGGATTTCATTGGGACGAGTCAACACTTGAGATGGGTTGAGTCAGCCTTTCAGGATGTGGAGAGTCGGCTGCTTCCAGAGCGGTGAGCTGGTAGTTGAGATCCATTGGTGATATGCTTCACTTGATTGAGCTGACGTTGAGAGAAGAAGCAGGTAAGCAATTCGAAGGCCTTAGGGTACCAAAAGCAGCACTGTGGATTCTGTAGTGGGTCGAAATGAGATGAGCATGGTTGAGCTGTCTTTAAGGTGTCCTGATGTGGTAAGCAGGGTGTCAAGTTGCATCTGGGTCTCTGGGCTGCTTGGAGGCCAAATCCAGGTCCAGAGGGACAAGGTGAGCACTTGATTATGCGCTTTCACTGTAGAAAGCTTGTCTGGCACCTGCAGGGGTTTCTTCACCTCCAGTGAGATGATCCTGGCTCCAATGTACAGGCAGCAGGGAGGTCTTGGTCTACAGCAGTGTTACCCCGATTGTTTTCTGGGGATGATTAGGAAGCAGAGCTTTCCTGTACCATAGAGCTCTCTATCTTAACCTCTATTGTACAATATCTTTATCCCTAACAGAGTTCCAGATGAACCCTTCTTATCTTGAAGTCTAAAGATGAATTAACTAAGGTCAGGATTTCCTGCCCTTATAGAGGTAAACTGTTGCAGCGGGTTGGTCCAAAGCAAGCGTGTTGTGATAGGTCAATCCAAGCTACTCTAACAATTGCCCTTTGCTTTCTGACATTATATACAGAGTGCTTTGCATGCAGGAAATGGAGGGGGAAAGAAGTTGTAGAGAACCCTAGAAGAAATCAAGATGGTGGACCTTCTAGCCTACCATCTCCTCTGGGGTATTGTAGCTCCCCCATCTTCCCATATGTGATGGTTTTAAAAGGACTCATGTGATCAGCACCCCAGTGTGAGACTGGCTTTGTTATGTCAGCGCTGCCTTTGAAGCACCTGCTCCCAGGGGAACACCTAAGGAGGGTTCCTAAGCCTGGGAGGAAGGTGTTGGTCTTCTTCAGTGAGATCAGAGGCATCTTCCTGCCATTGCCTCATATGGCTGTTGTGGAGGCAGCCAGGCCAAATAGCTAATTCATATTAGCCCTGCCATGGCTGAAGCTCTGCTCACCAAGCTGACACTATATGATTTCCAAACGCTATGGTCTTTTAATATTCTGACCTCAGTATTTACAGTTTAATGTGCCAACTGGTTCACTTGGATACAAAATTACACAATTATTATATTGTGAGATAGAAGTGCAGAAGATTAAAAAGCCACCTCTGCCATTTGGACCTTTGGGCTCCAGCAGGTGACACAAATGCACATGTGATCTTGGAACCTGCAATGCTTTCACTACAGAGCAATTGCTGTAGTTGTCAGGAGACTGGCACAGCGAAAAGGCATATGAGTGAACTATGATTCTGGCATGGAGCCTTATGAAAGGGGGGTCTGATTAGCAGACCTCCCATTCGGAAATAGTATTACCTGCATCATTTTATTACTCAAAATAAAAACAACTCACGCCATCCCGCCCTCACCAGATGGCATTCGAACACAACGAGAACTATTCTTTGAGAAACAGTGGACTGCAAAGGTTGCTGCAAGGGTCTGAAACAATTGACAATCATTAAAGATAACTGCTAGGAACATAGCTGGCAAGTTAATAATAAACCACACCTTGCACCCCAACCTACAAGACTCATCCGCAGAGGCAGCAAAGATTGCCCTGCCACTCGAGGCATCCATGTGAGATACATACCACTCCAATTCTGTTGGCCTCTAAAGGAAGTGTGAAATAGGTTGAGTAACCTAACCCCCTTTCGGTAGCTCTGACATTTAATCTTGGCACAGCCCAGTAGTGCAAGAGGCCCGAGAAAATAGCCTGGATGATGAGAATAGGTCTATGATTCTTGCCGAACTTCTATGGGAGATAATCTTCAGCTGAAGCGCCCTGGGAATCTCCTTCTTGATGGTCCTCATCTTGTCCTTAGCAAAACAAAGGAGGTGATGGCTGGAAGGTTTAGAATGAATCTTAGCCTCTGGAATTGCTCTGGGCAACCCTCCAGACCATTGTTCCTTACCTGGTAAGCCATTACAGAAAGGGGAAAAGACCATATGCAAATCAGACTGTGTCCCACCCCAAAAGGGTAGTTCAACCCAAATTGCCTGGTCAAATACCTTCTGCACAAGACCACAAGCAACACAACATGTTTCAGCCTCATTGGGCATCATCAGTGAGGCGTAGATTGGGTCTCTGGGCCCAGCAGGGCATGGGACCCATGTCTGGGTATACCCTTGCCACTTGTGGGGACTACAGCAAAACACATGAGGTGATGGCTGGAAGGTTTAGAATTAATCTTAGCCTCTGGCATTGCTCTGGGGTTGCTTGTGGCTTCTTGCAGAAGGGATAAGACCAGGCAGTTTGCGCTGGACTGCCACTTTTAGGGTGGGACTAAGACTGATCTGAATATAGTCTTTTCCCTTTCTGTAATGGCTTGGTGTGCTGAAGAACAATGGTCTAGGGGTTGCCCAGAGCGATGTAAGAGGTTAGGATTCATTCCAAACCTTCCACCCTTCTCTTTTGTTGTGCCTCATCTTTTCCTGTCACAGCCACAATGAAGCATCCCTGCAGTCTATATTAAAACCCAGAAAGGGAATTTTCTGTGTCGAAACCATCTCTGACTTCCCCCAGTTGATGACAAACTCCAGCACCTGAAGAGACTGAAGGGTCCAACGCAAATGCAACTGAGAGTCTTCCGGACACTGAGCTATAACCAGGATATCATTTAAACAGACAGTAAACCTGACCCCACTTGCCTAAATAGAGTTGCTACTAGTCTGCAGACCTTCTTGAAACCCCAGGGGGTGGAAGGAAGATGAAAGCGGAGAAAGGGAAACTGATAAACCACTGCTTGCATCCTTATTTTTATTTATTTATTCATTTATTTATTTATTTGACATTTGTATGGCGTCTATACGGATGTGTTTGCAGGCTCCACAAGACAAAAAAGGAGGGGAACATAGGTACAAACCAACAGTTACCGTCGTACTGGGCCTTTTGACATTATTTCCGTACAAGTGCAGAAACAGAAAGTGCACGAGAGAGAGGAAATAGGGGGCAGGACTGGGGATGGGACGAGGGGGAACAGGGGGTGAAGTGTGGGAGTGGGAGGCCCAGGAATCTGAGCAAGTGCAGGGGAGGTGTGAAAGGGAGAAGTATGAAGGAAGGGTGGATCAGATTCATGCTAGTATGAGAAGGGTGACTGAGGGGAAGTAATAGTAGGGATGCTGGGAGGGGACTGTTCATGGAGGGCTTGGCCCCTCGAAGACTCATAACAGACCAGGAACCAGTCGTAGCGGCAGAGGGACATTAGCACGAGAGGGGGGAAGGAAGGAGGAGGTGAAAAGGAACGTCTTGAGAAGTTTCCAGACTGAAAGAGATCTGTCTCAAATCTGAGGGGGGCAGGGAGGCCATTCCAGAGGGAGGCTCCCACCGAGGAAAGGGATCTACCTCCCAATCTTTGCTTGGAGGAGAGTCGGACCTGCAGAACTCTAGCAGAGAGGTATTTAGGAAGATAATCCTGGTTATAGAGAGGTCCCAGGCCCCTGACAGTCTTGTGGATGATGCAAAGGTTCTTCAATTTGATCCTTGCAGGCACCGGGAGCCAGTGGCGATATATTAGGGCTGGAGAGAGAGGTCCCTGGGCTTGAGGTCAAGGATAAGTCTTGCAGCCGTATTCTGGATTAGTTGAAGAGGGCAAAGGGAAGAGAGAGGCAGATTGAGGAAGAGGCTGTTGCAGTAGTCTAGCCTAGAGAGGACCAGAGCTCTGGAGACATTGAGCTTCCGGAGGGAAGGTGAGGAAAGGGAGAATGCCCTTGAGGAGGTGAAGCTGAAAGTTGGACTTCTTGGGTAAAACACAGTGGGAAATGTTCCAGGTACTCTTGTCCTTGCATATACTCCCCACCATTGACACAAAAGACACTCAGGGATCGAATAGCTATTTCGAGATATCTAGCTCCTGCTTGTAGACTACAAGATCCAAGTTAGGTAACACCACCAGCTACAAAGAGACATTACTTGGTGCCATTGCAACACTTCAAAATGACACCCTCTCTGCTTGATGGGTTACAAAGGAAGGCAGGTAAAGTACACTATGAATTAGTGCCTTCATCCCCAGAGGTAGCTCCTGCTTAGTGAAGCCTGATCCCCAGAAGCTGCCTTTACCTCCGGCTCATCAAATGACCCAGTACATATAAGACTTCCACATCCTCATCTAACATGGCTATCCCAGTAAACATGCCTGTCTGGTTGTTACTTAATAATCTTCAGCTTATGTGAGCACCTGGCCAAACGCAGACCAACATTGTGGTCTGGGCATCTTGCCATCCCAAGCAGATAATCCTTAATGATACCATTGAATCCTGTTGCAACCTCTGTTGAGGCTCTGACAGTTTTAAAAAATAGTTGGTCTGTAGACCCAAGTTAAAGGCACACCACTGTAAGTACCTAGAGACTGAGTTGGCTTCAACCTGAGCACACAAGTTGAGGAAGATCTAAGTTGCACCATATTGCCGCTGTGCACTAAGAATGCAGCGGCAGCCATTTCTCTAAGTCACACCCCTCTCCATGGCCACCTGTCCTTGTTCTGTCCGCTCAGTGATCCTGTCAGAAATGAACTCAAGTGCGCCGACCAGTGTTTAGCAGTGTACCAAACTCTGCCTTGTCCCCATGTTTACCTATGTTCTCTGCAGCATGAAAACCCACCACGTTACCCTGATGCTGCTTAGTAACATCTGGCCTCTGGCTTGAAACATGATGCTAATAGACCCAGTCAATGGTGGTAGCTATGCTGAAATGCCATCATGGGGACAGTTGCTACCCTTTTGAATGAAGTACGCTCCACACCTTGTGCCGGGACAGAATTCAACGGTGAGCAATAGTAATCACGCTAGTCTTTCCACATGAAAATAAATGCCCATATTCTGTAATTCTACGATTCAGAGTCTACATATTTAGGAGAAGCAAAGATAAAACAGATATCATCATAACGCAGGAAGGAGCATTTGCTCATTCTTTCCCCGATGGCCCTCGGCTCCCATCTGACTGAATTACCGGGTCAATACCATGCGGCTCAGTTTGGTAGGGCGCGGGAGCAGCTGGTGCAACTACTGCTTTAGTGATTCTGATTCCAGAGATTTCACCTGCTTGCAGGCAGCAGGTAACCTACTGGCAATGTTTGATGGTATGGTCGATCGTCTTGGGAGGATAGCTTAGTGGCAACGTGCTCGCCTTTGACATGGAGCCACACAGGTTCGATCCCCGGGTCCGCGCTTAGAAACCTATGGGTATTAAGCACGTTATAAATAACCTATGGATCATGTCATACCCATAGGTTGTAGTAGAGCGGTAGCGTGCCTTTCCCACCCAGTCCTGCTCCTAGCCCCTAAGATGATCGTCCAATTTAGAAATGTAAACCCCCGCTGAATGGGCACTCTATCTCTCCTCTCCCTTACTCTGCCCCTAATGCCACCATTCTCTCAGCCCTGCAGGAAGCGGATCCTCCACCCACTGATCTCACCCTTCTGCTTTATGGGAGGTGGTCTCCTCTGCCCCTGCTCTCCAGTCACAAGCGCTGGAAACTCCTCCTGTGTCCCAACTCTCTTATTCGCCCGACTACCCCACTGAGCCTGTTGCGGTATCCCCTCACTGTCCACACTGCACCAGCCTGCAAATCATTTAATGAGTCCCACGTTCCTCTGTTTTCTCCCCCTCCACTGTGCATTTTTCCTACTTCAAGCTCTGACCCTGCTACCTCCACCCAGCTCCGCACCCCAGTACCCAAAGAGAGAACTTTTCAACCCACACTGTGACTCATGGCAGCCTCGCAGGGCTCCCACCTGACGTCTTAATGGCTTCAATGAGCTGTGAGGAAGAGTTTCTCTCCCAGGAATAAGAAGCGTCTGTCTGGCTCCTTCTTCCCGCTCCTGCGTGATGCCTTAATTTCTGCCTGACAGCCTCCCCTCAGCGATGCCAAGCACGGCTCGCTGCGCGCGTGCCTGGCGTAGGGCGGGAACGGTGCTTCTGTGAGACAGTCAGGAGGGGACCCTCCACCAGCTGAGTATGTTGGGATAGGATTGAGTTCCAGAGCTTGACGGGGAACCAAAACCAGCCCCATAAAATGCTGTCAAACCACTGTAAAACGGAGCCATTTGCAACACATTGGAGCTGACGTGTTTTGTATTCACAGTTTTATTGAAACATTTATAATACAACAATGCAGACAGCAGTGCTTTAAGTGGGGTAAGAAATTGAGGGGGGGCCCTCGTTTGGGGGCGTGGCATCCGCTGTGGGCGTGGCCTAAAAGTGCACAAATCATAGTAGGGTGCGCAAACAAATATATAAATGTAGTAGAGCATTTATATATTTGTATGCGTACTGGTATGGTTTGTGTATTTTTCAAGCCTTCTTTTATAAACATAGCAATGTTACATATTTCTATGTTTATAAAAGGTGGCTTGAAAGTATACAAACCATAGTAAGTTACGCACACTTGTGTGCTTTGGTTTGTGTACTTTTCAAGCCACCTTTTATAAACATAGACATTTGTAACATATTTCTATGTTCATAAAAGATGGCTTGAAACGTACAGCCATCTTTTATAAAGCGTTGAGGACGGACAAAACCCAAGGTGGTTTTGTCCGTCGACAAAGCTTTATAAAAAATGCCTTGAATTGTGTACGTTTCAAGCCGTCTGTTATAAACTTAGAAATATTTCTACGTTTATAAAAGATGGCTAGAAACGTACACATTTCAAGGCATCTTTTATAAAGATTTGCCAAAGGAGACAGGCACCTCGGGCTCAGTGATCTCTGCTCAGAGCAGAGATCACAGAGCCCGAGGCGTCTTTCACCCTCTGGGAACCCGCGGGCTCCATGATCTAATCTGCATATTAGATCATGGAGCCTGCAGGTTCACAGAGGGTCAGTGACCTGGCGAGGGCAAACAAAGGAACTGTAACTTCCCTGATGACCCCTCAGATGGGGGGTCATCAGGGAAGTTACAGTGACTGACAGAAGTGCCAGCCAGCCTCAGCGACTCTGTGGCTGGCTGGCACTTCTGTCCACTTGCCTAACGTTACACTGGCGGGCGCATCTCCCGTCGCGGCTGCGGCCGTGGCGGGATAATGCGTCCTGCCATGGCATGGTGGGACGGGGGGCCCCGGCAGGGCCCCGGCTCAGCCCCACTTTTTGGAGACTGGCGGGGCCCGGCCCCGGCAGGCCCCGGCCCACTTAAAGCACTGGCAGACAGACTGGCCAGGCAAACTAAACGTAGTATGTGGTTATGTCAGAGCCAGAAATCTTCCCCAGATCTCCTCATACACACCACCCCTCTTCTGTTTATGCAGGATGCCTCGCTCGAGTAACAATAGGCTGAGTAGTGTGGGTTCACTTTGCTGCTCTTACCAGATACCTACCTAAGTAATAAATTACAGACAATTTATGTGTATGTAGAAATTGTAGGCCGTAGGCATTTTATTTTCTTACAGAAAATACAACATAACAAAAAATAATTACATAGCCATATGCTTTTGGGCACATTGTGTCCAGTTCCGAAGCAGCTCAAGGTTCCTTCTGAGTCCTTGTTATCCCTGAGCCTTTGTTCCTGGGCACATGCCGCCTACGACGTTTCTTGGACCGTGTACCGAAAGAGTACTCGGCGTTCCTTTCTTCTGCATGCTCCTTCTTTTCTTGGACCGTGTACCGAAAGAGTACTCGGCGTTCTTACTTCCGCTTTGCTCCTTCTTTTTGTACCATGTACCGAGAGAGTACTCGGCGTCCTGGCTCCTGCCTGCACCCCCACTTATTCCGTTTTTCTTGTAGGGTGGGTTGGGTGGCAACGTTTTTCCTTTCCCTTCTCCAGGTACCAAGAGCCTACCCGAGAGAGGTGAGCTCTTACCTGGTTTGTGCTGCCTCTCCTTTTCCCAGGCTTACTTATACCCCCCCGGCCTTTTGTTCCTTCCTGGGGGCGGCCGGGTTACCCCCTGACCTCTTGCTGTTACATTTCGCACCTTCCCAGGTGCCGTTTCCTGCCCTCCCTGGGCTTTTGTTTCTTTTGGCGCCATTCAGACACCCCTCCTTACGCTTTCGCGCCGTTTTCCCCCCACCCCGCGCCTAAACTCCCAGACCCTCTATCGCCCCGCATTTCATGCGGCCCGGGGCCTGGGTCATAGGCTGAGTAGTGTGGGTTCACTTTGCTGCTCTTACCAGATCCCTACCTAAGTAATAAATTACAGACAACTTATGTGTATGGAGAAATTGTAGGCCGTAGGCATTTTATTTTCTTACAGAAAATCCAACATAACAAAAAATAATTACATAGCCATATGCTTTTGGGCACATTGTGTCCAGTCCCGAAGCAGCTCAAGGCTCCTTCTGAGTCCTTGTTATCCCTGAGCCTTCGTTCCTGGGCACATGCCGCCACACTTGAGTGGGTGTTCCTTACGCCCGCTCAGGTCCCCCACAAAAGCACCCCACCTACAGCCTCTTTCCTGGAGTGCCCTAAAAATGTTGTCGGAAAACACCCCCATCCCAACCTTTGATAGGTGCACCCCATCTTGGTGAAACATGTCCGGGTTGTTCCGGTTTAAGACATGTCTTATGAAATGCAGCCCTGTACTCTTGCAGTACTTCTCTACTGATTTATTTAGTTTCTTTCTTGCTATCTCAATTGCGTGCCTCTTCTGTGCCCCGTGCCAGATCCTTCTGGGTATTATCTCTGACATAAAAATCTCTGTCTTCCACCAGCTGCGGGCTATGCTATGCAGTGACTTACAGATATTCCTTTGCAATGTACCCCTGTTCGTGCTCACCAGATCGTTCCCCCCTAAATGTATAACCAGGTACTCGGGGGGGTTCCCTGAAACCTATTAGGTCCGATAGCCTGTCGTGGATGTCCTCCCAGTGCATCCCCGGGAGGCCCCACCATGACGTAATTGTGTTCCTGAAATGTAATCCTTGCTTCACCTCTTCCAGCCACCTGCCTGCCCGGGTCACGAAAGAGTGCCCCACTATCCAGGCCGATTTGTAGGGTCCGACCTCTGTGGAAACGGGGGAGATAAGTGTCATATCAGTTCCTCCCTTATGTATCTCTTAAAACATTGTGACTTCCATCCCCCAATTCGTCTCACCCCCTTTGCTCCCAGGCCCCCCGCCCACGCAGAGGTTGCTGCCCCTATCCTGAAAGAGTGTGTCCCAAACTCGGCTGGATCCCATCCCGCTTTCGCCACCGCTTGTTTTAATACCGCCTGAAACTGGTACCTGCTGAGCGCGCTGCCGTCCCTATGGATCAATAACTGCCCGTCGACTTCTGGTCGTAGATCTAAGAATTCCCTGGTGATGCATCTGGGACAGTGGTCCTTTTCTCTGATGCAATTGAGATCTATCGCTCTCCCCTTCCCCATTTGGTCTGTCTTAGATTTCCTTAGTACCTTAGTATTATCGACATCCCCTTGATACCCATACTAACGTCCTTTCTTGCCAGGCCGTCTCCTGCCACCGTATTCCTGGCCTCCAGTTCCCCTATTCTGAAAGCCCCATAATAAGCTAGCGCAAATGCTGCCCTGAACAGAGCAGTTTCGTATGTGCTGCTGCATGTGTCTTGTAGCACTTTCAGTAAAATTATCAACTTCCCAAAATTGACCGGCCTTCTGCTATCTGGTCTCTTCCCCTCTAACTTCGCCCATCCCCTCATAGCGTATTTTATCTTATCGCTGTCAGTCGGGTCCGGTATGCCCGCCACTTTTGTGGTATATGCCACCGCCGCCAGGCGCGCTGCTGCCCAGCTTTTCTTTTTACCTTTGGCAAATGCCCCTTCAAGAAATTCGCAGATTTTTTCCGTTGATATTTTTTCCACCTCTTTTACACCTGTTTCCAACGACATATCTTTTACATGCTTTTCGTACTGCTTACCCGTCTTGTATGTCAGGGCATTTCCGGTCAGCTTGTCGATGACCCTTTCTTTTTTCCGTTCTTCTCCCACCTCTTTTGAGTCGACCTTGAGGCCAACTGTGCTTTCCTTTCTAGTGCCTCCAATGGGACCCATGCCTTCCGCGGCGTGGGCGTTTTTTCCTTGTCGGCGTCCGGTCTCTGCTCCCTGAATCTCTCCCACTGAAAATGAGAGATTGCATCAGCCACCACATTTTCCTCCCCTGCGATATGCCTCGCCTTTATGCATGTATTTATTATTAGGCTTTCCAGTGTGATTGCCCTCATCAATTCCAATACTATACTGCATGACGCACTTCCCTTGTTTAACACATGCACTACTGCCATGTTATCTGACCATACCGCCAACTCCTTGTTGCCTAGCTCCTTCCCCCATGCGCATAACGCGACCCATATCGGGAAGAGCTCCAGTAGCTTTATGTTCTTTGTCCATTCCGCCACCTGCCATGATTTTGGCCACTTGTCTGCACACCATTTTTTCCCCAGTATTGCTCCAAAACCAAAGCCACCGGCTGCGTCAGTGAACAACACCCTTTTACCTTCCTCGTTCACTGGTGAGCGCCATATCACTGCCCCCCTGAAGTTTTACAGAAAGTCTGCCCATACTTCTAGGTCTCTCTTGATTCCCCCTCCTAGCCTGACCCTGTGGTGCCCTTTGGTAGCACCTCTTGTTTTCAGCTCGATCCTTCTCTGGAACACCTTCCCCTGCGGTATGACTCTTCCTGCGAAGTTCAGTTTCCCTGCCAGCGCTTGCAATTCCCTCACTGTTGCTTTGGTTCTTCCTTGTAGTTCCTGGATTGTCTTGAGCAGCTCCGTCACTTTGTCCTCCGGGATCCGACACCTCCCGTTGTTCGAGTCGATCTTTATACCTAGGAATTGGATAACCTGTGTTGGCCCCATCGTTTTCTCCTTCGCCAGAGGAATACCCCACTCGCTCGTTATTTCTACGAACTTGTCCAGTGTTGCCTTGCATATGTTCGCACCTTTGGGGCCGACAAATAAAAAATCGTCTAGGTAATGCACCATCATGGACTCCCTCATCTCCTGTGCCACTGTCCATTGTAAAAATGAACTCACCCTCTCGAAATATGCGCATGAGATAGCACACCCCATTGGAAGGCATTTGTCGATGAAGTATTCCCCCTCCCAATGCATACATAGCCATTTTTGTGATCTGCTGTTGACTGACAACAGGCGAAATGCCGATTTAATGTCTGCTTTCACCATCCATGCCCCTTCCCCTGATTTTCTGACCAATTCCACTGCCTCTTTGAAATCTGTATATGTTACTGTCGCTTCGCTCTGAGCGATGCCGTCGTTCACCGAGGCCCCCGGAGGGTAGTTCAGGTGGTGTATCAACCTGTATTCCCCCTCCTCTTTTTTCAGCACCAGCCCTAGCGGGGAGCATATGAATTCTTCGAATGGTAGGGCCATGAATGGGCCCTCCACCCTCCCCAGTTCTACTTCCTTCCTGATCTTACTGGTCACTATCTCCCTGTTTTCGATTGCTGATTTTAGATTTCTAGGGATGTCCTGTGCTCCTTGCCCGGTGAACGGGATGTTGAACCCTTCTCTAAAGCCTTGTCTGATTTGTTCTGCCGCTTCTCGGTCGGGCTATTTCCGGAGCCACCTTTCCATCCTCTCGATTTTCACCGGTGTGGCCCCTTTTCTGCCCCAGTTTTCATTTCCGCGTCTCGTCTCTTCTGCCGCTTGGAGCTGCGGCCCCTGTGCACTTGGAGCTGCTGTGGTCACCCTTGCATCTCTCGCACTTGTGGCTGAATTTGCACCTCCATCCCCAGCTGCATGGTACTCCTTTTTCAAAGCTCCTGCATTGTCCTGGTTCTGCTCGAGCCGTGCCCGTGCTCCCACTGCCCCCACCCTGTATTGTCGGGGGCAGGCTGCTCTGCCATCCTCTCTGCGGCCCGTAATTTCTGCTCCGAAAGCTCTGTTCCCTATTCCTGTCATAGCTGGAGTCGTACCTTCTGCCACTCGATCTATAATCTGTTTTGTATTCGTTCTGCCAGTACTGCCTTCTCTGCTGTCCCCCTGTGCTCCGCTCCTTGGAATCCCATTTTTCTTTTAGTACATTAAAAATCTAGAGGTTAAAGTTTTCTTCGTCCCAGCTCATATCCGGAAAGCAGTCCATCTCCTTTCTGAACTCATGGTCGTACTCCAGCCATGCGTCCCCTCCAAACGCTGCGTGGACCTTCAGCACCCTCTGTTGATATGTCACTAACGCTACCCCGTCTTCGGGAATTTTTTGTAATATGATTGTCGACATTATGGTGAAGGCCGACATCCAATTATCAAAGTTCCTTACCACTGGCCCCTTTTTAAGTAAACTTTTTTAATCTTCTTTCATGTCTTCCACTGCTACATTCATCCCCCTCTTTTGACAATCTAATAATGTAAATATATCGATCAACTCTTTTCTCCAGATTTTTTCCTTTACTTTGACATTTATATACCAGGCCATCGCTTTCATTGACCTGCCCTGTTTGTCTTTACCCATGGTTGGCCTGCCATATTTCGTCATGAGTGGTGCCTCATTTTCTATTGCTGCCACCGGTGGAGCTGTCCCCGGTGGTGTGGCCCCTGCCCCTATGTTTGGCCCTACCGTCACACCTTGCAGTGTCGATACAATTGGCGCTCCTTGTGGCCCCGGGACTACTGGTGTCCCTTGTGGTGTCGGGACCGGGACTTCCTTGGGCTCATCTGGTGCCCCCTGTGGGGTAGGGACCGGGGCCTCTCCGGGTTCTACCCCTGCCCCCCCTACCCCACTCTGCTTTTCCTTGCTCACCACTCCTCTCTATTTTACCCAAGCCTTTAGGTGATCCCTTTCTTCGTCTTCTGCTGGATTCTTCTGATGAATTTCCCTGCCACTCTTCCCTGCTTTTCTTCCCCCGTCTGCTCTTCTTGTCGTTGGTTCTGGGCGACTTACCCGAAACCGTGTCGCAATTATTTAACATTTTTACTATTTTATTCCCAACATTATTATTCACAGTACCTTTCTTTTTATCTTTCTTCTTTCTCTTGGTCGTTGTCTCCGTCTGTTCCTCTGTTCTTTTCGATTCCGCTCTCCCCCTCTTCTGTCCTTGTGGCACTTCGTCTTCACCTTCGCTGCTGCTGTGTTCGATGAACAGCAGAGGTGATGTTGCCTTCGCTCTTTCTTCCTTCTGCATCACTTCCAGCAGCCATTGTGCTCCATACTCGTTCTCTGCCTTTCTTGCCCATTCCGAGAATTCTCATGCCCTCTTCGCTCTTCCTTCCACCATCCTTCTCGCCTGAATTCTGTCGGTCGTGCTTCCGTTTGACAACTGCAAAGAGTATCGTTCTCTCCCGCTCCGGTGTCGTTTTGGCTGCCACGGTAGTCTCAACGTCTAGAGAGTTAGAAAACACGTGAGCCCGCAAGAGCTCAACTTCTAGAGGGGTAGAAAGCGCGTGAGCCCGCAAGAGCAAACGTTTTTCCTTTCCCTTCTCCAGGTACCAAGAGCCTACCTGAGAGAGGTGAGCTCTTACCTGGTTTGTGCCGCCTCTCCTTTTCCAAGGCTTACTTATACCCCCCGGCCTTTTGTTCCTTCCTGGGGGCGGCCGGGTTACCCCCTGACCTCTTGCTGTTACATTTCGCACCTTCCCAGGTGCCGTTTCCTGCCCTTCCTGGGCTTTTGTTTCTTGTGGCGCCATTCGGCCTCCCCTCCCTACGCTTTCGCGCCGTTTCCCCCCCACCCCGCGCCTAAACTCCCAGACCCTCTATCGGCCCGCATTTCATGCGGCCCGGGGCCTGGGTCACACTCCTTGTACGAAAGGTTGCTGCACATTTGATCTGAAATTATATTAGAGCACCGCCCATGACCCCAGAGTAAACCATTGCCTGATGTTTATACTGGGAACATCATAGAGTGCGCAGAGCAAAGCATGATAGTCCACCGTTTCCCGCTTCAGGCAGCTCAGCTCCAGGCCTGAAGCCGATGTTTACAATTGGCTTTACATTTGGACCAGCCAGCGGCTTTCTGCACTCTGGATTTAGTTATTCTAGCTGACTGCATCTGTGGATGGTAGTGGAGGGGAGGGGAGCAAGGCAGAGAGAGGAGCCTCGGACCGTCCCGATTACTTACTCGTATCTTTATTACAGCTACTCGTCCTCGTCCTTGTACTTTATGAAGGCCATCTGCCTTTTCACAGTGGTTCACCAAAATCCAATCCATCCTTTTGCTTCAACTCCTCCCTGCCAGGGGTGGACTGGGAACCAAAAGAGGCCCCGGAAATCACTTTCAAAGTGGCCCGATATTACGCATTCTGAGCAGGCCTACCCAACCGTTTTTCTATGAGAAAATGTTCAAATAAAGTAGGTAACCACACAGAAGAGGCCCAGGGTGTAGAGGCCTACCGGGAAATCTCACGAGTTCCCTGTAGGCCAGTTCAGACCTGCTCCCTGCTCTAAAGGAGGTTGCTTTCCTTCAATCGAAAACAAAGAGGTGATGGCCGGAAGGTTTAGATTGAATCTTGACCACTGGCATTGCTCAGGGAAACCCTCCAGACCATCGTTCTTCTTCTGCCAAGCCCTTACAGAAGGGGAAAGACCATATGCAAACATTGGTGGACTGGGAATCAAGAGGCCCTGGAAATAAATGTAAAGTGGCCCCAAATTACATATTTTCAGCAGCCCAAACCTTTTCCTATTGAAACATTTGGAAATACCACACAAAAGAAGTCCAGGGTGCAGAGTCCCTATAGGCCACTCCAGCCCTGTATGCAAATCAGGCCTGGTCCCACTCCAAAAGGGGCAGTCCAGCCCGACCTAGGTCACATGCCTTCTGCACGACACCACAAGCATTCCCAGGCATGGTTCGGGCTTCTTGGGCCTCATCAGTGAGGAATAGCTTGAGTATCTAGGCCCATGTGGCCCAGAGCAATGCCAGTGGTTCAGATTTATTCAAAACCTTTCACCCATCCCTTGCTCGCTGCGCCATAGGAAACTAAGCTGCACCTCAATGAGGAGGCCCAACAAGGCCGAAAAATGTCTAGGTTTGCTTGTGTTTTAGTGCAGAGGAGACCTGGCCTAGCAGTTTGGGCTGGGCTGCTCCCTTTGGTGGCAGTACCCGACTGATTTGCATATGGTTGCACCTGTTTTGCAATTGTGTGGACAGGCTAGAAAACAGTGGTGTGGAAGGTTACCCAGAGCAATGTCTGTGGTTCAGATTTATTCAAAACCTTCCACCCATCACTTCTTTGGTTACATGCTTTCCTTCAATCGTCCTGACATACCAACATGTTGAATTGAAGCTGCCAGTACTGGAACGCAAAAGAGTAGGAATAGGTGTAATCAAGTTTACCGATAAGTGATTGGGACATTACACCCACATTCCTCTTCCTTATCCCAGTACTTAATCTGTGAAGTATACCCAAGAAGAGTCAGGTCGTCCACAAGACACAAGCAACTTGCAGCACACCCAGTGAAAATATACTAAACATACGTGAGCATTGAGATGGACACAGCTGTTAAGGCAGCATGGGCAAACTACTCCTCCCAATGACCCACTAAGTGCAAACAATAATAATGCGCGAAAGTAAAAGGGGAGGCTGAAGTGGACGCGGGAACAGATGTCCAAAATACAGGCACCCTTTGCCTCAGCCAAAGAGGCTGCCATGCCCTTAGTGGAGTGGCCCCATACTCTGGGAGACGTTGGCGGACCTTCCCGGGAATAAGCCAGTGAGAGTGTGTCCCATAGTCTTCGGGACATGGTCCGCAAGGAAGCCTTTCTACCTATCCTGAGGACATAAAGGTCACAGTTCTGTCCGGAAAGTACAAGACGATCTCCCTAACATCAAAATGGGCCAAGGCATTGGCTTCCCTCGGCAATGAAGGGATGCCAATCTCTTAGGACATATGAAAGGATGAGACCTCCTTAGGACTGAAGGTCGGAATATACTGGGGCGTAATCACCTCAGGATCCACAGACGATGAGATGGCCGCCAAGAAGGCCATCTTCCAACTACGAAATGGAAGGTTGATGCCCTCCTAGAGCACAAAGGGCGAGTTCTGTAAAGCCTTCATCACCCTAGATAGCATACAGGAAGGAGAAAGTGATCTAATCCTTGGGCAAGTCAAGGCAAAACTCTTCAACAGCCTGACCATGATGGGTTCTGCTTCACCTACCACACTCCAGGTTTTGTGAAATGCCCTACTGTCCCTCCACAGGGCCTGAAGTGAGGAGGCTGCCAAGCCCAATAGAAATCCGCCCAGAAGGAAATGTGCAAATGCCAGACACCCACAATCCAGGGGAAGAACCTCCTGAGCCCTGCACCAAGAGTTAAAGAACCGTCAGTGACACTAATAGGATGGAAGGGCAAGTCCTTATAGAAGGCTTGTAAAGACAAGGAGGCTACCCAATCTAATGACTGACATCTAAATCCCGCCCTTTTCAGAGTCAGGCGGCCCAGTGTCAACTGTTGTTTAGCTGGGTACCTTGGGGAGACAGGACCCGATGAATGATCCGGGGAAAGATCAGGGGAGGTTCCATAGATACTGCCTTCAGATGTGGGAACCAGGTTTTGCTAGGCCTCCAGGGGGCGATCAAGATTACCACGGCCCAGCTGTTAAGGATCTGCTGTATCATCTTGGGGATCAGGGGGGCTGAAGAAAAGGAATAAAGAAAATCCCCTGGCCAAAGGAGAGAGAGAATCCATCCCCATGACCCCTCCTCCTTGATTCTGGAGCAAAAGAGGGAGTTCTCCTCGGAGGCAAACATGTCTATCCTTGGAAGGCTCCATATGAGAGTCACTAAGTATTAGGCCTTCTCCCTCATATAAAGGAGGTTTCCACTCTGTCGATGATGCAAAAGGCAGGCATCTGCCAGACTACCGTCCACTCCTCTCAGCTGTGCTGCCTTAAGTCATAAGAGATTTGCCACACCCCAGAGCCATGTCTTCCAAGCAATGTCTTCTAGGTGGCTGGATCTTGTGCCCCCTGTCTATTCACATAGTTGACCACCAGGGCCGTCTGGTGGAATAGGATCTTTGGAATCACTGGGAACGTTAAATGCTGAAAACGAAAATGTCTACTTTTTTGTAGGGAACATTTGCCTGCAATTATATGCAGGGGGAGAGCCCCGCATTTCCCCCACAATTCCCCTTTATTTTTTAGAACCCCTGCTCCCCCTTCCCCCACATATAATTGCGGGAAAATGTGCATTTCGGTATTCAGTATTTTTGTATTTGGCATTTTCAAGTTCCCATTGATGGCATGATACGGTGGAATACACATAGAGCCTTGAAGATGGATTTCAATCCCTTGCACTTTGAGGACCTTCTCCTCTGTCAGGGACCAACAGCCTTGGCAGAGGTTTGACCCCATAAAAACATCTCATCCTGTTCCAATGGCGCACATCACCAGGATGACTGGGAGGGGAGGATCCAGGGCGAAACCCCTCATGAGGTAGTCGGGAAGCAACCACTATTGGAGCAGAGACCGGAGATCAAATAACATCAGAATCAGAGTCTCGAAATTCTTAGAGGGTGGTTTCCAAGGGTTGTGGAGATGCGACAATAGAGGGCAGAGATGGAGTGGAGCCCAGGCAGGGACAAATACTGAGGGTGCCATTAGACCCAGGACACTCAGGTGGGATCTCGCCAAGGCATCCAGGAGCTGACAGATTGGAGATAATTGCCCCGAGGGAGGCAGCCCTGTCATCTGGAAGATGTAGCGAGCCCACATTAGTGCAGAACAGAGTCCCTGTGAACTGTTACTTCTCTATTGGAACCAGACCGGAATATTGCAGGTTCAACAGCAGCCCATGTGATCGTAGCAACTTGCAGGTGTGACTGACCTCTCCGCTTGGTGCTGGGAGGATCCCAGAATGAGCGAGTCATCGAGGTATGGATTGAGTCATACCCCCACCGCATGCAGCAGACCCACCAGGAGGCCATGGCCCTGGTAAACACGAGAAGCTGACTGCAGGGAAGGACCACAAACTGGAGATGTTCCGAACCCACTGCAAACCGAAGGAAGCAATGGTATGCTGGAAGAATTGGGATGTGCAGATAGGCAACCATCATGTCCAGGGATGCAAGCCAGGCCCCCTTGGATATCAATGGGATGATCTGTTGCAGGGTTTCCATACTGATGGGGATCCACTTTAGAAAGGTGTTCACTACCTTCAAGTCAATCACCAATCTGAAACTCTCTGAAGCCTTGGGTGCTAGAAAAACGATTGAATAACACCCACCCCCTTTTTCTGAGGTGGAACAGCCTGAATGGCACCCCTCAGATGCGAAATCCTGAGTTCGTCCAAGAGAGCAATACTTTGTGTCACATCTTGGGGAGTAGGGGTGAGCCGGGTTCCAGTTTTTGCTGGAGACTCCAAGAATTCTATTTGGTAGCCATTTCAGACGAATGACAGAGCTGCAGGGGTCTGAGACATCTGTCACCCATTGATGAAAAAACAGAATCAGTCTTATTCTGAACCGGGTATATCAGCTCCAGTCAGGACTGCTGAGGTTGTCAAGGCTTCAGGTGGTCTTGGCTTGCAAAGGAGGTCTACGCCTCCCCTTACAGACAGGGCAGCCTAGACCCGCTAAGGCATGGTAGCAGGGCATAAAGCTGTGGTCCAGTCAGGACTTCTTGGGGTGGGACTGTGCTTTGTGTCTGAGGGTATCCACATGTGTGTTCTGTTTGTGGACTTTATCCACCCTACCCTCCAGGTCATCCCGAACCGTTTAGCCATCAGAAAGAGAAGATGCACGACCACTGATCTTTGAGCTCTGTTTGTTTCCCAACCGCAGAAATGCACCTGCTCCTTGCTGCAATGGAAGACCCCATGGTCGCTACCCGGACCCCATTGATTGGCACGTCCGATAGGAAGTTAACCTGCAGGTGCTTTTTTCCAATTAACTGAGCTGTCTTCTGCGCCTCCATGGAGTCATGAGTCTTTGAGCAGGAATTTTGCCATGTATGAGGTGTAGAAGAAAGATGGATGTCCTTGTCAGAGTGTGCTAGCGAAATCCTTCCTAAGTGCCCTGTTCACCTTACGGTCTGTTGGGTCACTCACTGCAGCTTCTCTTCGTGACATTGATGGTCTCCCGGTCAAGCTGGACACCAAAGAGTCAACCTCAATTGAAACAGGGAGCTTCTCATCAGGTTCCAAGTGGTACACTCTATTCTTGAAGCATGGAACCAAAATCCTTTTGGGACCTCCCCATTCTTTCAATCGTTTTTGTTATTGCTGGGATAACAGGCAAGTTTCTTTATCCCCTCCACGAATTGCTTGCCTGTCAGTTCCTTAGCAAAATCAGGAGTAAGATCTTCATAATTTATGCCGGCTGCTTGATGTGAGAGGACCTTTGACATGGTGGTACGGGATGGTAGCTTCCCCATAGGACTGGAGGGTTCATCTGATTCAGATGAGGAAGCGGTGGAGGAGGACGAGGAGAGGTCCCTCCTCTATATAATGGATCATTTCCTGGCTGGCTGCTCCTCTCTCAGGGTCTCCCTGATTAGGGCCTTGAGGTGGGCTGTCTTGCCATTCCTCCTCCTTTTAGTTCCCTAAGGTGACTTCAGAAAGCCCTGAGGTGGAAGAGAAGGTTCCAATGTGTCTAGGCTTCTCCTTAGCTTAGTCCCTGTATACATTTATAGAGATGAAAAAAGGTTTTTTTTATTAGACTTCTCTATCCACAGGGTATAAAAAGAGGATACATATATATGTATTTCTATTGGATACTTGTATTCATTTTTCAAAATTTCCTAAAGATTCAGGTCTCCCATGTTGTTTCTTCTGCTCTGGTCTTTTTCATAATTTTTTCAGAGTCCAGTTAGGAATATTAATGATTCCCATCTTTTTTTGAAGGGGAATCAAAAAGTAAGGAGGCCCGACGAGTTTCAGAAAAGAATATATCTGCTCGTCCTGGTTTGTTCCTGGTAAAGAAGCCACAAAAAGCCTACCGGTTTCAGTGGCAAAGACAATGTAAAGGCCACATTCATCAGGGATGGGCAGACACTTAAGGGTTGCTGTGTCGAGAGATAGATAATTGGTCGGATAATGCCAGGAGATCCCACTTGCAGATGGATGGGGAAACGAAAGGCACCATTAGGGTCGTTTATCAGTAACACAATGGAATATTGCAAAGGTGCTGTCGTATAGTAAGCTGGAACTAGGTCTTACCTAGTTAAAGGGGTCCCCACGAGTATCTGTGTAGTTGGAAGGGTTAGGTAATGCACTTCCCAAAGGAGCATGAGACAATTGTCATGCTCAGGAATCTGAAAAAAGAGGTGATGTTTTTACACTCTAAACAGAAGGGGCGAACATAATGACATTGTTTTTTAGCAAACAGTTAAAAATTAGAAAGTGCTCGACTAGAAGGGTCAAATCACATTGAGATGACCCCCGGCAAAATTTACTCAAAAGGCTCCAAAAATATGGACCGCACGTGATAAATATCTTGGGCGGGTATTCTAAGGGGGATACCATGCCTCTCAGTATCAATGTTCCATCAGGATGTGACATATTTCCTAAATGTGTAAATTTTTCCTAAAGGTGTACATTTTACCCCAGGATAAAAGGGCAGAGGAGGGATTAACGATCCTACTGAGGCCCAGGTCCATAAAAATGCACAGAAGTTGCCCGGGATGTACGAGCGAATGCACTCGCGTCCATTAGGGTAATCAGCGACTCTGCGCGGGGCTTACCTGCTACGCTTGAGTCGGAGATTCATAAAGGGTCGGCTCGCAGGAGATGCTGGCCCGTGTAGGGTTGTTTACAGCTGTACGCGTGTTAGCGCATGGCCGTTTATTATGGTGTGTACTCTGCGCGTCCGAAATACGGCGCCGAGTGTGACCAGAAAAACAAAAACAGAAAAGGGACTTATTCATAGTCCGCATCATCATACGTGAGTACACGTAGATGCTTGGAACAGTAAAACTGAATCGTTCCGCTTGTTTACATTCAGGGGCCATATTATATGTGGTGAATGAATAGAACTGTGCCTGAACATATTGCCGCAGGAAACAGAATAAATCGGATGGATTAGCATAGAGGGGGTGAACGTTGTCAAAACTTGTCCACACACATGGGAAGCCAAGCCACTCGTTCAGAAGGTACGAGCAATGTCAGGAAAAACAAAACAAAACATGCTGAAGGGCCACCCTGTGGTGATGGATTTAGTAGTTCAAAAATTACAATGCGCCTCATTATGACCCAGACGCTAAGTGTTTAACGGCGCAGTAAAAGGCTGTGGCGCCGTTAAACACTTAGCGCCTAATTACGAGGTCCCTTTGCAGGACCCGACCTTAACGGCTGGTTTTACCAGCCGTTAAAGTAGGGACCCGCAAAGGGACCTTGGTGCTAATTACGGTACTGCAATTTGCGGTACAGTAATTAGTACCTTCCCCATTCCCATTGAGCCCTATGGGGCAAAAATGGGAATGGGGAAGGGCCATGGCGGCATCGGGAATTACCGCCCACCAACCTCGGAATGGGGTGGTAATTCCCCATTCCGCCATGGCGGACTCCGGCATGGACAATGGTGCTAATAGCACCATGGTTTAGCGCCAGGGAGTCCTAATGAGGCCCAATGTGTGCTAAGTCCTACTGCTAATTATTGAGGAGACATATTTAGGACTAAAAGTAGTGCCTAGAGATACATGCCTATCGGTTTCCTGGTGGTTGAGGAGCATCAAAACTTATTTGGTAGCCAGAAGAGCTGGAATAGCTAATTGTAGGCAGAACACATTATTAACAATGGTATGAACAACACAGCATTCAATAGTACAGGATAATTCGTAGAATACCACACAATTTGTAAACCAACATAAACATGAACATGGCAAAAAAAGAAAAAACATGGCAAAAAAAGGGTTGAGAAACTAAAATCGGCCCTGGTAGTTCTTATCACAGGGTGGCCAGGGTGTGCCAGCTGGTTAGTTCGTTCAGGCCTGTCTTATCAGTTTTTAAGCAGAAAATCCATAATTGTTCTCTTTTGAAAAGTAGGTCATAAATGTTTCCCCCTCGTTTTGGGACATTGATTTTTTCAATAATTGTCCATTTGAAGTCCATCGCTTTGTGTTTGTATTCTACGAAGTGAGTGACCATGGGGGCAGTCCATTTTTTGGTGCCTTGCCATAGAATCTTTGTTTTGGAAATTGACGGTTTAGGGAAACCACATCCACCAACAGAGCTTACAACTGATGTTTCTTTGTTTGACTTTCTATATTAATGCTCCATCAACCTCTTCTCCCAAGGTCAGTACCCCCTGCAACTCTTCAATCACCTTTCTCAGTTTCTCCTCCGTCGCCTCCTTTCTCTCCTTCTATGAACCCTTTAGCATCCCTAAATGTGCCCACGGGTGTATCCCCCTTGTCATAAAATTAAAAAGTGGTACATTTCTCCTGCCATGTGATCCTTACAATGTACACCCCACAGAACGATATTGGTACACTGCCCATGACCTGCACCCACAAGAGACTCCCTCATATCCAACAACATGACTACCATGTCATTTTCGAACCACCTGATAGTCTGGCTAGAAAAACAGAATACCAAAAATTATCCCTTCCTGCTTCTGGAAATAAATATTATGTTCCTGTAAAAGTGAGGTACATTCCCTCGCTTTTGTTTGAAGCTCTCTCCAATTATCTGTCCAGAAATAATGGGCGAGGAGCGCTCTAAACGTATCCATTTCAACTTTTGCGGGTCATTGTGCTTCTTCGCTAAAAGACACCCAATCCATTTCAGGGTCTAAAATCACATTGACGTCATTTCCTAGGACTGTTCTTCTGCCCATTTTGCTTCTCCCTTAAGTGTCGTCTCTCTGCAGACATCCGGGTGATCCCGATTGAGGAAGTATGCAGGGCCCAGAGCTATCACTGAGGTCCCCGATCCACATTCCACAAGAAGCAATATGCCCATGAATGCCATTTTCATCTCTACAACCCCCAATCTAAGAGATGTCCTTAATATACTCTGCACTACTCCTTTTTTATAACCATTAGATGCCCAAACGTGTTGTCAAATCTGTCTCCACAAATTCTTTGCTCCTCTCTCCTCCAGGAATTTCTCCCCCAGCGAAAGAGTTTTACCAGAGCTTTTTTATTTAATTCCTGCATGGATAGAAACCATTGCCAAGATAAATTCAGACCCTTCACATTTAAGTTTCGATTTAAATATGGCCTGCGGAATTAGCCTTTGCACTGTGTACAAAAAACATCAAAAGGTTCAATTGCCTCCAAATTGCTTGCATCCAGATTGTCTACCTTCCACCACTATCCTGGACATTAGAACATTCCCGCCCACCCCACCTAACCATAACACCCCAAAACATAGCACACAGTGCACGACCAACAATTCCACACAAACCCACCGCTTGAGAGGTTACTCCCACCACCACCATTACCAGAGATACCCAGTATAATCCGGGCCACTCCAAAAAGTATACCTACAGTTCAGCCAAGGTACCACACTTAATTCCACCCACATCACTCCTTCCCCCTCCTCAAGACACCACACCAAGAGAATCCAGTGTATACCGTTCATTCACTTTTAAAGAACCCCAGAACCTAATACACATTGGTCACAACCATCTGCAACACAAGATAATGATCTGTGCAATAAACCTAATGAATTTACTACCTTCTCCAGAGAAGAAATGCCTAGTCCAGAATTCCTCTCAGGACTTAGTGTATTCACCCCCTTGTACTACTAAACATTTTGTGTTTCAATCCACTTGGCAAATCATTTCCAAAGGCACCTGGTCCCTCTGGGTTCTCTGAAGAAGCTGTTTTTAGATCCATTTTGCGAGGTGCCACAATGCCTGTTCCACGTCTTCTATATTTGTGATCCTGTATTTCTTTCCTCCGTGTCCAAATAGAAGAGCAAAGACATATCACAAACAATTAAAAGTTGAAACACTGTGACTTACTGTAGCACTTTTTTTTAATGTGCAAAATACCAATTTTCCTCAGTGCGGTCTAAGGTTACGAACATTCACAATTCAGACAATTGGGCAGATCATTCATTGCATTTAGTGAGAAAACTTGGTACATCAAAACCCACAAAACAGTAAAGTGACTTTTACATCAAGTTAGGCACAGACAATTTCCTTAGATGGCCAGTTCCCATGGTTCTAAATAGACAAGGCAGATTAGTCCTGTTTAAAACCAAAGCAAATTGGTCCTGTTTGTAGCCAATCGACACATGTTTCCGTGCCGAGAGGGCTAATGGGGTAACGAGTGTCACTCTTAAATTGCTTAGGGTTGCAATTCTAATGCAAATAGTAGTTGCAGACAGCAATATATGTATGCATTCATTTGTAACCCCGCCGCCTCTTCCTCTGGTCGCTTGTGTCTCATGAGAAACTTTGTGTATTGCATCCAGCCGGGGTTCTGTGTTTAGTGTATTATTACAATTTATGAAGATTGCTGCCTGGTATGGTTCATTCTTGTGGTTTTACGGAGTGGTAGTAGCTGACAATTGCGATGGCTTCAAGAGCCGATTGCGATGGCTTCACTGATTAGTGATGGTGTGGGAATGGGGCACATGTGTCCTTTGTTCTGATTCCCAATGGGTCTTTGTGAAAAATAATAATGTCCCTTTCCATCCACAGTATGACTCTGATGGTGGTTAGCGGTTTAGCGCCATGTTGAAGTTGGCCCGTATCAAAGACAAAGACATTGCACCATCAATAGAATTAGCAATGGTCAACAAGTCAGTCTGTCAAGAGGCTTGCACTCCGATCTCTCTATGAATGTCAGCAAGGATAAATCTTCATATAAGCGCATATTTTCCCCTTCATACTCTGTGTACACCTTCCTCGTCTTCATCAGTATCTCTTAGTGCTCAATGAAATGTGTTGCTACAATTGAGCAGGCCCCCCCCCTATTGATTGACCTCCACCATGTACTCTATCAAATAAAATCTCTTTTCCACCTATGTCCTCGGAAAGTGTATTGGCTATTTCCTTACTTTTAATTCCACTTCATTCAGTGTTGTTCCTTTTCTCTGGTACACCCAGTATCCGGATATTGCAGCACCTCTTGCGGTGCTCAACGTCATCCAATTTCAGCCCCAAATGTTACTTTCTTATATCTAAGTCTTTAAGTCTTGCCTCAAACTTTAGCTCTAGTGAACCAATTAAAAATGGGTTATTTTTCATAGCCTCTATTTTATCCTTAACGTTATCTTTTTGGCCGTTCAAAACAGCAACAATGGCCTTCATGTTAATTTTGAGGCTTTCATTTCAGTAATAATGACTCTTACATTTCCTGTAATTGCAACTTCTGTCGTAGCTCATGGACCCATTTTTTCAGTTGTGCCAGGCATCTCCATCAGACTTTGCTGCCAAAAAAAGCCAGACAGAGCAGGAGCCTGACCAGCCAGCCAAGTTGGGCTCTTCCATGCACTGCCCCATCACAGTGCACAGCACCTGGGTTCCTCTGCTGCTTCACATGACAGTCTCCACTCTCCAGGAGCTCCTCCTGTGTGTGTCCAAGAGTAAGATTTCAAGGGGCCCTTCTACAGCACCTAGTGCCCACTGACTGAGATCTGCTTCTCTCTGAAAATATAAGCGTGTACAGACCCCAAAGTGTAGCCTCACCGACCGTTGATTTGTGCTGGGTGAAAGAAAATGACCTCTCATGGTGTCCCTGTAAACACTCAGATCTCACTGCCGGTGTTTGATACTCTGCAGCTGCCAAAGCCACATTGCCTCTAGATCTACTGTTACCATGACCATGTACAAGGTTTGGCCGTTACGTCATAGCCGCAACACCCCACACCGGCCTTCCTGGGCCCTGCATTTGGTTTACCTGGTTTCCAATTCACTTTGTTTACCATGCGACCCTCCACACATTTCCCTTTTCCCATGCCCCCACCAACACCCCCCCGGAAATAATACCCTGACTCGGGTTGTGGATGTACAGGCCGCAGTTGCTTTATTAAGCAGGAGGTAGCTTACAGGTGCTCCGTGACTTGTTACTTGGTACTACAGAATCAGGTTATTCTGCTTTGAGCTGCACACCCTTCCGCTCCCCACTTGGTGGTGAGCAGCATCCGTTGAGATGAACTGACGCCGTTACTTTTCACTTTAATTTAGCATGTACTCCAACTTGATAGCGAGAAGCCTCCACTAAGCGGAACTGACGCTGTTCATTTTCCACTTTAACTTAGTATGAACTTGAACTTGATGGCGGGCTGGTGCGGAGCTGACACCAACAACTTTAACTTTTCAACTTTATTAACTAGTTAACTTGTACTTTGAACACTCTCCGTTTCGGCAGCGGATTTATTTTGCCACCGATTCCACTTCCACTACTTTCCCAGGTGCAAGATCGTTAAACCTTTCCCCCCTGTGTCGCCTGCCTCCCCCCTTGCTCCCCGTTGGCCAGGTGTACATGCTTCAAACTTTCCCTTCACCCAACTCCTTGCTAACCCCGGCCCCCCCGCTTCCAGGTCCCTAATTTATTCCTCACCCCCGGGGTCCTGCCTCTCTCTCGCCTCCTCACCCCTTCCTCTCTAGGTACCTGACCTCTGCCCCTTCCACCCGGTCACCAGGCCTACTACTCGCTCCCCGTTGTTTATGTGACTCCCCCCTTGTTATTCCTCCATTAGGTTCTGTTCTCCTTCATTCCCCGTTGCACTTGCTCCCCTCCCTTACCCCCGTTTCCTGTCCCTCTTTTCCCCTAGGCGTTGCTCCCCCCCACTCTCCTCCCCTTTTGCTCCCCCCTGGTACCCAACCACTAGTCCACTGCCATCTCCCCAAGTAGCTGCACCGCTTTCCGTACATGTGTCCCCTTGCCCCTTTCCCCGACTAGCTAGACTCCCCTCCACCCTGTTGCCTTGTGCCTCCCAGCCCCTACCGCCAGTTTCTTAGTCCCCTGCCATGACTCTTGGGTGACTTATGGCGCCGAAGAGTTCCCCCTCTTCTTAGGCCACATTGACTGTTCGGTATCCGTTTCCTTCCTTCTCTGTAGCCCCCGTCCCTCTGACCACATTCATTGTTATTTTTTTTTTTTATTGCCCCATACTACCTGCCTTGCCTCTGTACTTACACTCTACATTTTCCAGCGCTTCCCTAATGTTCATCCTCATTATTTCCATTCCTACCCCTGAGAGGTGTACCGCATCCCCTGCGAAGTATCCTGGTGTCCTTTGGGTAATTAACAAGTTTTTTATGGCACCTATGCCCATAACTATTAAGAATTAACTGAATTCTGAGTTTATCTTCCTCCTTGACTCGTCTACCCTTCCCTGGTTGCGCGCTCCCCTCCAGCTCTGCCGTGGGATAATCTCTGACCACAATAGTTCGGTGGTATGCAAAACCTTCCTCAGTCTTACAATTGTGCTTCTCATTTGTTGCAACAGTCTTTTATGATATGATAGGTTATTTATAACACGCTTAATACGCGCATGCGTTTCTAAGCGCGGACCCGGGGATCGAACCTGTGTTGCTCCGTGTCGTCTTGCTTCCAAGGCGAGCACGTTGCCCCCTAAGCTATCCTCCCGAGGCTTTATTTTGCAGCCGATTCCACTTCTACTACTTTCCCAGGTGCAAGATCGTTAAACCTTTTCCTCCGTGTCGCCTGCCTCCCCCCTTGCTTCCCGTTGGCCAGGTGTACGTGCTCCAAACTTTCCCTTCACCCAACCCCTTCCTAACCCACAGCCCCCCGCTTCCAGGTCCCTAATTTATTCCTCACCCCTGGGGTCCCACTAGATAGTTTCCCCCTAGCTGTATGATCAATATGTCTGGTACCCCGTATCTTATAATTCCCATATGCACCTCCCTTTCCAGTTGTCCCCATAACATCCCTCCCTTCCCCAACCAGTGCCCCTCCTTATTCTCCAGGCCTAGGTTATGATTCCACTCTCCTTCACTGGTTCCTCCAGCTGCTCTCGTGATAAAGGATTGACCCGTCACCCATACCACGGTCGTCCCTGAGAAAAAATAAGAACTGTATTATTCAACTCTTTACGTCCTACCCTTCATCGTACATATTTTTCTTATACTCCCTCCAAGGTAGATCAATGGCCGCGGTGCTTCTGTGTCCTCCATTGATGTACTTTTTGGGGGGCTTAACTCATTTTTCCAGTACTCCCCCTTTCTTCTGTTTCTTTAAAGATACTTATTAATTATTGTATATTTTTTTCTTTTCTTTTTTTTCTTTTCGTCTTACTCCATCATTCCATCATGCATGGCCTGATATATACTTTAAACCAGCTGGATTTCCACCTCCCAATGTTCCTTATTTCCTCTTCGCCTAGCCCTTCTGTAGTAGTGGCCGGCCCTATTCTGAAGGAGTGTGAGGTGTACTTTCCACTGTGTTCCCCTGTCTCGGGCAGGGCCATCTGTAGTACCTTTTTAAACTGATACTGAGTTAAAGGCGTACCAATCTTGTGCAACAAGAAGTATCCACCCACCCCCGGTCTCACCTCCCTGTATGCCCTGGTTAGTGCTTCCGGACAGTACTTATCCACTCCTAACCTGTTTAGCACCAGTTCCTTGCCTTTTCCTGCTTGGTACGTCTTGGACTTCCTTATCCTTACTCTGACTGTCTCCCCTTCCATCGTGACGTTCTCCCCATGAACGCCCTGTTGTTAAGATCGTTCATGGATCTAGGTACCGACTCACTAATAATTAATGCTGCAAAAAATGCCGGTGAAAAGCAAGGTTTAAACAATATTGTCTTTGAAAACTGAATTGCAAACTCCTTCTAATTTGTCCATCATCAATCCTCATAATGTGCCGATGGTGATTGGTAGCCGGTCGTCCGACTGTCTAGTACTCCTTGAATCACAGCCTCTTACTGCTGCTCTGATATGAAAGCTCTTAGTTGGTTTTACCTCCCCGCCCCCCGAGTTGTACATGGAGAAAGCTATTGCTGCCAAATGGTTTTTTACCCAACTCCTGGTCTTTCCGTTGTCTTTGGCCCAAATAAGGAAAACCTTCACCCTGCTCTCCCACTCTTGTCCGCCCGTTTCTGGTTATATTTCCTCAAAAATTTGATGCAATTACTATATTTCCCACTTGGTCGCCCCACCAGTGCTTCTTCTGCCATCCTCCTCAATCTTGCTTCCACTTCACCAACTCCTAAAGTCTCTTGTTCGAAGTTCGTCATTTCCCTTTCTGCCTGAGGCCAAGCCTGTCTGAGCCTTCTCATCTGTGAATGAGAAAGAGCATCAGCTGCTGTATTGTAGATGCCAGGTACATGTCTGGCCCTCTGGTCCGTGTTGCAATGGAGCCCTCTGGTCTGTGTTGCAATGGAGTCCTACCCTGACCAAGTATCTGACCAGTCCTAATGTAGTCACGCACTGTGCGGATTGATTATTAATCGCTGCCATATTATCTGACCAAACCGTAAGCCTTTTACCAGTTAACTTATTTGACCAAGTGCATAATGCTACCAGTACAGGAAACAATTCCAAGACACAAATATTTTTGCACCACCCTTTTTTCACCCATTTGTTAGGCCAATCTGCCCTACACCAAGCTTGGACCAAGATAGCCCCAAACCCGTCTCTACCCACTGCATCGTTAAACAATTTTTCTTGTTCGCAGGGAACCCAGGGTGTCTGCCATATCCGTACGCCATTGAATTCTTTTAGAAAAAAAACCCCACATCCTTAAATCTTCCTTTACGCCTGCTTTGAGATGAATCATGTGCCTCCCTTCCATTACCCCACCTGTGACTGCAGCTTCCGAGTTGCAGGAACATTAGGCTGTTTCCCTCACCTCACCGTGCTTATAAGCCTGATGAAGGGGAGGGATGGTCTAGCTCGCCCCCCACGCCTGTTTCCTGGTGCCATCTAGTCTGAGGTGGTGCCCCCTCCCCCCAGCAGGATCCTGTTGTTGGAGGGGGGTGTGGTACATCGGCCCCATGGGTGGCCTGCTGCGGGTAGCGGCTATGGCCGGGTCAGCTACAGCCCTCCCTGTGCTCGGCGCATCCCCTGGCTTAGTCTTTATTGCCTCCTCCAGTGTGTCTGAAATGGCTCTCTGCATGCTTCACATAGCTCCCAGTGCTCTCAAACTGGCCCAGCAGGCTCACTGTTACCCACACCTCCCAAATGCTGCCGCACAGCGGGTGCTAAACCCTCTGGTCATGTGACTCTTCTCTAGCAGTGAATCCACTGGGACCCTTTCTGCTGCACTTCATTTGGGTGCTGCTGGAGGTGTGGGGAAGGGTAGGTCCAGAGTCTCATCTTCACACGAACAGCCTTGCAGAGTAGTAAACACTGCAGTCTGATCCCGAGAATGCTCTGAAAAGGAGGGGAGTTAACTTGGGCCGTAATCTGCTGTTCATGTCTGTTTGCCTTAGCTGCTACAACATTTTTTCCCCAAGAACTTGACAAACCTGAGGCTTGTGGAAGAGGAGGATATACTCCAAAGCTTTAACATCAGCATGTCAGCTTCCTACTTCAGGAGCGGCACAGCTGCAACTGTGGCTGGTTCACAGTCACTGGCATTCGGCCAGCAGGCCTGGACAGACAGCTCTGCTCATCAGGTTCATGGGTCAACAGTCACGGTTTGCGTGTTCGAGGCTTGTGGTGGTGGTCGTCATGCATGTGGGATCCTTAGACCTGGTCTTTGACATTACACACTCATAGTGCTTCCTTAAAATGGTTGCTGTCCTTTCTTATGCTTGGTTGTTTATTGCTGGCGGCTGTGAAGCTAGCCAAGTCATCATGGCCCTTGAACACGTCCTTCCTGCCATTTGCTAACATGCCACTATATACGAAGGGGGGGGGGGGCGACACACTACAAGCCCTCCTGTCGCATCAGCGTCATGCTTGTGTATGGTGGATCCATTCATGATCATAACTGGGCTGGATCGATATTGCGGAGTAGAAGACGTCTACAGACCAGAGCTTTCCCACCTGATTGTCATGGATTTTAGTAGGTGTGGACTTTACCCAGGGACATAATTTCACCATAATGCCAGGGGTAGCGCAAGTGACATCACATGACCCTTGACCTCTGGTGACATCACAGGAAGTTATGTCTTTTGACCCCACCCCAAAGTGATACCATGGTAAGCGATGGAACACAACCTTTTACCCCTTGACAAAACAGGAAGTGACATCACATAGCATTGTTCCTAAGTACACTATGAAAAATATGGTTACGATATCACTATAATGTGATATACATGTCACACAATAATGCATCACCATATGTATCATTAAGAACAGTGTGTATTGGCCCATATTGCCAAATTACTCTGAAGGCAAGCAGACTCCATGGCCAAGTGATATTGATGCGTTATTATATGGCACTTACGCTTAAGCGCTTTATATAGCACAAATATACATACAGTATCACCCAACCTGTGTTGTCACTCATTTATCGACCTCAGAAGAATGAAAGGCTGAGTTGAGGTGCTAAGAACAGACTAAAATCAGTGACTCACCAACTGAAGTGTGCCTGAAATAAACCTTTCATGAGTCTAGCAATTATTGTATAGAATTCCAGAAAGACAATTTATTTTTTATTCCTATTCTTTCTTATTTATGGTCACTGCTGAAAATGTTAGACGTGTGCAACCCCTGTTTTTTTGTTTTGTTTTTAGGGGCCTGAACAAGAAAGTCAGACACTGCAGAAGCAAAGAGCCACATGGCACTGGCCACAGCTCAGGAGCTTGTATTAAAAAGAAAAAGCGTTTTTGTTTTGTTAGTGGTAGCAAGGGAGACCTCAGGGTTCGCAGTTGTGACCCCTGGCAACCCCTAAATGACGTCCCAGACTTTTCCTTTGTACAAACGTCATGTGAATGCGTATGTATAGTGAGAGAGACGTAGAGAGTGAGAGAGCTTGAGAGAGGGCGTGGCCCTGATTCACAGAGCGTTTTCCAGTGGGCTTTTGGCATTATAAAAACGCTTCTGTGAGTTAGGCCCTATGTGTGCATGGTGTTGTGTGTGGTTGTATCTCCTCTCACCATGTTCTTATGACAAACCATGCCAAAGCAAAGCCACTATAGTTTTGCGAACATTTCACAAACTCACACCCGTTCTGCTAGGCTCCCAAGAATACACATGGGTGTTCTTAGGTTAAACGCAAATCGCTAATAAAAACAACAAAAAACCCTTCATATTTATATGTCAACGTTAGTGGTTGATTTGTAGAAAAGGTAAAACATGACAAGCAGTGTGAAGGGTGCCCGCCAGCTTCTGCTTAATAACCCTCAAACGGTACACTTAGAGACTGCGTTTGTGCACACTCCTGTGTGAGTCTTGACAGTCGGTCGCGCTGTCCTCCTGCGCGCGCTTCCTGCCACTGGTCAAATGATTACCTGGGCTCGGTGGAATTCCAGACGCTGGAGTTAGTGGAATTCAGTCCTCAGGGATGCCAGGGGACTGATGGCGTGTCACCATCTACCTAATGGGTGAGCAGTGAATTCTAAGTGCAGTGGCCATGCCAGCCTCCACTGTAAAGTGGCTGTAGAGACCTGTTTCATGCCCTGAAAAACATGCATGTATGAAAAATCAATCAAGCAATTGCAATCCTGCAGTAGTCAAACTCTAGCCTCTGCATGCATTTTTGAACTGGAGGGGGGTATATGTATGTGAGCAATGTGCTTTAGCAACCGAGTGCAGCAAAGGACCTCGTAGTAAGGCGGTAAGCGTTAACAGTCACCGGTACCCTTACCGGTGACCGTTAACACTTACCGCCTTCCGTGTAATGAGGCCCTATGTGTTTTATGTGTTCCCTGTGACTTTGGAGTCTGACAAACTCCACAGGCATCATCTTTACATTGTGACACACAGCACCTTCAGTGCAATGGCACAGGGAAGACTCTTAGAATTCCCAAAGGTTTTAACACTTTCTCTTAGTAAAACTACTTACAATTGGGCCAGGCAGAAAATCAGTTTACAGCAAACACAACATTTAAAAAAAATTTGGTAAGAGACATTCAGTTAAGACCAGTACAGCAGTCATAAAGACAAACCAAATAGTTACTGAACCCTGGTTCCACAAAAGCGGATGATTTTAAGAACGCAAAATGATTGGCCCGTTAGGTAAGCCCTATGATTTCAAGAACGCAAAATGATTGGCCCGTTAGGTAAGCCCTAAACTGAATACACCTAGTCAAGAATAACACCATTACTAACAATAGGCAAGCCAACGTTGTTAAATTGATTGCATACTTCGATTAGAAGGCCTTCACAAATAACATGGGCAGGAGTGTCCCAGGCTAGAAAATGGGTAAATAAAGGCACTACACATGTCAGAGAGAGAAGTATATTGACCCTAGGAAATCATCACAGGGTGATATTTTATGAGACACATGAAGTATATTTGAATTTCTTCCCCAATCAAAGGGAAGAGAAGATCAGATAACAGTGACTGACAAAGCTAAGACATGTTTAAAAGAAATTGGTAATACAAGAGCCAGAGTTGACCTTATTCTCCCCTTCATGACGAGAACCTCCACCTTTTCTACAGCCACTCGTTGCTGATGGCTGTCGCCAAAGTGAGAGTTTGTGCTCCATGGGCATGTTTTCCCTTCGGAGGATTATCCATTGGTGGGGATGTAGCTGCCTTCATCTGAACACTTTGTAGTGGGGTCATGAGGGGTGTTCTATAGCTCAGGCATTCCGGCCTTGCACGATACATTGGTGTCAGTGTAAGACTCGTTCTGGTTGTTGAAAAGGGATGGTTTATGTTTTAGTCGGTCTGTTTGTAATATTAAATGATTGATTTTGGCTGATTCAATGTTTTGCGGTTGTGTGCTTTTCAGGTAAACATTTATGTGTGTGTGGAGGGTAGTCATTGGTTTGGCATTATTGTTCTGTCGGTGTGATGTTAAAGGATCACTGAAAGGCCAGCGGTTGTGCTTTTGGTGATCACTTCTCTGATCCATGCTTTGAATCTAAAAGCCAGGACACAACCCTTGAAAACCTCTTTGTTATGCAGCCAGACTGGCCTACACCCCACACTCAACTGGATCCTTAGGTCTTTAGGTAATAATCACATTGAATCATGATGCTGGGACTAGAGAGCCAGAAATAATGTGATGACTACAACTATGATGATTGGGTTTAGCACCTTTTTTAATTGCCTTAAAACATTCCAGAGGGAACACGTCAGGTCCTGCTGCTTTTCCATCCCTTAATTTATTTACATCTACATTCACTTCTGTATTAAACACAGTTTATTGCAGGCTAGGGGGAGTGATCAGCAAAGGCAAGATAGAGCACATATACATTTAGATGTACTCATATGTCTTTTCTCGATTGCCTTTGCCGATCACTTCCACCAGCGTGGAACAAGACATTACCAAACAGACCTTAAAGCCTGAGGGAAGATCTTAGCCACCCAGGTTTTGGACTATCTGGTCAACACTAATCGACACTTTTAAACACATTAAAATGGTTTAGCCTTGCAAGCGTCAATCCTAGACAGTCTCTTCTCTGTTAAGAACAATGGACATTCCTGATTTCTATATTTCAATTCTCTTACAATTTACGCTAGCGTCCCCATATCTGCTAGTCTTGCTGCTCTTGCCACAGCCCTTGTGATTCCTTATCTGCTGTGGCACCTCACTGATGGCTTGCAGCCTCTGTCTACATCATTCTAATTGAACAGTAGGAATCGCATACTATGGGCCTCATTACGAGGTAGGAGGTAGCCATGGTGCTATTAGCACCATGGCTACCCCCTTACCGCATACCGGGTCCGGGTTCTCGGAATGGGTACTTACCGGGTTATTCCAACCTTGGAGGACCCGGTAAGTCCCCATTCTGAGAACCATTCCCCATTCCCATTCGAGCCCCCATAGGGCTCAATGGGAATGGGGAAGGAGCTCATAACGGGCCTGCTAATAGCGGGACCGTTATTAGCTCTCTGGTCCCTTAGCGGGAGCCGCTAAGGAACCTCGTAATGCGGCGGTAAGGGGTTAATGGCAATGGCACCCTTACCATTGCTGTTAACCCCTTACCGCCGACCTCGTAATGAGGCCCTATGACTGATAATGCAGAGCTCAGATTTATGTCAGAAATCACCCATGGGAAGTTATTGATTTCTGTCACAATGTAGGTATCAATTAGTAGTTTCCTGTCTATCCTCTGTCCCACTCCCATATGCATGCAAGAGAATGGTCTGATAGGATCCCAGATGGGCATTTGTTGACCTTACCTGTCAATCACAAACTAGCCAGTATGAGAATTGATTTTCTATCTTCCAGTGTAAGAGGATGCCTGCATATAAAGGTTATCTGCCAGAATACATGTATCCATTACATGACTAAGTACCCTTCATTTTCAATCATAGAGTTCTTCCTGTGTTTGTTGGATTTGCCCTTTGCTATATTTTGTAGGATTTTAAAGCCACCAGTGACATTTGAAGGGGCTGAAAATTGCATCAACTCTGTATCCAGATTGCTTGCACTTGTGGGGTAATCAACAGTTCTCACCCAGAAACTACCTACAGTAAACGGGTTTGCATCCCTCCTTGCACTGGCTATAACCCGTCTGCCTTTTACATCACTTGCCACTATCTCTAATGCTTTGGTATATTTTTTTAGGAACTTGGTGCACAACACCTTTAATTTGAGTCATCTGTGTGGAGAAAATATTCTGCCAAACACAACGGGAATTTATCACATTTTCCTCCATACCTGGCTTCCAATAGTTTTTATTTATTTTAGATTTGTAGAGCGCACTACAGCCCACAGGCATCGAGGCGGTATAAGGATATTTACGAATGGCTTGCTTGAGGGTTACCTGAGGCGGCCCAAGGACAGAAGCTTAAAGACAGTCTGATAGGTTACATTTGCTCATAGATTACATTACATAGTACAGTGAGTGCAATAGCATAGGTTTATTGTAGAAAGCAACTATCAGTCCCTACAGTGTAAATATGCTCGAATATAATCTTCCAATTCTTAAGGTTGCCATTGACATTCCAAGATGCAATAATCAGATCTTTGCCTTGAGAGGCGTTCCCTGGTCCCCTAACTGAGCCATACCATAAAGCGCTCCTACCTATTAAAATTACTGGAGTTTACAAATCTCTCATTTATTATTGTATGTTTATTTTTTTGTACGCCCCTTAAGCGACATCCTGATATTGTCAAATTAAGGCATAATAAATCATGACTATCAATATGTGACCTCCAGATGTGAGTGTCGTGAGACACCTTTGTGTTCTTGTGATCCTCACTAAACTCCCAAGTCCCACATCTTCCCATGAGAAAGCACTGTGATGAGGATCCCTGCCTGATTCTGGGGACTGCTAGAAAGGTGCCTCAGGGGGCTGGACACTACCTTGAGCCAGTGGATGTTGGGCGCATTGGTGGAATCGGGAGGATGCCTTGGTCACCTTACCCTTGTTCTGCCTCCTGGCAGGGGACTGCCACATTGCCTTACCAGTGGCCAGTCAAAAGGGACCCATCCCTTACTGTACTATTTGCACATCAGGGCAAAACAGCCCGAGAAACAAGCTTGATCAAACCTCCCATAATAAACTACAGGATAGTGGAAATGCCACCTCCCCCAATCGAGAGAACCTAAAGCCTGCCCTAGTTAGACCCTAATCTCCAATATTGAAAAAGTAGTTTATCCCATTAATGGTGAAAGTTTCAGTGTGAACAACAAAGGTATTGAGTACAGTGCTGCCGTTGACAGTTCATCTGGCGGCTCAAATGAATTCTGTTTGAAGGTTTGCAAGACCCACGATGAACACAGCGGAAAAAGCTTTTTTGAACCAGCAGCTTCCTTAATGCTGTGCAACTGGCATACGGAGCAGTGTTACAACTCTAATATTCACTGTCAGTAGCGTCTCATGTCTGTTAACACTCTCCATGCTCACACCTTGCTACCACTGCCTCAAACATTATACATAGCTTACTCAGCATGTTTCCAACTAGCAATTGGTGAGGGTCAGGATGATTGTTTAAAATATGGCATTTTGTTAAATCATACATTTTATCAAACACCTCACTATGACAAGTATTTCCCTACCTATCAAATTAAAGGAAAACACTCTAACATAGGATGTCTGGCCCTCACACTGAAATATCAAATATACAAAGAAAACATATGGCAATTCAATTAACATCAACAATGATGTTCACCGTTTCTTAATAACCTCTTAGTAACCTGGGTGAACTCCCTTCCCCAGGATTTAAGGTAATTCAGCTCCAATGTTCAACAAAAAGAAACAAGGAAATCCATGTAGCTAATATAGTCTCAATGCAGTTCTTGATGTTTCAATGTCAAAGTAAGGTTTTGTTAACTAAAGTTCCAATAACAGAAAAGCTTCTCCTCTTGATGATAAGACTTTCTACTTCACCAAAATAGTATCAATGTCATTCATCCACAATGCTTTGCCACAACTTCCAGTTGTCCAAGAAGAATGATCACAATTCAAAGGAAATACAGCTTCGGTAAATGTTTGTGAAACATAGTTCTTGGTTAACACTTTGTGTGTCTCTCTTTACAAGATTAGGAGTCACAGTAGGTATCTTTGTCAGGATAACTTAACAGCACTTCTACTTCCACTTCAACTTCAGCTTCTACAACAGTTTACTGTATAGGTGTGGCCAGCACTCTCAAGCAGTCACCTCATTCATCAGCAGAGAACACTTGGGCCCATCAAGGACTCCCAGCCACAAGAACAGAAGACTCAGCCGTGGGGCAATGTTACAGTCTTTTGTTAGCAAAACTAATATGATAGGGATCACACAAGGAAAACAAGTATCCTCCAGCGCTCTCATCTTCTAAGCATTTCTCACCCGTTTTTATCCCAGCGTGATGTCACAAGTTCAAGTTCCATGGCAGAAACCTATCACACATTTACATTGGTCAGTTTGGGTGGGATACATATAGGAGCTATAAGGGTTAGTTCTACTATTGGATGGCCATATCTAGTGACTCCTCCTAGGACCACCTCTACTAGTGTCAATTTACAATGTTGCAGGGTCGCATAGAGACCATTGGCCCTTGCAACAAATTATATCCCCATGTGAAAGGTGAATCTGTATTGGGCAGAATGTGTCCTCCCAGCCCTGGGACCCCGGACAGTTACCAGACTGAGTGTATCTTTTCAAGGCAATGGGAATGAACATGGAGATGCAAATTGTTCTCTAATGTTGCCATCCCTGATCACCTAAGCCTGTGAGAGTACATTCAGTTAGCAGTACGTGGGCAACACTTGTAACTTTTCTCCTCTGGTTCGATGGGAACAGTCCTCTTCGCCTACCTCGGTTGAATGGGCATTGTCCTGTTTGGCTGGGTCACGTGTGTTGAGACCACAAAATGAAGCTGTCCTGCTTGTAGTTATGATGATATTAGCCTGGTTTTCTGCAGGTGGCTGATTGTCTTGGTAACTGGAACTTTCCGTCTCCACTTGTCTTCATGTCAGCCTTTCCATGTACCCAAAACCTGTCTCTCCTTTGTCATTCATGTCAGAGACCTATAACTTCCATATCATTCCTTATGGTTTCTCCATGTTAGTAGAAGTCAAGCATGTGCAAGCTAAATATATGAATACTTTGCATCTTTTTTTAAAAATAAATATAAAAGTAAGATGCTTTATTTAAGTTGCAGGGCAAGTTGGGGAAAGGGAGGCAGGAACTAAGTAACGAGCAATGTCATTTCCATACCGTCCAGATCATCGATTGGGTATGGTCTGAATGGCTGTCTGAGAGAGTAACGCTTCTCATCACCATTGATGATTGTAGTGATGGGCCTAAGAGTGAGGCACATCTGTCATTACTCTGCCTTCATGTTGAGAGTCGTGTGGTGGCCACAAGGGTCATATTTGGCCTCCCGTTTACATTATCATGACGGTCTACCCCTTTGCCTCATAGTATTCCAATTAATTTGTGCTACTTGAGTCTTGTATCTACTGACAACCAAATATACCACCTCAGCTTCAGTACTTTGTGATACTACCACAGCTTATGGCAAGATTCACTCTCAGGTACTTGAACTCCTTCAAATAGGCAAGGCACTCTTCCTCTGAATAGCCCTTTTCAGATTGGCAGCCTCTTTGACTGTCCTGTCTATCTGCAACCACCAACAACTTATGATTGCCTTTGCAACACACTTCTATCTTCCATCTACAGTCTTTGGCAATGTAGGTTGTATCAACTTCAAATAACATTTATAAGAAGCAAGTTTCCTTTCCTCAACCTTGCCTTCATCCCTCTGCCAACTGCTAGCCAGAATAATTACCCCGAAGTTTTGGTGGCACTCTATTGGCTTCAGGTAATGCTTGCACACATGTATTTTAGGCACTGCTGAAGTTTTATTGGGATCACAGTATTGTTTAAATTGTTCTCTGGCTTTAGGAAAGGCTGGTTTCAGTCTCAATTGCGGGATACCTTGTTCACTCTTGGCTTTGGTAATGCTTGCTCTCTCCAACTTCCAATACAATGTTTAAGCACATAACTTCTCTTTAATTGCAACTGTTACCTGCGTTCATAAGGTTTCAGGGGTTATTTTGCCTCTTGGAATCTTAATTAGGCACATGTGACCACTTCTTCATGTACTTTACAGAGTTTCAAGTTTACCAATTGCTTTCTGTAGTGGTCTCTCTCCACGTGAGTGAAAGAGAAATTCTACGATCATACTACGATTCAAGTGTTCGATTGTTAAAGACATCAATCAACAACTTCACATCGCTTCTGCTCTTATGCGAGTGATTATTAAGCTGGATACTATTACCGGCAATGCTTGCACAAGGAATCAATATGACAGGTTTAACTCACCAACTTCTGTGTTCCTTTCTCCGCTTGTTGCACAACTTCTACAACTTTTGGCTCCTCTTGAGACCCACAAACTTCCTCGCTGAAGGTCGTCTCTGATCCGGCCACTCAATTAAGGAGCCCCACTCGCTCCTGAGACTCATGCTTCATGACAGCTGCTCATCACGGTCTCCGACGCGCTTCCTCACATGGTGCAGCCTCTGCACACCACAGTTTGGGGGAACAAGGCCCTCACAGGACAAGCAGGTGAAATCTTCTTCATCAGAGTCCTGGCATCCCTTTTGTTCTCCAACTCTTGCCTGGATTAACAACACTGTGCCTGCTTCCTTCTGTCTCTGTTACTACTGAACACACTCCAGCCACAGTTCCAGCTCCTTCTAACTGCCTTCACCTGAGTGGGACTTTTACGTCTCTCAGATTCCATCAGTTGTGGGCTATCAGGCTTAATTTCCTAACTACTGCTACAGCATGACTCTTCAGCCCTCTTCCTCATCCCAGTGCTTATGGGATTATGGGTCTTGTAGTCCCCAATAACAAAGTTAGTTCTTTTTAATACCTTATTGGTTTTAAGGGTAGCTCCATTTCCCTTAGAGTCATTTAAGGATTAATTATTTTAATTCGTTGTTATAGAGGAAGACAGTTTATTTAAGACAACATTTCTAAATTCCTTACCTTTATACCTTTGGGAGTAGGGAGGATTTCTATCCTGAACTACCTTAAAGGGTATTTCTGTTGTTAAGGCTTGCTCATTCTTTATGGGATTTCTGCCCAGAGCCACAGATTTTATATCTGGTTCAGATGCATCATAAGGACAAAAGGCAATTACCTGTCCATGAAACATGAAAATGTTCTCCTTTTTAAAGGACAAATACCGGGTCTCATCCCACGGGATCTCCTCACCACCCTGGGCGTTGTCTGCCCCCAGGTGTTCCTCCCTCAGTACACCACCCCCAAGGTCAGGATGAGGAAACGTCTGCCTTTCCCTGGCCACCTGGGAGGAGACTTTAGGCAGGGGTTTAGTGAGGGATCTGTAGGATTCATCACACAATTCACATGTTACAAACACCACAGCCTTTGTCAGCTCAGTGCAGACAGCAGGTCAAAATAGGACATCTAATATATAAGATCGAGAATAGGCCAGACTTAGGCTTATTCCAACTCTTTCAGACCAAACCATTCCTATATACCTTCAGAGATAACTTCAAGGTTTTGACCCTCACTCTTAAAATCCACCCACCCAGTTTAAATTCAACCAACCCCAGTTGCTGACTGCAGGTTGTTGCAGCTGGTTGGAGCTGGTGAGGAGGGGAGTTTGAAATGCGTTACAAGGACTGTGGGGGAGAGGGAGCTGTTTGAGGCAGGGTGAGAAGGAGCTAGGAGGAGGGGGTGAGAGTCCAAAGACGATGGAAACATCAGGAGGAAGCAGCAAGAAATTGAAGGACATGGTCACATCGCAACGAGGTGGTGAAGATTTGGAGGAGGTAGGTGTGATGGTAGGAGGTGGTGATTTTTTGGGTTCCATGTCATTTCATCACGGGATGTGTTTTCGCTGGGTTTTTTACCATGAATTTTTGTTCGAAGAAACCTATCGAATTTTTTTAAAATTTATTTTTGGGGGAGCCCACCCCAAACCCCCATTCCCTTTCAGTTTTTATCTATTCCCAAACACCCACATCCCATATATATAATTTTATAACCCCCCCCAAAAAAATCGATGGGTTTTCTCGTTAAAATATTTGCTGTAAAAAGCCCTGCGAAAAAACGTCCTTCGATGAAAGGTCATTGTACCGATTTTTTGAAAGATTTGGTAACATCAGGAGGAGATGGTTAGAGTTTGGAGGAAGTGGTAAGGTCAGAAATGGGCAGTAAGAGACTAAAGGAGACGGTATCAACAGGAGAAGGTGGCAATGGTCTGGAGGAGGGGAACTTCAGGGTATGACAACTTGGAGGAGGTGGTGATAACTGAAGGACATGGCAAGAGGCTGTAGAAAGGGGTGGTGAACCTAAAGCAGTGGATGCACCAGCTGAAGGAGGTGGTGAAGAAGACACTGAGATTAGGAAGGTTCCGGAAGGCAATTTCAGGCATAGGCAGGGCCAGACGGTGGAAGGGGGAATGAGAGGAGGGGTAGGAAGGTTCCCATCAGAATGGGGAGACACAGAGAAAGGACATCAGGGTGCAACTGTGGAGGTGAGGAAGGGGACCGGAAACTAGAATATGCTACGGGGAACTCCTAGATCCAATCTCAACTTGGGCTCTACCTACATTGCAGGAGGCATCGCAGGAGGCGATGGACAACAAACTGAGGAGGCAGGAGGCGATGGACAACAAACTGAGGAGGAGTGCAAGAATCGGATCCAGGCTAGAACCAGAGGAGGACACTTGGTGCTAGACAGATATAGGTACAGGACCCAGGAAAGCATGCATATAGTAGACTACAATGACTGGCCCTCACTCAAAGACAAGAGGACTTGGCACCCCAGGTTGAGAGGCCTTGCTTTGTGGATACTAAGAATGGTCTATTTGCTATTCTTTTCGACTTTGTGTTGAACCTTTTTATTTATAACAAAGACTGTAAACACAGTCTTCTGAACCCAGTCCTTTGGCATCCCACAAGGCCTCTGTGACAGCTCTGCTTTGAGTTTCATCATTAAACCTAGTGCAAATTGCGACTGTGCTTGCTCTCTGCTTCATTAGTAGAAAAACATAAAAGAGCGAAAGAGAAACACAGCAATATCAAAGAAGCGCAGAGGAAAAATTAAAGTAAGCTAGCATCCAACTTTTGCACACGTTTGTACATTTCTGTATTTTTCCCCTTTTGCATAATTGTATTATACCTTCCTCAACCAACCCCCTGCATGGCTTTTCACCTGTTCAACGCCTCCTAATTGAATCTGCTCTAAAATAATATTTTGCATTGGCCGGTGGTCTAAAAGTAGGTATCTTATTGTTATGCATCACATTCGATAGTCCGGGAAAAGCATTTTAGGGGGGGCGCCCAAGTTTTACAGTTTCTCAATACTTTCTAGGGATAGCCCTGGATGCACCATAGTAAACATGATCAAAGTCCTTGAATGACACTGTACCTACCCTGAAGTCCAACATGAAAACATTTTCTATTTTGTTAAATCATGGAAGAGAAATGTACACTCCAGAGGCGTTGCTGGGGGTTAGGGGGAGCTGAGGGGGATATAGCCCCAGATCTTTTGGTTGTAGCCCCAGATAGAGACCAGGGACTACAACCAAAAGGCTAGATAGCCCCGAATCCCGACAGTCCTGACATTAGCGTAGCCCCAGATCTTGTCCAGACCTAGCAACATCCCAGGTACACTCTCCACCTCCTCCAAGAACACTTCTCCTGACAGGGTCCTGGTGATCTCTCTATCCAGGTCTATCGATTTTTCTCCCAAGCGAGGTGTCCTTAAGAGGTTACTTAATGAAGGCCGGTGGGTGAAGCAACAGCCACTCCTGTGCTCTTTCAGCCACTCAGGATAGGAATATTGATTGACCCAGCTCATTCTATTCCTGAAACCTTCCAGCCTATCTTCCGTATCACACTGGATCCTTGCCAGCGATGAATGTACTTAAATAACTCCAAATGAATGACTTCACCTGACCCTCAAAGGTTGGGATGAGGTTTTCAAGTGAGTTAAATGCTCTACTCACAAATCCACAGAAGCCCTGAACCTCGATCAGCCGTGCATTGATGGTGGAGCATTTCAAGCACATGTCCTTGTGAACAGTGATGTAGCTACTGGGGGAACTGGCAGGCAGATTGCCCCCACGCATATCCCCCATGACGTTTACCAGGACATTTGTGACGTGCAGAACTTGACCCAGGCAGGTCAGTTTGCACTGCATTGCTCCAACTCTTTCCATGATAAAGAGCATTTTGCTGTCTCATTGCAATCTATGAGGTAGCGATGCAAACTGCATCATTTTGCATCAGTGGCACTGTGATTTTTGGCCAGACTCTTTGGGTCCCTGTCTTGCTCCCAGTCTCCCGGTGAAGAGCTTAGGAGTGAAGTTGCTGCCCTCAGACCCTAGAGAAGGGCAGATTGCGGCAGTCTGCAGGTCGGGTTTTTATAATCTTCGAAGGTTTAGAAAATCGTTCCCATTTGTTCATTTGCAGCTTGTCACTGCCTCTATGATGCCACTTTAGGCTACTGCAATGGGATCTATCTAGGTCAAGCTGACTTGTTGATCCATCCTCTTCAAGTCCTCCAAAAAGCTGCTGCGCGCCTAGTGATTAATGCACCTTTTCGATCCTCGGCCTCACACTTGCAGGCAAGCTTCTTTGGCTTCTGGTGAGGAGCCAGATTACATTTATGACACTTTGTATTGTTCATTGGGCTTGTTTCCATGTATGACCCTCCTTCCTCCAAGCTAAACTGACTCACTACTGTCCGGGGCATCTTCTTCGATCCTGCTCTGCAAATCTGCTGGTAGTCTCCCGGTTCCATAAGGCTCGAGCTGGAGGACGCTCTTTCTCAGTGCTCGCTCCTGCGCTATGGAACACATTCTAAGGGAGATTCCAGACCATCTCAAATTCCACAGAACACACAAGACTCTCTTGTTCTAAACTCAGTGGGGTCTGTTCTCTGTGAGGTTTTTATCTGCCCCGGCCCCTTATTGGTTTGGCTAGCGCCCAGATGCCTTTGGGCCGTGGTTTTTGTGCCTTATAAATTGTATTTCATTACATATTGAATGTATTACATTACATTTTACCTTCTTGACCCTCTCATCTGGGCAGGGATGTGTCAAGTTGTCTCCAGTTATTGGCTGCTTTCGCGAGGCCTTTCTTAGCCTCTCATTGTTGTGTCCAGTCATTGGCCGGCAGCACAAGGCCTTTCTTAGCCTGTCATTGTTGTCTCCAGTTATGGGCCGACTGTGCAAGTCCTTTCTTAGCATGTCATTGTTGTCTCCATTCATTAGCCGGCTGTGCAGGGCCTTTCTTAACCTGGCAGATTTTCAGAAATACCGGCAGAGCTGGTAACTTCCTGTGAGGAATTCGACCATCCGCACAGGAAGTGTGCATTCAACTGGGCTTTTTTTATTTTTGGGAAATTAAAGTGAATGATGGGAGATCAACCTCCGAACATGTGTGAGGCCATTCTGCACACATTATCCCTGCTCACTGCATGCAAAGTCTTGTGTACTCTGGGAGGACACAGCCTACAGGCGCTGTTCTCCCCTGTCATGTTTAGCTGGAATGTGACCGCCACAAGTACATCAAAGCATCTCAAGAAAGGGGAAGGCAACACTTTCCTCTGGCCATGGGCAGCTTAATTTAAATATCAAAGGCTCCATGGATCTGCCTTCCTATTGTGTAAACTGCTGGTGGCAGCACATACTAATATTAGTTAATTGGAACAGGCCTGAGTTAAGCTTGATCTCTAAATGGACAAGAGGAAGGCAGGACTAACAGCTCTTGGTTATGCAATGTGTCAACTTGAGGCTAGTTCCCATCCATCTGTATGAAGGACAGTGAATGGCATGTCTGGGTCCACTATTTACCGTAGGCAACACCTGTAGAGCAGACCTCTTTCAGAGGGATGAAGTATGTGATTTCAGGGAGGCAGAAGTTTGTTCTCACCACAAACTTCAAGGGAGACCTGCGCTTTGATCAAGATCGACAGAGGGCTCAGTTAACCAGAGACACACTTTAATCTACAACAGACAGGAAGATGGGTGGCACTTAGAAGTACATGGTGTCATCTCGTGTTGCAGAGCACTCTGGTCCTGACCTCACGCATAACAGAAGATTGTTGGTAGGGGCACAGGATTGGTTCATTAAGGTAGGCTTAGCCTGTCACTTGGGCCCACTTGGTTTTAAAAGAGGCATGATCTCCTCACTTAGAAGATCATCCGACGACTTTGAAAGGAGTAAGAAGGACTCATTTGGATGCTGGCTGATGGTACAGTCTACCCTACATCTTCTGCCAGTGAAGGAAGGCCAGGATTTCCAAGAGGGAAGCAAGATCCCTCTCCTAAACATCTCCCATGGAACAGAGGGATTTAACAGACTCAGATGACCCATCCAGCAGTTCCAGAACCGGTACCCAGCCAGCACACAGCATGCCCTGCTAGGTTATGCCAGCAAGCTTCCTAGGTGGGAAGTACCAGAGAGTCTCTGAACAAAGGACAAGGCTGTTGCCTGCAAACAATCTCCTCAGCTTTGGGCTGTCCACCTTAAAGGACAACACAAGCCCTGCAAAGAAGCTAGGAGGAGTGCCATGACAAGCGTCAAGCAGTTTCCATTTTTTAAGCACTTTTTTTAGACAGTCGAGCCATCGAACCGCGACCAGGTGCTCCACTGACTGTTGTCACGCTGCAGTCACTAAAGACATCTGAGATGCCTCAACCAGCGTTACAGATCTGACAACCAGCACACAGACAATGATTCTTGACCCGAGTCGCTGTGTAGGCCAGCCTGCACCCGTCAGTCCAGCCTCGGTTGCCAAACTGCCTGCCGCCTGATACCCGCATCTGTCTCCCGTCTTGAACTCTGTTGCAGGAGCTGCAAAGCATCCTGGAACCGAATCAACGATGTCGAGCATCAAGATCATCTCAAGTACCAGGTACATTTTGGTTTTGTCCCCCTGTTCCTTTTTCAAAGGCCTCTAGTGACGTTTACGACCCCATGCTCCCTTGGTGCTGAAACCAAATTTGTAGGATGGGTTGTATTTTGTAGAGTTCTAGAACTGTCTTTTGTAATAATAATAAAGAAGATATGTTTATACAACCTTGACTGGACAGTCCCTTTTGTCATTGGATAATGATTGTATTTTTGCAGTGTTGCAACTAAACAACGATTCAGGGCCTTGCCGAGATAAGCCTGCTGTTCCATCCACGTTACCAAAATTAGACAAGGAGGTTTATAATTTACTTGTGTTTCCAATCTGTTCGCATCCCTTATGGTGTACTAGAGGTGTGGGGATGATTAATGGTTTAGAAACCGATATTCATCCCTGGACCACTAGTGCCCCAGACGTTGATTCGTCACACTAACTTCAGCGGTATTAAAAAAATCTGCTCAGCCATGAATGACCCCCTTAGTTTGTAGTCTTCTAATAATGAATACTTCAATATTACATCTATCTGTGTTTTTTGTTCTGCGACCAAAAGTAGGTACCACAAACAGTCAACAATCATTGATGTAACCACTATGTAAGTAACATTCAAGTGTGCTACTAAATTCTTTTTGTATCAATATACCGGAGAATAAGAACTTCACCAAAGCATAGGGTAAGCATTCGTAAAGAATCAAACCGAGGACAAACTCTAATGAGATATGGGCCCTTACTTCCTTGGCAAGTAGGTGTCGTGATAAGCTGCTGCGGATTGTAACAGACCAATGGTCTATGAGCAGCAGTGGTGTCAACATTACCATACAGGGCCACAGAATCTGTTATTTAAATGCATACATTGCCACTGAGTGGTATGAACTTTCCCTGTAGGCTACACATATACAATATTGCTGAAATCAAGACGAATGCCTCACCCCAGCTACACAGAACCTGAGCAGGCTTTGCACCACAATGTTCCTTTGTGGCAGGTTAGATTCTGAAGGATTTCCTCTTTTTAAATTATTTTTTATAACATTTTGGAACTTTGGCCCATGGGGCAACAGCCCAGCCAGCCTGGAGGGGGGTTGCCCCTTTGACCCCATTGCCAGTCCACTCCTGGCCCCAAGCCCTTCATTATTATTATTATTATTATTATTATTATTATTATTATTAAAGGGCTTTAAATCTCCCCATCTGCCACTAAACATCCCGAAATGTATTTATGGGTGTACCCCACCATGCCCCATTGAAGTGGTGTTCAATGATTTCTACCATGGTTTGGACACAGTGCTTACAAACGTACCATTTTAATCTATGTGACCAACATTTCCTTTGGTAGAACAACCACTCCCCCTGGAAAGTGGTCTTTAAATCCTGCCACATTTCGACCAATATTACCAGATTCATGGGCATGAACATGTACCACATACCACAACATTTCCCGAATGGGCTTTGGTGGCAGACAACCGAGGCCTCTGTCAACGGTACCTAATACAGTTGTTGGGAGGCAGCTTGCTGCTCAGTGACCGTGTGCTGGTGGCAGGTCGTGGTTCTGGTTGTTGCGAAAACCGTCTATCCTCTGCATATCTGAAAACGTCACCCCATAGCGCCAAAGCCAGCAACGCGTGGCGGCCAGCGCAACAGATGCTTTCTGTACTTGAAATCTGTGTAACCTGGAGACCACAGTTCGAATCCCGCTTGCCCCTTTCCATGAAACTGTCTGACCCCTGTCCACGATGTTTTCCTCTGCCCCCTTCCCTGTATGCACAAAGAATAGAGATCTTTTACAAAAGGACCGACCTATGACGTTAAGGCTATCTTAAAATAAGCCAACGTTGTCAGGTGGCATGCTCGAAATAGACCACAAAAAGCACACGTACTGGATGTTCCCGAGTGACTCTTAACTCCCTCATTAGGCATGTGCACAGGCCTCCCAAAGTTTATGATCAGACACTCTCTCCCCATGTGGCCACGAAATTGCTTCCTCGCCGTTCGCACCGTCCTGCAGACATCTTGGCAATGCGCTCGGTTGAGAGTTCCGTTTTAGCAGGAAGAGGCCCGCCAAAACATGCATATTCATTCTTGAAGCCGCTCCAACCAGTCAATCAACTCTGGCCCTGATTACACCTTATAATACATGGATCCAGCTGAAATTGGCTGCTGAAAACCTCTCTCTTTTTGAGACGTATCAACACCCCGGGCTTAGGAACACCTGTGCAGGCCTGTGGTAAATGTGGGTATATGCGGCAATGCCACTGCATATTAAGGATCCTGTACAGCTGCTGTGCATTGGCCTAAGATAACATTCTGCCTGTACTGGGATCTGATATGAGTGGACCAAGCGACAGAAGTACAACATTTATATGATCAAATTGTGAAGTATTTCTATTGACCTAGGTCTGACGCATCACTTGCCACATCACAACGCCAACATCTTTTTATTAGGAAATGTGGTCCCATGCACTATAGAATGCAGCTATGGCTATGCAAATCCGGTCTAGCAGCCCGCATAGCTGTCCACGTTGAAACCGCCGACGTGCCTCAACACCTCTGCCATTAGTGTACAGTGACAAGCTACGTAAAATGTCGGTCTAGCTGGACACACAAAAAGGCTCCTGCACTAGCACTCTATCCTAAACCACCAACAGCACCCGCCCACGTGCCCTATGGGCTGCTTACTGGAGTCTAGCCAGCCCTCTTAAGCCCTAACCTGGCAGAATGCACATACGCATCTTAAAGTTAACTCTTAGAATCTCCCATACATGGACTTCGATTCCCTAGGGTGTTCCAACCACGAAGCGCATTGAGGCTATACAAACGGGCAAAGGGCGCTATATAAATGACAAATACATTACAATATAAAGAGAAAAGGCCTGCTAGAGAGATACAGAGGTATAGCCAGGATCGCCTTACAAGTGGGGCCTGAAGCTAATGTAGTTGGGCCCACTGCGGTGACATTAACATCTGTAAATTCCCACACAGTGCGGCTAAGTGGGCATTTAAAGATTTGCGGTAGGGTAGGCCCTGCACGCTCAGGCCATACCCTGTCTACGTATATGTGAATAATGTATAATGCTTAAATTCTAACACCGAGTATGCTCGTCCTTTTTTGCCTAGGAATGCATAATGGCCAATGTTTTGAAAAAGTCTGTGATCTGTCCATTGTTTTTTAGCAGGGCTAAATGCTGGAGTTTGGCTAAGCACCACCAGTTTTTTCAGTCAGGGGAACTAAGTAGGGTGACCAGACGTCCTGGTTTTTCCGGGACTGTCCCGGTTTTTGCTGCTCTGTCCCCCTTTCTCAAGATTATGTTCCCATTGGAAACTGCAGTGGTCCCGGTTTTTGGTAGTGTGTCTTCATAGCTGGCAGGCATAGCTCGCAAAGAAGAAATGCTGCATTTTACAAATTAAGATAGTGTTCGTTTGTTAGAAATTGATTATAAAATGTGTTTATTTTAACAGTAACACTGAAACCGCCTCTCCTCCAAACGCTACTTAAGTGTAGTGCCTTGACAGTGCCACTTTCAAGAGTTAGTCCTACTTTTATGTTAGTTGCCCTGTCCCGGTTTTTTACTTTTTAAATCTGGTCACCCTAGAACTAAGGCCAGGAGAGATAGAGTCTCATTACAAGGTTTCTGGTCCGGACACAACGGTACCGGTAAGCTTACTGTTACCATTGGGTCTGGACCGGCAAACTCATGGTTGTGCCGCGAGTGCCTTTCATTCCGCCAGGTCTGCCCAGGCGGAATGAAAGGAACCCGCGAGCACTGCATGCCTGTAGCACCGGCACCGTTTGGAGCGGTGCCGGTGCTACAGGCATCCTCATTCTCATTGAACCCTATGGGGCTGAAATGGGAATGAGGATATACCGGCAAGGGCCCCCGCAAAAGGGCAATTACCGGGTCCAGTGGGGGCCAGAATGCCCCAGTAATTGCTCATTCGCGGGTGTCGGATTTCCATGTCGGTATGGAGGTAGCCTTGCCAATTTTACCGGTAAGCATACCTCCAACCTCGTAATGAGGCCCATAGTCATTTGCCCAGGATTACAACATTTCATCATGTAAGTCAAAGGCAGGATTCACACTCAGAACTTCATTGTTTTTGAGAAAGGAATCAAAAAAAAGAATATATATTTTTTATTTGTATCTGGTTACAACAACCTTTTACAACAAGATAAAACAAAATTAATTGTCTGAACTGACGACGTAACATTAAAAGAAAAAGAGAAGTATGCAAGCAAAATAACAGGCGAAATAACAGGCGAAATAACAAACTTCTTAGCATAACTCTCTACGACACATGGAATTTACAATAAAAGGAAAAAAGAGAGAAGAAAAGAAAGAAAAAGAAAATACAAAAGGTTCAAACATTAAAGATGTTTTCATAATAACAATAAAAGGCGAGAGGAGAGAATGAGAAAGAGCCAGAGACTTACAGTCAAAACCAAACGAACACACCCCTTCTAACACCTCTTTCTTCCCATCCTAGTATTGAAGCAGCCATTCTCAAGCGTATCAGACGTATGAAGTGTTGTCAAGCTATGATATTATTTCTTTCCAAAACCTGTGCCACAGCTATTATTAGCGCTGTCTCATATCCAGAGACCAATCTATCCCAGAGCATTTCAGAGAGAATCCCCTCTTCATTAACCACGAATCTTGCAAATAAAAGGAAATCAACATCATTGAGAAATTGGAGGTGTCGTCTTTGCAAAAGGCACATCCACACAACATACCTGGGAAGCACACGTTCAATTATCTGAGCATTAAACTTTCAGTTCTTGTATTTAGGTTTTTGTAGTCCCTTCTTGTAACAGCCTCATTATAAAGATGCCAGACTGAGATCTCCCATTGACCACATGGGATCCTTCCCAGAGAAAACCTGATAATGCTCTTGTTCTGCACAAATGGTTGCTCCAGTTGCATGACTTCTGACAGGTCTACATGCCCTAGCCATTAGAGGGCCCATGCTGGTTCCCGACTGCTCAGCACTCACCGCTCTGTTTTGGCAGCCTTTATAGGTACATGACACATCCAGGATTTGGCCTTGAGCTCAGGGTACCTCTGCTGTGTAGTGGGAGCTTCCAGATTAAACCCACTCCACCTTACACTATGTAGGCCGATGAATACATGAAATAGTTCACCAGGCTACAGCTTTAAAACAATTATTTAAGGATTAAAACATTTTCATATACAAACAAAATCATACTTTCCATTTTACTTCTATCAAACATGCTTCGAAGAGGTCAGGCGGGCAGAGGAACATTGTTTTGCATTTATTACAGCTGGCTAGGTGTTCCAGCTGAGGGCCGTGGAACAAAGATCACCTTTTGGTCAGGATGCTTCTTGGTGGGGTTGTCACTAACAAAATAACCCTTCCTAGGGCACACATCTGCAGTGGTCCAGCATTGAAGAGAGTTCAGACTAGAATATGGCTAGCGAGGGCCAATTCCAAAAGATGTGGTAGACAATACAGTGGTGAAATAAAAAAGAATAACAACTTAAACATTGGACACTATTCCGCTGAGTATACTTGGCTCTTTGAATAAGTGCTCATCATTTTAGTCATTTCCTTTTATCTCTTATCCCTTCCCCAAAGGTACCTTTTGGGGGCACTGGCAAACTTCCATTTTTTATCTATTTTCATGAGAATGGTGTTTTTTTGTAAAAACAAGACTAGATGATTTTTTGTGTAGAAGTACAGTTGTGCACTGTGTTTCATTCTAAACATATGTGAAAGGAGTTTTATTATCATTTTAGTACCAATTGTGCGCTCACAGTCCTTCAAAAAAGAAATAAATTCAGTTTCAGACTTAATTGTGGTGTTTAGATTAGGTTTATTCCTATGTTGTACAGATTCGTCGATTATTTTCCATACAATGGGCCTCATTCCGACCCTGGCGTTAACCAAGGCGCTATTAGCGCCTTGGTTGACGCCGTTATCTTTCCGACTCCGCCATGGTGAATGGCGGAATTACCGCCCCATTCCAAGGTTGGCGGGGTCGGTAATTCCCCATTCACCATGGGCCCTTCCCCATTCCCATTTTTGCCCCATAGGGCTCAATGGGAATGGGGAAGGTGCTAGTTACGGAACCGTAAATTACGGTGCCGTAATTAGCTCCAAGGTCCCTTTGCGGGTTGGTTTTTTAACGCCTGAAAAAAGCAGGTGTTAAGTTCCAACCCGCAAAGGGAACTCGGAATAGGGCGGTAAGGGTTTAACGGCACCGGTCTCGTTAACGGTGACCGTTAACCCTTACCGCCCGACTCGGAATGAGGCCCAATATCCTGTTATTCCAAAGATCAAAAATGGTCATACAAATTGATTGTATTTTTATAACATACAGTATCTTGTATTTCCTAAAGTCAAACAATGGTCTGTATTCGTTTTATACATTGTATAGTTTATACTATGGTTCATCAGGAGAGAAAAAGCTGTACATAAACAGAAAGATGGAAGAGGACACTTGGTTGTTAATAGCTGGAAGGTGAAATAAGGGTAATGGGCAGTATCTTATATTTTGATGTGGGTATTCACCCTTTGTTGTTGTTTAACCAAACTTGTTTGAAAAAGGTTTTGTCTTCCTTTAGAACTCAGCCATAGGACCCTGTCAGTGGATCCTCTGTGCAGTATTAGCCTGTGTGGGTGAATATAATGATGTGCTTTTAAGTTTAAGTTTAAGATTTAGAAAGTTAAGACACATGCTCATTGTTCTAACCAATAGTTGTAGTTCTTAAAAAGAGGAGAGCTTTATATGTTAAGCTATTAAGAGAAAGAAAATGATGCATTCCAAACATTTGAGTTCAGCTTAAAGTTAAATGCTGTTTTGTAGGCATTTCTTCTCTACAGAGAAGTTAGATAAAGCTGCAGATATTTGTTATATCTAACTTACCTATTATGGCTTTTTTCCTGTTCTTTTAAGTGGAGCAAGGAGATAGGCTTTCGCCCTCACAGCGCCAGGATTAGCGTTGTGTTGTTTCGCTGAAAGACTTCCGGTTTTATAGTCAGAAGTTAATCACGTGATGACATTCTACGACATCATCACGTGATAATGCGTCCGGCGGTCATCTTGGATTTTATCTTTGCCGCGATTTTCTATGGGTGACCTTCTAGAAACAAGAAGGATAAACCGGTATGTTTTTTAGTGGAGAGGTGTCTTGTAGTCATCTCAATGTTGTGTTTACTATAGCTTTGTACACTGAGTCTCAATGGTGTGCTGATAACTAATAAAATGACGGTTCTTTCTTATCTGAGAAGTAGCATGACAATAGTATAAGCACATTTTAGATTCTTGTTGGCACAACATTATAATGAAAATATCTTAGCATACACACTGTATTTTAACAATAGTGACATAAAGAACAAAAATAGACACTATTTGGGTTGTTGTTTGCATGACCAGATATATCTTAACATACAAAACATATTTTTAGCAATAGTGGCATTTCAAAAAAACGAAATATAAACACAATTTGGGTTGTTGTTTGCACGACACGAAATTGGAAGTGTATTGACATGGATAGTAGAACAGTGCCCTTGACCATGGTCTTAATGTTTGTTTTTATAACCAATGGGACATCTCATGGTCTGAGTTTAAACCTGAGTTGCATGTGTCCATGATGCAAATCCATTTAGCTTCTTTCCTGCAGAGGAGCAATTCTCTATTTCCCTCACGTTCTGGTAGTTTCACTTTCTCTAGTCCTAGGAATTTTATGTTTTTAATTTGTGTTGGTTGGTGTTACGAAATGAAGTGGATTGCTGTAGGGTATCTCAAATCTCTGTTTTTGATGGCTCTCAAGTGTTCCATGAGTCTTATTTTTAAAGTCCTAATGGTACTGCCTATGTGCATTACATTGTACACACAAATGATGCCATATATGACGTATTTGCTATTACAGTTAATACGCTGTTTTATTGTTTGTGTTTTCCCATTAGGCAAGAGTTGTTCCTTTATTCCATTCGAAATTTGTGGGCAGATTTTGCACTGTCCACAGTTGTAGGTTGATGTAGGTGCTGGCACATTCAGGATTGTACTTAGTTTGTTCTTTGGTTCTCCTGCTAGGTGACTTGGGCTGATGCGCTGTATAAGAGTCAGTGTTTTCCAAAATATTAGCGATGGATTTGCTTTAATGTGTTTGATTAATGTCTCATCTGTTTTTAGGATATTGTAGTGTTTAGTCAAAATCCTTTTAAGGACAAATACATCACTGCTATAGGTGGTGATAAAATTGGTTTTTGTTAATTTATTTTCCTTTCTTTGTTTACTGGTGAGTAGAGTATTCCTGGGAATTCGTGCGTCTCTCTGTATTGCTCGATCCAAAACGTCTTGTTCATATCCTCTTTGTCTGAATTTTTCTTTTAGTTCTTGAACATGTACCTGGAATTTTTCATCCGTACTGCAGTTTCTTTTAACTCTTAATATTTCCCCAGATAGAGGGCGCTAGAGAGCCGTCCAAGATGGCAGCCTCCCTGTGAGCTCCGTGTAGCTCCCCAAAGATCCTTAAAATAGCATTTTCCCTGGTGACCAGTTGAGCTGCTGTTGACACTCAGCGAGAGCTAAGGCCTTTCTGTGCACAACCCTGGAATTATTTCATCTGCCGCATGAGGTTTCGCCCATGAGCGACGGCCGGAGAAGAGTCTCACTCCTCTTCCTCCATCTGGGTGGCGGCGCGGTCTCGGTGGAGCTGTGGTGGGGCGGCTGTGCGGAAGGTAGCCGAGCACAGCGGTAACATCAAAAGGCGCCGGCCGTGCAGCGCCGGAGCTCCAGAGGCGCTAGGCGGAGCGGGGAAGCCGTGCGGCAGTGGTGTACAGCAGCGACCCCCCAGAGCGACAGCCGCGCTTCGCCGGAGCTCCTGGGAAGCGAGGAGGAGCCGGTTGCTGAGAAGCCGCGGAGTCCAGAGTGGGCCCAGAGGACCAGCGAGATCAAGCAAGAAAGCGGGAGACGGCGCCCAGGCCGCGGACCATACGCCAGCAGGAAGCCAGGTACGAGCGCGTTGTGCATCCCCTTGACCGCCAGCACCCGCGACAGGTCAGATTGGTCCCCCGGCTCTCTCCGCATGACAACATAACCTACAACCGCCGCGGTTCTGTGGGGCCCGGCGGCCACATACACAAAACGAACATAGATCAGTCCTGCATTGCCATCAACAGTGAGGGAGGCCAACTGCGGGGCGCCGGATCCACCCCTGGGTTGGCACTCCGGTCCATTGACTGGGGGGCCGGGGCACGTATCAGGAGCCTCACGAGTGAAAAGGTTTCTACAGGCCCGTGCATGCGGATATAAGCGCCACTCCACGGTGGGGCAACTAGTCAACTAAAAAGTATTCTGAATCGCAGCAGAAGCACCCACCTTCAACTGGTGACAGAGAAATTGCCCCAGAGCCCCTGCGAGGCCATAGCATTAGTTCTTGGCCATAAACTGTGCCGATCACTGCGGCTATCCCCGTGAATTGCTCAGGTGCTCATCAAGAGGTGTGTGTACCCAAGTGGCGACGTCGATACATCCTTAGACGTAACACGGAATTCCTCTCCAACTCCTCTCAGATACAATAGGGGAGGCAGAGGCGAAACCAAAACTTGCAGAGTGTGCGCCTAACCATGCGGCAAGGAATCCCCGGCAAGCCAGCCACAAACACACCCAGCAGACTCTTGGCTGGTTCTCCTGAGCCCACCCTGTGTCGCATTCTTGGTGCTTCAACGCTCACTTTCATCACGATCATGGGGAAAACTGATAGATCACAGAGAAAACTGAACTTTGAGGGCTGCTCCTCCGTCAAAGCGTCCTCTTCCAACAGTGGATCGCAATCACCTAACCCAAGACTGCCCCACGAAGAAGTGGAGACGCAAGACTTTGACATCGGAGAAATTCTGTTAGACCTCAAAGCAGGGATATGGAGCTTGGGGAGCAAACTAGACTCGCTTCCCTCCAAAGTAGACCAGCTCCAACATCGGTTGGATAAACATGCTGACAGGCTAGACACTGTTGAACAGAGGGTTTCTGACCTTGATGATGGGACAACGGCCTTAACCTCCAGGGTATCCCTACTGGAGGTGCAAATGAAGGCCGTGAGCACCAAAAACGAGGACTTGGAGGGCCGCTCACGGCGTAATAACATAAGGATCGTCGGAATCAGAGAGCACCAACCCACTCTAAAAATGGAGGAATATGTGGAGAAAATTTGCATAGACCTGTTCGGCTCAGAGATCCTCTCAAAGTGCTTTGTTGTCGAAAGAGCCCATAGGGTTCCTAATGCGAAACCCATTCCCGGAGCAAACCCCCGACCCATCATTGCGAAGCTACTTAATTACAAGGACCGGGATGCCATTCTCAGAGCAGCCAGAGTCAAAGGAGAGCTCCAATACGAGGGTGATAAGATTAAATTTTTTTCCAGATTTCTCCCAAGCAGTCCAGGCGCAAAGGAGAACTTTCACGGCCGTGAAACGAAGATTGCAAGAAAACCAAATTCAATACTCCATGCTTTTCCCGGCGAAACTTCGCCTCCAACACGAAGGTAAAACGCAGTTCTTCAACACACCAGAAGAGACCAATGATAATTTGGACTGCGCCGGCTGCAGGCCTGCCCCAAACAACGGAAACCCGCAGAGGGGAAATAGACCGAGGAGAGATCCGCCATAAAGATCCACTTTGTAATTGTCGCAAAATGAAAGACGCCTCAGCAACACTCACACAACTGTTTTATCACCACGGACCGAAATTCGTAACGAAGGTTGGGAGCCAGCCCCCTCTTGGAGGGCCACCGGCGCCCCTAGCACTGCAATTTTGACTGTTCTTTTTATAAGGGACTGTTCTTTGTGGGCCAGTTGGGGGTTGCCCACACAAGGGTGGGAATCCAGTTCTGCCAAGCCACTACCTACCCCTCACCCTCATTCCACAACAATCACCTGGTTCATTGTCACTCCAACACAAGCCGGGCCCTCCGGCCACCTCCAGATTACAAGAATCTAGTCACTTCCTCTGGTCCTGAAGGATTGGAACTTAATTAACTTTCCAGATGGCAGGAATAACACTTAAAATCGCCACCTGGAACATCCGAGGTGGTAACCATCCAGGGAAGACTAGGCGAATCCTCCATTATCTCCGACGTCACAAGATCAACATTGCTATTTTACAAGAAACTCATCTCCTGCCTTCATCAGAACAACTTTGGGCCAAATCATGGGGTTGTCACAGGTACTTTTCATCATATTCGTCGTATGCTAGAGGTGTTGCAATTTTAATCGACAGGAAAACAAACTTTAGTCTCATTAACTCAGTAAAGGACTCAGAGGGAAGAGCCCTGCTGGTGAGAGGGTTGATCTCAGGGAAAGAGGTAGCAATAGTAAACTCACATGCATCAAATACAGATGGACCCAACAACTTTAACTAGGTCATGACCCAGCTGGGGGAGATCAACGCAGCAACCATTATATGGGGAGCGGACCTTAACACGCCAATTGACCCCAATCTCGACAAGTCCCATAATACTACGGGACACCCCTCCAAAGCCAGCGCCCAAGTCCGGGAGATTTGCCATATTTTTGAGTTGTCTGACACATGGAGGCGTCACAATCGAGACGCAAGAGAGTACACCTTTCATTCTGCTGTTCACAATACTAGTTCCCGGATTGATTACATTCTGGAATCCACTCACTGCCCTTTTAACTGGGGGGAAAGCCAAATTTTACCACGTTCCTTCTCTGACCATTCAATGGTCACACTGGAAGTCACCCTTTCAGGCACCACAAACCCTGGGTTCCGATGGAGATTCAAGCCCGGATCACTCAACGACACCGTCTTTGTGGATGAACTTCGCAAGGAACTAATATCCTTTATAGAAATAAACCAAGACTCTGTCGCCTCGGCCAGCATCATGTGGGAAACACTAAAATGTTACGTGCGAGGAGTATGCCTGGCCAAAGAAAATGGCATACTAAAACTGATCCGGAGAGACTTGGCCAGCAGTGAACAGCGCTTGAAAGAACTAGAGCTGAGAGCCTCCACTACCCAAGACTCACATGTTCAGGCCGAATTAAAGGAAGAACTGCTGAAGTTCAAGGAAATAGCTAAACGTGAAATAAAGTTCTTGAGCCGCAAACACCAGGTCCGCCAATATGGGGAAGGACAGAAACCAGGCGCTTTGTTAGCCCGTCTTCTATCAATAGACAAATCTCCGACCCAAGTGGAGTGTATCAAAGATGACCAAGGTCAACCAGTATATTCAGAGGAAAAAATTGCCAACGTATTTCGGGACTTCTATCAAGTTCTTTACAGTTCCAAAGGGGATTCAGATCCTGTATCTATACAAAAGTTCCTTGACGACACAGAGTTGTACTTGGTTGAAGCGGAGCTGCGTGAACCCATGAATGCTCCGATAACAGTAGAGGAAATTCTGGAGGCAATAAAATCCCTCCCAAATGCCAAGGCGCCTGGGCCTGATGGGCTCATCGGAGAGTTCTACAAGGCCCATTCAACCATCCTAGCCCCTCTTTTGCTCTGCGTTTTTGAAGAATCTTCACAGTGTGGATACCCCCCCCCCCCCACATCGCGTGAAGCTAATGTAATGGTGCTGCACAAAGCCGGCAAACCCCCAGATGAGTGTGCATCCTAGAGGCCAATCTGATTAATCTGGACAATAAAATTCTAGCTAAAATCCTCGCAGCACGGTTGCTTCCTCTTATGCCCGCACTTGTAATCGGTGATCAAGCTGGGTTTATCCCGGGGCGAAGCACAACCTACGGGATCAGAAGACTGTTTGGCGTCATAGAGGCCCTAAATCCAACACAACAGGCAATAGCAGTCCTTCTCGATGCCGAGAAGGCGTTTTATTCTGTTGAATGGCCATTTATGTTCACAACACTTACACAAATGGGCCTAGGCAAATTCTTTATCAAATTAGTGTCCTTGCTATACAGTGCCCCCCGCTCATATATCACACTCGGAAACTCCAGGTCCTTAGGCATAACACTAGAATGCGGAACAAGACAGGGTTGCCTGATTTCTGCCCTTATTTTTGCCCTCATTATGGAAACCTTGGCGTCGAGGCTTCGCGCCAACCATCTGACCCGAGGTCTTAAACTGGGTCCCCATAGATTAATTGTCTCCCTCTACGCTGACAACATCATGTTATTTGTCAGTGATCCCCAGGCCAATCTTAACCCGGTAATGCGCGAAGTCATAAAATGTGGGCGAATGTCAGGTCTCAAAACCAACCACTCAAAATCGGTAATCTTTCCCCTGACCTCAACCACAACTGAATTCGCAGCCGATTACGGTCTTAAATGGGAAACCTCAAAGGTTCGCTATCTGGGTATTTATATGTCACGTAATCATCATGAGATATATAGAGATCACTATGTCTGTGCACTAAATTCCTTGCAGGAACGAATTCACAGGTGGAAAACTCTGCTACTAACGATATGGGGAAGAACCTCTTTAACGAAAATGGTTGTCTTACCTAAACTTCTCTACTTATTCACGAACAATCCGCTGCTTGTCTCCAAATCCTTCTTCCAAAAAGTTAGGAGTCTAGTCCTAGAGTTGTTGTGGGCTGGGAAACCGGCACTCGTAGCGCACAGTACATTAACGTTGCCAATGTCGAATGGCGGATTAGCGCTTTCCGATATCGAGAAGTACTACTGGGCAGCCCAGGCTCAATTTATCAGTCATTGGTATACGGTCCACTTTGTTCGTCCTCACGTGCAGGTGAAGTGAGCCTTAGCTTCCCCCAACCTCCTGAGGGCTGTCATTATCAGCCATATCACGGTCCCATACAACACGCTAAACACGGCCCTATACACATACGCAATTTGGAAAAAAATAGCCAATAAGATTTTCCCCATTATTGCCAATTAAATTCATTCCTGGAATCCCCCTCACTAATGAGAAAGTGTTCCTTATATGGACAGACAAGGTTAACATTCACTCCTTTGGCGACTTCTTCCCCGGGAGTACCTTTTTGACTCCACAAATGGCCAAAGATAGAGGCGGTAACTCCTCTTTGGATGTGTTCATTTACTTTAGACTACGTCACACCCTTCAAAAGTTGTTTCCGTCCTTTCCCAATCAACCTCCCACATGGGACTTATTACACAATACAATTCAAGCGCAGGGGGAAGGAAGATTAGTGTTGCTACTATATAAGTCCCTCATAGTAGGCAGTGTGACACCCAAACCCATGGCGCAGCAAAAATGGGAATCAGCCATTCATGAATCGATATCAGACGGAGACTGGTCCTATATCCTCCGCCAAACGCAAAAAGTTGCAATAAACACACGGTATAAATTAATTCCCTTTAACTTCGTGCATCAGACATACTACACCCCTGTTAAGAGGAACAAACATCACCCAGAATTGTCGGCCCAATGCGACAGATGTGCGGCAGCCAACGCTGACTTCCTCCACCTAGCTTGGAACTGCCCGGGAATTCACAATTTCTGGTCCTCTGTTCTACAAATAACTGAAGACATCATAGGCGAAAAAGTGACCCCAACACCCCTTTGAGCCTTGCTGCGTCTTACGAAATACTTGCAGCCAGCATCTCGAAAACTTGCAGCTCTTCTCCTGGTGCTGGCACGTAGGAGAATCACAATGTCGTGGGGTCGTGGCCCACTCCCCAAGATTGAAGACTGGAAAAAAGACATTGGCCCTCATTACGACCCTGGCGTTGGACCATGGTGCTAATAGCACCATGGTCCATGCCGGTAACTTACCGACTCCGCCATGGCGGAATGGGGAATTACCGCCCCATTCCGAGGTTGGCTGGGCGGTAATTCCCCATGCCGCCATGGACCTTTCCCATTCCCATTTTTGCCCCATAGGGCTCAATGGCAATGGGGAAGGCGATAAGTACGGGGCCGCAAATTGCGGCCCCGTACTTAGCACCAAGGTCCCTTTGCAGGTTGGTTTTTAACACCTGCAAAAAGCAGGCGTTAAATTCTCCAAACCGCAAAGGGACCTCGTAATCAGGCGTTAAGGGTTTAACGGCGCCGCCACCTTTTACGGCGCCGTTAACCCCTTAACGCCTGGGTTGTAATGAGGGCCATTATATACTGTCATAACACTGAGTGCAAATTTATGACTCCTACCATTGCATGCTCGCCCCCCGGACATCTGGGGTCCGTACATAACTTATCTGCTAAAAAAGGCAGATCCCTCGGATTCCGATAACTATGCGAGCTAGAAGATGTGTAGTGGGGCTGAGATTCGTAAGGAGACACTGGATATTGGCGAACTGAAAATGTTGAAGGAACCCACAGAATCTTTCAAGGGTGAACTTGGGTGGGGGGGTTGGCTCGGCGGGGTTGGTTAAAGTTGGGTTTTGTTTTTCTTTCTAATGTTTCTCTGTTTGTTTTACTCTGTTTGCGCACCCAGGTGGTGCCTATGTATGGCGATCATATTGAAAAACCAAAATAAAGTTTAAAAAAGAAAAACTCTTAGTATTTCCCCATAGGGTATGTTCTTAATAATATGTTGGGCATGGTTACTATCTGCATGTAGCACGCTGTTGACAGCCGTTGGTTTTATGTATAGGTCTGTTAGTATCCTTTCCCCATCTGTATACCATTTCAGATATAAGAATTCCATTTAATTTGGACTGTTTTTTTCTGTCAATTTGATGTTGTAATTGTTGATGTTTAAGTGGTCAATATATTCCATTAGGTCTGTTTTAGACCCTTTCCAGATCAGGAGCAATAGATGATGTTATTCCATGTGAAAGGATGCCATTTGATAAGGGCAGGATAGCCCAAGCCTTTTTGATTTTTATTAATATAAAATGATGTGTGTACTTCTGCTTCTAAAAGGGAGGTTTGCTAACCAGACCCCCTTTCATAAGTGCTGCATGCCAACATTATAGTGCACTCATGTGCCTTTGTCAAAGCAGCCTCCTCATGTCCTCAGCACTATCACTTCAGTGGCACAAAGCAGGCTCAAAAAGGTCACATGTGCATGCCTGACAGGTGCTGAAGCACAACGTTTCGGCAAGAAGAGGTTTTATTTTAACTATCCGCACCTTCAATCTAAATTATAATAATTGTGTAATTGAATCAGTCTTTGCATGTACATCAGCAAATATAAGTGATGTCTGGGTTGACATGGTGGATGCTAGAATGACACAATTATAAAGACAAAGAACTGCAGCTATGACAGGACTGATGTGTATTATTGTCTGGTCTGACTGTCTCACTACAGCCATGTGTAGCAATGATCAGGATTCTGCCCCATTGGTTCTTCAGCAGGAAGTGCAACACCTTCCCTGAGGGCACAGGGACACTCCCCAGAAGGTCCCCTGGGAGCCGGTGCCTCAAAGGCATAACAGAGAGACATTCACAGCAGGGTGCTGACCACGGGAGCCCATTTGAAGTCAGCAGGCATGGGAGTGGTTGGAGTTATAGTAAGTTGAAGGTACAAATGGGCTTAGAAAATAGTCTCACCATCTTTTTTTCTTTTCCGACTCTTTTCCTCTTTCTGTCCCCTCTATTTCTTTCAGGAAAAGTACTCTGAGTGTGATTTCATAAGGCAATTTCCTTTAGGCAAGGTACTCTGAGTGTGCCATCATGAGGGGAAGGGCACTTGTGATGACAACAGGGATTGGACCTCTTACATCAGGCTTGCTTTGGACCAATCAATTCTATGCAGCAATTTGCATTTAAAAGAAAGGAGCAGGGTACCACTTCATTCTTCAATGTTGTCTTCCTTAGAGGTGAAGACAGAAGGCATACAAGGCAGAGGTGAGCCTTTTTTGCTAACCATCTTGAAGGAACAGCAGGCATGACTGCTGTTGGACCAAGGCCTCAAAGCAGGCTACACTGGAACCAGGAGCATATGAATTGGAGGGGGAAAGACCTTCTGTAGGTGCCAACCAGCTCTCTGAAGAGTGAGTACAGAACAAAATAACTCATCATGTCCTGGAGCCTCAGGATTGGGACTCCCAGAAAACCAGAAGTTCAGAAGCAGCTTGTAGCTGGTTCAACCATGCTCTACACCTATGAGTTGGCACAGGTCCCGCAGTACAGCTTTTGGCACTCAACATAAACTTCAAACTGGTGGCTCTATTTTGAGCCATCCTGACGCCATCTCGACCCATTGCTCTGGATTGTCTCACGTAACCTGACTCAATGCTTAACCTTTGTAGGATTAGAGGGCTGACAAAATATACTGGAAGCCATCAAGCTCACCATCATGAATGCCAACGCAACCCAACACAAGCCATCATCTTGGCATCAACTGGACCACTGCCCGAGCAGTTGGAAGACATCATCTTGCTATCTCAAATGCCGACTCGACTCTTCAGGAGCCTGAACTATATAACCAACTCAAAGCTGACCATCAGTGGGATCACATTGACTCGAAATGTCTTGACAGCAGCTAAAGTGCCAAGAAGCCCAGCTTGACGCTGTTGAGCACCCAAAGACAAGGTGACAATCTACTTACTTACCTGTAACTCTTGTTCTCCAGCATGGGTCTTCCATGGAGTCACATGCTCAGTAATATTCTTTGTTGTCAGGCTGGGAATCCTCGGTAACAAAGCAGTTTAGCTTTAAACAAAAAATTGCATGTCACTTGTATTGCTGTCACTTTGGGTCATAATGTCCCTGCCAATGACATCCATCCTCCTTAGCTCCTCAGTGGCCATCGTCAGATTTGATAACACATGAAAAGTTAGCAGTATTAACCAAGAAGAACCAAGAAGGGAAGGCAGAAGGGTTTGCATGTGCATCCATGTAAGACCCAGGCTGGAGAATAAAAGTTATAGGTAAGTAACTTGTTCCTTCTCCATCATGGAGTCTTACATGGATTCACATGCACATTATATACAATTACATAGCAGTACACTTAAACAACCACAGGGGTTGCAAGGTTCAACAGAAGCAATACACTTACACCTGGAACATACCCACCTCAAGCAAACAGGTTGTGAAGCATGGCTTGTCCGACATGAGACTTCCCTGCAATCCCTCTCAACACAGTAGAATTTCATGAAGGTGTGGGAAGACCTCCACGTAGCTGCTCTGCAGATATTCAACAGGGGAACAAAAGAGAGGAACACTGTAGTCGAAGCAATGGCTCTGGTGCAGTGGGCTTTCGGCCAGCCTGGCAATGGTCTATTGGCCAACTGATGATAATGCAAGATACAGCCAGAGAGCCACCTGGAGATCGAAGCCTTGGACAAGACCTTCCCATGTCCCACATGTCCAAAATTGATGAAAAGCTGAGAAGTCTTTCAAAAGTCCTTTGTCCATGCAACATAGAACTTTAAGTCATGCGCAATGTCCAGTGAAGGCAAAGTTCTTTCAGCAGGCGAAGAAGGGTTTGCAAAGAAAACTGGTAAAACCACAGGCTCATTCAAGTGAAAGTCTGATGGGATCTTTGGCATAAAGGAAGGATGAGTTCATAGGACCACTTTAGCTGAGTGGAACGACAAATATGGAGGCTTACAAGAGAGAGTTATTTCCCCAACCCGCCCTACAGAGTCAATAGCCACCAGGAAGGAGGTCTTCCACCTCTAGTGGGCCCAATGCATAGGTTCAAACAGGGGTCCCATCAGTTTTCACAGTACCACATTCATTTCCTGCGCAGGGACAATAGCCATCACTGGAGGGAACGTTCTGAAGAGGCCCTTGAGGAGCTCCTTAACAAGCCTGTGCGACCACAAAGAGCTTGACTAGAGCATGGGTTTACCGGGAAATTGCAGCCAGGTGTACATTGATGGATGCATGGGCAAGGCCAGACGTGGCCAGCTTGAGCATGTAAGGAAGAAGCTGTGGTGCAAATATGTGCAGCAGAGAAATTGTCTGACTGGCAACACAATGTAAAGCTCTTCCACTTGTTCTTGTAGCAGGTAGGAGTAGATGGAGCCCTGGCCCCCAGTAGGGCAGTATCATAGCTGGGATACCGCCCAACTTGTGATGAGGCCCACAGAGACTTCTGAACAAATTTGATATGCCTAAAGTGGAAGACTCATAGATTACCTGAAGAGTGACATTTCTGAAAGCGAGGTCAAAATCTCCATCAAGGGCCTAAAGACAAGAAAAGCCCCAGGTTCTGATGGCTTCATCGCCTGCTTTTACAATGAATTTGTAAAAACTCTGGAACCTCTTAATTAGTCTTTGGAGTAACGTATATTTCCCAACCATAGTGAAGGCACACATGACAATTGTATTTAAGAAAATGGCAAGAGACATTAATTAATTATAGATCAATCTAATAAATTAATTGTATTTGTATACTTAGATGCTAACAAAAATATGGCCAGATAGACGTGGAAGGTTAATCCAAGTCAGTTAGTACAAACACCAGACAGATACTTAACGTTGTCTATAACACAAGGGAACAAATGGACCACAGCCTACTGCCAAGCCATGAAGCATGAATGTCTTTTGACAATGTAAAATGGGCACACAGGTTGAATATCATGTCATGCATCAACCTGGGGATAGGATGCTGTGGGTGAATATGTAGATTATATGATGTGGCCTAGACCAGAGTGAACATGTTGGCCTCCTATCAGACAGATTATAACTAACTACAAAAGGCTCCACGCAGGGCAGACCACTACAACCGATCTTGTTCTCTTTTGCACTGTAATGACTCATGTTGTCCATTAGGAATTACAATTGTATTCATATAGTCCAAGTAGGCGACATGGAAAGCAAAGTCCTCCGATTCTCATATTACACAACGCTTAAGTGATCGAATACATTGGTCCAAATTTAGCATGATGTCAATATCCCTAATGGCAAACAAGAATGCATTTGCTGTTATCCCCCTGAAATGGTAGACAAAGGAGCCGAAATACCTCAGGAATCAGATTCCGCAAAACACTTGAACATAATATGGAATAACGAAGCGTGGAGTAAGGGGTGGACATTGCAAGATGGCTGAAACTGAATTTGAGCATTTGACCCATGATAAATCCAGTCAAAATAAACATTCTGCCGTGAATCGTATTACTCTTTAGCTCAATCTGAGTTCAACTAGAGTCATGAGACTTTCACGCTCGGAAAAGAAACCCCAAAATAATTTCTTATATTATGTACAAATGTATTTATCAAACCATATTTAAATTCTACTTTAGCATTGCATTTTCTTTACATGTGTCCTTGCAAAAAGTTTGAGCCTATTAATCTTGTCTTTGCACTATGGGTTTTAGTAACATGGCTGTTTCTTGGCATTTCTTTTTTACATGGAATTTAAATGTGAAACCTCATTTTGTTACTGTATACAAACAAAATGTTTATTTTTCTCACTGTTGATTCTGTACTTCTTCAATATTCAGAAGCTATGGCAACAATTCAGCTCTACCTGAACAAGCCCGAATATTCAGAAGAGGAAATCCTTGAAAGAGAAGGCAGTCAAGACAATGGGGAATCAGATGAAAGTAGTGACGATCAATCACCAGAGCCTGAACCCAGTCGCATGTAAAACATTTCCACCTTGTGTGCCCTCCATCATTTTGATGTTATGCCAACTGTGTTGGAGAACTGCTGTTGCAGAGAAAACAATGTCTGCTTGGCCTATATTGTCGAAGAAGACACACCATCCTTATAAGTTACCGAGCTGCATGACTTCAGGGCTGCCTGCATTACAAGATCTGTGTTGCGAATGATGAAGGTCCTTATGCACAAACTTCGAGCTACAGTTTGGTTGGGTTCATTCAAGTAATCTATTTCTGTATCTCTTACACAGGTGGTACAGGCTTTTAGCCAATCGTGTGTTTACATGGTGGATTCATGGAAGACTGGGATTCAACGAGTAATACCTGACTGTGTGGTTCGAGCCATTCATGAGAAATTCCCCAGTGACTTCGGACAATACCATGGATTTATAGAGACAGTACCTCGACCATAGCAGTGTAATTTGTAGTTTGTTATTGCCATCCACTTTAACAAACTAAATAAAAATAAATTTAAAAATTAGTTAAAATGTAAAGTTGTTAAAAAATGTTGGTAATTCCACAACACGTCGAAACATCTAAGAAGATTGTGAAAGATCAGTGTGCTTTAACCAGTTTACTGGCCTATTGCGCGCCCCTCACACCCATTCATCCCCCCTCCAATATCAATGGCAGTTCGTACCTGTGGCTGTGCACTTGCCAGGGGTCTAGGTGCATGGGAACGCTAAAGGTGCTGAATACCATGTAAACTTCAAAGAGTTCTTTGACACATGGACCATTGGCTGCTTGGCCACCAAAGCCCCATTGTCTCCAGACTCCCCTTTGAAGACCCCGTCCCTGCAATGTACATATCTCTGAGTCCTTTGACTATGTTCTGGGCCGATTGTGCTTTCCTCATCCACATCCATTCCCCTCCGGAATCAATGGCAGTTCGTACCTGGGGCCGTGTGCTTGCAAGCGGGGTACACTGGCAGGATTGAAGAGGTCAAACAGCGCAGGCAGTTTACTCCCTTGATACCGCACCAGACGGCTGAGAGGGAGGAGGAATATGTACGCTATTGGGGTGAAATATCCTGTGTAGATGATTGACAACTTGGGACAGTGCAAAGGTGGCTTTAGGTGGTATTAAAATGGACACTGAATGGGTTATGTGCTGGGACGGCAAAGTTGTGAGTCTAAAGTTGGGGGTTTGGGGGAGGGTGGTGAGGGATTTGTTTACTCATTTGTGTGTTTGGTATTTTGAAATAATAAAGAAAGTTTGAAAAATAAAAACATTTAAAAAAACATTGTCCTAGGGGCCTGGTGGGTGTGAACAAACATGCCAGAGATTCACATGCACATCAACTTCTTTAAGCCTTTATAAACACTGTGGAAGTCACCAAGAAAAATTCTCTGAAATCGACAACCAATATCGCCATCTATCCACTTTTTACCTTGCTCGCTGAATCGGCTCATCTGTTCTTCTAAGTAACGGTTAGTCAACTTTTTCTATTGGTTTCTGTAGTATCCACTTTCCCTGCTTGGCCACTTTCTATTGCTTTATACTCAATTCTCATTTTAATGTATTAAAAAAAAAAGTCTACACCATGTCAACCGTCCTATGAATTTTTTTCTTTGTAATTAGCACATAACATTACATAGTATTGTTTCCAAATGTAATCTTTCATAGTGCATGTTTTCAATGCATGCTTGCTTTCGGTGGCATTTTTTTAAATGTAAAACCTTTTTACTATCTAGCAATCTGATATTTGATTTACTCACTGTTATACTTTTTGATAATATTATTTATTTATATTGTTTTAACAGATCAAAAGGGCAATGCCTTCATGTGTCGTTTTGGGTTGCCCTAATATCAGCCATGCCAAAAGTCATAGTAGAGTCCTGCATGTATTTTCAACGGATTTACATTTAATAAGAACGTGGCTATTGAACTGCAGATTTCCAGTGTCCAAGATTGAAAGCAGAGTCAAGAATGTCTTGGATGATGTGAGGGGCACTCAGTCCTGCATCTGCAGCATGCACTTTTCAGAAGAGATGTACAAACCATCAAAGTACACTAAAAAGTGTAACCCTAGACTCCTTCGCAAATTACTTCCCAATGCGGTTCCAACTGAATTTCATTACACGCTGACCAAGCTGAATAGTGGACAATTAATTTTTGTTAATGTATTTTACTATTTTCTACATTTGTCTGCATAATAAGTCTTCTAAACGATCACTCAACATATTGAAACAGTCTGTCAACAGGTAAGATAATGAACGGTTTTGAGTTTTTTGGGTGAATATTTCCATTCATATTTTATTTTGTGACACAATGTACTGTGGTTTATACATTTTTTTACTTTATATTACTTTGTATTTCCCTACTTTTGGATACACTGATAGTTCAGCGCAATGGGAGCCTTTCCAAACACTTATATTGCGTCATTTAAAAATAGGTTGTTTTGTTGAATGTGGTAATTACCATGGGCCTCATTACGAGGTGGGCGGTAAGGGATTACCGGCACCGGTAAGGGCACCGTTGCTGGTAATCCCTTACCGCCCTACTAATAGTTCCCTTTGCGGGTCCTCCCTTAACACCTGATTTTCCCAGGCGTTGAGGACGGGACCCGCAAAAGGACTCCAGAGCTAATAACGGTACGGCAATTCGCAGTAACGTTATTAGCACCTTCCCCATTCCCATTGAGCCCTATGGGGGCTCAAATGGGAATGGGGAATGGCTCTGGTGAATGGGGAATTACCGGTCCCGCCGACCTTGGAATGGACCGGTAATTGCTCCATTCACCAGGCCGGAGTCGGAAGGGTTTTGGAGGCAGCCCTGGCGCTAATCAGACGATTAACCATATCTTTTTACACATTTTAACTGATATTGTATCAACAATCATCAAATCAACTTTCTCAAGATATACTTTGTGAGATCTAACAATGTAAAAATTTATGTTGAATATTAATATGTTCTAATGGTTTCCATGGTTAGAGCAAATTGCATGGTTTATACATTCTCAAAATGTTGTTTTTCAGCTTGATCTTGTGCTTGGCAAATCAAAATGGACTGGTTCAAGGAAAAGTAGGAAAACAAGGGTAAATAACAACAAGTATCTGTTTTAAAATAAGTCCTTTAGGAGTTATTTCATTGATGTTACATTTTGAGGTTGTAATTCATACATTCTGTATGTGTACTGTAAATGTTTTCATCAATTAGAGGCCTAGGAAGAAGAGCAGCATAAAGAATCAGACAAAAACACAAACTAATGATGTCGCTTGCCAAACCCATGCCACTTTGGAGCAGCTACATTTTGAGGCTCACAATGGTCCTCTTATGATTCAAAATTGTGATTCAGATGTCCAGTGGCCGGAAATTGAATGGAATGTCAGCAGTGACCCATGGAAAGAAATCATGGATGATTGTTACTGCAAAAAAAGTCACCCAGAAGAGACAGACAACACAGAAGATGTTTCTGAATTGCTTGCAGAACCGCCCACACAATCCACACCCTCTCAACAATGTCAATCTGAGAAAGAGACAATGTTCCCTGTTTCAATACATGTGGAAAATCCGGAAATATCACAGACAGAAAAACTTAAGCATCTTCGCAACTGATAGATGATTGTGCTTGGGATATGGACTTCACTCTTGCAAATGTGGAGGACTTATCCACCACAATGGTATCACAAACCACTGTACTGCAGGATAATTGGCTATTAAGGGAGCCAGAAAACGTATTCGAATGCTGCCTAATCGAGCTTATGAAAATGATCAAATGTGATCATAAATTACATAGGAGGATTTGTAGAGAGCCATTGGTGAAGTTTACTTGTGTAGTCAAAGGCACCAACCTGAATATCAAGGGTAGCTGTGTACACCACCATAACACATTTTCATAGTCTGCTCAACCGATACTTGGAAAGGTGCCTGCTGGAAATGTACTGTGGTCATCTGCTTTGTTGCTTAGTGGATCAATGTTCAGTAACATTTCAAGTTTCTGTAAATTTGTGCAACTTGAGTTCCTTGCAAAAACCCAATACTACAAATATCAGAAGAATGTCTTGTTCCCTGCTATTAGCCATTCATGGACATTCAAACAGATATCAATTGGCAATGCTCTCGCTGGGAAAAGGCTCTAGCTTGCTGGTGATGGACAATTGGACAGTCCTGGTTTTTCTGCTAAATACTGCACTTACCACTTCCAAGATATGGAATCCAAAACAAAGTGAGTTCAGTCGTCGTTCAAGTGTCTGAATGTACATCTTCTGTTGCCATGGAAAAATATGATTTCATTAAATCCATTGAACCTTTGCAATCCAGATGACTGCAAATAGACCTGATAGTCACTGAAAGGCACATAGGAATAGCCAAGGCTATGCAAGAGCAGTTTCCAAACATAAAGCATCAATATGATATATGGCACGTCGCTAAATCAATTTCTATGAAAATTACAGCTGCTGGTAAAGGAAAGGCTGCACAAAACATTTTAAATTGGTCACTGTCTATCAGCAACCATCTTTGGTGGAGCTCAAAAGCGAGTGATAGATCTGTAGATATTCTGTTTCAAAAATCGCATTCAATGATGCACCATTGTTCAAACATATACTCTTGGGAAGATAATGAAACATTTCCACAAATGTGCACATGGACCATTGAGCAAGGAGCAGGAGCATTAGAAAAGGTGGTTGATGCCACCCACCTCTCCTCACACAGCACTTGAGAAGACTGTGTAGGACAAACGCTTTCAAGAGACTTAAGGGCACTCACTGAATTCTGTCACACTGGAGATGTGGATGTGTTGCACAATATGTGCCTAAAGTACAGGCCTAAAAGGTTGCATTTTGGCATAGAGGGCATGGAGGTCAGAAGAAGACTGGCAGTATTTTTGCACAATGAGAACATTGGTAGCAAACAAGAAAAAACTTTTAACAAAGCCAGTGTCAAGCTTTTGCAAAATGGTTGGAAACTGTTTTGATTGTACAAACAATGGAATAGTATATGACTTGTAATGCAATTGTTCAATAATTATTATTTAATTAATTGTGAAGTTATGTAGATAGGCATTCATATTTCTACTTTTCTTTGCTTTTTGTATTTGTTACCCTCAATATAAATGATTTATATCACTATAAATGTCAGTCTGATTATTTCAAGTATGTGACTTTCTTTCAAAGTCATTGAAGTGTTTTTGTATAAATTACAAGAGACGTATGCTTTTTTATTCTCAAACAATTTATAAATAGTCTCTGCAAATCATTTATTATGAGAAATAGAACATCCACAGAAAGTAATGCAATCACACACTTGAATATTTTAAATACAACAGCTGCAAGAAGGTCTAATAAAATTGTTAGAATGTATCTTACACAAAGGACATGGATTGACGAAACAATAATAATACTTGTGTTCACAAGGAGTTGCATTGGCTTGCAAGTCAAGGATACATATTTTTCAATGGCCACTCAATCTAATGAACCGACATTCATGATTTATTCCTCTATATCATTTACCCTATTTTACATACACAAGACCATATGGTTATCTTCCATTGCAACATATCCTTGTTGCCGCTTTATCCTTCGATTACTCACAATAAAATATCAAACCCATGTTACCATTTTGCGCCATCCATTCACTCTTTACTGACTTCCCTCCACTTACCAGGCAAGAAACCCCTTTCATTTGCCCACATTTCCCATTGTGTATTTGCTTGTTTATATCCCCGTTCCATTGCCCTGGTTCACATGTACATGCCAGATCACATTTATTTGCCATTAATGTTAGGCAAGACACGAGAAGAAGTTGTGGTCAGGCTGTTGATGGTAATTGCAGGTATGGAGACTGCTCATGGACAACACAGTGAAAGACATTGGGCCTCATTATAAGTTTACTGGTCCGGTAGTAACGATGCCGGTAAGCTACCAGTGCCGTTAGTACCGGTCCCACAAACTACGAGTTGTGCTCGCAGGTGCCTTTCTGCCTGCCAGGTCTGACCTGGCGGGAAGAGCGGCACACACGAGCACAACTCGTCGGATGCACCGACACCATCATTCATGAATGGTGCAGGTGCATCCGACCTTCCCATTCCCATTGAGCCCACTTGGGCTCAATGGGAATGGGGACTAATGAATACTGGCACCCGGCAACGGGGATGGACCAGGTCCGCCGGGGTCGGAATGTCCACGTATGTCCCCATTGCCGGTAATTTCACGAGTTTGGCGGCAGCCGTGCCGGTTGTACCGCCAAACTCGTAATGAGGCCCATTGAGTGGACTTGACTTTTATTTTGCAGACATATTGCACTTTCTTGTAAGGTTTGCTGCATATTTCAATACATATAAGCAGAGGTAACTGTGTGGGGTGTCATACATGAATAAGGTGATTGAGATGGAGTAAGTCTGACCAATAATATGTATTTGTGTCGTGCATGAAGCAGAGGAGCTTTCCTTCAAAAGACTTATGTTTTCAGCAAGGGGTGAAAAGGATGGCATATCAGATGCAGTCATTCTTGCAGCCTTTCACAGGAAAAGCTTTAGGGGGCAATATTGTCTATGGTGTGCATACATTTGGACTACTAATGGTACTATTATAATAATGTGTAATGCCTGACTGTTACATCCTGTTGCACGTGTTATTGACCTGTGCACAAAAGTGAGCACCACAATCTACCATACTTGTATTATTCAGGGTTACTACTGGGAGTGCTACCAAACTATTTATTTGTAATGACCAAATGTTCACTAATCTCAGCATAAAACTGGAGCGCAAACATACAGAATGGAACCAAGGAAAAAGCATTTTAAGATATGGAGTCTACGCTGGCAAGTAGAAATCATGCTAAGTGAATGCAGATTGCAATAGACCAAAGATTTATGTGCCACAGTTTTAGCCAACATTGAAATAACGAGTGAAAGAATTTGTCACTTAAATGCATACTTTGCCAATGTGCACTATGAAAATGTGCCTGTGGCCTTTGATCAATTTCATCTTACTGTGGAGGCCCACATGTGGAGGACACCCAGGCGCACCTGCATCATGCATCAATGCACAAATCAAGATGATTGCTGGTATCGATCTACACAGAAGCCAGTAAGCCTCTTTCAAAACTGAACTCATTGTAGGCATGCTGGAAATTTCATGATATAATCTTTCTTTTTTTTTATTGTTTCTCATTGCACGTGTGGCCCTGGGTGCAACAATCCACCCATCCTGGTTTGAAATTGCCCCTTTGCCCCCGATGTCATCTCTATATATTAACCCACCACTTTTGATCGATCTATATCCATGTATCTGTATTTCATGCTGTAACCAGCTCTATATGTCCAGTATGATTACTGAACTGAGTTTGTGCATTTGTAATCTGCACTGAAGGTGGGTAGTGAATAGCTATTTAGCTAACATCAATACATACTTATCAGGTGTTGGGAACTAGGTGCAAAATAGGTTGCATAGTCCCAACGTTGAAAATTATTTAACCAACAGAATTGCTGAAGTGGTTGTATTGGGGTCAAAGTGCAAAACCTGTTTTCCTGATGTGTATTTGAATTCTGTTTTCTCCCGAGAAAAAAAAACGGGCCCACTTTGACCCAAAAACTGCCCCACACTATCATATTCTATGTATTTATTTATGCATATAGTGTGATATAGTTAAAAATAAACTTTTCAGACTTTGAATAAAATGATATTAAAATTCATTACAAATCACCTCAAGCCTAAAACCAATTATTTCAAAATATTATTAACACAAGCATAAAATAAAAATAAAAATCATTTCAAAGCACAATTTTCTCCTACAGATAAACAAGATGAGAAATTCATAGCAGCAATACACAGTAGAAGGGTTAGATAACAAACATTGCCATAAATACATAAAAACTTCATCTTCACTCCTTGTTGGGGTCGATATATTTGCAAAACAGAGTATTAGGTTTGTTCGACAATCTGTGGTATATAGCAAAGAAGCGCTCCAAAGTCTCTACATCATTGCCACATATCCTACAAAGTCTTTCTGCTATGCGCACCTTTCTTCTTGCCTCAAGAATATCCAATGTTGGAAATAAATCCAGTTTCATTTTAATTAATATATTCCGATAGGACCTCGAAGGGTGTATCATCAAGAAAAATTTAATGTCATTCAAAGCCTTCAAATCATACTGGAAGTGGGCTGACATGTTATATCCCATTAGATTTTCTATTCAAGATCCAGTCAGTAAGAAACACCTTTTTCTTAACCTTTAGAGGGGAGCAAAGCAATTCAGTAGCTGCTCAGCTGACTTCATTCAGCGCCTTTGTACACTGCCCTCCCAATCGTTCAAGACAGAGCAAAAGGCTGAGATTAGAATATTCGCCAAAGGGACAAAGAGTTCTCTGGTGGATCCAGAAAACAGCAGATCAAACACAATGAGCCCGGCCTATCCTTGATGTTGAGGAAGATGTGCCAAGGATGTGGCGAATAGCTGGCAGAAGGACACCATTTGGTAAGCCCAGAAACCTTCTCCATATCTTTCCCTCTACCCAATCCCAGTTTCCCATAACCAGATATGCCTCAGCCCCAAAGATCAATTTCAGGACTAATTTTTGGTGGTAATGAAGTAAAGTAGGAATTAAGGAGAATTTTCCAAATTTTCCATCGAGACAAGGCATTTGGGTGATTGCAGAGAGGACCAAAGACTCTGCCAAATTGGAAGTTGACTGAAGGCCCGGGTTAGGTGCCAGTGTTATACCAAAGTATTTAAACCTGTCAACCCTTTCCAATTTCTTTCTCGTAATGAACCATTTCTTGGCTTAGACGACTTCAATCTTCGATATTGCTAATCATTAACCACCAGAACATTTGATTTCTCTGGATTCAAGGTCAAGTCTAGATTTTGGCAGTACTCGTTGACAGCAGTAAGTGCATGCTGTAGACCTATTGAGGTATAATCAATAAGAACAATGTCATCTACAAACAAAACACGGATCACAATTTTGGTGGATTAATTTAGGTATCTTTAAGTGCCATATTAAAATCAGAAATGTAGAGGCGAAATAAAAAAGATGCTAACACATAGCCTTGGCGCAACAGGCCCCTCGCACATCCACGATCATACATTTCTTTCCATGGAGTATTTCTACAGACGCAATCGAAAGCCTTTGAGATGTCCAAGAAGATTTAGTTCTTTAGCCTGCTTAAAAAGTAGCTGCAAAATTAAGCAATTGGAGGCAGTGTTGACACCTATTTTAAAACCGGACTGAAAAGGATCAATGATATTCATGCTTTTGCCCAGATCAGGAGTTCTTTCAATAAAAGGCCGCTAAGCATTTTATAGGAGCAGTCTAAAAGTGAAATCGGTCTATAATTGTTTGGATCTGACCGATTTCCTTTTTTTAAAATAAAGACAACTGTAGCTTGCTTCCATGTCTTTGGAATAAAGTGCAAGTGCATAACCTTTAAAAACAAATCATATAGAATATTTGCCCATAGATCCGGATCTGTTTTAAAAGGGGCATTTGGAAAGCCATCCGGCCCAGGAGCTCTCATTGAATTAGCAGAGCATATAGCAGTCCTAACTGATAGGCAATCAATTGGCCAACCTTTCCAACACGTCAAACACCCCTCACAAAAACGCACACTCGGAACATTCATATAGTTAGAATCAGAACAATACAAGGTAGTGAAGTGCTCCTTCCACAGCTGTGCAGAAATAGGCTAACGCTGCAGATAGGTCTGAATCAAAGGCTTCTGGATCAATAACCAAAAATCAGTTGCAGACCTACGAGCCATGATACCAACCATTTTCTCAGCATCATTATTCCATTTGTTTATTCTATGCATTTTATGCCAGTTTCTGTATTGTTGCTTAACTTTCCTAATGATAGAAATACTTTCTGTGCCATCCTTCTTTAACAGTCTAATAGCTTTTCGCAAGACCTTTTTTAAATTCTGTGTATGTCTGTCAAACAAGTGAATAAAAGGCTTACTCAGAGTATTAACCTGGTTGATAAAGAGTATTGAGAACCCCTTCAAAATTGTTTGCCAAAAAAACAGCATAGTCATCAGGATGCAGGGCTACAAACCCATCTCAAATAAGTTTGTGTTCCATAACATTGTTAAATCTTATTGCTAGAGATGGCTTGCAGAGTAGACCATGATTCTGCTCCACCACCACCACACGAAGAGGAGGGGGGCCCAGGACTGACATATTTAGATCCCAATCCATGGTCAAAAATAAGGGGCGGGTGATCAGTACCCTTAAGGAACTTGTCAACCTGCGTTGATGCACAACGATTAAAAAGATCTTGGGAAATAAAGATGTAATCCAAGGTTGAAAATGTCACACCATTAGACCAGGTTGGGGTCGAGTGGAGGTCACCAAGTATATTACTGTTGACCAACATAAGACTCCAATCACTCATAGGCTCCCTAAATCTTATACCCATAGACTTAGCCTCAAATTGGCACTTGCTCTTACTGTTAAGGTTTTCTATATTCGAATCAAGACAATCAATGTTAAAATCACCCATGTTAATAACATGCACATTGTCAGACATAACAATTACAAGCATCGAGCATAGGTCTGAGATAAAAGCATCAACGTCATGTCCCTCAGGATTAAAGTAGACATTAATAATCACAAGGTATCTATAACTTTGATGTTTATGGTCCCTCCACCTAAGGTTCATCAGCAAAATATTCAGGTTATCGTCTAACAAGAAATCAAGAGTAACATATTTGTGGATCTTAATTGCACATATAAGGCCCCGTGTGGGTCATCCCTTTTGTCCCCTATTCGCAGGGACGTAGTACACCTCAAAACCATCCAACAATGGTTTATCGATGAGCCACGTTTGCTGAAGGCAAATTACATCAAATGTTGACCATAGATAATTTTTACTTAGCAGGTGCTGAAAGCCTTAGGTGTTCCATGAATAAAATTTTAAGGGTCTAGATGTATCGTTTCAATTTTGCATCAAGTTATGTTTGTTTTGCGAGGACCCTACAACAGAGGCCCATTCATAAGAAACCACCCTTTGGGTTGAACCAGCACACTTTCCCATCAAAGCCCCCTGATGGTCCTGAGATGTTATACCTTCCACTCTTATCAATAAGGGTTCCCTAATAATCAAAGGTGTGTTTGAGGGGATGCTACTGGGTACAGCTTCTCCTATTACACCTCCACCACCTCTTGCAAGTCATAGCCCAATATCTTGAATTGCAAGATCTCGTTTAGCACAATATTATGTGCCAACCTAGATGAAAACCCAATTTTGACCCTATCAATACTTCCACTTTCCACAAACTCAATATATAAAATATCAGAGGACGTGATCAGTTAAAGGTTTGGTAGGTCTTTGAAAAGAGCCAAGATACATTGTTGGTTTAAAGGAAAAAAACCTTGCAGACTAAATTTGCGCTCCAATATTAGACCTGGAACATTAATATGCGAGTCCAAGTTTGGTGTTTACTTGGGGTAATGGCGGGTTTGGCACACTGATGCTGTCCATCAATTTGGGCAGCACAAAGGGTACCCTTTTCCCTGCCTGCACATGTTTCTTAAGATGATTTTGACTCACTAACATTTTGGCAGAGTTATTTTATCAAGCATCTGACGCTTTTCTTCCAATGTTTGAAAAATTGGGAAGACATCCATGTTTCGGGGTATCTCTGTGATGCTCCTCGAGGCCAGCGATGAGCTAACCAAATCGAAAGAAACTGCCATTGGTGGTTGACAAAATGTCATACTACCTTCGAAGGGCCTCTCAACACAACCTCGCTTGTGTCGTTTCCCATCAACTGTTTGCTTTTACCTGCGCCATTCCTAACCTTACACTTAGAGGTTTGAACTCAGCATTCAACACACTCTAGTAGAGTGTGTTGTTAAAATACTATTATTAAAAGGGCTTTCTGGATGTATGTCGCACTTGCTTAAGTAGTTAAGTTATACTACCTTGGTTATTTACCAAGCTCTGACGTTTAGCTTTAGCTCCCCATTTAGTTTGGTTGTTTTTGTTTGTTTATTATTTTTACCAATCTTTTGAGGGATACTATTCAGACCCGAAGCCTGAGGTCCAACTCTAATTTGGTCATCTTTAAATGTAATTTATGCACTATTACTTAGTCGCACTTCCATTGGCCAGTCTATCTAGCTTGTTTTCTGACCATGGAGTATCTAGGCCACGCTGTTTTAAAATATGCAAACATTTACGAGAACCCTTTGAGCACTACTTAATTGTGTTCTTTAGGTTTTTTTTATTTCTTTTTCGTTTGCTGATTTGTCGACTTCACTACACGAAAGGCTATAGCTGGAAGATTCATACCTGAGCCAGAAGGACCCGGCAACCCAGTTTGACCTACCTCGAACATTTTCACCTTCTCAATGTCTTTACCAATATTAAAGGAACCAGGTTGGGTTTTCGTAATCCTACCTTCAGCCATTCCGTCCATCTTAGAATCACCCTTGATCACCTGGACAGCTTCCGGCGAGATAGCAACCCTATTTGAAGAGAAAACAGATCACGCTTCAAGAAGCCAAATGTCGGTTTTCTGGAAATCCCAATGTTTTGGAGACTCGCCATTTGACCTTGTCATGTCTGAAACTATCACTCCAGAGGGGAAAGTACCTGGGAGACTACGTTGTCGTAATCGATTCAAATACAGAGGAGGAATACTGGGAAAGACTAATGACGTATGACAAAATTGTTTGGACAATTGATGACCTGACATTTGTAGAACAGATTATGTTATCCAAACCTTCTTCTTCTTCTTCTTCTTCTTCTTCTTCTTCTTCTTCTTCTTCTTCTTCTTCTTCTTCTTCTTCTTCTTCTTCTTCTTCTTCTTCTTCTTCTTCTTCTTCTTCTTCTTCTTCTTCCTCCTGCACTGATAATTGTTAAGGAGCAACTAATAAAGTATGGACTAAAGAATGTTTTTGTTAACTGATGATTGGATACATGGATGTTTGTTAAAGGTTGAAATGTTTTTTTTTCAATTTAACCAATAAAAAAAAATATATATAATAAATAAATTAGACTATATCACTTTGCTTGTAGGCCTACAAGGTGCAGGCATATTTATAGGCCTAATAGTTGCCATAATAAAGCCTTTTAAAAAGGACATTTTCTCTGACAATTCCTTTAGTACCTGCCTTACTTCCTGCCTTTCGTAATGCAGCATATCATGCCCCTTGTCTATAGAGCCTAACAACCTAGATAAGACTGGGAAAGAAAAAATGTCAATGGGTGCCTCATCAGCAGGCACATTTGTTTGTTCCTGCTGGTGGGAACCATTTAGGTTACAAGTTACAGGAGAGTGATCCAAGGTTTACAAGTAGCAAGCTTAGTGATCTCTGGCATATCAGCATATAACATAGCCCTCTTAGGTGATGATTTGTTCGTTGGAGTCTTCGGAATGGGGAACAAATGAACGCTTTCCCTCCGGTCATAAGCTGGCAAACAGAGGGCTGCTGAGTCTAAAGAGAGACGCACATGTGTTGGCATTTCCCGTGACACAACCAGAGCCACAATAAGTGTCAGAAATCAAGTACTTGTGTTGAGAAAGGGCAAACTCCTCTGAATCTAGGTGCTCTAAGCAGCATGAATCCTCAGGAAGGGCAGCCAAGAGGAACAGGTTGCCTGATATTAGGTCAGATTTTGTGTCCAGGCTAGAGCCAAAGCCAAGGCACCCCCCTCAGACCCTAATACCACCTGTGAGGAAATGGGCTGTAGATTCTGAAAGTTCCAGGTTTTTATTGTCACCAATGTAACATCCAAATTTCATTTGGCGGCCGAGGCAGATGGTACTGCCACAGTCCTATTTGGTTTAGCAGACTCTAAATTGGACATAGCACTAGCACACACCATTTGTTTCTCTATCAACAGGCTGCAGCTTGGCATGCCCGTGCACAATACATAGGCCATTTTCCGTGGGTGAAAGAGGCATGACTCAGTGATAGAGGCTTGAACAACATAGGTCAACTCAAAGGCACTAGGCCCGCAGTCGTGTACAGTCGCAGAGTGGATACAAAAAAAGAAAAGAAGGTCCAGGCAAGATCTACCTACCAGGTCACTCTAGATACTTAAGCAGTCCAATTTGCCACTATCACATGCAGTAGAACAGCCCAAATCCGGTACCTTAGTAATCCCAGCCTGTGAGTGCAACCCTGTTCTTACTGCAAGATTATACTCTGGGCAATTTCATTGGAATGCTGCAGGTGACAATGACACAGATACCTCCGGCACTCGGCCAGCAAAGACTGCAGGACTGCTACTTGTTGCTACTCATCTGGTATTATGGTAATATGGTAAAGCCAATATTTCCAGAAGCCCATAAGCAGTAAGAAAAGAAAAGTAAGGCGCTTTTCTCTTGATGCCTGCCCCCACCGTGCCAATGTGCGGGGTGCCGTTTGGACTCACTGTACTGGCACAGAAGGTATTTGGGTCAGGGTATGGGTATTTGGGTCTAGGGAGACTAAAGGGGACAGAGCCAAAGGACCACCTCCCCTCCACCCAGCAAGTATCACTATGCCGGCTGGCCTATTGTCAGAGCGTTTCCCCCTCTGCTTTTCAGTCCATGCTTACCAACTATATGGGAGTTTATTTTTTTCCTTATCCTTCTCACTCCTTCTGACCCGATCCACTTGAGGGCATTAGGTGGGTCAGTAAGCAGGACAGTGAGCAGCTCAACTCCGTAGTTCACGCGCGCCTCGGTTATCGGTGGGCCACTTAATTCTACATCATCCAAGATGTACTCCAAGAAGCTACGAACAAGCTTTGAGCCGACTTCCTTCCTCTTCCTCCTGCTGTGTTAGAGGAAAGCACTGTTACCACTGCGTCAAGCCGCACTGCGTAAGCTCTATGCTGTCAGCACTCAGCACTCTCCCAGCTGCTTCCGACACATTAATGTATATGCTATTTTTGCCTTTTTTCAGGCATTGCCCTATTACTGTATATGGCAGTCCAAGCCTGTCTGCACCACACCTAGGCGCATTTGTGAAAGAATCCTTAAATGTTGTGGGACCAGGTGCGTTGATGCCATTAAAATGGAAGCACATATTTTGCTATGTGGTATACTTGAAAGATTTAATTGTGTTTCACCGCACAGCTTCCAATTAATATTGTTAATTTTTGTGGAATGTGTTGCCTAAAACTAAAACGAAACTCGCTGTAGGGTCTCATTGTTTTTTTTAAACCTTTTTTTATATGCATTTTCCACACAAAGCAAAACAAATAATAACTTAAACAACAACACACATCACATCTCCACTGGCACATTCGCTTGGAGTCTTCGATTCTCTGATTTGCTTGAGTCACAGCGAGGTCCCTTCATCCCCAGTCCATAATGCTTGTCTACTACTCTTGTGCTCCTCTCGGGTGCGTGGAGCCATCTTTCCCTTGGCTCCATTCATCTCCTATTCAACGAGCTCCCTCTGTCGGATGGTTAATCCTCGTCTGAGCCTCTAGGCACGCCTGTGCTATCTCTTCCTTCACCTCCGAACAGGTCTTGAACAAGGGTGTTCCATGCCAATAACTTAGCCCCACTGTCGCCTTCCCCCCTTTGCGTTGCTCTTGTCCACACTGTAGTTTTGGCTATCGGCCATTTTTGCAGGTCTGCCCACCACCTTTCTGCTGAAGGTCCTGTGCTTGTGTTCCACGCCATTGCTATGCAGCGTTTTGCCAATATTGTCATCAGGTCTTTCATTTTCATCAGGTGTGTTCTCTGCTTGCCCCCTCTCGGGAATAAGCCCAGTAGGTAAGACTCAGGTGTCCACGCCTGCATTTGTTTTCCGCCCATCAATGCTTTTTTTTTATAGTGTCCCAAACGTGCGTTATCCTCGGCATGACCAAAACATGTGCAGCATGTCTGCCAGCTCTGTCGCGCAGTGCAGGCAGCTCCGGGTCTGACTATGCCCCATTTTCAACATCCTCTTGGGTGTCACATATGCTCTGTGTATGAGTTAGAGCTGCATCTGCCTGAACCTGGTGTTCCTGGAGACTTTCTTTGCATACCAGACGACTCTGGTCCATTCCTCGTCCGAGAAGGGTTTCTGGAGCTCTTCCTCCCATTTAACTTGTGCTAGCAACCCTCTCGTGTTGTTGGCGCCTAATAGTTGTTCATAAAGTCTGGACACTGTGTGCCCCCCCTCCGAGATATCGTACAATGCATCTAGTGCCCCTCTTGCATTTTACGCCTCCGGTATGGTCTCCCATCTCTTCCTTATCGTTCAAACCATGTTGTTGTACGTTATGAATTGGCCATTATGTATACCCTGCTCTGTTACCAGGGTCTGAAAGTACACCCAGCGTCCATCTTGCCACAAATACCCTATCTGCGCCACCCCCTTGTCTTCCCACTGCATTCTATAAATTGCCAGATTCGTGATGCGGGCATCGACTAATCCCACTAAAGGTATTTGTCTGGAGCAGGGGTCCCTTATGCCTTGGATTTTCCACACTCTTTTCCACAGGTCCATGCCCAACTTTACCATGTTTGGGAGTGTTTTTGCAGAGGCTTTGTCAATCCATAGGACCTCCCTCAGGTAGTACTGCTTCACCGCCGGTTGCAAAAGTATTGAGTGTATAGATGCGTCTTCACCCAGCCACTGTACCACAAATTGAAGTTGGCCTGCCAAATACTATCTTTCAAAGTCTGGGATCCTAATGCCTCCCCCCATTCATAGTCATTTGCAGTGTATTCAGTGCCACCGTGTTTCTCCCTCCTCCCCACAGGAATTCCTGTGTACTGGCGTGTAGTTGTTTAAAGAAATACCCAGGGATATTGTAAGGAATGTTGGTGAACTAATACAGGAGATGGGGTAGCACCGTCATCTTCAACAAGACCGCCCTTCCTATCATTCCCAGCGTTAGCGTCTTCCAGAACCGCATAGCCTTCTCTGTATTGTCTAGGGCTGCCTGTGTATTAGCCTTGTGCTTTTCTTTGGTGTCATGGTAGATGTTCACTCCTAAATATCTGAAAGTGAGTGGGATCCATGTGAGGCCTAAGTCCGGCAACTGGGTTGGGGTCGCTCCTGTCTGGTCCGTCAGGGGGAACAGCAAGTATTTTCCCTTGTTGATAGTGATTCCTGAAAGCCTGCTGAATGCTCCCAGGGCTTCAAGCAGGTCTGGCAAATGTGTCCAGGCTTCTGGACATAGAGCAACAAGTCATCAGCATAAATTGATATTTGGTGTACTTCCCAAAGGGTCTCATTGTTATTTGTCCTTGAATCAACCGCATTAGCAATAGGAAAGAAACAATGGGCCTCATTACAAGTCCAGCGGTAACCCTGCCAGTGCTACTGGCGGGTTGCCGCCGGACTTGTAAGATTTACCAGTGCCTGGCTTGCCGGTAACACTGGGGGATTACAACCCTGGCATTCTGGAAAGTCAGGCACTGGTAAATTGTAATTCCCCATTCCCATTGAGTCCAATAGGACTCAATGGGAATGGGGAACACGGAAGCACTGGCACCGTTAATAATGGTGCCGGTGCTTCTGTTACGGCTTGCTTATCGTGGCCACTGTATCCGGCAAGGTCTGCCCTGTTGGGCACAGTGGGTCCGGCAGGCAAAACCATAGTGTGTTGGTCTGGAAACAAAGGTGCCAGTAGGCTTACTGGCTCCGTTGTTTCCGGACCGGCACACATGTAATGAGGCCCAGTGTAAAAGAATTGATAATATACACTATATTGAAAGCGGACATAGGAAGGTTATGTTTCTATTACAGAAATCTGTCTTTCGAATTGGTTGGTCATGCGACACGTAGAGAGAATGGAAACACGAGACATAATGTAAGCAAAGTTTTAAATAATATTTAGGCAAGTGAGGATGGCAAGTGTACTGTATGCTACACGATTAACAATACGACGGATGAATGTTCAATTTGACGCAAAGAATCCTGAGTGTTAGAGCCCTTTTGGAAGCACTCATGCAATGGGTGGGAGGCAGAATAACTCCAACACCAAATAATCAAACCAACACAGGAAGATGGCAAAGTGTTTTCTGTTTTAATATCAATTATCTAAAACAGGGAGTTACAACGGACATCAGCAGACGTCGCACAAGCATTCTCGAAGCATTTCATAAAAATTACACTTTTATAACAAAAAATCATCATACGTGATGTCATACTACGTGGCAAACTAAAATAAACCTATGAGGAGTTGTGATGGGAACATCTAAGTATACTTTCTATAAGGGGTTGGGTTGTGATTGGATATCTACTGTCAAGTGGACCATTTATGCCCACCTCTAGTGCAAGTTATTCTTCATTATTATTAAGTACACAGTGTATTATTGGTTCTCAAACTATAAGGCCCGTCGTTATATGGCCTTCTACAATTGGTTGGCACTCTCGTGCCAGTCTGGAACATTTGGCTCACTAGCAGCATGTAAGCTCATACCCAGGTGCCAGGAGGTGAACTTGAATGTACCTCCCTACCCAATTAGCCCAATCTCTCTCATCACCCATGCCTTCTGACATGAAGATTGTTTTTGAACATGGCCTTGCAGGGTATTCTCATCTCTGGGAATATAAGGGAGTGTGAGCATGTGCTATCATAGTTCCAGAACTGCATGCCCGATTCCTCTTTTCATCCTTGACTCACGTGAGGGGAGACCACAATTTGGCCCATTTTGCAGCATTTGATTGTCTTGAATGACTAAAACTTGGCACTCATTGTGTTCTTTCTTTGCACCGTAACAAGGGATATTTCAGCATCTCATGGTTACTGCCTTCAAGAATAGATAACCAGTCTTGGCTTGGCTGTTTAAGTCTTGACACCAGGCCAGACACCCCTTCCAGCCTCTTCCATGATCTGGGATAATTCCTTGCTGTGACACAGCTTTCGATCTTTCTCTCCATGGGTTTGAACTCACTAAAGTTGTGACACCGATATCCAGCTTCTATACAATGGCATCTCCGCCTGTAGTCTATTCACTACGTATAGCCAGCTTCTATGATCACTTAGTATACTTGCGTTGCTGCATCTGTACAGTTAATAAATGGCTTGCATTTTCTGCACTCAACTCTTTATTTCATCATCAGGTTCTATAAGGTCCATAGATCTTCTTCAGCCTATCTTCTCAGTGCACCACACTCCTGTCTTGTGACGTCGCCAGCTCCTCTTACTCTCATTTTCATAACCCCTTGGGGAGCTCTTCCATTAGATTGTCTTCTCTTCGGGAATACATTTGATTCAGCTTTCTCAATGGGTACCTTTTCTCAAATATTTGCTGAAGAATGGTCACAACTGCTGGTGTCAAGCATGGCATGATTTCAGGCTCCCAGCACATAGGTAGTAGGGGGGTGAGACTTCCTGCAGAGGCATGTGGCTGCTCCAATACACTCCCCCCTGTGGTTGAGCCATCAACCACACTTTCACTGGTTTCCACATCTTGCTATCTTCTTTTATAGAAGTGTTTCTTCTGGGTCCAGATCTTCATCACTCCCTTCAGGGAACCTGCTGATTTGACATGTTCATCCACACTCCAAGCCATGTAGCTGCACTGTCCATTCGGATTACAATAGACCCATCATCCCACATACTTCTTGTGATTCTTCGGATACAGGAACTTAGTTCCTTCTGGTGCTACTATGATGGCCTCTATGTACTTCCTGGCATCTTCATCAGTCAAGTCTTTGGGTCCAAACCCTGATTCGACATCAATCATGATTTTCATTCCTACTGCTTTATTTGCTGTATTCTTACACTGGGTGATTATTATCTTGATTATACAGAATCCGAACATCACCATGAGCAATAGTGCTCCTAGGAACTTGAAGATGTTTGACATCCACTGCGGAATCCATGAGAATATAAATGCAAACCAGCTGTCATCTATAATGTCCTCTGTCTCGTCTTCCATCTTGGTATGCAGGTTCGTTAGTAACGTTATGGCCTCTGTCAAGGTCCCATTCTCGTCATCATGAGAAGGTATAAACGTGCAATATGATGGACCTATTTTGGCCCAAACTCCTCCTTCCATCGCAGTGATCATGTCAAGGACATATCTGTTCTACAGGGTCATCAGTCGTTTGGCCCTCAGCTCTTCCTTGATAGCATTGAATCCCTTCATGGTGGTTTTAATTGTCTGCAGAAGCTCCCATCTGGTAAATTGTAACCATTTAGCATTGGCCATCATCTGGATCCCAGGCATGAAGATAGTTGTACATATCGAAGATGTCTGGCTAAACAACCAGTGCTCATAGGGAATAGCTTGAAAAGCTTCTATTTTGCTGAGAAGTAGTTCTATCTTCTGGTTCGATTGAGAAATTCTAGTGCTCTTCTCTTTCGCAAATGGTCATCTACTTTTGGAAATTCTCCAATATTCAGGTTGCTCTGAGGAATCGCTAATGCTGGAACATGGATGAGCACCAAGGAGCATATGCCTCCCCAATCCTTGGGCAACTTCATGTAGGCCCTGGACCCACAGGCCCAATATCGATCCATCAGTGCAGCTGTCCCTGCTCCCATTCTGGAGACATCAACTGTAGTCTTGCAGCCTTGTTTATTTCCCACACAAATTCTTCCTTCTCTTCAGAAACACAATGGTCCTCATTACGAGTTTGGAGGCAGCCATGCCCTAAATAAAGGCCTGGCTGACTCCAAAACTCGGGTCCGGGTCTGAGGTCCCTGAATGGGGAAATACCACGCCATTATGACTTTGGAGGGCCCGGTATTTCCCCATTCAGGGAACCCGGACCATCCCCATTCCCATTTGAGACCCCATAGGAATAAATGGGAATGGGGAGCATGCTAACAACGGGCCCGTTAATGACGGGCCCGTTGTTAGCATGCTGGTCCCCTCGCGGGACCCGCAAAGGACGTCTGGTCAGACCAGATGTCCAGAGCGGGTCCCGCGAGGGGACCTCGTAACGAGGCGGTACGGGGTTAACAACGCCGGCACCTTTACCAGTGCCGTTAACCCCTTACCGCCTCACTTGTAATGAGGCCCAATGTTGCATTCGCCAATGGAATCACCATCATTGGACCAGATTCATTTTCTACCCACAACAGCAGTTTGGCATGTTTTGCCCATGACTTCAAACACCCATTCTTTACCCTTTGACTTCTTGTACATATTCTGACTTCAATAGATGAGCTGCACAGGACATTATTCCTGTTTCCCATCCTTAGATTTTAAATGTCTATAAACGAAGAATTGAGTTTGTTCCCAACATCCAGGTGATCCAGCTATCTCTGTTATATTAGGGCATTCCATTATTTTATTACTATTTCCTCCTGTCCACCTGCAGGATACATGAGCGTCTTGATCTCCCATCCAGGTTGTTTCTCCATTTGTGACCTCTTGATGTAATCATCCTGAAAGGGAACTTACCATTTCGAGCTCCATCGTAGAGTAGCCCAACTTCCCTGAAATTATCCTCAAGTCATACATGCTGCAATATGAGCAAGGCACCTGGCATTGTGCTCTGGAATTTCTCTGGAAATTAAATTTTGTGCGGCATTCATGACATAGAGTATGAGAGCGCATACTTTGCAACTTTCCTTAGATGTTCTTTCCCCCACATTTTTCATGTGCTGGTACCACATGTGTGCTGCATTGTCTAGATAAACATGTATCCCCTCATTATTTTCCTCTGCACTCTTATGTCTCCCATTTGCATAAGTTGTGTAATACTCAAGAGGCACATCAGGGATAGCCTTAGGAACTTCTATGCTAGTGGAAGTAACTACATCAAGAGCAGTGAATGTGGTGGTAGGAACCATGAGGGCTTCTATTTTAGTGTGCGTAGTAATGTGAGAGACTGTGAAAGAGGAGAAATAGAAAGACAAAGAGTGTGATTGTGCTGGTCATACATTAAACACCAAAACATAAGTAACCACCTTTTGTGACATCTCGGTCTTCCTCTTCTAAAACTATGCCAGCTTCCAAATTTCTCATCTTTTTAATACAATTTATAAAATGCCCTTAGTTTAGCAACTGCAGTACTTGTCAGGCCCGGCTCTAGCAGGGAGGGGGGGCAAGTCTGCCCTCTGCCCCCCCTAGAAAGTAGTCCATGCCATTAGGACCTGAGGGAATATGGGTGTGGGGGTGGATTGCACTCTACACATGCAGCAGCAACCTCAGAGATATAATTCTGAGAGGCTGAACTGCAGGACGTCGGCCAGGATGTTTTCATGCCCTAGAAAATGATGTATGCCCCCCAGCCATTAAATGACCAGGGAGATGGAGGGCCATTCACACCTGTAAGTGAGGTAGCATACTTATTTAAGCAGGCTGCCTACAACTATTTTCTCAAACCTAAAATAACAGTTTTGCTTTCTGTAATTTAAAACATGTTAATCTTTTGTGGGAATATGTCGGTTTTTCGCATCATGCTTAATAAAATGGTTAACTATATCAAACAATTAATGACAGATAATGTTGCTTGAACACAGATTTCTGAAGAAGGTGCATCATCTGACTGGGGGACCTTACAAATTACATTCAAAGTATTTATTCTGCTGCATTAACTACTTGAGTATAAATAAAAATATAAGGTTGATAGTAACACAAATGTAATTCTGGAGTATAGTAAAATGAAAAAGTGATAAATGCAAGGCTTTGAATTAAACATTACCACTACTGTTCCTCTGCACAACATTCCATGTCATCATTTTGTAATATGTCTGTGCCATTACAGAAGGGGACAGGCCATTAGTGAATGACTCTGGGTGCTGCACCAAAAGGTGCAGTCCAATCTCAATCGCTAGGCCATGACACCCGTGCACTGGAACACAGAACGACGTGCCTTTTTAGGCCTTGTGGTGTAGCAGTTTGGGAAGGGCTTCTCGCATTGGTGAATGGGCCAAGTCTGATTTGCAAACAATCGTAAAGAAGGCTGGCCAGTGCAATGCCAATGGTTATAATTGATTCAGACTTTTTCCTATTAGGCTCAAGACAGAACGCATGCAGTGGAACACAGATAGGATAGAGATAAAATGTAAGTAGAAACACACATCCTATGGGTGTATTTGGTCATTTACACTTTCCCAGACACATAGTGGAAATGTAAAGAGCAAAGGCGATTTTTGCCTGTGTTTTTACCTTTCCAGTACTTGGTTGAAAATAATTACAATTAATGAATTGCCCCTTTTGCAAAAAGTGCAAACAGGAGTGGTCCCTTCCTGTGCAATTTAGGATTCAAAACAAAATGCCCCTCTTACACTTTTCATCAACACGTTTCTACAATGATGAAAACATTGGGGGTTATTACAAGTTTGGAGGTAGCCATGCCACTATTAGCGGCATGGTTACCCCCTTACCGGGAACCGGGTCCGGGTTCCTCGAATGAGGAATTACTGGGCCATTCCGACCTTGGAGGACCTGGTATTTCCTCATTCTAGGTACCCTTCCCCATTCCCATTTGAGCCCCCAATAGGGCGCAATGGGAATGGGGAGGGTGCTAACAACAGGCCGTTAATAACCGGCCCATTGTTAGCACCCTGGTATGCTTGCGGGACCCGCTAAGGGCGCCTAGTAAAACCAGGCGGCCTTAGCGGGTTCCCGCAAGCAGACATCGTAATGGGGCAGTAAGGGGTTGACGGCTCCAACACCTTTACTGGTGCCATTATCCCCTTACCGCCAATTCAAAATGACCCCCATTGTCAGGTTCATTTATCATTTGACTTGTGCATTTGTAAAGTAATATGTATACAATTAAGTATTATTGTAGGTATTCAAAACCAAACTTCAACACACATGTGCCAAGTTGAGCTTGGAGGATGCATGGTCAAATATCTAAATTTCAGGCTAGGCTCAAATTCCGGCTTTACCACTCAACCAAAGTGTGTGATCCTGTATAAATCCTTTAATCTGGATCGACGCCAGCACATTCTTTAGGGGGCCTGCTGGCAGGTGCCCCTCAGTGCTGGGGGGTGGGGGTGCAAGGGGACATCAGTGGGGGCCTGCTGGCAGGTGCCCCTCAGTGCTGGGTGGTGGGGGTGCAAGGGGACATGAGTGGGGGCCTGCTGGCAGGAGCCCCTCAGTGCTGGGAGGTTGGGGTGCAAGGGGACATGAGTGGGGGCCTGTTGGCAGGTGCCCTGCACTGCTGGGGGGTGGGGGTGCAAGTGGATATGAGTGGGGGCCTGCTGGCGGGTGCCCCTCAGTGCTGGGGGTTGGGGGTACAATGGGACATGAGTGGGACATGAGTGGGGGCCTATTGGCAGGTGCCCTGTACTTCTGGGGGTGGGGGTGCAAGGGGACATGAGTGGGGGCCTGTTGGCAGGTGCCCTGCACTGCTGGGGGGTGGGGGTGCAAGGGGACATGAGTTGGGGCCTGCTGGCAGGTGCCCCTCAATGCTGGGGGGTGGGGTTGCAAGGGGACATGAGTGGGGGCTGCTGGCAGGTGCCCTGTACTGCTGGGGGGTGGGGGTGCAAGGGGACATGAGTGGGGGCCTGCTGGCAGGTGCCCCTCAGTGCTGGGTGGTGGGGGTGCAAGGGGACATGAGTGGGGGCCTGCTGGCAGGTGCCCCTCAGTGCTGGGGGGTTGGGGTGCAAGGGGACATGAGTGGGGGCCTTCTGGCAGGTGCCCCTCAGTGCTGGGGGGTGGGGGTTCAAGGGGACATGAGTGGGGCCTGCTGGCAGGTGCCCCTCAGTGCTGGGGGTTGGGAGTGCAAGGGGACATGAGTGGGGGCCTGTTGACAGGTGCCCTGCACTGCTGGGGGGTGGGGGTGCAAGGGGATATGAGTGGGGGCCTGCTGGCGGGTACCCCTCAGTGCTGGGGGGTGGGGGTACAATGGGACATGAGTGGGACATGAGTGGGGGCCTGTTGGCAGGTGCCCTATAGTTCTGGGGGTGGGGGTGCAAGGGGACATGAGTGGGGGCCTGTTGGCAGGTGCCCTGCACTGCTGGGGGGTGGGGGTGCAAGGGGACATGAGTGGGGGCCTGCTGGCAGGTGCCCCTCATTGCTGGGGGGTGGGGGTGCAAGGGGACAACAGTGGGGGCTGCTGGCAGGTGCCCTGCACTGCTGGGGGGTGGGGGTGCAAGGGGACATGAGTGGGGGCCTGCTGGCAGGTGCCCCTCAGTGCTGGGGGGTGGGGGTGCAAGGGGACATGAGTGGGGGCCTGCTGGCAGGTGCTCCTCAGTGCTGGGGGTTGGGGTGCAAGGGGACATGAGTGGGGGCCTTCTGGCAGGTGCCCCTCAGTGCTGGGGGGTGGGGGTGCAAGGGGACATGAGTGGGGGCCTGCTGGCAGGTGCCCCTCAGTGCCGGGGGGTGGGGGTTCAAGGGGACATGAGTGGGGGCCTGCTGGCAGGTGCCCCTCAGTGCTGGGGGGTGGGGGTGCAAGGGGACATGAGTGGGGGCCTGTTGGCAGGTGCCCTGCACTGCTGGGGAGTGGGGATGCAAGGGGACATGAGTGGGGGCCTGCTGGCGGGTGCCCCTCAGAGCTGGGGGGTGGGGGTGCAATGGGACATGAGTGGGACATGAGTGGGGGCCTGTTGGCAGGTGCCCCGCACTTCTGGGGGTGGGGGTGCAAGGGGACATGAGTGGGGGCCTGCTGGCAGGTGCCCCTCATTGCTGGGCGGTGGGGGTGCAAGGGGACATGAGTGGGGGCCTGCTGGCAGGTACCCCTCATTGCTGGGGGGTGGGGGTGCAAGGGGACATGTGTGGGGGCTGCTGGCAGGTGCCCTGCACTGCCGGAGGGTGGCGGTGCAAGGGGACATGAGTGGGGGCCTGCTGGCAGGTGCCCCTCAGTGCTGGGGGGTGGGGGTGCAAGGGGACATGAGTGGGGGCCTGCTGGTAGGTGCCCCTCAGTGCTGGGGGGTGGGGGTGCAAGGGGACATGTTTGGGGGCCTGCTGGCAGGTGCCCCTCAGTGCTGGGGGGTGGGGGTGCAAGGGGACATGAGTGGGGGCCTGTTGTCAGGTGCCCTGCACTGCTGGGGGGTGGGGGTGCAAGGAGATATGAGTGGGGGCCTGTTGGCAGGTGCCCCTCAGTGCTGGGGGGTGGGGGTGCAATGGGATATGAGTGGGACATGAGTGGGGGCCTGTTGTCAGGTGCCCCGCACTTCTGGGGGTGGGGTGCAAGGGGACATGAGTGGGGGCCTGCTGGCAGGTGCCCCTCAGTGCTGGGGGTGGGGGTGCAAGGGGACATGAGTGGGGGCCTGCTGGCTGGTACCCTGCACTGCTGGGGGGTGGGGGTGCAAGGGGACATGAGTGGGGGCTGCTGGAAGGTGCCCTGCACTGCTGGGGGTGGGGGTGCAAGGGGACATGAGTGGGGGCCTGCTGGCAGGTGCCCTCAGTGCTGGGGGCTGAGGGTGCAAGGGGACATGAGTGGGGGCCTGCTGGCAGGTGCCCCTCAGTGCTGGGGGGTGGGGGTGCAAGGGGACATGAGTGGGGGCCTGCTGGCAGGTGCCCCTCAGTGCTGGGGGGTGGGAGTGCAAGGGGACATCAGTGGGGGCCTGCTGGCAGGTGCCCCTCAGTGCTGGGTGGTGGGGGTGCAAGGGGACATGAGTGGGGGCCTGCTGGCAGGTGCCCCTCAGTGCTGGGGGGTTGGGGTGCAAGGGGACATGAGTGGGGGCCTGTTGGCAGGTGCCCTGCACTGCTGGGGGGTGGGGGTGCAAGGGGATATGAGTGGGGGCCTGCTGGCGGGTGCCCCTCAGTGCTGGGGGTTGGGGGTACAATGCGACATGAGTGGGACATGAGTGGGGGCCTGTTGGCAGGTGCCCCGCACTTCTGGGGGAGGGGTGCAAGGGGACATGAGTGGGGGCCTGCTGGCAGGTGCCCCTCAGTGCTGGGGGTGGGGGTGCAAGGGGACATGAGTGGGGGCCTGCTAGCTGGTGCCCTGCACTGCTGGGGGGTGGGGGTGCAAGGGGACATGAGTGGGGGCTGCTGGAAGGTGCCCTGCACTGCTGGGGGTGGGGGTGCAAGGGGACATGAGTGGGGGCCTGCTGGCAGGTGCCCCTCAGTGCTGGGGGCTGAGGGTGCAAGGGGACATGAGTGGGGGCCTGCTGGCAGGTGCCCCTCAGTGCTGGGGGGCGGGGGTGCAAGGGGACATGAATGGGGGCCTGCTGGCAGGTGCCCCTCAGTGCTGGGGTGTGGGAGTGCAAGGGGACATCAGTGGGGGCCTGCTGGCAGGTGCCCCTCAGTGCTGGGTGGTGGGGGTGCAAGGGGACATGAGTGAGGGCCTGCTGGCAGGTGCCCCTCAGTGCTGGGGGGTTGGGGTGCAAGGGGACATGAGTGGGGGCCTGTTGGCAGGTGCCCTGCACTGCTGGGGGGTGGGGGTGCAAGGGGATATGAGTGGGGGCCTGCTGGCGGGTGGCCCTCAGTGCTGGGGGTTGGGGGTACAATGCGACATGAGTGGGACATGAGTGGGGGCCTGTTGCCAGGTGCCTTGTACTTCTGGGGGTGGGGGTGCAAGGGGACATGAGCGGGGGCCTGTTGGCAGGTGCCCTGCACTGCTGGGGGGTGGGGGTGCAAGGGGACATGAGTGGGGGCCTGCTGGCAGGTGCCCCTCATTGCTGGGGGGTGGGGGTGCAAGGGGACATGAGTGGGGGCCTCTGGCAGGTGCCCTGTATGCTGGGGGTTGGGGGTGCAAGGGAACATGAGTGGGGGCCTGCTGGCAGGTGCCCCTCAGTGCTGGGTGGTGGGGGTGCAAGGGGACATGAGTGGGGGCCTTCTGGCAGGTGCCCCTCAGTGCTGGGGGGTGGGGGTGCAGGGAGACATGAGTGGGGGCCTGTTGGCAGGTACCCTGCACTGCTGGGGGGTGGGGGTGCAAGGGGACATGAGTGGGGCCTGCTGGCGGGTGCCCCTTAGTGCTGGGGGTGGGGGTGTAATGGGACATGAGTGGGACATGAGTGGGGGCCTGCTGGCAGGTGCCCCGCACTTCTGGGGGTGGGGGTGCAAGGGGACATGAGTGGGGGCAATCTGGCAGGTGCCCTGCACTGCTGGGGGGGTGGGGGTGCAAGGGGACATGAGTGGGGGCCTGCTGGCAGGTGCACTGCACTGCTGGGGGGTGGGGGTGGAGGGGGTCATGCGTTGGTGATCAGTAGTGTGCTGTGACCTGTGGCTTGGCTGGGGGGCATGCCCATGGTGGATGACCAGGGGTGCAGGGGTGCAGGGTAGTCCCCTGTGGTGTGGGCTGCCTGCAGGGGCCTGCAGGGGCCGTGGAGGGTGTAGAGGGAACACCTGGGAGGACCCACACTGCCAATTCACATGTGGGACTCCCCTGCACCCCAAATATACACGTACCCCACTCGCACAGGGCCTGTCACGTGTGAAACATCCCGCGCACCCCCGAAATACACGTACCCCACTCGCCCAAGGCCAATCGCGTGTGAAACTTCCCACGCACCCCAGAATTACACGTACCCAGGCCAATCGCGTGTGAAACTTCACGCAAACCCCAGGAATACACACACCCCACTCGCACAGGGCCTATTGCGTGTGAAACTTCCCACAACCCCAGATTTACACGCACCCCGCTCGCCCAAGGCCAATCGCGTGTGAAACTTCCCGTGCACCCCCGAAAATACACGCAACGCTATTTTTGACACAGCGGGTGTTCGTGTTTGTCGCGTACCCCTTTGCACGTCATCCGTCCTAGAGGGCTACAGTATGGGACAATCATCAGAGCTGTATATACGTACTTTTTGTTAGCGCACATTTTGGCGCACATTTTTTTCATGCGCAGGGACGCTACCGCCTGCCTTCGTGTGGCGTACGTGTTTAGGCCTGTGCGCGTCTTCGCCGGTGCGCTGGTTTGCCCTATTCGATTCCATGAATACGTGTTGTAATTATTAGGCTTTTATATAGCGCTACAAACCCTCAGGTATCTGAGCGCTGCTTATTATTACCCACGGTGTGTGGTGCTCATTTATCGACCTCGGAAGGATGAAAGGCTGAGTTTGGCCCCGCCGGGATTCGAACCTGCGTTAACAGGCTTTGCACGGGTGTCAAAGCGGGCGCTCTACTCGCTGTGCCACTTGACCGGCTTAGTTTGGGCGTTCCGCGCACTTGCCTCCTGTACTTCCCCCGTGACACCCACATTTTCACGCGTTGTTCCCCATTCCGCGTGATACGCCTACTTTTGTTATGTGCGCCGCGCTATGTGCGCTTTCGCTGTGGCCGTAGCGCATGCCGTTAGATGACCTGTGCGCCGGTGTGCGCCACGCAGATTTTCAGCGCATATCCCACATTTTACTCCATGAATCGATGTGTGCAGGTTTTGCTACGATTTTCGCACTTGCACTGCGATTCGCACGGTTTTGCACGCTTGCCGGGAATTCTCAGCGCACATTAGTTGCATGAATCGGCCTGTATATCTCAGCATTACCAAATATAGTGCTTTAGTGCAAGGAGCTTTACATGGCACCTATTTTACATACATTATTGTTATTGTTACCCAATCGAAATTGGCACTCACAAAGTAAAGATCTTCTCTTCCTGTGTCCACATGTGTCTGTGTGTATGGCTTCTGAAATAGCCTTGCTGGACATTTAAAAGACTGACGGCATCTGTAAGCATACCAGCTTCTTCTGATATGTTATTTCAAACATACTTAAAAACAAACCAAATTAAAACAAATATCACATTTCTATAAATAACTCTCCCTGCTAACAGCTGTTCACATTATTTTTTCCAGCGCTGTCCTCTACTATTTAAATGACATCACCCCAACCCTACTAGCCTAAGGCAATCCATCTGCCAAAACTCTTCTGCCCTCCAAATGTCCCAACTAAAACCTTTCCAGAACTTGTCAACGCCTTTCTCTGCCTCCCACACATGAAAATACATCAACCTTTCTTTACTTTTCCCACGAGCGTTCCCAAATGTTCAACTAATACAGCCCCAGCCCCACTAGCCTCTCTACAACAATAGCTTATAAGAGGGCTGGCCTTGTATTAAAACCTTCAATTACACTGCACATGCAATAACTGTATTCTAACCAACTCCTCTTCCTTTTTTGGGAGCTCTCTAACAAGGCGATCTTTACTAATCACATACAACGAAACCCAAATAAAAAGCTATATGATGTATAATTCAGCGTTCATTTTTCAAATACCTGACTGCCTCTCTACAAAGAGAGGCAAAACAAATCACAAATACATAACACAAGTCACTTGGTCAGCCTGATTAAAATATTCACCTGTTGTGTATTTTCTGAATCGTCATTATTTTGAACCCTTGCCAATCAGAAACACTTAAGTTTACTCTTTATTATCTCACATGTATCTTTAGGATAACCAAGAAATGCTCAAAACCCTGCCTCTTTCTCCTTATTTTAATGTTATCCTACTCCTTTATTTCTTTTTATCTTTTTATTTAATGTATATGGCTAAATCAAGCCTTTTACATCTCATACAATTTATACATAAAAATACCATAGAACCAATTACTAAAAACTTCAACTACAATTCATTCACATTCTCAAACAAAAAAATAAGAACTCAAATACAAATAGGTGCCACATTGGCCACATTGCATTAAAAATAGGTAATAATAAATAATAATAGTGGTAGATAAATAGTACTACAATCAACAGAACTTCCAGATATTCTTATCTACCAGCACCTAATTAAGAATGTATACTGCCACTATCAGCATTGATGGAAAGGATACGGAATCTCACTTTAACAATTTCCCAGATGCAATATTTATTTATTTATTATGTTAATGCTCATAATGCACCGCAGCCCGCAGACATCGGGGCGCACATGAAAAAAACCTACATCAATGACACACAAATTAGCTAATGGATCAGCATGAAAAAATGGAGGTCCTAGTTGAATAGTATGGTCCTAAGCCACTTACGAAATGTAAAAACACTTCTCTCTATGCAGCTCAGTTGGTAATCCATTCCAAACATGTGTTACTAGTACTGGAACGGAGCGTCCTCTTGTTCATGCATAAGCCGGAGTGTATCTTTGGATCTTGTTATGCTCCTCTTTGGTTATAGGATGAGACTTCCTTTGAAATACACCAGAGCCGATCCATGCAGACATTTATGTGTCATGGTGAGGATTTTGAAGGTAATCCTGGACATGACAGGCAACCAATGAAGTTCCCTCCTAGTGGGGGTTATATAGATCCTTTTAGAGATGTGTTTGATAATTCACACCACGTAATTTTGAAGCATTTGAAGTTTATTTATACTGTTCTTGCTTGCTCCACATAGGAAGGCATTTCAATAATCTATACGAGGCATAATGGAAGCTCTTACTAAGGTTTTGAAGTTCTTGCTCCTGACATAAGGTCTCACCATCCTGAGTAGTTAATGACATTTTCCACCTGCTCATCAGCATCTAGTGAGTGGTCTACTGTCACTCGCAGAGTTAACTTTGTCTAGTGTTTTAATGCAATGGTCATCGATTGAGAATTTGGAATAACATGTGTTCAGCTTTAATTCCTGCTTGGGGGGACCCAACAATCTGAACCTCGGTCTTTGCACTGTTCAGGCAGAGCCAGTTAGCTGTCATCCAGTTTTTAACCAGTTGGTAAATATTCTGAATGTTCCTTGCGTCCCTGGCATAATCCCCACTCAGTTCAATCAATAACTGAGTGTCATCAGCATAGTTCGTAAATCTGGCTCTTGCTCCATCTAGAATGTAACACAAGGGGCGCAGGTAGACATTGAAGATTGCAGGAGACAGACACAGTGCTTGCGGAATTCTGCAGTTAGATGTTTTTGAGTGGAGGACGCCTGTCCCCAACACACTCTTGACATCCCGCCCAACAGAAATCACCCAGTCCACTCGACAGCTGACGGTGAGCACTGGCCCACAGAAGATAACGTAGCTAAAAGTTTTCTACGGTCCAGGAGATAAATCAAGCAGCATCAGCAGTCCTGCCTCACTACTGTCCATGGTGTCCAATATCTGGGTTTGAAGATCCAGTAACACACTCTCTGTGCCATGGTGTGCTGTGAATTCAGACTGCATGATGTTAGCCTTATCCAAGTGTTCTTGGAGTTGTATAGTGGCCACTCGATTGACAACTTTCAAAAGAAACTGAACATTTGGGATGGGTCTAAAGTTGTTCACATTTTTAGGGTCCAGTCCTGTCTTTTGTAGTAGTGGTGTAACAACTATCATCTTAACGTCATCCGAAATGGTTCCATGGGAAAAAGTGGCATTAGTAAAACAAGTTAAAAAAAGACTGAAGGAAACAATATTGTTAAAAACAATTTGAGCAGCCAGGGTATCACCCTTACAAGATGTGGGACGCATCTTCTTTAATACTTTCCCCATGGCCTGCTCTGAAATAGGTAGGAAGCTCAAAAGTGAGCAGTTCTCACTAGAAGATATTACATTTTTTTCGGGTGATGCAATTGAAGCTGATTCTGCAGCAATTCTTGCATATGCTCCAGTGATTTTGTCTGCAAGTGCTTGCTGAATGTTAGAGCAGTCGTTCATTGTAGGGAAGAAAGAGCCAGACTTTAAGTGTGATTTCTCCAAGTTTTTTAAAATCTGAAACCATTTCCTGGTGTTATTAGTGGAGCTCTCAATTTCGCTATTGAACACGTTTTTCTTAGCTTCGAATATAGCATCCCTGCACTGTTTTTCTACATTTTCCAAGTGGCTTTATTTTCCTGCGTCTTTTTTTTTTTTACAGTGACGTTCCGCTGCCCTATTCTCCTGTTTCAACTTGATGAGTTTGCGAGAGAACCAACTGCGATGGTTAAGCTTGGCCCTGACCATCTTAGTCTTCATAGGTGCCACTTTATTGAGCATTTCCAGCTGAACTTGATCATATCTTGTGGCCAGAATATCTGGAGGATCGAGATCTGTGGTACTTTCCATAATATTACGCAAGCCGTTGTTAAGATCTTCCTGCCTAACTTTGTTTATATTCCTACTTGTGACACTTTTAAGCAGGTTACCCTGCAGGGCCTGTTTCCCTGGCAGGGCTAATTGAAAGTGGATAACAGTGATCGGACATGACGCAGTAATTAGTGCAGATAGATTTATTCTAAGTTCCTTGACGCAACCCAGTCCCGAATATTACCTTTTGCATGGATAGGCTCACTATTATGAACAAACACATCAATATTTTTAAGGATTTGTTCCAGGGAGATAACCTCTATGTCTGCATCATTTCCCCTTCACCTCTTAAAATCTCCCATTAACAGGGTGGAGAAATTAGATTTGTTGAAGCCAGCCAATATGCCCATAAGATCTTCATTGAAGTTAGACATCTCATTTGTCAGCCGATATATCACAATAAAGTGAGTGTAATGTACTGGGAAGGAGTTCATTTTCAGATGTAGTATTTCACAACCTTCGCAAGTCAAGGGGGATTGAAAAAAAACATAATTCCTACTTGACTATGAGTGCAATTCCCCCTCCATTACCCAGATCTCTATTCTGGCCAAACGATTCTAAACCTTTCGGAGTTACCAGGTGAATAACGGGAGCGCTCGAATCTTTCAGCCAAGTCTCAGTTATAGCCATGATATCTACCTCATTATCAAGCATATAATCATGGACATCAATAGCCGACTTCCCTAAAGATCGGGTATTGAGTAAGGCTATTTTCAATATAAGTCAATTTAACAAAATCAGTTCCACTTCTTCCCTATTCTGTTCATTAGCATGAGTATTACCAACAGTGAGATTATTATTACCCCGGGAGACCGACAAGGTATCAGGGGTACTATATAATATAGAAGAGTATGATGGCAACTGTTCAATAGATTTTTGATTAATCTCTGCATTCATCTCATCTTTCACATTCAATGAATCTCCTGTTTGTACATCTAATATGTTTCTAGGAGAAACTAGTTCAACCCCCTGGGGAGGATGTTCGTTCAAGATGCTACATGTTTCCTTATGCTTCATCTTAACCAGATTGTCGGTATACATCTGCAAGCATTTATCTACAATGATAAAGGTGACATAATCCACAGATTTTGTTGCATAACTTTAATAGTAAGCACATACTTAAACCAAGTGAGAATGCTGACTCCTGACAGCTAAGACCAGTGGCCCGAAAGTAGAAGCACGGACTAGCTCAGACTGGCTAGACACTAACACGTCCATGCTCACGCGCCTGACCAAGGGATATGGACGCGCGAAGACTACAGAATGAATGGGAAATGTAGTACGTAGTGTGTATAGCTGTACAGAGATGCAGGAAGTGCCTTGAACACAAAGGTTTTCAACTAAGAGTATAAAAGCAATGTGGGGTGATGAAAAAGTGTAGCTAAAAGCACAATTCAGCAATTAAAGGAGCAATATGTTAAATGAGCACAATTTCAACAATTAAAATCAAATCTAGATATAAAATAATCTAAAATCCCTAATTAAGATGCTTTCCGACACTCTAACAATCTACAATGATCAGCAAGTACTATGCTGCAGCAACCATAATCAATGGTTCGGCTCAGAGAATTGAGCCTCAGGACTGATCTCTTTCATAGCCTCCACGGGATGAGCAGTATCTACCACAGCCCTTAACATAATAGGAAGTTAGGCCCATAGATCTGGTCAATAAATATGACAGGTTTCCACCCTCTCCTTACAAATGCGCCAAAGTCTCAATTTGTAGGGTGCCTCTGCCCATGCCCCGGTGAACCCATGAACAGGTAATATATTCAGCTGTAGATATAGAATAACATGGCACAGAGTAGGGCTACAATATTTCCTAAAATAGCTGCGGGGCTCATACCAAGGGATCCCCTGTTGAAGAAACTCTTTATAATTCTTACGAGTACCCAACACTTCCAGGGTATTCCCCCAGTGCCAGAGTAGAGATTATTTCTTCAAATCAGCCAGAAATGGTCCCAGGGAGTTAATGTCATCCAGCTGCAAGCCAATCTCTACAACCTGGTTACAACATTAATCAATCTCTTGGTCACCATGTTACTGGGTTTGAAGGCCTTATGCGCACCTAATCGTGAAAGTAGAGTAGTTTGTATAACACTAGCCTTTGCTATTTGGATCTTCCATTGGACGACTAGGGTTGCCACCCCAGTTCCATCCTTACGGCCTCAACTGAAACAGTCTTCAGTAGTCCGAGCATGAATTTTAATAGCCTCCCCTCGGTTCAATTTAACCATGCAATGGTAACACTTCTTACAGTCTCGAGTCCATATAATAGGCTTGGGACAGCCGATTTGGAGCATACCTCCAGAAAACCCTCCGCAGATTCTCCCTGGACCTTCTAATGAAATTTTGCAGCAGCTGCCACTTACAGAACACCTTCACACACATTGAGTATATATGAGATGATCCTTTATAACCTAACCCCGTCGATCCACCACCCATATTGAATTGGCTTCCTACTCCTGCGCTGTCATTGTAGGATTTTAATCTTCTGGTGATTGATCTTTAGGGAATGGCCACTGGCATACTGGGATAAGGTGTGCAAAAAGCACTGTAGACACAATGGGTTACGGTCCAATAACAGTGTCATCAGCATAGCCTAGCCATGTGATGGATTTACCCCCTCAAACGAGAGGGGGTGTGAAAGGGCCATCCCCATATCTGCTACATATAGATTGAACAGCAGGAGTGCTCCCCTGCTTAAGGCCCCTGTTGGTAGGAACCAGGGAGGTTACTGAGCTTTCCAGACTATGACATAGGTGTCAGTGTATAAGAGTCAAATGCAGTGGAGCAGTTGTGGATCGATACCCCAAGCAGTCATTTTGGCCAACAGTCGGTCACAGACAACTGAATCAAATGCAGCTGAATAGTTAATGAAGCAGAGGAAGAGGGCTCCCTCCGCTATGTTACACATTTCAGCCGCCAAGACCTGTAAAGCCCACATAGCTTGGACTGAGGAGCAGCGTTTTAGGAAACCCAGTTGCTGAGGGCCGAGTAAGAGAGTGGTTTCCACCAATTATCTAGAATGTTTATGAGAATTCTAGCAAATATTTTGTTGCTAGAGTCCAAGATGGCGAGTAAACGGTAGTTACAAGGATCCCTAGGTGATCCTTTTTGAAAACTGGAATAAGGATCGAATATCGCCAGCTGTCAGACATGCAGGACCTCCAGAAACATAATATGTAAGACCTCAGCCCAAAACAAAGGAGTCCATTTCAGAATAATATTGGGTAGCCCATGAGACCCTGGGTCCTGTGATGACTTAGATCGCAGTATGATGTCCACAATATTAGTGGCACTAACAGCAGCAATTATGTCATCACTTCTTGCTCTCTTGTACCCCACCCTTTTTTGCTCCCACTGTTTTTCCCCATTCCTATTGTGTTCCTTCTGAGCCTGCACCCTCCTATCAACTCTATCCCATGCGCCCCAGTTGCTCAGCCTGGTTAAGTGCACCACACTTTGTCACAATGGCGCTTTCTATCTCTCCTATTTTCTCTAACTGTTTCTCTATCTCCTATCCCTCACCGCTCACTAAGTCTGTCAGGAAGAAACTTAAGAAGGACACACTTGGCTCCAGCTCAAGCCTTCCTATCACTGACACCTACGTCAGTGCATCTTCCAGGGAGACTCTCACAGACATCCTCTTTCTCGTTCCTTCCCCTGACCTTTGGACTCTACATATGGTTGCTCTGCTCTCTCTCTACTCTGCCTCACACATCAATGGTGGCACCTGCTGGTAGGTCCTTCTTGCCTTCTCCTTGACCTACAGGGTCATCATAAATGTCTATCAAAATGATACCGTCTTGGTACAAGGGCCTCAACCCAACCTCCTTCTTTTTGATAGGTTCTTCCCTCACCTTATCAACTTTTCACCTTCCTCCTCACTGGCTCCCTGGTCATCTATCACTGTCCTGGCTCTCTTGCCTGCACTCCCTTCAGACCCTCTGCCTTCTCTTGCCTCTATCGCTCAGGGGATTTGGATTGGAAGACTGTAGCTGAAATGTTCAAGGGAGAAAATAACTTTTGGTCTTCTCTCCCCTGAACATTTCAGACTTTGCCCTTGTCCCCACCCCCTTACTTACCTGTGGGCGGCACACCTCCTTGTGTGCCGCCATCTCCAACATCGCTCTGCAACGCCAGTTCCCTTCACTTACATGCTTGGGAACCGAGGCAGCAGGGTCCTTTCTTTTCTTTTTTTTTACATAGGGGGTGTCCCCTATTCAGGAGACACCCCCACAACCTGCAAATCCCAAAATGCCGAACATGGGGAGTGGGTGACACCCTCTCCTCATGTTCGGTATTTTCCTATTCGTACGAATGGTACAGGCCTTTTTCGGTCTTTTGTACCATTTGTACGAATGGATATGCTCTTTTTGAATGTTTACTCTCTCAGGCACCTGCGCCGCTTATGGGGGGGGGGCCGCTGTCCCTTGCACCCCCACCATAAGTCTTTCAAAAATGGCAATCTTCTCAACGTTGCCACACTTAACTTTCACTCCGTAGTCAAGCACTCTTCGGACATCTGCCACCTTTTGGAACACCTAGACCTTGATGTTCTTGCTCTCACTGAGACCTGGTTTAAGGACAGCTCTATCACAAGTTTTGACACTCCTCTCCCTGAAGGCTAGAAGATTCTCTCGGAACCCAGGCCCAACATACCAGGAGGTGGAGTTGCCCTACTCTTTCCAGAGTGGATCCCTGTTTCCACCATCTCCACTCAGGCCTATTCCTCTTTTGAAATCCTGGTCTGCAGGCTCCCTCTCTCTCTCCTGTCTCCTCTCTTACCCTGGCCACCTTCTATCGGCCACCAGGCCAGTCCACCCTCTTCCTTTCGGAATGGGCTGACCTGGCATCTTCTCTCCTTTCCTACTCCTGCCAACTCCTCCTGTTGGGGGATCTCAACATCCATCTTGACTCTCCTGACTCTTCAGGTGCTTCCCACAACCTTTGCAACTCAATCTCTCTCTCCATTTTACCTACTGGTCCGATGCACATTGCCAGCCACACCTTGGATGCTCTTATCTCCACAAACATTTCTATGTCTATTCCTCTTCCCCCCACTCTCATGAACTGATCACACTCTTCTCTCCTCTCACTTGAAGCTTTCCTCTCCTTTAGCACTGGCACACACTTCACTGCCTCCGACCATCAGGTCACCCGACCCATGAAAAAAGTGTCCGTGGCTGCCTTTGCCTCCACCGGCTCTCCTCCTCCTTCTCTTGTGGCTGACTCCCACCCTGATACTGCCCTCTCTAACTTTCACCTTTACATCTCCAATACCCTTCACATCCTTCTCCCTGTCATAAGGGTCCAACCGAAGCCTGCCAAAAAGTGCAACTCATGGTACGACTCTGACCTGGCTGACCTTAAACGCAAGTGCAGGGCAGCGAAACAGAAATGGGGATCTTCAGGCGCACCCTCTTAAAAGCTAGATTGCCATCTTCTGCAAAGGCAATATCGACTCTGCATTTGATCCAAGAAAAGAGTCCATATTCAAGCCCGCATCTCTGCGGAATCCAACAACACGGCCAACAACACTTCAAAGTCTGTAAGGAACTGGCCAATCCTACCTCACCCCCTTCCTCTACCGCACCCACCCAGGCCCTTTGCTCTGCCCTGGCTGCACACTTCACCACCAAAACACAGGACATCCTGTCTTCTCTCTCATCCACAGCCACTCATGCACCATCATCTCCTGGGACCCCCTCAGCTGCCCCCACCACTCCACTTTTTCTCTCCTCCCTCTCCCCTGTCACACTTGAGGAGGTCTCTAGCCAAGTCCTATCTATGAAAGCTTCTTCCAAACAGGTGGACCCCTGCCCCTCCAAAACCATCAAGGACAACATTGGCTCAATAGATCCAGCCTTGGCATACCTATGCAACCTCTCCTTCACCACTGGAGTCTTTCCCACTTCTTTCAAGCATTCTTAAAGCATGCTCAAAAAACCCTCTGCCGACCCTGCTATTCTGGCTAACTATCGCCCAATCTCCATCACTCCTTTCCTGGGCAAACTCTTGGCTATCTCGCAGCTTACCATTCACACTGAATCTGTTGGTTGTCTCCATTACAATCAGTCAAGCTTTAGAGCATCCAGCGGCACGGAAACCCGTGAAGACCTGCTCTCAAACCTTGACTCAAACACTCCCTCTGTCCTCATTCTTCTCAGCTTCTCCTCTGCTTTTGATCCGGTAAACCACAACATCATGAACGCCTGTCTCCGTGAGACCCTGGGCATCACTGATCAGGCTCTGGCATAGCAAGCATCCGTTCTCTCTGACTGTCCTTCCCAAGTACAACTTGTTTCCTTTCTCTCAGCTATCACTCTCTCTACTTGTGGTAGCCCCCAGGGAGCTAATCTATCCCCCTGTTTTTTTTGTCTACATGGCCCCTTTGGCCCACATGATCTCTGCCTTCACCTTCAACTTTCAGCATTATGCGGATGACACACAGCTCTCGTTCAGACTACCCTCTGCCTCTTCTTCCTGCTCGCTCATCCCAGAATGTCTGTCCGCAATTTAGTCCTGGTGTGCTGCTAATGATCTCTGCCTTGATGCCAGTAAGACAGAAATCGTCCTCATTGGGACCCCTGCTCCCTTGATCCTGCACCCTCACCTACTTGTGAGCCAAAAAGTCTTGGGTAATCTCCGATTCTATTCTCTCCTTCTCTTCTCACATCTTGGACATGTCCAGAAAGTCCCACGATCAAGGTATTTTCCCTTTTCTCACCTTTCCCCAGAGGCTCACTATCTCCAGGATCCTGGTTCTCTCCAGACTGGACTACTGTAACAGTCTCTCAATATTCCTTATCCAGAATGGAACCATGAGACTTATCCTTGGCCTCAAGCCCAGGGACCTCATCTCTTCGGCGCTAAACTCCCTCCACTGGCTCCCATGGCTGTTCAAGTCCCTCTGCACAGTCCACAAGGCTTTCTGGGGCTAGGGCCCCTACTATCTACAATGCTCTCTTCCTAAATACTCTCCCTCCAGAGCCCTCTGCTCGGCCTCCTCCAACTGTCTACGGGTGAGCCATTTTGCAAACTGAGATTTGGGGATAGATCCTTATCCTCTGCAGGTACCTCCATCTGGAACAGTCTACCTGCCTCTCTCAATCTTGAGCCGGACCTCCTTGAGTTCCGGAAACTCCTCAAGACATTCCTCTTCTCTTTCTTTCTCCCTCTTCTTTGCTAACCTCCTTGTCTCTCCTGCTTCCCTCCAGCATTCTCTTCCTCAACCTGCTCAGTCAGCTGACTGGTTGCCTGGTGCACCTTCAGAGTCTCACAGGTCCCAGGCTCCCCCGCCAGTCTAGCACTTGCCTCTGGGCCTCCGCACTCTGCCTTGCATTACTGTACTCTGAATACCTTCTATGAGAGTGGCATCCACTCTGAACTTGCTGGACTGTGCACACTTGTCCCTCTCCCTCGCACTTCTGTCTGCACATTTGCACCACCTTGAATGTGCTAGGCTTAGCTTCTTTGTCTGTCCTGTCCTCCTCTGCCCCCCCCCCTCACTAGCTGGTTATGCCTGCATGCATAGGCACATTGATGACCAACCTTTGTCTTGTATGTTCCTCTCCCGCTCCACCCCTTTTCCCCGCACTCTTTGTCAAGCACTTATACTAGTCGAAATGCCCCCGCCTAGTACGCTATTATTGCTGTTAGATCATTCGGAATCTTCAAGGTCTAAGAATGATGATGATATCCCCTTGTTCCCTTCCAGCCTTGAAGCACTTTAAGGCACTTGACTTGTGTATAACCGCTTTTCAAATAAACAATTACAACACCTGAAGTAACAATGGAAATTTCAGGTGTGATGGTACTCCAATAAGTCTCATGTATATGGGAAATCCATTGCTGGTCAGTAATCCCTCATAGTTCTGTACCAGTTCCCAAGGACACAGATGTTATATACAAATGCCAGAATTACAGGAATCATTGGTCTTGATTAATTTAAAGATCAGCTTCCAATTTGCAGACAAAGTGCTACTTTTGTGTTGGACTAACACATTTTTATATTTCAATCTAATAGTAGCAATTTCAGCTTTGCATTAACCAAGAACATGGACTGTTGCACTTAATACTAGAAATCAGGGACTGCATTTGCTTCTTCCTTTGATGTATAACAACATCAAATGGATGGGGTGTGGATCGATTCAGCAACAGTACATACCTCGGCCTCTGTAGGGTTGGCCAGAGAATCTGCAATAAAAATTGCAGTTCCCAATTACACTTTCTAAACAGGTTACTAGGAGACGAGGCTAAGTTCTCAATGAGCTCAGAAATTCTACAGATGTTAACTTCGGTCCAAATAATTTGGTTGCTCTGGGGGCTAACTGCTGGTTTACTTAGAGCAGGCTTTACAATGCACTTATAACCAATATTAAGCGTTACTTTTAAGATGGCATGGCCGCTTAAAGATGTAGCAATAATGTCATAGGAGACTATCAGGGTGCGTAAAGCATAGGTGGCAAATATGCAATCATGGCTGGAAAAACTCAAGCCGGCCCATCTTGTAACATTATCAATTAGAGAAATGTCCCCATTGGGAGTGAGAGGCTCTAACTGAAATGGTAATAACATGTCAACCCAAGCTGTTCCACGGTTTACCAGATAAAATGCAGAGATTTGCCAATCACTGGAGAACGTTTCCCCTATTGAGGTGGGTTTTCTTCAAAAGCATGTATCTCCAATGGTAGAAGACAATGCGCATTGAGATCGCCCACGGCCATAATCTCACCACCACGGTGAGTAGTAAGTCAGCGCTTAATGATGTCTTTAATACAGTCACCTGTCATTGTCGTCTGTTGACCAATGGAAGGATAATATACATTTATAACTAGTGTATTCATGATCGCCTGTGGAAAGTTACTGATGGCAATATACACAGCATTTGATGTTTTACTCACCATAGGATGACTTGTCACATTAAGATGGGAATGAACCCCGAGACCTGGGGTCCTTTAAGACAAGGTAGCAATACTTAGAGATGGATGGGGATACAGAACTTACTCATACATCAAAAATCAAACCGACTCAGGAAGTTGGCAAAACTTGGTACTGTTTTATTTGCAATTATCTAAAACAGGGAGTTACAACGGACATCATTGGATGTCGCAAAGCACAATCTAAACACATCACATAAAAAAAACACTACTTTTGTAGGAAAAATGTGTCATCATTGACGTCAGCCTACGTGGCAAACCACAAAAACCTACTTGGGGATGTGATAGGCTTACAGGGAACATCTAAGTATGCATTCCATACTGACAGAGGTTGTGATAGGGTCTCTAATATCATGTGGACAACTAAGCCCTCCTCTCGTGCAAGTCATCTTCATTGTCACAGAAAACACAGCGATTCATTGGTTACATGAACTATAGGGGTCTCTGCTACGTGTCCCTCTACAATTGGTTTGCATGCTTCGACCCTTCTAGAATATTCCAGTTGCTAGTAGCACGTAAGCTCACCCCAGGTGCTGGGATGGCCAGCCTGGTCATGCCTCCCCACCCAATTTGCCGAACATCTATCATCACTCTTGCAGTCTGCCATTCAATTAAGGCTTTGAACTTGGCCTTGCAGATGCTCTCTGTGCCTGCGAATAAAAGGGAGTATGGCCTAGTCTTTTCTTCTGGCTTCGGTATAGCTTGACCCAAAGTCTATTTCAATCTGACCATGTGACTGGTGACCACGTTTTTTGAGCTCTGCGTTGCATATAATACTATTAAATGATGAACTCTTGACTACTTCAGTGTTTTTTCACCCCCCCTCAAACAGAAGTTTGTTTCTCACATTCATTTAGCGTCTTTGACAGACAACCAGGCTCACAGTGGCCTCAACTCTTGGTGCTGGGCCAGCCAGCCTTTCTTGGATTTTTCTTCGCCATCAGCCATTTTCCAACTGATCCACACTCAAGCCCTTTTCATTCACAGGGTTTTAAGCTTACTAAAGTGAATGGGGGAACATCCAGATTATATATATTCCTATGTATATACATTGGCTCATTGCGACAATCTATTCACTACGTAGCCAGCCTCAGGATTATTTTGTCTACTTGCGTTACAGCATCTGTACAAGTTTAAAATGACTTTGCATTTTCTCCAGCGTTTTTGCGCACTAGCATCTTCATTTCGATCCTGAAATGTTGCTTATCTTCGACACTTCCTCTTCAGATCTTATAGAATGTTTATTTTCTTTCGTCTTTCGTATCTTTCCTGGGTTCATCAGTTCTACTCCGCATGATGTCACCAGTCCTTTTTCTCATTCATTTTCACACTTCTTTCTGGACTTTGTCCAGAAGACCATCATTTCTTCAATAATGCCCATAGAGTTTTCTCAATGGATACCTTGTCTCAAGAATTCTTTGTGGTAAAGGCATCCTCATTGGTACTGCACGTGTCGCAATTTCCGGTTTCCCAACAAATAGGCAACATGGGGGTAGAGCTTTTAGTACGGGTATTTGACTCATCCTCTACACTCCGCCCCCCCGGGCAATTCATCAACCACTCTCTCATCAATCGTCACATCAAGACATCCTCGTCTGAAGAAGTGCTTTTTTGAAGTCCATATCTTTATGACTCCCTTCAGTTACCCTTCTGAATTCACATGCTCGTCAGCGCTCCAGGTCATTTGACTGCAATGTACATTGAGACTGCAGTAGATCCATCTTCCCTCACACTTCTTGTGGTTCTTCAGATACAGGAACTTTGTTCCCTCAAGTGCCTGGATGCTGGACTTTACGCAAGTCTCTGATTTCTTCATCTGTCAGCTCTTTAGGTTTGAATCCTGATTCGACATCAATCACAATCTTCATTCCTACTGCTTTCTTCACAGTCTTCTTGCATTCTGTGATTATCATCCTGATCACACAGAATCCATACATCATCATCACCAACAGGGCTCCCAGGAACTTGAAAATGTTTGCCATCCATAGTGGAACCCATGAGAAGATTGACATGAACCAGCTGTCATCAGCAATATCTTCTACTTCGTCTTCCATCTTGACGTGTAGGTTTGTCAGTATCGTTATGTCAAGGTGGCATTCTCATCGTCGTGAAAAGTTATGAACGTGTAACATGATTCTCTGATTTTGGGACAAACACCTCCATCCATAGCTGTAATCATATACAGGACATATCTATTCTGAAGAGTCATCAGGTGTATAGCTCTTAGCTCCTCCTTGATAGCATTGAATCCCTTTATGGTGGTGTTGATCGTCTGCAGACGTTCCCATCTGGTTATCTGCCATTGTCTGGATCCCAAGCATAAAGATAACAGTAAAAATTGAAGCAGTCTTGTTGAAAAGTCTGTGTTCATATGGAATAGCATCAAAGGCCTTTTTTGACTTGGCTGAGAAATAATGTTCTCTCTTCATTCGATTGAGAAGTTCAATAGATCTCCTCTTTCTCAGGTGAGAATCTGCTTTTGGGAACTCACCAATGTTCAGACCACTCTTTGGAATCACCAATGCTGGAACATGAAAAATCACTATAGAACATAGTCCTCCCCAGTTGCTGGGCTGCTTCATGCATGCTCTCGATTCACAGGCCCAGTAGTGATCCATTATCACCATTGTCTCATCTTTCATTCCTGGCATATCAAAGATTCGTCCACATTGTTGATTCTCTCCAACTTTTCTTGAGCCATTGTTTCTGAAGCATAGCTCTGCACTAGCCAAAGGCACTATCTGCAATGGGCCTCCTTTGTCTTCGAACCATGTCAGAAGCTTCATTAGCCTCGGCCAGAGAGGTTTGCATCCATTTTCCAATTGTTCAATAACTGGCTTGTGATGACCAGTTACGGCCACAACTCCGCATATGACTATGCCTTCTTCCAAGCCATCTGGAGAAAGTACTCTTCCCCAGATACTCATCTGGCCTCTTTCCTTACAGCTTTGAACTTCTTCATCAGTCTTTCCTTGGCAGTTGAGTTTCCTTTTTATTTCCCATCTTTTTTCAGCTCTCTTTATGCCAGGTTGTTCATATTTTATCACATGATTTCTGGTATGGGCTCTTTCTCTTGTCTTCAAATCTTAAACATCTTCATCTGGGGATGACCATTGTGGCACCATTCGACCCTGGAACTGACCTCTTGTATGACAGAGTGCAAGGTGAGTCAGGCAATGAGCTGTTTGAACATCTATTTCAATACCTATGTATATCTTAGACTTACCAATAGCATAAGGTAGGAGTGCGCATACATAGCAATCCTCCTTAGAAGTTATTTTTCCCACTTCTTTCATGTGCTGATACCACATGTTGTTCCCCAAATGTGCTGTACCGTCTAAATAATTATTTAATTCATAATCTTCCTCCCTTGAAAATTCTTCCTACTGGAGGAATCATAGAGCACTTGTCAAAGAAATCAGTGCTTTAGCATGGGCTACTGGTGTAGGGACAATCACATATGGCCTTGGCCTTCTTACAGTATCTAGTTCTGCAAAGGTAACTGGAGTGGGAAGGATCAACAGAACTCCTTATTTTCTGGAACCTTTATAGTAAATAGTGTGGATCAACAGAAACCGAAAAACGATAATGGATGCTGAACAGGCAAAGATTATGCACCAATACATTCAGCTCCACCATCGGTGTCTCTCCATACGTCGTTGATTCTGCTCACTTTCCGGAACTGAAATATGCTCAGTAGACCACATTTTTGCCTGTAAACTCTTTTTATTCAGGCAAATTTATCAGGTGTTCAAGAAGTTTCCTGATTTGTTAGATAATCTCCACAAGTAACCTGGTGATTGCTGGACGATTTATAGGATCTCGTATGAACACATAAGTGTTGATGTTGCGCCAAACAAGATAAGCAGTTTGTGGGCATCGTCGCTAGGTAGGACCATTAGTGCGTTCAAAGAAATGCTCAGGTAATTGTCTGATTTGCTCTATAATTGCTGCCAATAAACATCTAATGGGCGAGCCATTCTTTGGCTCTTGGACAAAAGTGCGCAAATCAGTGCTACGCCCAACAAGAGCAGAGTAAGCTCAGAGTATAAAAATGAAGACAGAAAGAAGTTGTCTGTGTTTGTCAACATCTGACAGCGCCATGGGCACCTCCAAAGACAAACTCAGTGAGAAAAGAGTCGGGGAACTGCTCCCTCTTACAGTGATCAAACGGAAAGTCTAAATTGGGCATTTTTCCATTTACTTCGGCACTCCAAAGTCAAATGTCAACATGCTCCTGTGGCTCAAGAACAATAACTCTTTAACTTCTTGCTTTGTTATTTGCAAGAAGTGTTTCAAGGGAGTCCACAGTCCAAATGTACACTTTCATCTATCTACTAGATAGCCTTTGCATCCTTCTTCCTCGTCATCGCTCGAGTCTGCACATGCTGAACTTCTTCTTCATGACTTGCTTCCGAATGGGTTGGGGTGCGTTGGTCTCTCCAGCGTAGACGTTCACATTTCCTAGGTGTATCCCAGCTTGCCTCCCTAAGACTTTAACTGCTGAAGGAGTAATATCTTTCATGACAACTGGGCCACTAAATCTGGGCTCATGCCACTTTCTCGGGAAGTTCCTTATAAGAACCTTATCTCCAGCAAATAATTTAGCTACACATGGGGCCTCATTACAAGAATCCTGGTAAAAACGGGGTAATTCCCGGCATGAAGGAACTAGCGGGTCCGTGCATGTATGACGCTGCTAATAGCGGGTGATTATGAGTGCGCGAGCACGCGCGAACCCCCATGCCGGTAATGGCCATACCGCCATGTCGTTAAAGGCCCTCCAACCCCCTGATAGCGCCATCACAGGACCCGCCGATACCGCCTCCGCCTACGAAGCACCCTTTAATACCGACCCGGTAATAACATCATGCTAATACTGGGCTTGTAATACCGGACCCGGAAGTAACGTCATTACGTCGGAACGGGAAATGCGCCGGTGGCCATCTTTAAAAACACAATCCATTGCAATCCTCACGAACCACCACTGCTACAGAGGAGAGACCAGGGCCTATCTATAGAAAATGTCCAAGGCTACCAGAAAATCAAACCCCGCCTGCGCAAAAAGCATTTTTCAGACGAAGAACTGACCATGCTGGCGGACACCCTAGCTGCCCATGCTGAGGAGATCAACCAGCAAAACCTGAATGAAAAGGGAGGTGCAGCAACGCAAAAAGGAGATCTGGGAGGAGGTAGCCCGCAAGGTCTCGGCAGTTGGCACCACCCCACGTACAATCAAGGACTGTAAAAAAAGGTGGGAGGACCTCCGCCTCAGGGTACGGAACATCCTGGCCAGCAATAGGAGGGAGGCCATGGCCACAGGCGGGGGTCCCCACTCACCCACAAAACCTACAAGCTGGGAGGAGACTTGCAGTAGCTTCATACAGATGGAGTCCATCGAGGGATTTGGGGAGATGGAGACGGGTGCCACAACATCTGCAGATGGAGGTGAGTGACCCTGCAGATCCCTGTAGGGGAAACCATAAAGTAGCACAAGTGATGTGGAAGAGAGTCTAGGGAAGGCAATGCATGTCCCAACACACACATCAACATATCCTTGTCCAGATGGAGGACCCAAACCCTGCCACACTGAAATGCATGCTGAGTGCCAATCCCATTACCAACACACAGCCAACACACATGGACCGTGCCCATGTAATACATCACACAAAGCCCAATACAATGGCATGCCACCTGCCTTGCAGCATCCCTGCACTGAGACGTTACGCAACATGCCAAAATGGCCCCTTCATGCTACCCTGTGTGACACACCTGTAAGATATGAATGCATGAATAATGAAATTCTCCACAGCACCATATGATACATCTTGCATGTAACACCATCACTGATGCCCTGCATCTCTTCTACCCCCCCAGTCACCGATGGAGAGGATGCCAGTGAGGAGACAGCCACAAGGGCATCCACGTCCCGGCAGAAGACCACTCACACAGGCAAGACCACCTCCGGGGCAGCCTCGCAGGCCACACCGAAGGCAAGGGCGAGTGGCCAGGCCATAGCCGCACATGAGGGCCCCACATCAACGCCTGACACCGGGATCATGGAGCTGGCAATACCAGTGGAAGGTGAGGCCAGTGCCCCACTGAGCAACATAGAAAGTGCAGTGGAGGAGTATGTGGACCAGGATGGAGTCACCCATGTGGCATGTCCACACTCACCAAGCCCCGTGTCCACCCCCCAACCCCACACTCAGCCCTCACCCACCAGCAGTGTGGATCCTCTGCTACACGATTCTGACCTCAGCAGCATCCCAGAGGACAGCACTGCCAATGCAGGGCCAGTCGCAGCACCCTCTACCACTAATGCTCCCACCACCAACCTTGAGGCACGGCTAGCGAGCGTGGGGGCCAGACAGGACTCTATGTTGGACCTTCTCAGCCAATATGTTGCGGATGGGCAGGACACGAGGCATGCGATTGCCCAGGCCATAGCGGCGAACACAGCCGCCATAGCGGCGAACACAGCCGCCGTCCATGCCTCTGCATTGATGATGCGAGACAGTCTGGGGGCCATCACGCAGGTCCTCACCTCTATCCTGCTGCACATGCAGCAGCCACAACCCCCACCAGCCGTGCAAATCACCACGGCTTCCACCCCACCCACCACACCCGCTTCTTCTGCACCCACTTCCTCTGCACCCTCCAGCCCTGTGCGTCCAACAAGACGGAGTGAGAGGCACTCAGAAATGCTGCCCGGGGACAACAAGAAATCAAGGAAATAGTGGGGGACAACAATGGGAGTGGGTCAGATGGTGTTGGTGGTGTATGGATGTATTAGGGGGATTTCTTTGGGGGTTTTGTGAGTTTATTGGTGGTATGGGGAGTTTTGGTGTTGTGGGGGGCAGGGAGTTGCACATTTCTGTAGTTGATATCAATACACCCGTTGTGTGAAAAATCATTCAATGCCTGGACATTGTTCATTTTGTGTGTATCCATTGAATTTATTACAGTGCACAGTGCCCAACTCCCCACATTCCCTGTGTGCATGTCCACATGGACCCAGTGTACAATGTGTCACTGACACATATCTATCGACGTCCCTGTGGGTCAGAAGTATTCGTCAATCAATGACTGGCGTACTGCACGGCCATCTTGTGCATCACGTACTGGCAGGGGTGCTGCTTCTCTTCCGTCTTCATCCTCATCATCCTCACCCGGTGCAATGTCAGGTCACAGTGGTACATTTCTCTGGACGCACATGTTGTGCAGCATGACACAGGCCACAGTGATCTTTGCCACCTTCTCAGGCCTATAAATGAGTGCTCCACCAGACCGGTTTAGGCAGCGGAACCGCGCCTTCAACAGGCCAAAGGTCTGCTCAATCACAACACGGGTACCGCTATGTACCCGATTGTACTCATCCTCATGGCTGTTCTGCGGGTTCCGCACAGGGGTAAGTAACCACGGCTTGAAGGGATATCCTCCATCACCTGCAAGCGAATACAAATAGGTCTATGTGAGTCACTCTGAGCTGCCACCTTCAGGATTCACAGCCATGGCTGCAGCTATTTGCTGTCGACATGCACATGTCCCTGTACGTATGTACAAATATTATTCAGATGCATTCTATACTGCAATATGGTGTGGTAGTCTGGATGGTGTTGTACAGATGATGCAGGGTGAATTCATGCATGCTGATGCCGATGTACTGTGGTTGCAAGACAATGTTTTACCTCACATATTTGCTGTGTATACTACACTGTGCATGGTCACACTAGCTGGCTGTTGATGTGCTGTTGTTGTTGTTGTAGTTGGTGTTGTTGCTGTAGTTGTAGCAGTATAGGCATGTCCTCCAGCCCCATGATTGCAACAGCTAGTGGTATCATTTTGGTGTAGGAAGGGGTGTGGTGTGTGGGTGTACTCCTTTTATACTGGGACAGGCTCCATTGACTCCACCTGTGGTGATTGTGTGCACCTGTGGCAGTTGCCTTGATTGCAGATTGCTGTTTACGGTGGTCCACGATGCCTGTATGGCCGCCATCGTGCAGGCCCTATTTACCGGCTTCGGGATGCCAGTAATTGCATGCTCGCATGCGTTGTGATGTCCTCCTATTACTGGCATCCGGTATTTACTCCACGAAGGGGAAAGGGCACGGTATGGGCGGTGGCGGTATTGGCGGGTTGTCGGGTCGTAATGCCCTGGACCTGTTAACGATGCCAGTATTACCATTACGCCTTCCTTTTTTCATTACCTCCATTCTCTTAATGAGGCCCATAGTTTCTCAAGTCCGGTTGCTTTATTGTCTTCATTTGTGTTCTGATGCCGACACCCCGTCCGCTTGATTTGATCTGAAATGACATAGATACTAGTGGTCATACATGTTAAGTACTCACGTAACTCACTTTGGGCCTCATTACATGGTATGCGGTAACCATGGCGCTATTAGCGCCATGGTTTCCGCCGGTGTTTTACTGTGTCCGCCTTGGTGAATGGCGGAATTACCGCCCTACTCCAAGGTGAGCGGGGGCGGTAATTTCCCATTCACCAAGGCAGTTCCCCATTCCCATTTTTGCCCCCATAGGGCTCAATGGGAATGGGGAAGGAGTTAATTACGGTACCGCAAATTGTGGTACCGTAATTAGCACCAAGGTCCCTCTGCGGGCCCGTTCCTTAACGGCTGCTAAAACCAGCCATTGAGGTCGGGTCCGGCAAAGGGACCTCGTAGTAAGGCGGTAAGGGTTTACCGGTACCGGTGCCCTTACCGGTACTGGTAAACCCTTACCACATTCCGTGTAATGAGGCCCTTAGTAACAATTCTGCAGTTGTGTGGGCATCACTCCTAGTCCTCAATGGAGGAGTCAGAGGCGTTCTCATTTGCGTGCGTGTAACTAGTTTGTGGGGTGTGAGGTCGTGGCCAGACCCGGGCTGATTTCTCAATGCATATAATGCAAGGGTCAGGCAATGTAGCCCCCCCTTTTTCAGTGTCAATTTCAGTTTTGTTATCCTTTCCTTGAGAAGAACGTTGAGTCTCTTACATTTCCATTCACTTGCGTGTGATAAGCAGAAGAAAACTTGTGTTTAACGCTAAGCAATAAGATAATCTGTTCTAACACCTCATTCACAAAATGGGGTCCATTATCTGATCTCAACACCTCACATACTCTCCATCTAGGAAATGCTTCTCGAACTCAAAACTTTTTAGAGCAAGTGGCATCAGGATTTGAGCATGGACCAGCTTCAATCCATCTCAAAAACGGGCACACTACTACTATTATATACCTATATCCATTACACACCTGCAGCATATCAACATAATCGATACGTAAATGCTAAAAAGGACCATTTGGTTGTGGAATTACTCCTCTAACTGTTTGCAGTACGTGCCCAGCAGTAAACCTTTGACATACAATGCAATTTACTACATAAAAAGCAACATGTTCTAACAGGTTCAATACAAACCAGTCCTCTGCAATGGTTGCTGCAAGGCTCTCCCTAGTAACATGCGCAGGGTAGTTTAGCTGTTCTAACACCACCCTTAATAAGGCTACAGGCATCACCGGTTTACCAGTGCTGTCTTGTTGCCACAGTGCTTCGGAAGGGGATAAAAAACACCCCCTACGTGTCCACAATGCTTTTTTTTCTTGCTGAGCTCCACCTTGAACTTCCATTAATTGTATTTGTGAGAAATGCTAAAAACGTTCATTGACAAAACATCATTACAACAATTTCTTCTTTCACATCAGGGGTATCAAAACTAAAAATATCAGATGAATATGCAACTCTTTTGGCCGCTTCGTCTGAGGCTTGGTTTCCACATGAAATAAAATCAGTTCTCTTAGTATGTGCTGGGCACTTAACTATTGCGATGGCTACTGGGTGTTATAGTGCTTTAATGAGCCTGTCCAATAATGTGGCGTGTTGCATTGGAGTGCTCTCCGTTCAGAGGTAGCCCCTCCGTTTCCAACATACTAGCCCTGCGTGTACTGCTGACATCACATAGGCGGAGTCACTGTACACCGCCACTTCCTGTCCTGTGTGATTCTCAAGCATGACAATAAGCGCCACCAATTCTACAGCCTGTGCTGAAAAATGAGACGTAGTCTTGCACTGTTACGCTCACCTGTCTCCCACAGGGGCGTCGATCGGACCCGGACAGCTGTGGCCTCCTCCAACGTGAAGAGATGACAGACTGGACTGGACCGCCTAATCTCGTCTGCTTGACCTGTAGAAGTATTCTCCTGCAAGTGGAGTAAGGGATTTAGCCACCTGTGGATTCTAGTAATGGCACCCCACTGTTCTCCCCACTAATCACCTCCGATATTCACTTTCAGTAATCTCACTGTATGTTTTTAAATGATGAGCTCTCCTTCCTGCGTGGAATGCAGAGGTGCGTAGATACCAGTTACTTCACTGATTCGAAGGCGTTGGAAGAGTTCCGGATGAATATTGACTCCGAAGTTCCAGGCGAGAACCCGTGAGTATAAAGTTCAAAGAGTTCAATATGTCCGATGTTCACTCTTGTACATTCCCTTCTTGTGTTGCAGCTTGGTCCAAGAGAAGATTGTCTTGTGGCAGCTGATGGCATTCAGGTAAGAGTCTGTATCACCCAACACTGTCCGGTAAAAGATGCGTGTATTTAACGTGTTGTTTTCTCTCTCCTTACAGGTGCGGCGTAAGAAGTTGTGGTTTGTTAAAGAATAATGCCTCCGGTGGTAAATCAGGTAAGTCTATGGTGGTAAAAAGAGATTGTATTTGTTGGCTCTCTCGGCTCACCTTATGTTTCTTTTGTCCCCTAGATGCTGGAGTTTGGCGAAGAAAATGATGGAGGCAGCGCCGGATCGAATAATGCTGTGAGGACTGGTGAGTATGGCGCGGCGCTGCAGCTGGCGATGCAACGCGTGCAGAAATAATTTCCTTTTCAAGTTCGAAGACGTGATGGATCCGGAATCAGGTAAGGATTGAATAATGTCTGTGGTCTAACCTTTCCTTCTTCTTTCCTCTTTTGCTAGGAGCTCTGGATTCAAGACGGGCGTGGCTGAAGACTGGATGCTGACTGCAGGCACGGTGAGCATTACGCTGCTGGATGCAGAATAACGCAAAGCATGTGCTGCTGTTCGGGAGTGGTTTAAATAGCCTTCAAAGTAGTCCCAGGTAAGAAGTTCCCTCAGAACCACGCCCGAATAAAAAATAGTCCCTGAAGCAAAGTAGTCCCATTCAGGCCTCACGTTGGCTTGACATCATTGCAGCATGGTCTGCATGAGGTAAGTAATGTACATGAATCTGGCACCTATGGCGCCAGGACTGCTTTCCTCTATGATCCTGGCACCAAAGGTGCCAGGACTGTACCCAGACAGCCCCTAGCTGGGGCTTCTGGGCTTTAAGTAAGCACTTGGATGCCTGCTCCCGGGGCAGATGGGCTTTGTCCGGATGCCCAGGGGTAGGCATCATGACATGCACTTGCTATGACTTCAAATTCCCCGTTGACTCTGTGTCTTACCACAGCTGAGCCTGAATACCTTTCTCCGTCAGTTTGTTCGAGCTTCAAAGAACCGTGAATAAAGAGAACCTCCCAAGCTGCTAGAGCATTTTCCATTACCTTGGCATCTCATCATAGAATTCCTTGTAGTTTGAGAAATCATGTACTTGCTCATCCACTGCCAGTGGTTCTGCTACAAACGTGGCAGGATTTACCATTTTGCACCTGACTAATTTGATCGCTGGATTTGATATAACCACTTCATAAGTAGAAGCTCTTTGAGACGTTAGTGTACCCATAGGTTTCTTTAAAACAGCAAACAAAGCATGCTGAACAAATAAAATCATGGAACACTCCATCACTATGCTTGCAGATTTCTCAATGGCGAATGCAGCAGCTGCCAATGATTGTTCACAAGGGAAGTGACCCCTCATTACTGGGTCCAAAATACCACTATAATATGCTAAGGGTTTATACCCCAATGTAGTTCTGTGTGTGAGTAACGCTGTCATAACTGTTCCTTTCGTGTGCGAAAATAAAAAGAACTCCTCAGAATAATTGGGAATTCCTAAAACTGGGGCTGTACAAATTGCCTTTTTCAGTTCATAAAACCCCGCCTCCATTTCCTCAGTCCATTACATATTTTCCTTATTCACCTGTGCCTTCTTCAGTACTCCAATTTCTCCTTATCCACTTTGTATCCTTTGTCTGCCAAAATAATAATTATCTGAATCGAGTCTCGTCTGCACTCTTTCTCTGTTGAGCTACAGACTAAAATATCATCTACGTATTACAACACAACACTTAGCAAATCAATATTGCTTAGGTCCATCTGCAGGACTCTATTAAAGATCTATGGGACTCACAGTACCCCTGGGGCAAACATGTGCTTTTCAGCTTAGTCTGACGAAATGTAAATGTAAGAGCTTGAGAATCTTTATGCAATGGGATTGAGAAAAATGCATTTTTCAAGTCAATCACCATAAAATATCATGCTTCAGGGGGAATACTCCATAAAATTGTCGCCGGATTCGGAACCAGAGGAAACTCTGCCTCTACAATCTGGTTTATCTGTCTCATGTCCTGAATTAAATGCCATGATCCACCCTTCGATTTTTTTATCAGATACACTGCGGTATTACATGGTGATTCTGATGCCACTAAGATGCCTTGTTCCATCATAGCTGATATAGTCTTAAAAATACCCTCGCCTGCCTCTCGAGACATGCGATACTGCCTTGCTCGAGGTAAAATTGCTCCTGGCTTCAACTTAATCTTAACTTCTCCCACCCCTTTTAACAGGCCTACATCATAGGGGCCCATAGTCCATAAAGAAATTGGCACTTTCTCCATGTCCTCATCAAAAAATATGGCATGCTGCTGCACTATCCTCATTTGCTGTGGGATCTCTCTTCTCTCTATCCTGGTCCAATACGTAAGGCTCATTTCGAACACTACTTCATCATCTGACGGGTTGTCCTTAAACATATCCTTGTCAGTGACATCAGTCAATCTGTACCCTTCCCAATGGTAATCACTGTTCTCCATGGCCTGCTTTCGTCATCAAATACATCGGGCATGGCCAATTCCCCTTGCACTATGGCTGCCTGTAGTTCCAAAGGAAAACCTCTCCCCCCTCGTCGTCCATAGGTATCTGTGGCCTGAACAGAAATTCATCAGGTATTCTCATAATCGTGCTCACTAAACTGGGTAACAATGTTAACAAAATGCGTACCCCATAGTGAAAAACATCTGGCTCTAATGGTGTCCCTCGCAGAGCTATTTGTCCGGTAAATGCCATAATATATTCACCTACATTTAAATAATGTATTCCTGGTGTTGAGCACACTATACCCTCATCAGTGAAGGAAATTGTCATATTTAGCATTGTCATTAAGTCTCGGCCCTGTATATTTACTGGTGTCTTCCTTTAATACAACAATGGGACAGACATATCATACTCTCCTATAGAGGCTGGTAATTTCTCAGTAAAAGGAATTCTACATGTAGCTCCACAGAACCGTTGAGCATTCATGGCATTTCCCGATAACAAACATTTTCCCTCTCGTATACATGAGCGAGTTGCCACAGTATCTAATAAAAAAGAAAACGATTTGTCTCCTATGGAAACATCTTGAGGATTTGGTATCACTTATAGTACTGAACACATCAGGTCAACCTGTGAGCTGTCCTATTTTGGGTACATGCTTATTCCTGTACATGTGAAAGGATTCCCACTCGCAATAGTGACATCCCTACTCTCGGAGTCAATACCTGCCCTTTGTTTGCCCTGTGTTTGCACTGTGCTGTATCTACATGGGTGTGTGCTGTGAGTGCCCCTGTGGTGGATTCAATGGTGCGTGCTTGCTGTGGTTGCAGAGCCTGTTGGGCTTGAGGTACTTGTGCTTGCTACACTGTCTGATCTTGGGCAAACCCATCCCTGTATCGTGGGCTATATGCTGGAGGATAAGCTGTCCCCCTCTTGAGAATTGCCCATTCTGTACATACCCTTGGCTCCCACAAGTTTGCACAATGTGCCCTGTCATTCCACATATCCAACACACAGGAGGGGATCTCCTCATCTGCCCTTCCTGCAAGCCTTGATTATCATTCTGTATATTCTGAAAACCACCTTGATTATTTTGAAAGCTTCCCCTTCCTCAGAAGCCTCCCCTGTCTTTCGGCATAAATCCTTTCCCTCATTGATCCAACTGCCATTGATTATTCACCTGCGGCATACTCACTGCCTGTTGTGATCCTAGCCCTTCTCTGCTAGTCAACATCGCCCATTCTATAGCATATTTCGACAGTTTTTTCTGCACTAGTTTAGCTTCCTCAAGCTTCCTAGCATCTTCCCTCTTTTGATTTTTCTCTTGCAACAATCGGCAATGGCTTTGCTTCCATACCCACCAGCTTCTTAAGTTGTCTCTGTACCTGTTAAGCTGTCTCTGTACCTGTTCTGGCAGTCCCTGACATAAAATATGATAGAATACAGGCATCAATTTCCCCAAAGGCTCTCGAGTTTCCAAAGACCACTGTTCCTGAAAGTTCAGAATATAAGCAAGCGGATCCTCACCTTCCTGTATTTTGTGTGCCATAATTGCACCCATATCTGACGTATCCGGATATTGCACTCGAAGCGCCTTCCAGACTGCCGCTCTACAATTTTTAAACAGCGCTCTGTCCTGGGCTGTGACGCTTGTGTATCCTGCTCTCGTCCAAATGTCATCAGCCCTCTCATCAAGGATAGCTGCTAGAAGACCCTTAATGTCCCCTATTGCTAACGTGTTTCCTCCTGTAATTTGTTCTAGTTCATAGATCCATTTCATTGCCCCAATGTTAAACTTGGCAATTTGCATCTTAAATTGTCCTTATACATCTGGGGCCATGGGATATACTGCTGTACAGCCCCTGCTTTTTCTAGCAAAGGAAATTGCGACATCCAAAAATCGCAATCAGTTCCCATCATCTGCCTATACATAGTAGGGACAATGGTTCCTGACCACCTTCTTCCGGGTAATGACCTCAGTCTGCTCACATATGGTGGCGATTCCTCCCTCTCACTATGAAATCGCCTTTTAGATCTCTCTGGGTACACCATAGGCTCTGGTGTCATTCTTTAGGCTGGTCTAAATCCGACCACCGCACTTCTTAAGCAATCTGAAAAACACCCCTCAGGACCGCATGTACCAGCACCCTCCTCCCCACAGAAGGTTTCTCTGTCTCCGTCTGACATATCTTGTCCCCAACTAGAATGGCTATCATCCTTCTCATCCCTGTTTAGAGTCAGCCTGTCCAAAGACAATGCTCTATGCTTGAGGCTAACCAAGCTTCCCTCCTTGCCTCGTGACTGGGCAATTTCAGATTAATCATCTTTCCCTTTATTTCTCGACTCCCTTTTTGTCCTCATCTCCTGAAAAGCCTTTTCGATTCTGTCTCCAATATGTCTTATCTCAAAATTCTCGACTAAGTTTACCCCAGAGGGTCCTGGCATCGGTTCTTGAGATGGGAGAAACTCCTCTATGTCCTCCCATAATACTACTGAACTCGGTTCCATTAACTCTTTCTCAATGCGATCAATGTCGCATGCCCTCTGTCTTCCCTTTCGTTCCAGTTCCTCATCAAATTCTCTTAATTTCTTTGCTTCCTCTCGAACCCTTCCTTCTTCCTGTTTTTTTGCTTCTCTCCTCTCATTTGCTGTATGCTCCTCTTCGTCTCAGGAGGATAGCTCAGCGGCAACATGCTCAACTTGGAAGCAAGACCACACGGAGCAACACAGGTTCAATCCCCAGGTCCGTGCTTAAAAACCTCTGGGTATTAAGCGCGTTATAAATATCCTATCATATCATATTTCTGCGTCTTTCATCTCCTTCTTCGATTACTCTTTTCATGTTTTCTTTGCTCTTCTGCTTTCTCTTCCTTTCTCAATTGCTCTTCCTGATACATCTGTTCCAGTCTTTGCCTACTCTTTCTTTTACACTCATCTTCTTTCAATCACTTCTCTCGTTCTCTGTCTTTTTTATCTTGCTCGTCTTGATTTTCCTCTTGCCGTACTTCCTCAATGCTCTTCCCATCAAGTTTCAGTAATATCTGACCACCCATTCATTCATTCTGTAGGAGTGCTATCTCATCAGCTTTATCTTTTTCTCCTTTCCATCTCTTAATTTCCTGTTCTATATCCAAGGTCACACTTGACCGTTGTCTTTTCTCTTTGTCCCATAAGACTTTAGACTTTAGAGATCACATCCTTTTCTGGAGTTCTTTTTAGGCTCTCGTTACTGCTGTATGCAGGCGGCTCATGTATCGGATTACTGTATCCTGACGCTGCTGTAAGCTCCCACAATCCTTCATCTTTTGTACTATAGCCATTTACTTCAGGCGGGGTAGTGGGAGCAGAAGCCTCAATACCCCCCTCTCTGTACTGGTTAAGCATTCAGTCGTCAGGAGGTAGGTATATCCGTTCCTCCTAGTACATTTTCCAAAGCTCTAAAATATGTATCTTTTCTCCAAATTCTTGCCCGTGTACGCAGAGTGCAAGTAAGGGGTCATGTGTTGCAAAACCGCTTTTGACATCAATCCCCCTTGTGGCCATGGCATGAACATTTTATCTGCCATGCCCTTAACCCATTCTGCACTATACTGCATAAGCTTAGATGCGTGTTTTGGCAACTGTTTGCACAGGTGTATGAGCGGGGCAACATCCTCCATTATGACAAGTCACAATCGACTGTCAATACTTACCATTATTTTACATAGAAAATACTTTCTAGAAAAACAATAAATATGAGTGTGCACCAATCGTCGCCCTTCCAAGCCTCTATGTCTCAGTTTACTTCAATCTACCTATTCAGACGTAACCATTAATGCCTAAATAAATAAATAATGTATTCTCAACCTCTTCTATCATTTGTCGCTCTTCGACATATCATTATTTCCTCAATACATAAAAGACATACAATACACAAACAGTCAAACTTGCTGGCCTCACATATATCTGATCTCAGCACTCCCAGCTGCTTATTCTTGCCCCTAGAAAATACCCTGATGGGGGTATGAGTTATCTGCTTTAGCAGAACCTTGTTCGCTTGTCGCCTATATAGCCACTTGGATTTGAGATAACTCCTTCTAAACATTCCTTGTACGTAGGATTATGTGCTTATCCTGTGACGCTCCTCATCTCACATATACCTTCAAGTGACGCTCTTCGTCCGTAATTAAGTACCCCACCAACCCTCCATTACTCTCTACCCATTATCACTTTCCCCACTTAATATGCGTTTGTCGTTCTCAATCTACTCACCATTCGCTTTTCAGCTCCTGACCCTTGGGATCATCTCCTCCTACCTCAACCAGCCACTGTCGCTTTCGGTCTTTGCAGCTCCCTGTAGAAACCAGGAGGGGATTTCATGAAAGTGGGACCAGTCCCACCTATCTTGTTGTGTCTTGAAAGAACTTATTTTTGGCAGCTATCCACAGGGAGCCTTGCAGTGCTCCAGCTAAATGGCAGAGGACATCCGATGTTCCGAGACCCTTAAAAGTCTTCTGGGTCGATGGGATCTTTAATTATCCTACCCCTGCTACCTTGTGAACCCCGAGACCTGGGGCCTCTTTAAGATGAGTTAGCAATACTTAGAGATGGATGGGGATGCAGAACTTGGTATTGTTTTATTTGCAATTATCTAAAACAGGGAGTTACAACAGACATCATCTGACGTCGCAAAGCACGATCTCAACGCATCAGATAAACCATTACTTTTATAGCAAAAATACATCGGCCCTCATTACGACCCTGGCGGAGGACCATGGTGCAATTTGCACCATGGTCCATGGCGCAGAGCTGCCAACTCCGCCATGGGGGTTGGCGGACTTACCGCCCCATTCCGACCTTGGCGGGGCGGTAAATCCCCAATCCCCATTTACCCTTCCCCATTCCCTTTTTTGCCCCATAGGGTATAATGGGAGTGGGGAAGGCGTTAATTACGCCACCGTAAATTACGGTGGCGTAATTAACAACAGGTCCCGTAGCGCCATGGATTTTTCCGCCCGGAAAAACCAGGCAAAAAAACCACCATGGCGCTACGGGAACTCGTAGTAAGGCGGAAATGTACGCCATGCATTACGCTGCCGTAAAACCCTTTCCGCCAGGGTCGTAATGAGGGCCATCATCATTGATGTCATCCTACGTGGCAAACCACAAAAACCTACTTGGGGATGTGATAGGCTGACAAGGAACATCTAAGTATACGTTCCATACTACCGGGGGTTGTGATTGGGTCCCTAATATCAGGTGGACAACTAAGCCCTCCTCTAGTGCAAGTCATCTTCATTGTCACAAAATACACGACGATTCATTGGCTATATGAACTATAGGGCTCTCTGCTACGCGGCCCTATAAAATTGGTTGGCACGCTTGGACCCTTCTAAAATATTCCAGTTGCTAGCAGCACGTAAGCTTACCCCCAGGTGCTAGTAGGGTTGGCCTGGTCATGCCTCCCCACCCAATTAGCCCAACATCTATCATCACTCTTGCGGTCTGCCATTCAATTAAGACTTTGAACTTGGCCTTGGAGAAGCTCTCTGTGCCTAAGAATAAAAGGGAGTATGGCATAGTCTTATCTTCTGGTTTCGGTGGCGTTCGACCTAAAGTCTATTTTGATCTGACCATGTGACTTGAGACCACGTTTTCGGGCTCTTTGTTGCATATGTTACTATTTTCATCCCACCTCAAAAAGAAGTTTTTTTATTTCTCACGTTCATGTAGCTTCTTTGACAGACAACCAGGCTCACAGTGGCCTCGACTCTTGGTGCTGGGCCAGCCAGCCTTTCTTGGATTTTCCTTCACCATCAGCTATTTTCTGCGTGGCTTGAGCTCATGCCATGAGGACGCTTTCAACCGCGGCTCCTGCCCTGATCCTGGAAAGATCCTGCGTTCTTTAAATAAAAGGCAAGACCAAGCGACTTGACCCACACTGGAGGCTCCGACAAGCGTTTCCCCAGCCATCGGACCGCACAAATCCAAAAATCTGAGTGTGGGCGGGAGAAGAGACAACGGAAAACCCGATACCCCCCGGGCCTCGGCTCGACAGTGAGGGGGAGAGCGCCTGGAAGTTCGTCTCTGAGTGAGCCCGCCCGACACACCGAGAAGGCGCGGCAGAGGACATCGAGGGACACAGAGACCGGCCCGCCAGCTGGAGGGACCTGGTACACACAGGAAGACCCCAAAGGGGATAAGGGTTACATGGCGCACCCGCTCATCTGAGGCCCACCGAGAGAGCCACACTCGCACGCACAGAGGGGCTGGGTCCTGGTGACTCCTGGACATAATTTGTCGTGGTCACCCATGCAACAACAAACGACCCAGGGACATTATTTGCTGAAGGTACTGGATGGGTCAAACATTGAAACAAGGCACTGGGGGCAGCATACCTAGGCACACTGCATGCTATACTACACAGATCCTGGGGCCTATAACCTCTATAAACCGCGAGCGGCTGGTCCCTAGATGCAACACGTGAATCACCAGGTGCAATACTACCCTCGCAAGACCACTACATCACTCTCCACTCTCGACCATCACTGGGGCCATGCCATCCACGAAACAAAAAAAGGAAACAACGATCATGGACTCCTTCAATGCCAAACAGAAAGGGCAACCACAGGCGGCCCCAGAAGCACAAGCACAACCCGCAGAGAGCCCCGCTAACAGTGACAATCAGGTGCTCGAAGCAATTGCAGCCCTGCCTACCTTCATTGACACCAGAATTGGGGAGATCAAGTCGGACATGCAACTGATGAGACAAGATATGAGAAACCTCACAGAAAGAGTCACCACGCTGAAACAACCCTGAAGGAGACAGCAGGAACCACCAGCGACCAGGAGAGGCGACTGACGGAGCTCGAAAGGAAGAACGCAGCGCTGGAAGCCCGAGCAGAAGATGCAGAAGGGCAAGCCCGGCATAATAACCTACGGGTTCTGGGGGTTCCGGAGGGAATGGAAGGGCCCAACCCAACAGACTTCATTGAAAACATGATACTACAGGAGATTGTCGCAGGGGTTCACGGTGGAACGTGCCCACAGATCACTACAAAAAAGGCCGCCTCCGGATTCGCATCCGCGACCTATGATAGCTAGGATACTGAACTTCCGCGATAGGGAAATCATTCTGAGGTTCTCCAGAGAGGGAGGAGAGATCCGCCGGGATAACGCCAAAATAGCCATATATCCGGATTACACCCCAGCGGTGCAGAGAGCCCGGAACTCCTTTGTGCCAGTTAAGCTGAAACTCAGGAAAATGAACCTCAAATATATGCTCATGTACCCGTCCCGCCTCAAGGTCCTTTACAAAGGGCGCGCCGTCTTTCTTGAAATGCCTGCCGCGGCCAACATGTGGCTGGAGCCCAACAACCCGGACGGTAGCCGCGAAGCTGTTACATGAGGAAAGTTGATTCAGACAGCCGCGGGGGGGGACGCATCAAGTTAAGCCTGCTCGAGTGCAAAAGAACATTGAGATGACCGCCACAGTATTTTATGAGGCAGGGGCAAGCGGGGGCCTCCGACCGGGCGAAGGCGCACACCCCACAAACCGTTCAGTGTCGGCCGGTTGCTGACACACCACAGCCTGCACGCCTTTGCCCTGGAGGGCATGTCGGTTGCGGGGGCGCTCAAGCGCCACGGACACAAGGTGGCTGCTGAGGGAAGTTACCCACTTCTGGTTTGGTTATTAATTTGTTTGCTTTTGGTTTGTTCTTATTACGCGAGTGATAAGATCTCAGCGCAAAATGAGGCATGTAGCATGAGGGGCGAGAGTACTACTGCAGGTTGTGGGGTGGGGGGTGAGTTCGGCTGGGTCAAGCGAATGGCCTGTCTGCTGGGGTGAGATCAGTGGTTGGATGGCTCTGGATCCAGGCGGTGGGGTTGCACATGCCGAAATGGCCAATGACATTACAATCCTAACATGGAATGTTCGGGGCCTGGGCCCCTACATGCGCAGGACCGGAATTTCCTTAACAGGGAGAAGATGTCCATAGCACTGCTCCAAGAAACGCATTCAACCCAATAAACCCTGGGGGTGCTGAGCAACCACTGGGATGGGCAGTGCTCTGGGGCTCCCTACTCCAAATACGCCCGGGGGGTGCTTGTCTGGATCAGCCCTTTGGTTCCGTTTAAGGTGTCAAGCTGGGAGGCGGACCGGGAGGGTCGCTATCTGCTGGTGAGGGGATGGATCAAGCAGACCGAACTTTGCATAATAAACGCATACTTCCCCAACCATGGAATCCCAAAGCACCTAGACACACTGGGAGCCAAACTAGCTGGCTGCCAGGACAGCCTCTGTATCTGGGGGGGCCACTTTAATTGTGTAAGGGACTGGGAACTGGACAGATCTAGATCACCAGTAACCAGAAACGATGCGGCGACCGGGGCACTCAACGCGCTGATTGAATCCCTAGACCTGGTCGACGTGTGGCGAGAACTCCACCAAATGGACAAAGAGTACTCGTACTTCTCTGCCCCCACACCTTGCACACCTGGATAGACTACATATTTCGTGCCCAAACATTACAGCCACAAATGTATTCTGCCCAATACTTGGGCAGGTCAATATCGGACCACTCCTCGCTGCAGGTGCTGTGGACAAAGAGGGGTCCCAGACCACCTATACCACTGTGGCGCATGTCCCCGGATTCCCTGACAGACCAAACCTTCGCGGAGGAGTTACAGGACAAGCTAGAAGGGTACTTGGAAAAATACGTGGGGGAGTGTAGAACACTGGGGCACGGTGTGGGAAGCAATGAAGGTGGTTGTCAGGGGGGAGGCTATTGCAAGAGCCGCCGGCATACAGAAAACACTAAGGGCGGAACTTGAAAAAACTGAAGAGGAAATAAAACACAGGGAAACCAGTACCACAAGAACACGGGGGGAGGAGGAAGAACTAGCATTGCTGCGAGGGAATTGTTCGGTGGCATGGGGCAGGCTCTCCAAATTCGATTTCACAGTTAAAACAGCCAAATTACACGCTGAAGGTGACAAACCGGGCAGGCTGTTATCATGGCTATGCCAGAGGGAACACCCGAGGCACCAAATCAACGAGATAAAGGACAAAACAGGCACGACACATAAAACGCAGCAAGACATAAATGATACTTTCCGCGACTTCTACTCCCGCTTATACAGCCATGACCACCAAGTGGCAAACATGGACATATTAGACACTCTAGATGAAATAGGTCTTCCCAAAATAGAGGACACGCACAGGGAGGCTCTAGACGCTGAAATAACGGGTGAGGATATCACTGAGGCAATCAGGTCCCTCGCTCCAGCAAAACACTGGGCAGCGACGGACTCCCCCCCAGAGTTCTATAAAACATATGCTGATGTCATCACCCTGGTCCTGCTCGAGGTCTACCAAGAAGCATTCACCAATGGGGTATTACCGGGGTCTATGGGAGAAACACTAATTGTCCCAATACCGAAGCCCGGAAAACCAACTGAAAGCTGCGACTCATACTGCCCTTTGGCGATGTTAATTTATGACGTCAAAATCCTTACCACAGTCCTCGCCAAACGCCTGAATGGAATAATTGGGGATTCAATACACAGCGATCAAACAGGCTTTATACCTGGGTGCAGCACTGCCCTAAACCTGCGCAGACTGCAACACATCCTGGCGCAGACTGAGGGCTCCCAGAAGGAATACGCTATACTTTCTTTGGACGCAGTTAAGGCGTTTGATTCGATCTATTGGAAGTGGCTGTTAGCGACATTGGGGGGGTTTGGATTCGGGAGGCCTTCATTCGCTGGGCTCGTATTCTGTACACTAATCCTAAGGCCAGGGTCAAACCGGGTAGGTTGGTGTCTGCCATCTGGGATATTGAGAGGGGGACAAGGCAGGGTTGTCCGCTCTCCCCAATGCTGTACGTCCTGGGTCTTGAACCCATAGCGATATACCTAAGGAAGCAATACTTAGATGCGGGCATCTGGGTCGGGGATGCGGGGCACTTACTATCGCTTTACGCGGATGGTGTCCTTCTATATGTCAGAGACCCGCATTTAAACGTCCCGGTAATCCTAGATATACTGGACAACTATGCCAAGGTTTCTGGAATCAGCTTCAGCAGATCTAAATCCTGCATATTCCCAATTGCTGGTCTAAAAGGGAGAGACCCCAGCATGCTGCCTGCAGTTGGTCTCCGATGGGAGACTGTCTCATTTAAATACCTGGGGGTCAACATTAAACACTTGGCTGAACAAATACACGAAAGCAACATGGCTAGGGTGTTCAATGGCATGAGGAACTCTATGAAGTTCTGGGCCAGGCTACTGCTATCACTACTATGTAGAGTCGTATCACCAAGATGATCATCCTCCCGAGGTTCCTATACTTCTTTAATAACGTGCACTATTACGTCAAGGCCTCCTTCTTCCGCACACTGGAGGGGCTGATCCGGGGGTTCCTGTGGGGTGGCGCTCGCCACAGACTCTCACTGAAGACCCTATACCTGCCACATGACCGAGGGGGCGTGAAGCTGCCAAACCTAGAAAAGTACTATCTGGCGGCCCAATTTAGCCATGTGGTCAAATGGCTGTCTGATGACCCCACCTCAGAGACTGTCCTGCTACAACAGCTGTTTGCGCCCCTCACACTAAAAAAAATACTCTGGGTAACCCTGAGGGCTGCGAAACACACTCCAATGGTGGTGACACTGGGGCAAAGATATGGAAAAGAACGCGAGTGGTACTGGGGACGACACATCCTTATACACCAGAGATACCAATAGCGGCAGGTGCATGCCAGGACAGTTCAGACCTGGCTGCTCTGCGAAGATGGGAAGGGCATGGGATAGACACGTGGGGGGACATGTATGACGAAGGGGTCTTCAGGGAATTCAGCTGAATACGGGAGCGGTAGGGTTATCCGGTGGGCAGTTCCTGTGGTATCAATGGGTCCGAAAGGTGGCCAGAGATGGCTGGGAGGGCTGGCCAGATGAGCCGCAGGCTGAACCAATTCTTACCCTAATGTACAACCTTGATGGTGGCTGGCGCCCAGTCTCTAGCCTATATAGCACGCTCATAGACACGCCCAACCCCAAGAGTGCAGCATTGAAAGAACAATGGGAGGCAAACCTGGCCACATTAACAGAACGGGATTGGGAGAGGGCACTGAGTTACCCCAAAGCAGTCTCACAGAACCATTGGGTCAAACTGATACAACTAAACATGCTGTACCGCACCTACATGACCCCACACAGAATAGCCACCTTCAACAGGAGCGCTAGCTCAGTTTGCCCATGGTGCGGTAGGGAGAAGGCAGACATGATACATATGTTTTGGGGCTGCGAGCGAGCGAGGGATCTTTGTGTGCAGATAGAACAAGCCTGTAGAGCTGCTGGCGTCGCCTGGTATGAGTGCTCACCAAGAGAGTGCCTGCTTGGTGCTTACCCCAGGATCAGCAAACATAAGCATGTGCATAAATTCATGGACCTTGCATGCATCCTGGCCAAGGGAACCATTGCCATGTCATGGAAGAGGGCTGGGGGGCCACGGTACCAACATTAGCATAGGGAATTCTAGAGGTGAGCGGAGGCTGAGACTAAGGTATGGGCGGAGGTGGTAAGCAGATCAGATCTGGATGGTAGTGACAAATGGGCTGCCTGGAAAGCAGTAGTATGGGACATGTTTCACCCTTCCGACGACAAGCCTCCATGAAGGAACTGCTGACCATGATGAGCATTCCCCCCACGCCTGGGTGGCAAACCGCCCACCCGCACCATGCGTGAACTGGAGGGGTTTCCCCCAAGAAGGGCAAGAACGGCACCCCGGATGAGGAGACATCCGCTTGTTCTCATGTTTCACATGCCAAGACTGTAACGAGAATCGCTTGTTTTGTTTGTCGTTTTTTGTTTGTTTGTTTGATGGTTATTATTTAAAACTGGCACTACTGCATAATTAACCTCTTGTAACGCGAATGTCTTTTACGAAAATGCCAATAAAACATTTAAAAATCAAAAATCAGCTATTTTCCAACTGTGCCACACTCAAGCCCGTTTGATTCACAGGGTTTTAAGCTTACTAAAGTGCATTGTGGAACATCCAGATTCTATATATTCCTATGTATTTACATTGGCGGATCTCCGCAATCTATTCACTACGTAGCCAGCCTCAGGATTATTTTGTCTTCTTGCATTACAGCATCTGTACAAGTGTAAAATTACTTTGCATTTTCTCCAGCGTGTCTTCGCATGAGCATCTTTATTTCGATCCAGAAATGTTGCTTATCTCGGACACCTTCTCTTCAGATCCTATAGAATGTTTATGTTCTTTCGTCCTTTGTTACTTTCCTGGGTGCGTCAGTTCTGCTCTGCATGACTTCACCAGTCCTTTTTCTCATCAGTTTTAACACTTCTTCTGGGACTTTGTCCAGAAGACCATCATTTCTTCGATACTGCACATAGGGTTTTCTCAATGGATACCTTGTCTCAAGAATTCTTTGCAGTATAGGCATCCTCACTAGTACTGCATGTGTCGCAATTTCTGGTTCCCAACATTTAGGCAACATGGGGGTGGAGCTTTTAGTAGGGGTATTTGACTCTTCCTCTAACAGACCATGCACCAATAGAAAGCCCCCCTTTGGGCAGCCTCTTAATTTAGCTGTTGCTGCCAATGTATAGATAATGAACCCATCTAACACAAAGCCTGATCTCAGCCAAGTCTCGTGCAAGAGAAAAATATCAGCTGAGAACAGCGCTTTAACACCTTCTGTATAAAGGCAGAAAGAGCTATGGCCCAGTGTATTCCACGACAGTATGACAACCCAGTTTCTCAACCAGGCTTCAATGCTGAGGGATTCCATTCACTGATTGCCAAATATTTGGGTTCATATGCCTATAGTTGGGTTTTGACTGCATTTGGGGATGGCGAGTGAATATCATCTTTAGCTGTTTAGAAGACGGCTGTCTTGGCGCATTCTTCCTAGATCCAGTTAAAATGTCAGTTCCCTTAAACTCGTCAAACTGGAGAGTCTGAATGTCAATTCCCAGGTTACAGAGTTCTATGGTTGCCGAAGAACCCTTTTCACCACCACTATGGAAACAAAAGACACAATAGCTCAATTAGGTTAGGAGAGCTATAAACTGTTGGCAATTCCATTGTTTCAATGTCTAGTGGAGACAAAATCCTCAGATCCCGAATTCTGCCAAAAATGGACATTAGAGTCTTTCAATTAAGAATAGGGCTGTCATCGGTGGAACTATCTCCTCAAATCATAATAACTGATGCTTTGGGTTAACGGGTCGGGTAGCGTCCCAGGTCCTCTCCAAAGAAGTTGATTGTTGCTGACTAGGATTGTCACTTCTTGGAGGCCGTGATGGATTTCCATAAACTATTTGAAATAACTTAGGGCCTTGTATCAAATGAGCTCTATCTTGCAGCTCCAAAGAAGCCCTTGTGTATCGATTTGACAGAGTGGGCCCCCAACTGATCTTGGCTGGAGGTTGATAGAGCTGAACATGAGGGGAAGCCATAGACATTAAAGGCACCTGGGACATTGGTGCCATATTACTGGCTGATGTTAGGCGCACTGAGACCAGGGATGGATAAAGGGTGTGATTCACCCAACCCATCCCCTGCTGTGGTACTTGGGAAGGTAAATTGGGTGCAGCTTGAGGCATCAAAAGATTTTGGCCATTCCAAGAAGGCCCCAGAGGGGGTTTAGCACATCCTATTCCCCTCCGGTGATGGTAATAGTGGAACAGCAGTTACATGATGAGCCAATGCTCTTCCATTCTTCACAGAATCCGCCACTGTCCATGACGATTCATCATTAATTGATAATGGTAAAGGAACCATGGCTAGTTCAGGGAATTGCAGCCATTTGTCCAATGGGCCGGATGTCTTTTTGCCCATAATTTCCACCGAAGCGGAAAACCTGCTTAGTCCGCTTCTTTACGAAAGTTGGTTGAGCTTTTTGCAAACGGCAAGCAATCCAGAGTCCCAGATTCAATGCTATTGTTTGCAAGGGTATTGGCGGAGCAGTAGTAAAAGATGCACGTTTCTTTGGACGTTTCTGTTGACCTCGAGAAAGCACCTTCGCAAGTCCCTCTTTTCTTGAAGAGTTCAATTGAAGATCAAGAAGGGAAGTATTATTCAGCTGGGGCAATTTTGAAACTGCTGACTGGGGTGATGTGGCTGACATCATAAGAGGTGACTCAAGCATAATAACATTAAGCAGAGACGGTCTCACCTCTTGATTTCCAACCTCATTTTCTTGGGTATAGGTCATAGGGCCCTTTAACTGAGGAGTAACACTAATGACCACAATAATATTCACAGCCTTGGACAATATTAGTTTTATGCCAGTTTGCTCATATTTCATAGCAGAGCAGAGGCCAAAGATTGCATCCACAGTGACTGCAATGGAGCTTTTCGAAGGTGAAAAGGATAAATCATGCAATTCCAGACATAAAGCATTCGAATGGTCAGGTGCTGTGGTAGTTGAACTGTCCAAATTGATATCAGCCCTTCCAGAAATGTCATCAGATCTGGGCTAGCTGATAGGTTTGTTAGTCTAATCCCCGATAACTGGATGTCAAGCACTGGCATATCGCCAATAGATTTTCTGTGCAAGTCTAGACACATGTCAAGTTATTATTGTCAACTGCATGACTTGACAGGGGGGAGTCTTGTATTAACAGTGCACAAGTTGATGCAGGGGTAACCACTGTATTTGAGTTCTCCACATTAGCCAGAGAAAAGAAATGAGTGATTTTCAGCTCCTCAGGTTGATTGTTAGTTTTTTTGTTTAGATGGTTCCTCTGCAGAACTGGGCGGGTGGAGGCATTTTCCCTCCACTTGTGCTTCCAAAGCTTCATGGGGCACTATTGCTGTCCCAGTTCTTAAATGTACTGCCAGTTGCCTACGTGTCAGCAGGTGTTGCCGCTTCGCTCGAATCCTGAGCGCGTAGGTCCTGGGACGTGGAGGCTTCATCCCAGTTTCTTTAAAATGTTATTTTCCTAAAGGGTCATGAGCTATTCAGGTTCAATGCGTAGAAATCAACTCTCTCCTTGGTAAACAGTCATTAGTACCATTTGAGCCCACTTTACAGACTTTGCCCAACCAAAGACAAAGTACAGAGCATGCTCTTGCCCAAGCTACACGGGCTCAGCAAGGGACGCTTCACATACAGTTACTGATCCACCCTAAGGTCCGATGTTAGTGGGCAAGGTATATGGTTCAGATGAAACAATTATGCAGCGGTTTGTCAGATACAATTCCTACTATTACAGAATCCTGCAATCCAAGATGTAATATCTGCTTCCCCTTGGATCCACAGAGCCACCGGAACACTCGCCGCACTCCTGCTGCGCTCCTGTTAGGCAGAGTGAGGTTTTAAGCGATTGTGCCTTCCTTCAGTAGAAACAGTAGTACAATTCCAGTCAGTGATCTGTGCAAGCTCAGGTTACCAAAACACTTACCACACTCCCTACTTCAAGACACATGTTGCTCCAAAAAATGGGGACAGCTTACTTTACTGCGCCTTTACCCACGGCACAATCTCCTCCCTATGCGTCAAGGAATACAGATTCTGTGCCTGTCCTACTGCCCCCCCCACCATTGCAGCTTCTGGAAACAGAACGAGGCCTGCTTACTTCAGGAATGTGACTTTCTGCCAGCCACTCACAAAGGCTGCATGTTTTTCAATGCCTTTTCGCCATGGCTAAACTCTGTATTTTCAGCTAAAAAAAAAGGATGATTCAACACAAAGCATGCGCATTAGTTAGATAACCTTGTGAACCTCCTAAAAATATTACAAATAGCCAATACTCAGCAGACAGACCACTCCAGTAATACACTCTAGTAATGCTAGCCAAATTAAAAAACCCACAGCCGTTATCCTGCCTTAACTATGACAAGGTACACTTCATAAATAATCTTCCTGTCCTAACTGTGACAAGGTAACCATTATAAATACTCTTCCTGGCCTGAGTCTGCTTGCATTCCACTCCCTTCAGGCTCATGGAGACCTCCCCAGTCGCACATGTTATCTGGGTCCACAGGGATCTCCATGACCCTCAGTGTCATGAGCACCGGGGCTTCTATCACTGCAGGGGCTGGGTGTCCCTTCATTGTCGCCAAATATAGAGAGAGACCCATATCCCCGAAGTATATATAAAAAAAAAACAATTCAACAAGGAGTGGGCATCACTGCAGGCAACAAAAAGGTTTATTAACAAAAACACTCCCCCCTTGCAGCTGCAGCGATATACATTTGGAAACAGCCTGGCGCTGTGGCTGACGGAAAGATTTCTCAGCTCTGCCTTTACAAAAAGAGATTTTTATAGATATGCATGCATTAATAATAGAGAGTATACTGTTTGGCTGAGTCATTTGCATTGAACACCCACACTGCCCATTTCCTTTCAACCTTCTTTGAGGACCCCCTTCCCTCTTGCTGACATCCCTATGTGCTGACCTGCAAAAACTAGCTTTGGGAAAACACTGGTTCCCACCAGATATTGTTTTCCTGGAGAATGGAAGGAGACGGTGTCCAGTACCAAGGTCAGTTTATAGTAAACCATTGTCTCACCTCACTTCGGATTGGTTGGCATGTTATCCCTATCTACTCCCTGCCTTGTGCCAAGTTTTAGTTAAAAAAACCTTTGCGAGGGCACTGCTAAAATCTATATTCCCTGCTATTTAATTCTTATTTGATATTATATTTTAATGCGATAGTCCGCACCTGGCTTTCTGAGTAGAATTCCCCCTCCCATGAGGGGGAATTCTTGCAACCCACCCTTGAGGTTCAGTATTAAATGATCATGTGTTCTTAGCAAGCTTTTCCAAAGTGCCTGTGTTTCGTGAATACAGCCTTGTTAAGCTTTTCAAGGGCATGGAAGTGCTGGCTAGTTCTGAACCATTTTGCGGTGTCCATTTTGGATAGGATGGCTGCTCGGAACTGTCACGTTTATAGTAGCAAACTACAAGCATATGTTCTTTGTGTTGCACTTCGGCATATGCGTTACTTAGGTTTTCTTTCTTCTACGTGTGCGTTTGCACAGATGTTCTTCATGTATAAATGCACATTTGCCCTAATGTATGTGTATCCTCATGGTGAGTGCATATGTGTATCATGGCTAATGGATGCATGCATTGTTCTATCATCGTTGTGGTCATTCTCTCCATCTTTAGATAACACTGTGTTTATCATCACTGTCCCTGCTTAGAGTATATTTAAAATATTGGACCACGGATGGGCAAGAGCTCTGACTGACATGACAATCAGTCCATTAACAGGGTGAGGGGCAGTAGCTTTTTGTCTACCCAGAAACACATTGTTCAAACACATGTGTCACCTTCAATGGCCCTAATGTCTTCTCACCAGTTCAACCTAAGGTTTGAAAACATCAGTTTGGTAGGTAACAATTCATTTTTCTCTAACTAAATTAATTAACATCAATACTCTCATCTTGGGGATTAATTCACAAAAAACAAACAAAAGGCCTGTCCATCCGTTATCCTTTCTTTAAGGAAATGCACAACACTTCTAAAGTCAAATCACAATGCTGAAGCAGTATTTCCTGCAGAACTTTATTTATTTATTTCAAAAGCGCTAAAGCCCATAGGCGGTAAAGCACTGTAACATGAAACAGACAGCAATGACACAAACAAAACCAATCCGGCATATCAAAATACCAGCTCACCAAAAGACAAAGTAATTTAGTAAAGGATTTGGAGAAGAGAAATATTTTCAAATTGCTCCTAAACGATGCGAGAATGGCATCAAGCCGCATATACAATGGCATTCCGTTCCATAACGTGGGTGCAAGAAAATGAAAGGATCTGCCACCCACATGAATGTGCTTAATGCATTTGTTACTTAACAATTGTTTGGGAGCGGGGACAATTGTCCCAGGCCCCCAAGAGGTTCCGAATGAGGCGGAGGCATAAAAGTGCTGTAGGTCCCCGGGGAGGCTTTAGGGGTTGGGGGTGTCTATAGAAGCTGCATTATGGGTAGTGTAAGGAACTCATGGTGGCAACAGGAAAGACAGACACAAGTGATCCCAGTTCAAGGGTGTTTATTGAACTTTATAATGGGTGAGATAGACACCTTATCTAAATTTAAACCTAAATCTAAGATGGGAGCAAGCGACGACCATCAAATAATAATAAGGCAGTCCTAGTGGTGTCTTGTCAAATAAATAGGGCCTATACTAAAAAAAAAACTATTGGCAATCCTCACTACTAATTTACAAAAAGAGTGTGGGATAATGTTCACCAGAACGAAAAGAAGTGTTCACAAAGTGATAAGTCAAAATGGTAGGGATGGGTCTCCCTTCCCCACGTTTGAAGCACGGGCCAAGGCGGGACTCTTGAGTACAGCACGCTCCTTGCCCTCGTCAGCACGAGGCTCACAGTTCACTTCCACGATATCCAAAAACTTTTGACGCTAAGTCTGCTTCTTGCAAAAGTCTCTTGCCTTAGAAGGCCGGCGGTGTTTCACAAAGGCAAACAAACAAAAAGTTATTTTGGTGATCTTGCACCTTGGGCCCTTAGGATTTCCCTCTGTGGGGCTCAGATCCTGTTTGCCTTTTCTCATAGGATCTCCCTCTGGCAGGGTAGGATCCTTCTTCCAGTTTGGGACTCACTCTGTTGGGTTCACTATGGCCTTTCTTTAACACAGATCATGTATTTTGACACAGTTCATGTATCGCTCATTTTCATCAGAAACCATGTTTTCTTTCTCTTTAGCTTTCTTTCGGCATCCCTTTTTTGGGTTCACACTTGCCAATTATCACAGCTCACAATTGTTGTGGAAAGCGGGGTTCCCTTCCCCTAGCTTTCCTCTGGCAATGGGTCAGAGACTTTCGATTGTATAAGGGATTTGGTGTAACCCTCATAAGACCATTCTGACGCCTCACGCCACCCATTCCTAGGGCCTTCTGGTTGCTGTAGTTTTCAAACAAAACAGGTCCTGGTCAGAGCCTTTCGATTGAGTGCCCACATGGCGCCGGACTCCTCTGAACCTGGACCTCCACTGGGCTTTCTTTAAAGTTCAAACATACACACAAGTTCTTTCTTCTTGCGTACAAAATGTTGCTACTCGCAACCTTGGATTTAACACAGTTCGGTTTGATATCAGCTTCTTCCGACTCACCGGATGTGCTGCACCCATTGGCTTCTTTGTTTTCTGGAGTCAAGGATAGTACCACGTTAGCCAGCTTGCCTCTCTGCCTGCGTTATCAAAGTGGGAGACCTCCGTGTACCTTTGACCTCTGTTGCTCCGTATGCCAACTGTAACTCCCGGTCTTACGATTTCCCTTCTATAGGCTTTGTGGGTCTGAGTTGAAAAGAGCAAGGGCAATTCCCCCTTTGTCGTCCTTCCAGGTTTCACTGCTTTTCTTCTCCCTATGTACTGCCGGTATGGTGTAGCTGTCCCCTCATGCGTTCGGACTTGCTCGAAGTGTGCCTTCCTGTTCTGCTTTTTATCCCTCTGGAGAAGGTAAAGGGCCGTCAGGTGTGCATGATTATTGTCAATTGCCTGACTGGCCTGACATGTTTATGGGGACATGTCAGGACAAACTGCTCTGGTGTAAGTCCGTTGTCTGTTACAGTGTAAGAAAGTGTTTGTGCGGGAAAAGAGGGTGGGGTAGAGCTTCTAAATATCCTACAGGGTAGGATGGGGAAAAGGTGTTACAGGGAAGCGGATACCGTGTCTCAACCCCCAGTGTCCCACTTCCAGTCCCCGAAGATCCCTCGCCCAGGTGATCCTCCCCCACTGGTCCACCCCCAGGAACTGGATCCAATAGCAATGGCCGTGTCCTGGCCACCTGAATGACAAATCTCTGGGGACTAGTGGGTGAGACACCTTCAGGTTTCTCACAGTAGCTTAGTATATGTTTGTATGTAGATTGTGCTGGGAGTAAAAAGCCATTTTAGGAAACAACAGCCATCTTGTGACGTCTTATCCCATAAGAAGGTGGGCACGAGCCTCTGACCTTCACCAGTCCCCCTGAAAACCGCATCATTCCAGTGAACCAGCCAGCCCCAGACTACCGACCATAAAACTGTTAGATCGCTAATCTATCAGGAAGATCACAGCAGATAGGCGGGTTCACCGCACCTTGGAGCCATGCGATTTGTGCTGCGAGGTGCCAGGGGAGAAAGTAACAAACCTAAAGCCAGGGTGGGAAGATTTGGGAAGGCGCCAATGTGTCTGGTATCGAGCTGGGGTTTGTTAGTTATTGTGACCTCAAAAGTATCCTCTACGTCCATGTATGCAATACCACGTGCGCATAAGGCCACAGAGAGGGAATGCAATGATTTGTGTTGGTAATGACCAATTAGGAGCTTTCATGCCTGATGACGTGCGAAGAAGACCGCTACATGGAAGATGAGGACCAGGAAAGGCTGGGACCAATAGCCTGGCATCCCTTATGAAGCAGGTGATATTTCTATAGGGTCGCACCAACCAGCTATTGGAAATTGTAACCTATGTGATGCACGTCATCTGTGACAACATGTACGTTGAAAACCCTGATGTCTTCTGTGAATTTGCCAGTGTGCTCCGTGTTAGCAGAGTTCTTTGCTGGCATGTATTTTCTTGGGTGTGATCAAACCTTGTTATCCTTGCAAAAGGAGTCTTGGGTGTTTTTCCCTAGCGGGTTGTATTTTTCCTAAGAGTGTGCGTGGGAGGTTTGCCAGACAAATTGGTGAACGGGATGTGATACCCTGATTTTTCCATGAGAGACGGAGGATTCCTGGCTGCACATTTGGAGGGTCACATCCACCTGCAGTGATCAGTCCCAAGCGTGCCTACTGTAGTGGTGTACAGCAGCCATTTTCACAGAATTCCTGTCTATTCTTTAAAGCGGGGCGCAGCTCCCAGGTCGGTGCCGGCCGTTAATGGGACCCCATGATGGAGGAGGGTGGGTGAGCGTGCACATTTAAGTATGCCTTCTGTGGGTAAGAGCAATAAGGGAGGACTTTGAGAGGGGAGTGGTGTAAGGAAGGCATGGTATCAAACAGTGAAGACATACACAAGTGAACACAGTTCAAGGGTTTTTATTGAACTTCAATGGGTTGGATAAATGCCTATCTAACCCTAAATCTAAGGATGGAAGCAAGCTACAACCATCCAAGTAAAAGGAACAGTCCTAGTGGATTCTTGTCAAAATAAAAAGGGCCTACACTAATAAAGCAATCGCCAATCCTTAATTCTAAATACAAATGGTATATGCAAAAGAAAGAGTGTTCAAGAAAATATATGTCAGGAGAGATAAGTGATAAGCTCCCTTTCGCCACATTTCAGCAAGGTACAAGGCATCACGCTTCAGCTTTGAACACACTCCAGCTTCTTTGAGCACCAGGATGCAGTTCAAAAATCTCAAATAGGACCTTCTGTGATAAAGTCTCTCGTTCTCCACAAGTCTCTTGCTCGCAGAATGTCACGGTTACCAAAACAACACTTAAAGTTCTCTGTCCTCAAAAGTTCACTGTCCTTTGTTTTCAGGTATAAGATTTACTTTGGGTCTACCTCAGCCGGGCTCAGACCCTCTTTTTATACAGGAAATAGGAATTACTGACCTAGCCCTACGCTGGATTAAATCTTTCCTAACAGATAGAACAGAAACCGTATAGATCAATCCCTTCAAATCCACCCCAAGGGAATCCACCTGTGGAGTACCATAAGGATCTTCCCTATATCTGCTGCTCTTCAACATATACCTGGCTCCACTAATCAAGCTCATTAAAAGATATGGCTTCACATGCTACAAGTATGCTGATGACACACAGATCATGTACAAAGTACAACACACATGCGAAGGAAACACAAACCTGCAAAAATGCCTACAAGAACTCTACGGCTGGATGAACACAAACAACCTGAAACTCAACCATGGCAAAACAGAAATAATGGTTATATTCAAAAACAGCCACTACATCCCATGGCCAACAGAACTAGGAACAGCACCAACACCATCAACAACAGTAAAGAAACTCAGAGTCCTGATGGACAACAAACTAACACTTGAGCTGCAAGTAAATGCTATAATCAAAAAATGCTTCTTCCTCCTGCACACAGTAAAAAGGATCCTACTGTTCCTCTTTTTCATCCACAAAACCCTCACCATCATCACACTCATCATGTCCAGAGTAGACTACACCAACAGCCTATGCCTAGGAATGCCAGAACGCCTATTAAAGAAACTTCTGCCTATCCAAAGCACAGCGGGCAGACTCCTGCTCAAACTACCACTAAGAGAACACATTAGCCAAGCACTGAAAATACTACACTGGCTATCAATAAAACAGTGAATAAGGTTCAAAACAATGTGCATAATGCATGGAGCAACCCACGGCCGAGGAACAGAGATCCTAAAGAAGAAAATAGCCATCTACCATCCAGCAAGACCACTCTGATCAAGCTACGAAGTTCGCCTAGAACCAAAACCAAACAATAAAAGAAAATTCGGAGGAGCATCTTTCTCACACCTGGTTCATAAAACATGGAATTCCCTACCAAACAACATATGCAATACAAGGGATCATCTGGAATTCAGAAAATGACTAAAAACGTGGCTCTTCTCCCCATTATCATAAGGGAACGAGTAGGAATCATACATTCTGCCAGAAACAGGAAGCCCAAGGAGGGACCTACAATTCATTGCCCAACCATCCCCAACTAGTGGGTGTAGGGAGGACATTCTAGACCTCTCATGCATACACGCCACCAAGTTTACAGAGGAATAGCACACTAGGCAGGGACCCCCCACTAGAAATCAAGGGAGAGTCCCATACCTTTCCTAACCTAACTATTTCTTACTCCAGGGCGGGGGGGAAACACACATCCACAACCCATGTCCACATAACACTAGACTTCTACAGAAGATAATTATCACACCACAATGTACCTGCCAACTAGGATGCCAAACAATACCAAAGCACACAGAATGGTCATAGATGCCGACCACAGAAACCAAAGCAAAGAGGTAAGAACAAAAATAACCTGCTAACCCAATACTAAAACCTAATTGTTCCACAAACTCTTCCCCTACATAAACTCAGATGACCACATCTCTGCAGAGCAAACTGCACGTACTTAACCACGCTGCAACAACATACAAACAACACATAATCATGCACAACAGCACATGGGAATCGTTACGACTCGAAAATCGCACCTAAGATCAGTGAACGGTGCAAAATGAACTGAAGCTGCCAACAGAACATCATACCTCACTTTCCTATTCCCACTGAACCCTACTGACCACTTCCTCAGCCTCCCTGTTTCACACGTTCCTTTTTCATATCTGCCAGAGTACTCCGGTGGTAATAGTGCGCTGTACAAGTAACCTTTAACATTTATCAATGTCTCAACGGGTCTCCCTCGATCAGTCTCTGACCCACCTGTGACTTGCAACCCCAATAGGTCTCCCTCAGCCGGGCTTGGGCCTTGGTAGGGTTCACGCTAATGAGTAGTTCACTTATATAGACTTTTGATTGTGCAAAGGATTTTTTTCAGACCCTCGCATGACCACTTTGATTTGCTCATATCGGATTTTCATCTGCAATGCCGCTATTCAAATAACAAAGTTTAACTTCTTTGTTTCTTTGTAAGACACCTTTCACCAGAGACCTTCCATTGAGTACCCACGTTGTGTTGTCAGACCACTCTGCAAACTTGTATCTTTCGTTTCTCTCATAAAATGTTCAACACACTTATCAGCTTTCCGTATTTTACTTGAGTCTTTCCTCAAACGCTTCAACATTCACTCTGAGGATACATTGTTGCTTCTCGTAACCTTCATTTAAACACAGACTGTCCTCATACACTTCCCCCCGACTCACTGGCTGTGTTGAAGGTTCTGCTTATGACTTTGATCCGGGAACCAAGGACGATACCACAGCAGCTGCTGTTCTTCCCTGACTCGGCCAGTCATGCAGGAGGGCCCCCAGTATCTCAGACACACAGAATAGGATTCTCTTGCTTCACTTCCTGGCTTTACACATGCTGCTTTCAAATCCTCAAGATTATAATGATCACCAGTCGAAAAGCTCAAGGGCTTCTCCATCCTTTCACTCTCTTCTCAAACTGTCGCCTTTCTCTATCAATTCAGCTGTGGCCTGGAAGAAACTGCTCCTTTGTGTGCTCTGCCTCGCTCAGAGTGTGCTCTTGTGCTCCACCTTTTAGTTGTGTGGGAAAGTTCAATGGATATCAGGTGTGAATCGTTAACAGGGATTGCCTGACTCCCTGACCATGGTAATGGGACATGTCCGGTACATTGTTCGGGAACTAGTCTGTTTTCTCCCAGAGCATGCTGTCTGTGTAGCTGTGTTCGTGAAGGGAAGGTGGGTGGGGGGTTACAGTCCCCAGATATCCTTCCTGGCAGCATGGGTCAAAGGGATTATAGGTGGGGGAATACTGCGTCTCTCAACATAAGGGGTCCCACTCCCACAGGAACCCTCACCCAGGTGATCCTCCCACACAGAGTCTAGATGGCCATGCCCCTGCCACCTGAGAGAGAGACCCCAAGGAATAGCAGATGAGTCACCTCCTGGTTTTTCACAGTGGGGAAACAGGGAATGAGTGTATGGATGTGGGTGTGAGGTGAGGAAGAAAAGGGTTTATTGGTGAGCTGTGCAGGGAGTGAAAAGACCACTTGGCAGCTATATTGTTTTGTATTTTTATACATGAGAGGAGAAACAGAGAAGTGGAATCCTTTGCGATTTAGAGAATAAGATGGTACCATATTTTGAATAAAGAGAAGGGAATACAAAAGTAGGCACTCCGTATAATTAGAGGGCTCGAATTCCTGTGTCCAATATATTTTGGGAGGGGGAATAAGATGAAGTAGTGGTTGTTGTTTTAGCTTGTTATTTTAGTTGTTTTTTTAGTGTTTTATGAATGTATGTGTTGTAGGAGGAGGCTGAGGGAGAGCCTGTGAGAGCAGAGTGTAGAAATTGTGCAGCAAAGTGTGTGTATGTGTGTGAAGGGAGATAGAAAGAGAGAGAGGAGGGGAACGTAAATAAGGGTGTCGGGGGGAAGGTTTGACCGACCAGTAGGATTGTAAAAGACAAATTGTATTGCATGAGCTTTGACCTTTTTGTGCATATAGGTGGTTTAACATGGGGGTAGTTACACCATTACAGTACATGTGCAGTGCATTGCAGTTGTATAAGGATAACATTGAGAAACACCACAAGCAGTGGTTGGCGGAGACACAAGGGGGGATGTTCTGCCCATGACCGGAACGGGGCACCAACAATTGAGGGATTCTGGAACACATGCATACATTTTGGGCTGCTAAATCAATCAACCAGACAAACCACAGATCACCAAAAAAAGAAACTGGAGAACCATCAAAAACTCCAACCTTATTGAACTCCTGGAACTCAGCAAACCACACCCAACATTTATGGAAGAAGATGACCTAGACAAAAAAGTAGCCCTGCTGCACTCCTGGATTATAACAACTATAGACAACATCGCCAAAGAAAAACCTTTCACTCCTTCTCATAAACGGGCAATGGCAAAATGGTTCACCCCTCTACTCAGCACCATGAAAAGGAAAAACTGAAGACTAGAACTTGATTGGAGAAAACAAAACAACACTGCGAATAAGCTGAAATTCCTACAACACAACCGTGCATACAAAAAGGAAATATAAAAAGCGAAGAGCAAACATTACGACAACCAAATCTTTAAAGCACCAAACACCCCAAAATAACTCTTCAAAATCATAAATGAAATAAAAAATCCTCTGGGGTGCAACAACACACCAACTCCGTCTATGAAACTATGCAATGACCTTGCAGACCGCTTCAAAAACAAAATCACCACCATCTAGCAAACCATACAAAGCAGACCACCCAATCTGACTATGACCCCCACCTACATTCAGGAGGAACACCCGAACAAACTACGAAGCTTCCCAGAAATATCAGTGGAGACATTCGTCAAACTGGTGAATGAAAGCAATAACTCAGGGTCTCCTGAAGACCCTTGCCCGCCAGACATATACAAATCGATTCTTAAACAAGGAACGCCCATGGAATATCACAGATATGTCCTCAACCTTTCAATCGCAATGGGGAAAGTGCTACAAGCCTTCAAATCTGCATACATCAGGCCACTACTCAAAGACACAGCAGGAACCGTAGAGGACCTTTCCAACTGCAGACCCACCCCCAAAATCCCATAAACAGCCAAGCTGCTCGAAATTTACATATACAAAACGACCCAAGAATTCATAGAAGAGCACGGCCTACTAGACCGGCCACAAGTTGGCTTCAGACCAATGAGAGGAACGGAATCAGCCCTCCTCTCAATATGGAACGACCTAAAAAAGAACGCAGACTCGGACAACAGCACTGCCTTGATACTCCTAGACCTATCAGCAGCATTCGACACAGTTAATCACGACACCCTCATAACAAGATTAGAAGGACTTGGAATAACAGACACTTCCCTGCGACAGATCAAATCTTTCCTAACAAACAGAACAGAAACCGTATGGATGAAACCCTTCAAATCCAGCCCGAGAAATTCCACCTGTGGAGTACCACAAGGATCATCCTTCTCCCTGCTACTATTCAACATCTACCTATATCTACTTATCAGAATCATCAAAAGTCATGGCCTGACCTGCTACAACTATGATGACCATACACAAATCATCTTCAAAATACAAGACAACCTGGAAATAAACTCAATGCTAGAAAACTGCCTCTGCGATGTATTAATCTGGATGAACTCTAACTGCCTCAAAATCAACCCAGGCAAAACAGAAATAATGATTGTGTCAGAAAAGGGAGGAGAAAACCACTTCATCCCTTGACCAAGGGAACTGGGGCAACCCCAGCACCCTCGCTGATTGTAAAAAACCTGGGGGTCCTGATGGACAACAATCTGACGCTAGAGCCACAAGTAAACGCTCTCTTCAAGAAATGCTTCTTCCTCCTGCGAGCAGCAAGAAGGATCCTACTGTTCCTATCATTCACCAATAAAGCAACCACCATCATCGCCCTCGTCATGTCCACAGTAGACTTCGCCAACAGCCTATACATAGGTATGCCTGCATGAATTTTTAAAATAACTACAACGCATAAAAAATGCGTCAGACAGACTGCTTCTGAAACTACCCCGAAGAGAACACACCGCCCCAGCACTGAAAACACTACATTGGCTATCAATAAAACAACAAATAAAATTCAAAGCAATGTGCATCATGCATAGAGCAGTACACAACCAAGGCGCTGAGTTCCTGAGAGACAAACTGCATCTACATCAACCAACAAGAATGCTCAAATCAAGCATTGACATCCGCCTGGAACAGAACCCCTACAATAAAAGAACATTTGGAGGATCTTCCTTCTCTCACCAAGCACCGAAAACCTGGAATGACCTTCCAAAGCACATACATAACACAAGAAACCAATTACTATTCAGGAAATTACTCAAAACGTGGCTCTTGACGTCATAACTAGAAAGACCGGCCACAGGGGCACACTCACAACTAAAACATCGATGAACGAAGCGACAGACCCTGATCCACACCAAGCAATCCACAGAAAAACCCTACAGAAAAATCCCAGGACATACCAAACGACTAACCGAGAGACATCTGTATTACGAGCATAGACGGAATACATAGCAAGACGAAGACAGAAACATTAGGACAACTCGTCAATAGGACCCTTAACCTAAACTATTGCCATTCCCAACAGACCTAATCACAGCAGACAGCTAGGGAACAGGAAACCCTGTACCATTAGCCCAATCCAGAGGGTGAGAAACAGAATAAGCACCCACTTTACACAATGCTCATCAAGATATAGCGGGAAGCACAATGCGCCATCACACACAAACTACAACTAAACAATAGCCCTAAGGAAGTCACCCAGCGAAAACCAAAGAACTAACTGAAAGATAGTCATGAGAGGAGGAAACTAATGACAGAATACACAGGCTGACCAAGACGGACCCACTAGGATGCCTCATCAACAGCATTCTGACCCTGAACCATTCAAAGCTTTAACTGACCAGTGTCACATTAGATAACAAGAGAATTGATAGTACCAACCCAGTTCCACACCCGAAGTAATGGTTCAGACACACCCACAACCCCATACATGACTCACTATGACACAGCTGAGACGCGCAGCACCACCGCAGCGAGACCGCTCTTAAGGAACCAGCAACAACCCCACCCACGGGGATACAGCTCAAACGGAACCAGAAGTATCTGAACCAGGATTAAGACCCCACTAACCCAACCCTCAATGTTCTGCATAATCAACCCACACAAAACTCACATAACCATTTATCTCCCAGCAATCTGCATGCACTTTACCACATCGCATCAACACATAGACAGCACCTACAGCACACGACGCCTTGTCTGATCCAATACTTGCACCAAAGCCCAGCACTCTGTGTATACAGAGCTGAAGCTGCCAACTGCACACCACCTCTCCCACTCTCCTACTCCCCTCCTCCTGACTAACCCTACCCACTCTCCTTCCTGTTTACAGATTGGACAGAGCACCTGGGGACAAATTCCATTGGTGATGGTGTACTATATAAGTACCTTTAACATAACATAACATAAATATAAGGGCAAAAAGCTTCAGCGGAGGAAAGAGATTCTGGAATTTTGGAAAATAGAGGATTTAGAGGACAGTGATGAGAGCAAACCCCAAGAGAGCGATGGCCCGATCCCAAATATGGTAGCTCCATCAGAGGAAAGGTCACTACCACTGCCCCAACGGGATGCAATCCCACCACTGGATACACCAACCCCACATATGTACCCCCACCAGCCACAGCACCACCCGCACACCACACAGAAATAACAAAAAGAGTTGGAAGAGGCAGTGCATGCGGCAAAATTGACATGATTGAGGACCCTTACGGTAGAAGGGAATAAGCAGGGGTGTGTACTAGACAAGTGGAGGGCAGGAGACATTTTATTTAGATTGGATAGTATGGCAATTAAGGACATACACATTGAGAAGGGGAAGGGGAAGTGTGATGAGCAAGGAGCCAGATGTGTAGATTATGGGATGGTGTGGTCAGATGGAGATACAAACAAGGAACTGTCGGAGGAAGAGTGGGATCCAATCAATGAGCTTGAGGATGAAGAGGAGGTGCCAGCAATTACCCAAAGGGTAGAGAGTTTGTGGGGCCAACAACTGAGGAACAGATCTTGCCCGACAGGGTAGTGTGGAAAAGGGCGGGTGACAGCAGGAGAGGGAAAAGGGGGTTAGTTACCCAGCTGCCATTGCTACATAAAGGCCCCCGGATGAGTGCAATATGTCCCGTGGGCCCAAATGGACAAAAACCAACCTCATTAAGGTACTCCCTCCCCTCACTGCGGGGGCTGGAAAGTGGATATATGCTTTTGAGAAGCACACAGCGGGTATCCTTTGGCAGTGGGAGATGTAAAAAGCTTGCTTGTTGCCATTTTAGATGAGCAGCCAGAGGATTGTGGGTCAACTGCGGGTACCTAGGAGTAAAAGTAGACAATGACACTCATCATGGGGCCCACTTAAATGATATCAGAGTGCAGGTGTGGGCCATACTGCATCGGGCGTACCACAAAGCATAGATTTTCAGTCTATAATAAAAACGTACCATGGGATATGATGAGGACCCCGCCCAATGCATTTTAAAAGTGCCAGAGATATGGCGGGTGGAGAAAGGAGAGCAGTGGGACCAGTCGGTTCCGCTTTTCTACTTCGTTATCAAGAGAGGATTGCCCAAGGAAGTACAGAAATCTCTCAACAAGATAGTAGGTATAATAAGTAGTTATAGAAGCAAAAGAGTGGGCTGAAATACAGACCATAATTGTACACCATTGTAAACAGATTAAAGAGTGAGAGAAGGAGACCACGCAGAAGATGCAGGCTGAGGAAGTGAAACTGGTGCAGAAAAAAATTGCTAAAATATCAGCTGAGGGAACAGTCATGGCAGTGACCCAAAAGGATTCAGCAAAGCAGGCAGCTCCATCAGCGGGCACAAGAATAGCGGTGGTTTGGCAGAACGGGGGCAGTGGAACAGTGGGTCCCAACCACAGTACTCTGAGTGATAACGGGGGGGGTCAACCCAGAGGAAGAAGGGGGTTCCAAGGAGGATGGGCATGCAGAGGTGGCTTTGGGGCAATGGGACAGAGGGGAGGAGCAGGACTAGTTCAGTATTAGGGATGTGGTAAATTGGGCCAATTTGTACAGGAGTGCAGAAGTAGGGGTGGGCCTGGATATAACCCTGCATTCCTGGCCCCTCAATGCCATATGAAATACACCAAGCTTACACACAGCTACTGCCACAACCCCCTCATATGCAGATGCCTGCCCAACCATTCACTGACACCAGCACTGTTGGCCCAATATACATGTTACCCAAGTGCACAACAGTAACTTTGTTCCGAAATGGGACAGTGACACATTATCGAGGAGCAACTGTCACAGGGGGAAACCCCTTCACATTCCCAGGTACAAATACATAGCCCGATTAGGACAGCCCACAGAAAGCTCTTGCATGCCCAGTCCTGTCCATGACTACCCACCCAGACGAGGAAACCTTGGTGGGCGCTGAGATATGGAACACATGTGCACTAAATCATGCATCGGTGAAGGCAAATTTCCAATATCGGGTGAAACACTTGCCACGCAAGTGTTCTCTGGGGCTGTAGCAACAGTTCCTTTTACAGAAGAATCAGCCATCAAAATAGGGGGCAGAGTATTGTGCACCCCGTTGCTCTATTCAGAGACTTCCCCAGTAAATTTGGTAGGCTTGGATCTCTTGAGTAGATTGAACATGATAATCTCCTATACAGATCAGGGAACAGTGTGTGCCACTCCAGGGAAATGTGCCGTGAGGGCAATGATGATAATACAGTCCATTGGAAGGGAGGTGGTGTCCATGCATTCTTATTGACCCTGATATGGTTTTGTACGGAATTACTATGCTACTTTATGCAGTTCCTCAAATTGGAAAGGTGTGCTGGTGGGTGCCGTCTGATTTCATCTTCAGGTCAGCTGTGTCCCTAGAGCTTGTTGCAGGAGCTATGGTTTCACTGGATTTGGAGGGATTTTGGTGTTGGAAAAAAGGATTGTGTTCATTGGAATAGATTCAGATGGGCATCAGTGATGAACTGTATTGCGCATAGCGCCAACCATCCCATAAAGGAAGTGAAAGATGAGGAGCTTTTTGAAGACAGGGGCGATGAATGCAAAATAATGTTAGCTATTTGCAAACCCTGTGACATGGTGCAATACCGCAGAGTACAATGTCCCATGATGGTCTCCATTGCAGCCCCCTCCTTTTTGGAAATTGATATATCACGAGGCCCCCGACAAGTTATGGACAACTAATGCCCACTAACTAGGCCTTTTGCAGGGCATGACCCCATACGAATAATACTTAAACCAAGTGTGGTATTTCCCCAAGTGATGCAGTACCCTTTGTTCAGAAAAGCAGAGGAGGGAATAAGAGACAGCATTGCTGCGCTATCACACCAAGACATTACTGTGCCCTCTAATTATCCCTGCAATACAGTGATTTGCCCAATAAAAAAGGCAAAAAGGGTCCAGTTGGAGGATGATCCAGGATCTCGGCCCCGAAACAACATTGTACAATCAGAATTTCTGGTTTGTTCCAAACCCTGTGACAATTTTGTGCAGTACCTCAAAACAAGCAACTCATTTCACTGTCGACTTATAAATCGGCTGCTTCTCTATACCCTTGCATCCTGATTCTCAGTACCTCACCATGCATGGGGGAAGGCAATACAAACTCACAACACTGCCTCAGGGGTACTGTGAGTCACCCAGTACCTTTAACAGGATCCTACATGCAGTCTTAGGGAACATACACATACCCAGCATCATCATTCAATATGTTGATGACTTGCTAGTGTTCAGTGATGACAAACAACAGTGCAGGCGAGACTCAATCACGCTCCTTCAGTTGCTAGTGCATAAGTGGTACAAAATTGACAACGCTAAACTACAATACTGCTTTCAAGAAGTTCTTTTCCTAGGGCAATTAATATATGTGCAGGGTAAGAAAATAATCCCAGCACGTGCTGCACATGTACGCAATGCTGTCCAGCCAAAGACAGTAAAAGAAATGCTGAAATTTCTCATATTATGCAACTATTGCAGAGCGTGGATGCTTGATTTTGCTGTGTACCCCAAGCCCCTTTTGCAAGGCCTTAAAGAGGCACAAAAGACAGACAACAAACTAACATGGACTAAAAGATTGCATATGAGTTTTAATTACCTAAAATAAGTGATTTCTACTGCCTAAGTGCTAGCAACCCCAGATTACACTCAAGAGATTTATCTATCTGTTTTCTCATTCCAATGGGCAGCTGATGCATTATGGGCCACAAGCCATAGGCCTATTATAGTGAAGTGCTAGATTCAGTGATGCAAGGCTAGTTTCCTTGAAACAGGTGCTTTCCACTGCAGCATTTGCAATAGAGAAAAGATTCACAATGACCATGGGGTGTTCCATAACACTGTATGTGGAGCACACAGCGTTCGCCAAACTAGAGCATTCCAAATCTACATTAACTCCACACTGGGCATCCACATATGAGATCATTGTGTCCAGCACAAATATTCACATAGTGTGATACAAGGCAGTGAACCCTGCTATGTTTTTGACTGAAAAGTGTGCAAAGGAAGAGCTTATTAAACATGACTGTGTGAGTTTTGAAGGGGAGGAAGATGACATACCTAAATTAAAGGATAGCCCACTTGATGAGGGTCGGGGTGCTCTTCGTTGATGGGTCAGCAACATTTGACCAGAGGACAGACCTCAGACATACTGATGCAGCAGTTGTCTGCTTAGTGGATGGCGAGTACGAAACACGAGTGCAGAAAAGATTACTCATGCATTACTCGGCCCAAGCAGCAGAGCATATTGTGCTCATTGAAGCGCTCTCAGCATCCCAGCGGTATTGTGTAACTATTCTGATTATGCCTGTGTTACCACTATAGTGCACTCTGGGCTTGCAAGGTGAAAAAGAAGGGGGTTCCAGAGAGACAACGGGTCCCCTGTTCAACGTGCAGGGTTATTAGATAAATTAATTGATACCCTTTCTAAGCCCTCCATGAAGGCGGTGGTCAAATGTGCTACCCATGCTCATAGCACTGATGAATTTCACTCGGGAACACCGCTGCGGATGCAGCGGCCAAACAGGCCGCAAATCTCCCCATTCCCAGCATTTCAGAATATCCAGTGATAGCACAGGGACGGGAGAAGTTGCCAGCAACTTACAACTCAGTACGGATTGCATCTTTTATTAAATTGCATGGCCATGCCCCATAGGAAGAAAAGCACCTCTGGCTAAACAGAGGATGTACAGAAGGTATAAAGAGAAACTAGGAGTGCACACATCTTTTTAATGATATTCTGAAACAGGTTGAAGTATTCTATAACTATTCAAAGGTGTGGGGGAGAAAATGCGACTCTGACACAATAAGTCGCTAGTACATGCAGAAGAATAAGTGTCCTAAACTATTGGACACTCACGTCCCCTGCACACCACATATACTTATTAAATTATCAGTCAAATCGTATCTGTTTCGGGAATTGTAATTCAGGTTTTGAAATCAAAAAAAGTTTATACGTGTCGCATTGATGACCCCATTTGTTTTTCAATTCTATCAAACATTTCTTGCATAGATTTATACATCGGGAATATTCATATAATCCAACTTGTACATTTGAACAGTCAATAAATACAAAATTAGCCTGATGCGTTTCGAGAAACAGTTCCCTTCATCAAGAACAAAACTTTCAATACATTCATGAAGTTAATCAATTTTCTAGCTTCAATTATATTCTATAAAGTAAGAAAAAAAAACTAATGAGTGTATTTCTACAGGAAAGTATTTTAGTGAATCAGAAATTGTTTGTACTTAAATGTCACTTTGTGGAAGGGTTCTTCAAATACCACAATCTAAGTGGCCGCAACTATAGCGTCCGCGCCCAGGCTAAATGTCTGTATATGGTTTTCACTTCTTTGAGGGCTGCTGAGTGAGAAATATATTATAAATAAGTAAGCAATGGTATACAGTGTCTGTGAATAGTAATGACTCCATAATGTGCCAATGCGCATACCTGTCATGTTGTATTTCAAAAGAGTTCACGGGACTAGACAGTGGGCCTCATCACGACTTCGGCGGTAACCCTTAAATCCGGCAGTAGCGCTATTACCACCGGATTTAAGGGTCCGCCGAATCAGGGCTTTGGCGGATTTCGCCCCAGCTCTGAGCTGGGGGGAAATCTGCCAAAAATTTGCGCTATTACCGCCGGCGGGAAATCCACCGGCGGTATTAGCGCAAAGATTCCCCATTGAGCCCAATGGGGAATGGGGCATTCCCGAATGGGCTCAGTGGGGAATGGGGACTTACATTACGGCCGAACTCGTGATCCGGCGCTATTAGCGCCAGGGAGTTCGGCGGTAGGGCTAATACCGCCCGCGCTAATAGCGTTACCGTTACCGCCCAAGTCGTGATGAGGCCCAGTGTGTCACTGTGAGTTATGGCTGAAGTCGTTATATACTGTGAAATATAACAGAGCGCTGAATACTGTCTTAGAAACTGCTCGGTAGTTAAGCAATATACTCAAAAAGGTAAATAAAGAAGCACATACCTCCACATGGAGTACATGGGTGTGCTCGAGAAATGTAGTCACTGGTCAGTTAGAAGTAATGATCAAATGATCGGAGGATATGTAGTCTATGAAAAAAGGTAAATAAAGGTTGGAAAAAATTCAAAGAAGTAAAAAAAGTAAAAACAATTCTATAGATGAAAGAATGATTAGTTTGTCAATAAAGTCCTAAAGGAAGAACCTAATAACTGGGAAGGCACATAGTCTTACCAATGTTTGATGTATCTGTCCATGTTCACATGGGATCTGACACAGGAGGAGTGCACTAGTGTATTGAATGACCTTTAAATAGTGTTCAGCGTGCTCGAGTACAGAAAATGATGTCAGAATAGTAAGTTTGACTAAAATAATGCCTGTGTGACGATAGAGATGTAACTCGTGTGTTTCTAGGTTTAACAAAACTTGTGTTGTTTGATTGAGATATGTGATAGATATTAGAGGATTGATAAGATAGTAACATGTGGCTACGTCGGCTGTTCGTGTCAACAATTTACATCATATGTAAACAGAACTAGAAGGCCTGAGGTGCTTAAATCAATGCCTGATTGAATTTTCTTGAATGATGCCATGGATATAGGGCCTCATTACGAGGTGGGCGCAAAGGGATACCGGGCACCGTTAAGGACATCAGTGCCGGTAATCCATTTGCGCCCTATTCCGAGGTCCCTTAGCGGGTCCCTTCCTTAACGCCTGGTTTTACCAGGCGTTATGGACAGAGCCTGTTAAGGGACTTCAGAGCTAATAACGGTACCGCAATTTGCGGTACCATTATTAGCGCCTTCCCCCTTCCCATTGAACCCTATGGGAGCTGAAATGAGAATGGGGAATGGCTTTTTCAATGGGGCCGTACCGGTTCCGTAAAGGTCGGAATAGACCGGTAAGTCCCCATTGAATGAGGGCGGACTCGGTACCGGTATTGGAGATAGTCATGGCGCTAATAGCGCCATGACTACCTCCAACCTCGTAGTGAGGCCCATAATGTTGTGTATACATTGGGCCTCATTACAAGTATGGCGTTAAGGCAACAACGGTGCTGGTATCACTACCGGCACTGTTGCTACCATACCACCATAGTACGAGTTCTGCATGCGGGTGCCCTTGCAGCCACCAGGTCTGACCACAAGCAGAACATGATGGTAGCACTGGTACCGTTATTAATGGTACCGATGCTACCACCCTTCTCATTCTCATTCAGCCCTATGGGGGCAAATGGGGATGAGGAGCCCCTTATTACCGGCACCCACGAATGGGCAATTACCGGGTCCGACAAACTCGGCATGACACGCTAATTGCCCATTCGCTGGTGCCAGATTTTTTCGCAAGTTTGGAGGTAGCCTGTCTATATTACAGGCAGGCTACCTCCAAACTTGTAATGAGTCCCATTGTAATAGAGGCAAACGTTTTAAACCCAACTGCATTAGATACAGATGAAACATAAGCTACGTTCACCATTTTTGACACACATTAAATGCAGCATGAACATACTCAAATATTTTAAAATATTGTTAGAGAGTAAAAGGAAGAGAACTGCAAAACATTCTGTTCCTCAGATCGTACAAAGTATCTATTTAATTATACATTAGTACGCTCCATGTCATTGTTTATACAATATCATTGTGTGCATTTTCTTCATTTAATCCTATAGAATGTCTTATGTATAAATCATCACTGTAAAGTTGAGAACAGTGCTTGTCATGATTCCTGCCCCTCATGTCCCCAGCCCTCCAAGATGTCAGGCTGGAGCCAGGCCATGATCACCTACATGGCCCTCAAGGGCCTCTCCATCCCTCCAAAGACCCACTTGGAGTCAGACTTGGCGCTTGTGGCACCAGACTCACTCACTCCCATAGGATAACATTGGGGATTGGACTTGTAGTGCATTGATGGGGACAAGATGGATGCCCCCACATATTTTGGTTCCCAGAACTGCATGTGCAGTCTAGTTTTTTGGGTGTGGTTCAGCCCAGAGACACCTGGGATACCCAGAGACTATTTAAGGCACGCCCAGGCTGAGAAACATGCTTTGTGTTTTCTGCACCTGCAGCGTGACACTCACCGTGTTCGGATTGGTCTCCAGTAGGCCTGCATCTTTCTTCTGTGCTCAGCTCCTGCAAGAACAAGAACACTGTTAGGAACAGCCTTACCTTACGGCGCTTCTGCCCATCATTCATCGCTCCTTCTGTTCTGCGGGCATCTTCGGCTGTGTCATTCCCATCCCGGCACGCCGCTTCCTAAGGAAAAGGGAAAAGAACAGAAAAAAGGCATTAGTAAGCATTCAGCAAATCTTCGCTTATTTTTTAAAGACTGTACGAGCTTCAAACGCTTACCTGAATCCCAGCCGCTCTGGGGCAACTCTGTCTCTGGAACTTCTCATCCATCTGCAAGAGGGAAAAGACACTCCAGGTTAGCGTGGAAACATCTAGAGGCGCCGCATACCGCGCTTACTCACCGCATTTCTTCTTCATAACCGGTATCCACGCTGAAAACATTGCAGCACCTAAAAGACAAAGAAAAAGAACTCAGTTCAATACAAATACGAAAGGGTTGCATCGCACATCGCACTCTCACTCACCTTCAGCGCTACTCATCTCAGCAGCACGTCGCCATCCCCGGACGCCGGCCATCATCTAAGGAAGGAAAGGAACGAAGTTAGAGAACTGTTTAAAAGACTCATTATACTTACCTGTCGGACTCTTGCCAGTGAAGTAACTAGGCAGCAATGAGCCTGCATCAATCAACGCGCCCCTGCGCTGAAAGCAGGACGGAGAGCACACTTTCCAAGAAAACAAGGCCCAGTCTCCAGTCAAGTAGACTCCAGGGAAGGGTTCGAGGTCATAAGAGGTCAGAACAGGCTGAGTGACGTCCCCGTGGATACCAGGTGAGCGTTACAGAACACAAAGCCTCACATCAAAATCCACCTGGGCGTCATGGAAACGTCAGAAACTGACCAGTTAGCCCACATGTTGGGGCAGCTACGTTCCGAAGTACATGCAGCCAGGCAGGAGACCAACACCCTGAGGAGAGAGCTGATAGTAGCCAATGAACGCACTGATGATTTAAGCCGGCAACTTCTCCAGTCACAAGCAGGGCATGTACCATTGCCGGGAAGCGTGCCCTCGATGCCAGCACCATCAGCTAATCTCGTTCAGAAAACCCTTCCTGGGGCAGTTCCCTTGTCCCCGCCCAAACGATTTACGGGGGATCCCAAGAGGTTTGCAACGTTCATGAACCAGTGCTGCCTGCACTTCCTTTGTAGACCAGGGGCCTTTCGGAATGACCAATCACGGGTCGCTTTTGTGCTATCCTACCTGAGTGGTAGCGCCGCAGACTGGTCTGTACCCTTTGTGACCCAAGACGATCTTTTGCTGCATGACTTCAGGGGTTTTCAGCAGGAGATGGAAAAGCTGTTCGGCCGCCATACTCATGGGCAGGCATTAGACAACGAACTTCTGTCCCTACGCCAAGGGAATCAAGAACTATTAACATACATAGCCACGTTCAATAGACTCGTAGTTGAAGCAGAATGGCCAGTGGAGAAGAGAACCACGTTATTTCATTGGGAGTTGCGAGGGGAGCTCAAGGATGTTCTCGCACAAGTAGTGAACCCCCCGAAAGACTGCTCAGAATTCATTGACCTTGTTGTTCAACTGGATCATAGGTTGCAGGACCGAAGAGCAAATCGAACCAGACCGGACCCTCGCCCTATGTATGTGCATTCAAAGGACAATATTGCCCGCAAAATGGAAGGTTCAGGAGAACCAATGCAAATCGGGGGGGTCAGATCCCCCTTGACTAAAGCGGAAAGGGATGAAAGGAGACAGCAGCAGTTATGTCTGTACTGTGGAAGGTCAGGTCATTTCCTTAAAGAATGCCCTGTGAAGCCACCGAGGAGGGAGGAGGACGATAGGGGCCGCAGACAAGAAAGATACCATCAAGGAATCGGAAAACTCCCCAGCCCGGCAAGTGTAGGGGTCCGTTACGCCCTAAATCAACCACTGACACTGTTACCACTGTCGACGGCACGGAAATAGCTTCTGGTCCAGTATCCCAATGCACTGCAGCTTTAACCCTTCTGTGCCAGGATGGACACCAAGAATCTATTGTTTTCGACCTCATTAAGGCACCACAGTTCCGGTTGATTTTGGGAATGCCATGGTTGGTAGCTCACAATCCTCGAATCGATTGGCGAGCAAAAGAATTGGCCTTTCCCGAGACTTGCGCCCACACATGTTATCGCCGAGAGAAACAACCAATAGACACCAGAACCTCCAAGCTTGCGACTGTGGCAATCGGCACCCTACCAATTAAATACCAGGACTTTCAAGATGTCTTTCAGAAAGAACAGGCTAATACCCTGCCACCGCATAGACCATACGATTGCCAAATAGACCTGATACCCGGCACACAAATCCCTTGTGGGCGAATTTACGCACTCACGGAACCAGAAAACCAGCACCTGAAGGCCTATCTTGACCAATACCTGGCCAACGGGTTCATCCGTCCCTCGAAGTCTCCAGCAGCCAGTCCTCTATTCTTCGTACCGAAAAAGGAGGGGGACTTGAGAACATGCATCGACTATTGCGCACTGAACCAGATTACCGTAAAAAAACGATACCCCGCCACTGATCCTTGAATTGCTTGATCAAGTCAAAGATGCCCAAATCTACACAAAATTAGACCTGAAGGGGGCATATGACCTTGTTCGCATAAAACAGGGGGACGAATGGAAAACCGCTTTTTGCACCAAATACAGCTTGTACGAATATCAAGTAATGCCCTTTGGCCTTTGCAACGCGCCTGCAGCATTTCAATAATTCATGAACGATGTCCTACTGGAATTGGTTGATGTCTGTGCTCTAGTGTACCTCGACGATATTCTAGTATATTCCGCATCAAAGCAGGACTACGTTAAACATGTCCAATCCGTATTGGAGAAACTCTGTCAACACCAGCTCTACGCCAAGCTCAAAAAGTGCTCATTCCACATGTCTGAGGTGGAATTCCTGGGCTTTATTCTCAGCCCGAATGGAATACGAATGGATGTACACAAGGTAGATGCTATCCTGAAATGGCCATCCCCAAATCCATTCAAGGGGGTTCAAAGTATGCTGGGTTTTGCAAACTTCTACGCCAGTTCATCCCAGGATTTTCGCAAATCGTGCATCCCATCACGTCATTGCTAAGGAAAAGCAACAAAAAGTTCCAGTGGACAACAGAAGCCAAGGAAGCTTTCCAGGAACTCAAAGCAAGATTCACATGTGCCCCAATCTTACGGAACCCTCACCCTGATCTCCCATCCCTGGTGGAAACGGACGCCTCAAGCATGGCTATGGGAGCCGTCCTCTCACAAAAGGACCCCGAAACAGGCCAGTTACACCCTGTTGCCTTCTGGTCGCGTAAATTCACACCCCCAGAACTCAATTACGCTATCACAGACAAAGAACTCCTGGCCATTAAGTCAGCCTTTAAGGCATGGCGGCACTACCTCTTGGGCACCAGACACACAATCACTGTAATAACTGACCACCGGAACGTCCAGTACCTAAAAATGGCAAAGGCCCAATCCTCACGACAACTACATTGGGCTCTTTTTTTTGCAGAATATGACTACGTCATTACATTTCGACCAGGGGTGAAAAACGTGAAGGCCGATGCCCTTTCCCGTATGAGGGTGGAAGAGCAAGGGTATCAGACCCCTGACCCAATAGCAATCATCCCGAGTGACAAGCTCCTAGGAATCACAGCAACCATAACTCAGAAGGAATTACATGAAGAAATCCATAACCTGATGAGTCCGGAGCAATTACAAGCGTGGAGTGCACAAGGAGAACATTACATGATAAAAGATCAGTTACCCTACTTCAGGAATCGTTTATTCTTACCAAACCAAAAACTACTAGAACAAGTCCTGTCCGGTTATCATGATTCCTTGATCGAGGGCCACCCCGGAATCGCTAAAACCCTAGCCCAGGTAAAACAAAATTATTGGTGGCCCACGTGGTGTAAAGACATTATCCAATTCACCCTATCTTGTGGAGTGTGTGTTCAAGACAAGTCATCCAAGCAGAAACTGGCTGGGCTATTACAACCATTGGACATCCCACCAGCACCCTGGCACACGTTGTCCCTCGATTGTATTACTGATTTACCACCCAGTGAAGGGTTTAACACTATTCTTGTGGTCGTGGACCTATTTTCAAAAATGGCACATTTCATTCCTCTTAAGGGGCTCCCAAATGCTTTCACTCTGGCAAAGGTATTTCTTGAAGGCATTGCACGGCTCCATGGGTTTCCCTCAGTTTTGGTCTCAGACCGAGGTACTCAATTCGTATCTAACTTCTGGAGAAAATGCTGCTCTATGGCCCAGATCGACGTCCGGCTATCCATCAGTCACCATCCCCAAACGGATGGTCAAACTGAGAGGACAAATCAGACGCTCGAGCAGTATCTGCGTTGCATGTTACACCAAGCTGAAGGAAGCTGGTGCGACCTATTATGGATACCTGAATATGCTTATAATAATTCCCTAAACACCAGCACTGGGCAGACACCCTTTTATACCATGTATGGCAGGCACCCACGTTCTGCTGAGTTGGACATTCCTACAACCCTGGAAATGCCAGCAGTCAAAACCTTGCACACGACCATTTCTCAAACCTTTAAAAGGGCAGCTGAACACCTACTTCAAGCTAAGAATCGCCAAAAGAAGTTTGCTGATCAACACCGAGCAAAGGCCCCCAACTAACAAGTGGGAGACAAAGTATGGCTGGCTTCTAAACACTTGTCCATTAAATGAACCCGAACTTTCCGTCCAAGAAACCTGGGTCCATTCAACATCACCTCTGTGATAAATCCTGTGGCGGTCAGACTAGCTTTGCCGTCAAACATGCAGATTCATCCTGTGTTCCAAGTGTCTCTCATTAAACCTGTTCAACCTGGGACCCGGGTAGCAACGCCACCACAGCCAGTAGTAGTCACCGGGGAGCCAGAATTCGAAGTCAAGGACATCCTGGATTTAAAGTACATCAGATCCAAATTATACTACCTAGTAGACTCGAAGGGGTATGGTCCACAAGACAGGACATGGGAGCCTTGTGAGTACATCCATGCACCTCACTTGCTCAGACGATTTCATCAAAACCATCCAAACAAACCAGGACCAGGCAGAAGAGCCACCTTGAGAGGGGCCTTGTGAGGGGAGTGCTGTCATGATTCCTGCCCCTCATGTCCCCAGCCCTCCAAGATGTCAGGCTGGAGCCAGGCCACGATCCCCTACATGGCCCTCAAGGGCCTCTCCATCCCTCCAAAGACCCACTTGGAATCAGACTTGGCGCTTGTGGCACCAGACTCACTCACTCCCATAGGATAACATTGGGGATTGGACTTGTAGTGCATTGATGGGGACGAGATGGATGCCCCCACATATTTCGGTTCCCAGAACTGCATGTGCAGTCTAGTCTTTTGGGTGTGGTTCAGCCCAGAGACACCTGGGATACCCAGAGACTATTTAAGCCACGCCCAGGCTGAGAAACATGCTTTGTGTTTTCTGCACCTGCAGCATGACACTCAACGTGCTCGGATTGGTCTCCAGTAGGCCTGCATCTTTCTTCTGAGCTCAGCTCCTGCAAGAACAAGAACACTGTTAGGAACAGCCTTACCTTACGGCGCTTCTGCCCATCATTCATCGCTCCTTCTGTTCTGCGGGCATCTTCGGGGGTGTCATTCCCATCCCGCATGCCGCTTCTTAAGGAAAAGGGAAAAGAACAGAAAGAATCCCAGCACGTGCTGCACATGTACGCAATGCTGTCCAGCCAAAGACAGTAAAAGAAATGCTGAAATTTCTCGGATTATGCAACTATTGCAGAGCATGGATGCTTGATTTTGCTGTGTACCCCAAGCCCCCTTTGCAAGGCCTTAAAGAGGCACAAAAGACAGACAACAAACTAACATGGACTAAAAGCATGCATATGAGTTTTAATTACCTAAAATAAATGATTTCTACTGCCTAAGTGCTAGCAACCCCAGATTACACTCAAGAGATTTATCTATCTGTTTTCTCATTCCTATGGGCAGCTGATGCACTATGGGCCACAAGCCATAGGCCTATTATAGTGAAGTACTAGATTCAGTGATGCAAGGCTAGTTTCCTTGAAACAGGTGCTTTCCACTGCTGCATTTGCATTAGAGAAAAGATTCACAATGACCATGGGGTGTTCCATAACACTGTATGTGGAGCACACAGCGTTCGCCAAACTAGAGCATTCCAAATCTACATTAACTCCACACTGGGCATCCACATATGAGATCATTGTGTCCAGCACAAATATTCACATAGTGTGATACAAGGCAGTGAACCCTGCTATGTTTTTGACTGAAAAGTGTGCAGAGGAAGACCTTATTAAACATGACTGTGTGAGTTTTGAAGGGGAGGAAGATGACATACCTAAATTAAAGGATAGCCCACTTGATGAGGGTCGGGGTGCTCTTCGTTGATGGGTCAGCAACATTTGACCAGAGGACAGACCTCAGACATACTGATGCAGCAGTTGTCTGCTTAGTGGATGGCGAGTACGAAACACGAGTGCAGAAAAGATTACTCATGCATTACTCGGCCCAAGCAGCAGAGCATATTGTGCTCATTGAAGCGCTCTCAGCATCCCAGCGGTATTGTGTAACTATTCTGATTATGCCTGTGTTACCACTATAGTGCACTCTGGGCTTGCAAGGTGAAAAAGAAGGGGGTTCCAGAGAGACGACGGGTCCCCTGTTCAACGTGCAGGGTTATTAGATAAATTAATTGATACCCTTTCTAAGCCCTCCATGAAGGCGGTGGTCAAATGTGCTACCCATGCTCATAACACTGATGAATTTCACTCGGGAACACCGCTGCGGATGCAGCGGCCAAACAGGCCGCAAATCTCCCCATTCCCAGCATTTCAGAATATCCAGTGATAGCACAGGGACGGGAGAAGTTGCCAGCAACTTACAACTCAGTACGGATTGCATCTTTTATTAAATTGCATGGCCATGCCCCATAGGAAGAAAAGCACCTCTGGCTAAACAGAGGATGTACAGAAGGTATAAAGAGAAACTAGGAGTGCACACATCTTTTTAATGATATTCTGAAACAGGTTGAAGTATTCTATAACTATTCAAAGGTGTGGGGGAGAAAATGCGACTCTGACACAATAAGTCGCTAGTACATGCAGAAGAATAAGTGTCCTAAACTATTGGACACTCACGTCCCCTGCACACCACATATACTTATTAAATTATCAGTCAAATCGTATCTGTTTCGGGAATTGTAATTCAGGTTTTGAAATCAAAAAAAGTTTATACGTGTCGCATTGATGACCCCATTTGTTTTTCAATTCTATCAAACATTTCTTGCATAGATTTATACATCGGGAATATTCATATAATCCAACTTGTACATTTGAACAGTCAATAAATACAAAATTAGCCTGATGCGTTTCGAGAAACAGTTCCCTTCATCAAGAACAAAACTTTCAATACATTCATGAAGTTAATCAATTTTCTAGCTTCAATTATATTCTATAAAGTAAGAAAAAAAAACTAATGAGTGTATTTCTACAGGAAAGTATTTTAGTGAATCAGAAATTGTTTGTACTTAAATGTCACTTTGTGGAAGGGTTCTTCAAATACCACAATCTAAGTGGCCGCAACTATAGCGTCCGCGCCCAGGCTAAATGTCTGTATATGGTTTTCACTTCTTTGAGGGCTGCTGAGTGAGAAATATATTATAAATAAGTAAGCAATGGTATACAGTGTCTGTGAATAGTAATGACTCCATAATGTGCCAATGCGCATACCTGTCATGTTGTATTTCAAAAGAGTTCACGGGACTAGACAGTGGGCCTCATCACGACTTCGGCGGTAACCCTTAAATCCGGCAGTAGCGCTATTACCACCGGATTTAAGGGTCCGCCGAATCAGGGCTTTGGCGGATTTCGCCCCAGCTCTGAGCTGGGGGGAAATCTGCCAAAAATTTGCGCTATTACCGCCGGCGGGAAATCCACCGGCGGTATTAGCGCGAAGATTCCCCATTGAGCCCAATGGGGAATGGGGCATTCCCGAATGGGCTCAGTGGGGAATGGGGACTTACATTACGGCCGAACTCGTGATCCGGCGCTATTAGCGCCAGGGAGTTCGGCGGTAGGGCTAATACCGCCCGCGCTAATAGCGTTACCGTTACCGTTACCGCCCAAGTCGTGATGAGGCCCAGTGTGTCACTGTGAGTTATGGCTGAAGTCGTTATATACTGTGAAATATAACAGAGCGCTGAATACTGTCTTAGAAACTGCTCGGTAGTTAAGCAATATACTCAAAAAGGTAAATAAAGAAGCACATACCTCCACATGGAGTACATGGGTGTGCTCGAGAAATGTAGTCACTGGTCAGTTAGAAGTAATGATCAAATGATCGGAGGATATGTAGTCTATGAAAAAAGGTAAATAAAGGTTGGAAAAAATTCAAAGAAGTAAAAAAAGTAAAAACAATTCTATAGATGAAAGAATGATTAGTTTGTCAATAAAGTCCTAAAGGAAGAACCTAATAACTGGGAAGGCACATAGTCTTACCAATGTTTGATGTATCTGTCCATGTTCACATGGGATCTGACACAGGAGGAGTGCACTAGTGTATTGAATGACCTTTAAATAGTGTTCAGCGTGCTCGAGTACAGGAAATGATGTCAGAATAGTAAGGTTGACTAAAATAATGCCTGTGTGACGATAGAGATGTAACTTGTGTGTTTCTAGGTTTAACAAAACTTGTGTTGTTTGATTGAGATATGTGATAGATGTTAGAGGATTGATAAGATAGTAACGTGTGGCTACGTCGGCTGTTTGTGTCAACAATTTACGTCATATGTAAACAGAACTAGAAGGCCTGAGGTGCTTAAATCAATGCCTGATCGAATTTTCTTGAATGATGCCATGGATATAGGGCCTCATTACGAGGTGGGCGCAAAGGGATACCGGGCACCGTTAAGGACATCAGTGCCGGTAATCCCTTTGCACCCTATTCCGAGGTCCCTTAGCGGGTCCCTTCCTTAACGCCTGGTTTTACCAGGCGTTATGGACAGAGCCTGTTAAGGGACTTCAGAGCTAATAACGGTACCGCAATTTGCGGTACCATTATTAGCGCCTTCCCCCTTCCCATTGAACCCTATGGGAGCTGAAATGAGAATGGGGAATGGCTTTTTCAATAGGGACGTACCGGTTCCGTAAAGGTCGGAATAGACCGGTAAGTCCCCATTGAATGAGGGCGGACTCGGTACCGGTATTGGAGATAGTCATGGCGCTAATAGCGCCATGACTACCTCCAACCTCGTAGTGAGGCCCATAATGTTGTGTATACATTGGGCCTCATTACAAGTATGGCGTTAAGGCAACAACGGTGCTGGTATCACTACCAGCACTGTTGCTACCATACCACCATAGTACGAGTTCTGCCTGCGGGTGCCCTTGCAGTCACCAGGTCTGACCACAAGCAGAACATGATGGTAGCACTGGTACCGTTATTAATGGTACCGATGCTACCACCCTCCTCATTCTCATTCAGCCCTATGGGGACAAATGGGGATGAGGAGCCCCTTATTACCGGCACCCACGAATGGGCAATTACCGGGTCCGCCAAACTCGGCATGACACGCTAATTGCCCATTCGCAGGTGCCAGATTTTTTTTGACAAAGTATGGCTGGCTTCTAAACACTTGTCCATTAAATGAACCCGAACTTTCCGTCCAAGAAACCTGGGTCCATTCAACATCACCTCTGTGATAAATCCTGTGGCGGTCAGACTAGCTTTGCCGTCAAACATGCAGATTCATCCTGTGTTCCAAGTGTCTTCATTAAACCTGTTCAACCTGGGACCCGGGTAGCAACGCCACCACAGCCAGTAGTAGTCACCGGGGAGCCAGAATTCGAAGTCAAGGACATCCTGGATTTAAAGTACATCAGATCCAAATTATACTACCTAGTAGACTCGAAGGGGTATGGTCCACAAGACAGGACATGGGAGCCTTGTGAGTACATCCATGCACCTCACTTGCTCAGACGATTTCATCAAAACCATCCAAACAAACCAGGACCAGGCAGAAGAGCCACCTTGAGAATGGCCTTGTGAGGGGAGTGCTGTCATGATTCCTGCCCCTCATGTCCCCAGCCCTCCAAGATGTCAGGCTGGAGCCAGGCCACGATCACCTACATGGCCCTCAAGGGCCTCTCCATCCCTCCAAAGACCCACTTGGAATCAGACTTGGCGCTTGTGGCACCAGACTCACTCACTCCCATAGGATAACATTGGGGATTGGACTTGTAGTGCATTGATGGGGACGAGATGGATGCCCCCACATATTTCGGTTCCCAGAACTGCATGTGCAGTCTAGTCTTTTGGGTGTGGTTCAGCGCAGAGACACCTGGGATACCCAGAGACTATTTAAGCCACGCCCAGGCTGAGAAACATGCTTTGTGTTTTCTGCACCTGCAGCATGACACTCAACGTGCTCGGATTGGTCTGCAGTAGGCCTGCATCTTTCTTCTGAGCTCAGCTCCTGCAAGAACAAGAACACTGTTAGGAACAGCCTTACCTTACGGCGCTTCTGCCCATCATTCATCGCTCCTTCTGTTCTGCGGGCATCTTCGGCTGTGTCATTCCCATCCCGGCACGCCGCTTCCTAAGGAAAAGGGAAAAGAACAGAAAAAAGGCATTAGTAAGCATTCAGCAAATCTTCGCTTATTTTTTAAAGACTGTACGAGCTTCAAACGCTTACCTGAATCCCAGCCGCTCTGGGGCAACTCTGTCTCTGGAACTTCTCATCCATCTGCAAGAGGGAAAAGACACTCCAGGTTAGCGTGGAAACATCTAGAGGCGCCGCATACCGCGCTTACTCACCGCATTTCTTCTTCATAACCGGTATCCACGCTGAAAACATTGCGGCACATAAAAGACAAAGAAAAAGAACTCAGTTCAATACAAATACGAAAGGGTTGCATCGCACATCGCACTCTCACTCACCTTCAGCGCTACTCATCTCAGCAGCACGTCGCCATCCCCGGACGCCGGCCATCATCTAAGGAAGGAAAGGAACGAAGTTAGAGAACTGTTTAAAAGACTCATTATACTTACCTGTCGGACTCTTGCCAGTGAAGTAACTAGGCAGCAACGAGCCTGCATCAATCAACGCGCCCCTGCGCTGAAAGCAGGACAGAGAGCACACTTTCCAAGAAAACAAGGCCCAGTCTCCAGTCAAGTAGACTCCAGGGAAGGGTTCGAGGTCATAAGAGGTCAGAACAGGCTGAGTGACGTCCCCGTGGATACCAGGTGAGCGTTACAGAACACAAAACCTCACATCAAAATCCACCTGGGCGTCATGGAAACGTCAGAAACTGACCAGTTAGCCCACATGTTGGGGCAGCTACGTTCCGAAGTACATGCAGCCAGGCAGGAGACCAACACCCTGAGGAGAGAGCTGATAGTAGCCAATGAACGCACTGATGATTTAAGCCGGCAACTTCTCCAGTCACAAGCAGGGCATGTACCATTGCCGGGAAGCGTGCCCTCGATGCCAGCACCATCAGCTAATCTCGTTCAGAAAACCCTTCCTGGGGCAGTTCCCTTGTCCCCGCCCAAACGATTTACGGGGGATCCCAAGAGGTTTGCAACGTTCATGAACCAGTGCTGCCTGCACTTCCTTTGTAGACCAGGGGCCTTTCCGAATGACCAATCACGGGTCGCTTTTGTGCTATCCTACCTGAGTGGTAGCGCCACAGACTGGTCTGTACCCTTTGTGACCCAAGATGATCTTTTGTGCATGACTTCAGGGGCTTTCAGCAGGAGATGGAAAAGCTGTTCCGCCGCCATACTCATGGGCAGGCATTAGACAACGAACTTCTGTCCCTACGCCAAGGGAATCAAGAACTATTAACATACATAGCCACGTTCAATAGACTCGTAGTTGAAGCAGAATGGCCAGTGGAGAAGAGAACCACGTTATTTCATTGGGAGTTGCGAGGGGAGCTCAAGGATGTTCTCGCACAAGTAGTGAACCCCCCGAAAGACTGCTCAGAATTCATTGACCTTGTTGTTCAACTGGATCATAGGTTGCAGGACCGAAGAGCAAATCGAACCAGACCGGACCCTCGCCCTATGTATGTGCATTCAAAGGACAATATTGCCCGCAAAATGGAAGGTTCAGGAGAACCAATGCAAATCGGGGGGGTCAGATCCCCCTTGACTAAAGCGGAAAGGGATGAAAGGAGACAGCAGCAGTTATGTCTGTACTGTGGAAGGTCAGGTCATTTCCTTAAAGAATGCCCTGTGAAGCCACCGAGGAGGGAGGAGGACGATAGCGGCCGCAGACAAGAAAGATACCATCAAGGAATCGGAAAACTCCCCAGCCCGGCAAGTGTAGGGGTCCGTTATGCCCTAAATCAACCACTGACACTGTTACCACTGTCGACGGCACGGAAATAGCTTCTGGTCCAGAATCCCAATGCACTGCAGCTTTAACCCTTCTGTGCCAGGATGGACACCAAGAATCTATTGTTTTCGACCTCATTAAGGCACCACAGTTCCGGTTGATTTTGGGAATGCCATGGTTGGTAGCTCACAATCCTCGAATCGATTGGCGAGCAAAAGAATTGGCCTTTCCCGAGACTTGCGCCCACACATGTTATCGCGGAGAGAAACAACCAATAGACACCAGAACCTCCAAGCTTGCGACTGTGGCAATGGGCACCCTACCAATTAAATACCAGGACTTTCAAGATGTCTTTCAGAAAGAACAGGCTAATACCCTGCCACCGCATAGACCATACGATTGCCAAATAGACCTGATACCCGGCACACAAATCCCTTGTGGGCGAATTTACGCACTCACGGAACCAGAAAACCAGCACCCGAAGGCCTATCTTGACCAATACCTGGCCAACGGGTTCATCTGTCCCTCGAAGTCTCCAGCAGCCGGTCCTCTATTCTTCGTACCGAAAAAGGAGGGGACTTGAGAACGTGCATCGACTATTGCGCACTGAACCAGATTACCGTAAAAAAACGATACCCCGCCACTGATCCTTGAATTGCTTGATCAAGTCAAAGATGCCCAAATCTACACAAAATTAGACCTGAAGGGGGCATATGACCTTGTTCGCATAAAACAGGGGGACAAATGGAAAACCGCTTTTTGCACCAAATACAGCTTGTACGAATATCAAGTAATGCCCTTTGGCCTTTGCAACGCGCCTGCAGCATTTCAATAATTCATGAACGATGTCCTACTGGAATTGCTTGATGTCTTTGCTCTAGTGTACCTCGACGATATTCTAGTATATTCCGCATCAAAGCAGGACTACGTTAAACATGTCCAATCCGTATTGGAGAAACTCTGTCAACACCAGCTCTACGCCAAACTCAAAAAGTGCTCATTCCACATGTCTGAGGTGGAATTCCTGGGCTTTATTCTCAGCCCGAATGGAATACGAATGGATGTACACAAGGTAGATGCTATCCTGAAATGGCCATCCCCAAATTCATTCAAGGGGGTTCAAAGTATGCTGGGTTTTGCAAACTTCTACGCCAGTTCATCCCAGGATTTTCGCAAATCGTGCATCCCATCACGTTATTGCTAAGGAAAAGCAACAAAAAGTTCCAGTGGACAACAGAAGCCAAGGAAGCTTTCCAGGAACTCAAAGCAAGATTCACATGTGCCCCAATCTTACGGAACCCTCACCCTGATCTCCCATCCCTGGTGGAAACGGACGCCTCAAGCATGGCTATGGGAGCCGTCATCTCACAAAAGGACCCCGAAACAGGCCAGTTACACCCTGTTGCCTTCTGGTCGCGTAAATTCACACCCCCAGAACTCAATTACGCTATCACAGACAAAGAACTCCTGGCCATTAAGTCAGCCTTTAAGGCATGGCGGCACTACCTCTTGGGCACCAGACACACAATCACTGTAATAACTGACCACCGGAACGTCCAGTACCTAAAAATGGCAAAGGCACAATCCTCACGACAACTACATTGGGCTCTTTTTTTTGCAGAATATGACTACGTCATTACATTTCGACCAGGGGTGAAAAACGTGAAGGCCGATGCCCTTTCCCGTATGAGGGTGGAAGAGCAAGGGTATCAGACCCCTGACCCAATAGCAATCATCCCGAGTGACAAGCTCCTAGGAATCACAGCAACCATAACTCAGAAAGAATTACATGAAGAAATCCATAACCTGATGAGTCCGGAGCAATTACAAGCGTGGAGTGCACAAGGAGAACATTACATGATAAAAGATCAGTTGCCCTACTTCAGGAATCGTTTATTCTTACCAAACCAAGAACTACTAGAACAAGTCCTGTCCGGTTATCATGATTCCTTGATCGAGGGCCACCCCGGAATCGCTAAAACCCTAGCCCAGGTAAAACAAAATTATTGGTGGCCCACGTGGCGTATAGACATTATCCAATTCACCCTATCTTGTGGAGTGTGTGTTCAAGACAAGTCATCCAAGCAGAAACTGGCTGGGCTATTACAACCATTGGACATCCCACCAGCACCCTGGCACACGTTGTCCCTCGATTGTATTACTGATTTACCACCCAGTGAAGGGTTTAACACTATTCTTGTGGTCGTGGACCTATTTTCAAAAATGGCACATTTCATTCCTCTTAAGGGGCTCCCAAATGCATTCACTCTGGCAAAGGTATTTCTTGAAGGCATTGCACGGCTCCATGGGTTTCCCTCAGTTTTGGTCTCAGACCGAGGTACTCAATTCGTATCTAACTTCTGGAGAAAATGCTGCTCTATGGCCCAGATCGACGTCCGGCTATCCACCAGTCACCATCCCCAAACGGATGGTCAAACTGAGAGGACAAATCAGACGCTCGAGCAGTATCTGCGTTGCATGTTACACCAAGCTGAAGGAAGCTGGTGCGACCTATTATGGATGCCTGAATATGCTTATAATAATTCCCTAAACACCAGCACTGGGCAGACACCCTTTTATACCATGTATGGCAGGCACCCACGTTCTGCTGAGTTGGACATTCCTACAACCCTGGAAATGCCAGCAGTCAAAACCTTGCACACAACCATTTCTCAAACCTTTAAAAGGGCAGCTGAACACCTACTTCAAGCTAAGAATCGCCAAAAGAAGTTTGCTGATCAACACCGAGCAAAGGCCCCAACTAACAAGTGGGAGACAAAGTATGGCTGGCGTCTAAACACGTGTCCATTAAATGAACCCGAACTTTCCGTCCAAGAAACCTGGGTCCATACAACATCACCTCTGTGATAAATCCTGTGGCGGTCAGACTAGCTTTGCCGTCAAACATGCAGATTCATCCTGTGTTCCAAGTGTCTCTCATTGTCACGCCGCCCGTCCTGGGGTCTCCTTACCCGCTACGGCGCTCCCCGTCCTGGAGGCTGTATCCTCGTTTTCGGCTTCGGGGTCCGGGGGTGTCCTGGGTCCCGGGCGCTTCCGGGTCTCCTACGCGCACTACTTTGCGCATGCGCGGGCGCCCGCTCTCCGCTCTTCGCGCATGCGCAGTGCGCAGGATGCTCGATTCTGGAGGGTATGCGGCTCAAGCCTCGTTGTGGGGTGTCCGATGCCTGGGAGACGGCACGGCTTGTGTTGCAAGCCTCCCAGGTGCTGGCGGGCCTATTTAAGGAGCCCTGATGCTTTTCCAAACCGCGTCTCAACGCGGTTTGTTCAGGATCGTGTCTTTGCTGCCTTGCGTTGTATCCCCGTTGCCTTCCACCTTCCCTTGTTCTGCCTGGGGAACCCCTGCCCTTCACCTTCCCTTGTTCTGCCTGGGGGACCCCTGCCTTCCACCTTCCCTAGTTCTGCCTGGGGGACCCCCTGTCTTCCACCTTCTCCTGTCTCGGTCCTTCTCCCTCCTTCCTTCCTGCTCCAGAGGTTCCGCTCGCCCTCCCTGGTTCTGGTCCCAGTTCAGTCCTTCCTGTTTGCTATTCGCTCTGAGTCTACCCCCACATGTTCCGTGCTCCTCTCCTTACCAGCCTGCTCTTCTTGCTTCCTTGTCTTCGTCCCTGGAGGGACCGTTCTGCTTCCAGTCCTCGGACCTGCCTTCCGTCGGAATCCCACTAAGGACCCCGGACCATCTACTCAGAGGCTCCCCCTGCCAGTGCTTGCACTGTCCTGACGCCACTCAATCAGGGGTGAGCCAACCCGTGGCGTTGGGAGCCGGCTCACCTCCAATCCGGTTCCATTCGGGCTGGTGTTGGGCTGGTTCCTCGCGTCATCAGTCACGTCTATCCGGATCATCTGACAGTCTGGCCTCATCACCAAGGAACCCAACCGGACGAACAGGTACGCAGCGTTCTCGTGACGCTATTTACAACAGATTGAGACGCCTGTCTTCTGACACCTCGGTCTCTACGATGGAAGAGGATCCGGGTCTTCGTAACGAGCTTCAAGCGCTTCGTGCCGAGATGGCGGCACTCCGTCAGGAAAATGTAGCCTTACGCCAAATGGTGACACAGAACGTTGGTGCCATTCCACAACCTGAAGGTCCCATGGCTCACACAGCTCCCATCAAGTTCAATGGAGATCCCCGCCGTGTGGGTGAATTCTGTAATCATTGCCGCATACACTTTCTCTTCCGTTCATCTCACTTTACCAATGACAAGGCCAAGATCGGATACATATTGGGCAACTTATCTGGTAACGCGCTTGCCTGGGCAACTCCTTTGGTCGTTACTAATAACCCAATCCTGAATGATTTTTTAGCCTTCGAGAAAGCATTCTTGGATGTGTTTCAATCCCCCAATCTGGCCTCAGCAGCACAGAACCAACTGATGGATCCACAACAAGCCAATACCGACATCATCTCTTACATCAGCCGTTTCCGTCAATTGGCAACTGACTCCTTATGGCCAGAGGTAACGCAAAAGACCTTGTTTCGCCGGGGATTAAGAGAGGAATACAAAGATGAATTGTTGCACATACCGGAACCTGATGATCTACAGAAACTTATTGAACAAGTTCTGAGGATAGACCAGAGGTTGACCGAGAGAAAAGGAGAGAGACGACGGTTTGAGAAGGGAAACCTCAGACCACTGACTTTTCCTACTGGGATATCAGCACCTTCGGATGCTACCCAAGAACCAATGCAACTGGGAGCTGTAAGGGGCCCATTATCGGAAGAGGAGAAGAAGCGCAGAAGAAGTCTGCGACTGTGTTTATATTGCGGAGGCGCTGGACATTTTCTGGGAACATGCCCTCTACGTCCTATCAAGAAAGGGGGAAACTAGAAGACCTGTCGTCTAAGGGAAAGGCTACGACAGGTCCTTTCTTGCTTTCAGACCTTTCCAGCCCTGGGTTACAACTGCCCCCAATGCAGCCTGCCGTCTTGATGATTCTAGAGATCACTTTGAAGTGGCTTGATAAGACGATTGATGTCCATGGTCTATTAGATTGCGGGGCCTCCGGAAACTATATTGATGAGGCATTCGCCATCAACCTTGGTATGCCTTTAATTACTAGAAGAACGGTTATACCAGTAGAGGTCATCGATGGTACACCCTTAGCTTCCGGTCCCATTCGGTTGCATACCATCGGCATGCTGTTACAGGTCAAGGGGCATGAAGAAAGGATAGCCCTCGACGTCATCAAGTCACCATCCTATCCTGTGGTTTTGGGACTGCCTTGGCTTTTGCGACACAATCCTACAATCGATTGGGAGTCCCGTACTTTGAAATTTGTTTCTGCCTTTTGCCTCCGTGAATGTTGCTGCCACAACACCTCCTTGAAGTCTACAACCTTGATCCCTCTAGTCCCGGGAGAGGACTCATCTGCCTTATGTTCCCTGTTCCAGATTCCGAATGTTTACGCCGACCTTTGTACAGTGTTTTCGGAACCCGGTGAAATACCTCTTCCTCCTCATCGGACATTTGACTGTCCCATAGACCTGATCCCTGGTGCTGTGATTCCTCATGGGAAGTTATACTCTCTAACTCAGTCTGAAAAACAAGTACTCCGGGATTATCTGGATGATTGTTCTAAGAAGGGTTACATCGTACCCTCCAAGTCCTCCGCCGGTTTTCCGTTGTTCTTTGTCAAAAAGAAAGAGGGGACCCTGCGGCCCTGTATCGATTACCGTCAATTGAATGACATAACACTCAAGGACAGGTACCCATTACCTTTGATTCGGAACATCATGGAGTCCTTACGTTCTGCCAATATCTTCACTAAGTTGGATCTCCGGGGAGCCTACCACCTGGTTAGAATCAAAGAAGGCGACGAGTGGAAGACGGCATTTAAAACACCCTTTGGGCACTACGAATACAGGGTAATGCCCTTCGGGTTGTGTAATGCCCCAGCCGTCTTCCAACGGTTTATGGACAACGTGTTTGGCGATCTGGTTGGCATCTCGGTCTGGGTTTACCTAGACGACATCTTGATCTTCTTGGACGATCTGAAGGAACATGTCTCGCATGTCCGTGAAGTACTTTTGCGTTTGTCACGTAATCACCTGTACGCCAAAGCCGAAAAATGCTCGTTTCACCGAAATAGCATGGAGTTCCTGGGATACGTAATCAGCAATGCAGGTATACACATGGATTCGGGCAAAGTGAAGGCTATTCAGAACTGGAAACAACCACATGATGTGAAGTCCCTTCAGCGGTTTTTGAGGGTCGCCAATTTTTATCGGCGCTTTATTCCACAGTTTTCACAGGTCACGGCCCCATTGACACGTCTGACCAGTGTTAAGTTACCTTTCCTTTGGGATCAAGAGGCATCGACAGCCTTTGAGTGCTTGAAGACAGCGTTTAGTACAGCTCCTGTTTTGCGTCATCCTAACGATGAGATGCCATATGTCATCGAAGCAGACGCCTCCAACTTCGCTGTTGGAGCGGTCCTACTGCAAAAACATCCTGCATCTGGCGATGAACATCCTGTGGCCTATTACTCTCGGAAACTCACCTCTAGTGAGCTGAACTATGCAGTCATTGAAAAAGAACTTTTGGCCATCAAGACGGCGTTTGAAGAATGGAGACATCATTTACTTGGTGGTCGTTTCCCTGTAGAAGTTCGTACCGACCATCGCAACTTGCAGTTCCTACGAACACTGCAGTGTCGCACTGCTCGCCAAGCCCGATGGGCCTTCTTCTTCTCTCACTTTGATTTTAAAATCACATACATTCCTAGCTCCCAGAACCAGAAGGCAGATGCCTTATCTCGATCCTTGGACAAGGAAGAAGTGGGAACCGGTTTGGACACGCCTATGATATCTCCCAAACACTTTCTACTAACCTTAGCTCCGCATCTCCAGAAGATCATTCAAGAGACCTTGAGGGATCCGGAACGTGTCGATCTGCTGAAGAAACCCCAGATCTGCGAACGCGACGTTTTTTTGTTCTTCCTGAACCGATTATACATACCTTCGGCTGCCCTTCGCTTGGACATTCTCCATGGTTTTCACGATTCTCAAGTAGCTGGTCATCGTGGTATCAAGGCTACCCAGGAGTTGATCTCCAGACAATTCTGGTGGCCTGGATGGGCCAAAGAAGTAAAGTCATATGTGGAGAGTTGTCCGACCTGTGCTCAGACGAAGACACCCAGAAGAAAGCCTTTGGGACTACTTAAGCCTACTGAAACTCCTCCCTACCCTTGGCATACTATCGCCACCGACTTCATTGTTGAGCTTCCGCCCTCTGCAGATCACACTTGTGTCATGGTGGTCGTGGATTGTTTCACTAAATATGCACATTTCATTCCCTTCATAAAGATCCCAACTTCCTCCCAGATGGCTTTGGCTTTTCTACACAACATTTATCGGTTACATGGACTCCCTGAGAAGGTCATCTCTGATCGTGGTTCACAATTTCTTTCTTCTTTCTGGCGTCAGTTGTGTAGTCATCTAGGTATCCACAGAGCCTTGAGCTCAGGCTATCACCCGCACACCAACGGTCAGACCGAAAGGACGAATCAAACCCTGGAGCAATACTTACGTTGCTATGCCAATGCCACTCAGTCAAACTGGCTAAAGTACCTGGACTTGGCGGAGGTTTCCTATAACAATGCGGCCCATGCTGCCACCGGCATCAGTCCTTTTTTTTGTTCAGCTGGACAACATCCCAAGCTGGTTCCTTTCTCACCTGTGGTGCCCAGCTCTGTTCCGTCTGCGGATCACTTGGTCTTCAATATACAGAAACAACATGTCCTGGCCCGGAGAACCCTTACGGAGACACGTGAGCGCATGAAGGAGCAGGCTGATAGGGGCCGAACCACGGAACCCGATCTCCAGGTGGGCGATCTGGTTTGGTTGTCTTCCAAAAATCTACCTATTCGTAATCTACCCGCTAAATTGGCACCCCGGTTCTATGGGCCTTTCAAGATTGCCAAGCGTTTGTCCTCAGTGGCTTTTCGATTGGTGCTGCCCCGCACTTGGAGGATACACCCTGTCTTCCATGTCTCCCTTTTGAAGCCCTATGTGAAGGATGTTTTTCGACGCTCTGGTCCTCGGCCCTCCTCTGTTCTGGTACGGGGCGTTCCTGAGTTTGAGGTTCAGGAGATCTGTGATTCGCGGATTCGTCGGGGTGTGCTCCAATTCTTGATCGATTGGAAGGATTATCCCGCCTGTGATCGCACTTGGGAGCCGCACTATAATGTGCACGCTCCCCGGCTTATTCGTGAATACTTTCTTCATTTTCCCTGGAAGCCTGGGGCCCCGGGCCTTTCTGGGAGGGGGCATAGTGTCACGCCGCCCGTCCTGGGGTCTCCTTACCCGCTACGGTGCTCCCCGTCCTGGAGGCTGTATCCTCGTTTTCGGCTTTGGGGTCCGGGGGTGTCCTGGGTCCCGGGCGCTTCCGGGTCTCCTACGCGCACTACTTTGCGCATGCGCGGGCGCCCGCTCTCCGCTCTTCGCGCATGCGCAGTGCGCAGGATGCTCGATTCTGGAGGGTATGTGGCTCAAGCCTCATTGTGGGGTGTCCGATGCCTGGGAGACGGCACGGCTTGCGTTGCAAGCCTCCCAGGTGCTGGCGGGCCTATTTAAGGAGCCCTGATCCTTTTCCAAACCGCGTCTCAACGCGGTTTGTTCAGGATCGTGTCTTTGCTGCCTTGCGTTGTATCCCCGTTGCCTGTTGCCTTCCACCTTCCCTTGTTCTGCCTGGGGAACCCCTGCCCTTCACCTTCCCTTGTTCTGCCTGGGGGACCCCTGCCTTCCACCTTCCCTAGTTCTGCCTGGGGGACCCCCTGTCTTCCACCTTCTCCTGTCTCGGTCCTTCTCCCTCCTTCCTTCCTGCTCCAGAGGTTCCGCTCGCCCTCCTTGGTTCTGGTCCCAGTTCAGTCCTTCCTGTTTGCTATTCGCTCTGAGTCTACCCCCACATGTTCCGTGCTCCTCTCCTTACCAGCCTGCTCTTCTTGCTTCCTTGTCTTCGTCCCTGGAGGGACCGTTCTGCTTCCAGTCCTCGGACCTCCCTTCCGTCGGAATCCCACTAAGGACCCCGGACCATCTACTCAGAGGCTCCCCCTGCCAGTGCTTGCACTGTCCTGACGCCACTCAATCAGGGGTGAGCCAACCCGTGGCGTTGGGAGCCGGCTCACCTCCAATCCGGTTCCATTCGGGCTGGTGTTGGGCTGGTTCCTCGCGTCATCAGTCACGTCTATCCGGATCATCTGACAGTCTGGCCTCATCACCAAGGAACCCAACCGGACGAACAGGTACGCAGCGTTCTCGTGACGCTATTTACAACACTCATTAAACCTGTTCAACCTGGGACCCGGGTAGCAACGCCACCACAGCCAGTAGTAGTCACCGGGGAGCCAGAATTCGAAGTCAAGGACATCCTGGATTTAAAGTACATCAGATCCAAATTATACTACCTAGTAGACTCGAAGGGGTATGGTCCACAAGACAGGACATGGGAGCCTTGTGAGTACATCCATGCACCTCACTTGCTCAGACGATTTCATCAAAACCATCCAAACAAACCAGGACCAGGCAGAAGAGCCACCTTGAGAGGGGCCTTGTGAGGGGAGTGCTGTCATGATTCCTGCCCCTCATGTCCCCAGCCCTCCAAGATGTCAGGCTGGAGCCAGGCCACGATCACCTACATGGCCCTCAAGGGCCTCTCCATCCCTCCAAAGACCCACTTGGAATCAGACTTGGCGCTTGTGACACCAGACTCACTCACTCCCATAGGATAACATTGGGGATTGGACTTGTAGTGCATTGATGGGGACGAGATGGATGCCCCCACATATTTCGGTTCCCAGAACTGCATGTGCAGTCTAGTCTTTTGGGTGTGGTTCAGCCCAGAGACACCTGGGATACCCAGAGACTATTTAAGCCACGCCCAGGCTGAGAAACATGCTTTGTGTTTTCTGCACCTGCAGCATGACACTCAACGTGCTCGGATTGGTCTCCAGTAGGCCTGCATCTTTCTTCTGAGCTCAGCTCCTGCAAGAACAAGAACACTGTTAGGAACAGCCTTACCTTACGGCGCTTCTGCCCATCATTCATCGCTCCTTCTGTTCTGCGGGCATCTTCGGCTGTGTCATTCCCATCCCGCACGCCGCTTCTTAAGGAAAAGGGAAAAGAACAGAAAAAAAGGCATAAGTAAGCATTCAGCAAATCTTCGCTTATTTTTTAAAGACTGTACGAGCTTCAAACGCTTACCTGAATTCCAGCCGCTCTGGGGGAACTCTGTCTCTGGAACTTCTCATCCATCTGCAAGAGGGAAAAGACACTCCAGGTTAGCGTGGAAACATCTAGAGGCGCCGCATACCGCACTTACTCACCGCATTTCTTCTTCATAACCGGCATCCACGCTGAAAACGTCGCGGCACCTAAAAGACACAGAAAAATAACTCTGTTCAATAAAAATATGAAAGGGTTTCATTGCGCATCGCGCTCTCACTCACCTTCCGCGCTACTCATCTCAGCAGCACGTGGCCATCCCCGGACGCCGGCCATCATCTAAGGAAGGAAAGGAACGAAGTTAGAGAACTGTTCAAAAGACTCATTATACTTACCTGTCGGACTCTTGCCAGTGAAGTAACTAGGCAGCAACGAGCCTGCATCAATCAACGGGCCCCTGCGCTGAAAGCAGGACGAGAGCACACTTTCCAAGAAAACAAGGCCCAGTCTCCAGTCGAGTAGACGCCAGGGAAGGGTTTGAGGTCGTAAGAGTTCAGAACAGGCTGAGTGACGTCCCCGTGGATACCAGGTAAGCGTTACAGTGCTTTGAATAACCATTAAAGATATTAAATACAAATGGTCACAGTGATTACATGCAGTGGTACTAGTTAGTAAAGTTCACTTGGGTAATAGTTGGCATATCGAGAGTAAAAATCTATTCAGATTAGGATGGGTGTAGAGGAATTACGTACAATTTAAATTGCATAAGGATATTAATCCACATTAATTTATGTGAGATTAGTGTATCCATACTCAAAAAGATACACATCACTTTCATTACTGTTTTCACAAAATTAATTTCCCTACAAGCATTCACCCTCCAGTATACATTCATTAGGAGAAAGAAATCTTGCTTTCCAGGAGAAGCCCTAATGAGCTTTAATACCTGAACATATGGACTAGGGGCTGACAGATCAATATGAAGCCCGCATCCACTTTTATCAAAGTCAGGAGGCCAGAGTAGGGTCTCTCCAAAATCCACCCTCCTGATGGATTAACGTGGGTTTCAAAGCCCTCACAGGAAAGGGTATTTATAAGCCATGTCTCCTGTAAGCACAGAATATCATACTTGCCCAGTTCCTTTAGGTTTTCATTAAATGATGGTTTAATCACTCTTGTGTTCTATGATCCAATTAAAAGGTCCAGACCTTCCACAGTTTGGCCCGTCTATTTATTGCTGCTGCTGGCCAATGATCCGGCTAGCCAATCCCAATTTAAGTGTTCTGCTCCATTTTGATTCCCTGCGTTGTTCTTGGAGCCCAACTTCCAGGGCGGTTGCTATTGTCAACTGTGAATTTTAATTGGGGCATATTTGTTTGACAGAAGGGCATCCTTTTCTTATCCCATTGTTCATTTGTCTCCAATATCCCTTTGCAAAATTGAACTGCAGAGTCACGTTGCCAACTAGGTTCCCTTTGTCTGGTCCAGTCCTCCCCTTTCCTTTTATCTGATCCTGTTTTTTTTAACTTGTTGTACTTCTTCTAGATTTTGAGTCATTGGCTCGACGATGCTATTCCTTCACCTTTCCAGGAAATCCCTCAGGTCATATCCCAGAGCCAATAATGTGTTGCTCTGTGATAATAAGGTTCCTTTGTTCTCTGCAGAGTCTAGGTGAAGGATCACCCAATCCATTTTCTTTTCCACCACAAATTCTACCACTTTTATGTCATCAGTGGTTATGTGGCCGGCACATATTGGAACAGCTTCAACCCATTGCGGCTCCTTAGGATAGGTGTGTTTGGTCCATCTAACATTCTTTCCATGTAGATCTTACAACATCGCTCCGGAATAGGCTTATCCACTACAGGAATATTTTTAGGTCTTGACTGGATATTGGTTTCTGCTTTCGTTGTTCGAAGTAATTCTAGTCTGCATCTTTTTTCTTCCACAGTAGAGAACCCAACCTCAGTTGGAGTGACCAGAACTTGCTTGACATTCACTCTTATGGCGTTCCTCAATCTCGTAGGGGGATTACGGGCGATCTGATCCACCAGTCTTTCAATTTCGTCCCACTCAGAGCAACTCAAGTTATTCCAGTCAGCATCTTCTTCTTCTTGATTGATTACTTCCGATAGATCATTTAGACTTGTATCATCAATCAAGTCAATCTTCTCCTCATATTCATCAGGCCTCGATGTTGCAATGTGGATCAATTTTTCGGACACTTCTACAAGCAGCATTAGCTCTTTCCTAGATCGTTTTGGAGACAGCCCTTGATCCATGTGATTTGTTTTGAGTTTGATTCTTACTTTTTTTTCCATTGGACCATGTGCTTCTTTGTGGACTTTAGGTGGAGCGTCTAGATTTGGTTTTCCTTTGAATACAGAGAACATGTTTGTTTCCTTGCCTTGATCGGGAATTATAGGTACTTGAGTGGCCGGCACTTCCACCATCACTTGATCTTCATTAGTGTTCATTGGTTATGCTATATGTGGAGTCACCATCAGATCTTGTTTCCATTTTGCTGGCATCCATTTGCAGTTCTCTAAGATGGCTTCCATTAGAAGAGATTTGTCTGTGGACTCCGTTCATGCCATGTCACAGAGGCGATTCTGCCACTGTAAAGAGGTTTCTGCCTCTTTGTTTAGGCAATCTTCCACTTTAGTAGCAAGCCCTTCCAAGGCATTCATTTTTTATTGAAACATCGCAATCAAAGGTGTCTGGTCTTGTAGAGAATTATGAATGGGCTCACATAGATTAATAAAGGGGAACAGTGATGTTGATAGGGCTGCCATAATCACCTGCTGAAGCTCATTAGGGCCCATTGCCGTTTTTGGGGCTCAGTTCCAAGCACTTAATTTCCCCCATGAGAAGTCACCTCGGCTCGTCCCTGAGGAGTCATTAGAGTCACTAGCGGAGGTGTTTCTATTACCAGGTGCGTAGACTGCAAAGTCAGCCTCTGAGCTTGATGGACCATCAGCTGTGGTGTGTCATCATCTCTGAACACCCCTTTGGTGTCTTCCTCATCTAACATTCTTCTTGATGACCCTGCCTGTTGTTCAGGCTGTGAATTTGCAGCATCCAGATCATCAATTGATAGGTTGGCTTTGAAGGCTGTTAACCTGGTTTGGATGGTTGCAAGACTTTTTCTTTTTTGTGTTGAGATTTTTGCTGTTAATTCAGTAAGGGCACAAGATATTTTGGCAGCAAGTTCTGAATTTTTAAAGATATTCATCGATTGCGAGCCCAGTTTAGAATTGAAAGAGCTTCCAAGAGTGTCCAAGTGTCAATTTTTCGTCTTTCAAAGCCCTTGCGTTCATCATAATAGTTTGGGGCACATGGGATTCCCCTATTTTCGGCAAGCCTCACCCACCATCATATTGTGGGTTATTACTGGAATAACAGCCTCTAGGCTTCCACTGGCCCCCATTTCCTCCAATTTGCACAATCTCAACTTCATTCAATATTTCCATCGGCTGTTTTTGGGACTCCTTTAAGTTCCCTCCGAGGAGCTTTCCCAGCAACTTATTAGGATCTTGTAAATTGATCCGATGATGACACCATACCAAGTTCACTGGTCTTCAATTTTTCACGCTCACTAGGATGTTCACCCGGCGATAAAGCTGATATGGGGGCCAGTCCCCAGGACGGGGGCGGCAGGTCCTACCTCTAAATTTGCTATTTGAATGGATATATCATCATTCCGGGCGTCTGATCTGGTTAGCTGCCTAGTTCTCGCTCTTATGAGTTTTTTCCCTTGATTTGGCATTTTGGTTCAATAGCAGTTGGTGGCTGAAGTTAGCCCAGTTAGGTCAGATTTCGGCTCCTAGTTAGCACCAATCCAGTTTACAAGGTGGTTAACACTTCACTGTGTATTATTTTGCCAAAGGTTTATCGCACCCCGCCAGCCAATAATTAGAGAAGCAGAGACTCACTGTGGTTAGGGACAGGGTATACACACGTGTTCAGGTTGACAACGAAGGACGTAGGCCGACGTTCAGGAGGTAGGCAACTCCGCCCCTCCACAAGGAGCAGGGCAACAGACCACCAGGCGCCCAGTCGTCCAGACGTCCAGCAGTCCACAGAACACAAAACACTTTGTCAAGTCACTTGCAGCTGTAAATGTGCTGCTGGTGAAATAAAATGGTCTATTTTTAAGTGTGCTTTCAGCCACTTGTTTATATCTGTTCCTTGCCTGAAGTCCTATGAAAAACAAGCATTGACAAAGCCACGTATCATAAAGGTATTTTCCAGGCCCTGTTTTGATATGCCATGGTAAGCACACCATTTTCTAGCTGCCCTATCTCATTGCCAGGCACAACCATATGGCAGTGCCTGGCAACTAACTACCCATTGCCTGCACAACAGCCAAAACTGTTGGCCTTGCCAATGCTTGTTTTATAATGTGTGCATTTTGATCTTTGAGCCGCTCCTAAAAGTATTCACAGTTCAAACTCGGTTCCATTTGGCTGACTATTCATGCACTGTATTTAATTTGAATGTTTGCTTCTGGCAATGTGGCCTCCAGCACAAGACACTGTGCTTCATATGTGGCCTCCATAACTTACACTGGGTATGACCTCTAGAAATGAACACAAAAGGTTTAAAGTTGCCTCTCTATCCCCTGAAGATAAGGTAAAAATCAAAATTCAGAGGAACATTTTCAATAATTAAATCACATCTCCTCTGGTTCTAATTTTTCATGACTCAGTCGTTTAATTGCTTCAAAAAAGCAGAACAATTTCCCTTAGTGTCCTACAAATGTATTTCGGATTCGCATAAGTCTTCAGGGCTAAACACTATCATTTTGAACAGACAAATTCATATGCTATCTACAAATAACTGTTTATAGTCAGTAGGTTTATCTTAATTAATTTAAAAAGAGAAGAAAAGGGCAATGGAACAGCAATTGCACATTGAGTTAAACTACATTGTGTTATCATGATCCACACCATTAGTAGAAATAGGTAATGAAAGGTACCCGAGTCTCCTGCATGACCTCATGGAGGTTAGATGACCATGTTCCACTTAAGGATGTATGTACCCAATAGAAGGCCGAAATCAAGCAAATACAATTTCAAGCGGTGTACCTCTTATGTTTCGAACAACTTCCATTACCTCTTAAAGAACACATCCTTACCGGTGCCTTTCTTTAAATGCTCCAAACGAGGCCTTCACCTCAGAGCTGCAGTGCCATACAACTAGTGTGGCTGCTGCCTTACCTGAGACTAATATGCCGCTGACACGGGTGGTGTGGCGTCAGACGTACCCTCACACGATGACATCACATCTGCCCACGTCCCGCTCTTGTAGACTGAACGGGAATTGTCAGCAATATGAATCCATCTCTGCATGTAAACAAAAAGGTAAAAACACAATATCGCTGTTTGTACGTGTCCAGTGATCCTGATGATATAATGTATGCCTGTGTCTTCGCTGGCTGTCTTAATAATTTCGTTCAATCAATGGCCCCCATAAGGAGACCGACTTTTGTATGTCAGCTGTATCAGTGCAAGTTGGGTAGGCCTGCGGGTATTAGCGTGCATAAAGGAAACACATTCACACAGTGTCACTGTTTGCTTGTGGCCACCTTAGAGTAATGTCGTGGTGGAGGATGTGTAAATCGTCCATGTATTTAGTCAGTTCCTTTCCTTGGAATGGCGGCCCGTTGTCGCTCTTGATGTATCTTGGTAGTCCATGTGTAGCGAACATCTTTTCCAGAGCTGGGATCACTGCCTGTGCTGCCGTCGACTGAATAATCTCTACTTCGGAGTATCGTAAAGAGTCGTCTATGGCGACCAACAGGTATGTTTCTTCCTACACCATGCAGAGGTCAACACTGATCACTTCCCATCACGCTGAGCCCCTCTTCATGGACTGAATTGGCTCTGGCCCTCGGGGGTACACTGGTCACTTGGTAAGGATAGCATGACTCGATGACCCTCTCCACCGTCACGTCTATTTAGGGGAACCACACTCTGTGCCGTATCCTATCCTTGGCTCTCAGCATCCCTCATACGCCAAGGTGAATATGCGGTCTTGCAGGCTGGGGGGATGAGGATTTGTGTTGCCTTGAGAATTAGACCTTCACATGTGATGGAGAGTTCCTGGCGAACCGCAAACGTCCCAGTCAAGAAGTCTCAGGCGGACATTTCAGAGAAACATTTTTCATTCGCCTGTAAGTATTGCGTTCTTTATTATGTCGCAGCATGGGTCAGCGGTGGTGGCTTCCCCAATATCAGTGATGCTGACAGCTATGGGTTTCATCGTGCTGACAATTTGGCAAATGTGTTCCTCTTTTTCTCTGGACTACTTCACCTCAACAAGTGTCGCTGCCCTAGGGTGCCTGGATAGGAAATCTGCTGGGTTATCAGCTCCCACTTGATACACAAGGTCAAAGTCATACTGCTGGAGGTGTAGGAGCCATTTGCCAATCCTGGCTGGCGAGTGAGGTGATGATCCCGTGAACATTGACAGTAGTTGTGCAGTTTGTGCAGGTGCGCCCATAGAGGTGCAGGTGGAAGTGTGTGCAACCCCATAAGACTGCAATGGCCTCCTTCTCTATGTACGAATATCTGTTCTGTCAGTGTCAAAGCATGTGACGTGTAAGCAATTGGTTTTATTTCTCCCATGTGTGACAGTTGTACTAGGATTGCTCCCAGTCTGACGAGGCTGGCATCGACATATAGAGCTGTCTGTAGTGTGGCGTCATAGTATGCCATGGTGGTGTCCGCTGATAGAGATTCTTTGATGTGTTCGAAAACTTCCTGGCAGCGTGTGTTCCATTCCCACTTGGTGCTCGATTTGGTCAACTCCCTCAGGGGTTCCGATATGGAATGAATCTGCCACAGTAAGTCGCCATCCCTAGGAAGCTGCGCACATCCATAGGTGTGGTTGGCAGCATTGCTCCCTTGATGTTTGCAACTTTGAGTGAGTCAGCCGCTACCCCTTTATTGTTGAACACGTAGCCAAAGAAAGTGATCTCCTCCTTCAGGATTTAACACTTCTCTTTGTGAATGGTTAGTCCTGCCATTTGCAACCTGTCGAGTACCACTTCCAGTCTGCGCAGGTGTTCTTCTCTGGTGTTTGCATGCACAAGGATGTCATCCCTGACGTTTAGTACCCCTGGTATGCCTGAATCCCCTCCTGAATCGCCTGCTGAAACACTTCCGCCATGGATGATATGCCAAAACTCAACCTCTTATATCTTCTGAGGCCAAGGTGCTTTTAGAAGGTTGTGATGTATCTCGAGTCAGGGTGCAATTTTAGCTGGTGGTATCCGGCGTTGAGGTTAAGTTTGGAGCAGAACCAGGAGCGGTTACAATCTGGTCCAATGTCGGGTGATAATGTCTTTCTCTGATTATGGCTGCATTCGGCAACCGTACGTCGATACAGATCCTCAATGGTTATTCCGGTTTCTTCGTAACTAACCTTGGTGATACCCATGTGTTGGGCCTGATGCAGGTTCTATGATGTCTGCTTCTTCAAGTTCTCATAGCTCCTTGACAACTAACTCCCGCATGTGAAACAGTGTCCTCCTGTGTCGTACCACCTTGGCTTGCACTGTTGGCTCAATGTGTAGTTTGACTAACTTTCCTTTCAGGCATCCAATGCCCTGCAGGGAACCTCGGCGTTTTGTCAGTAAATCACTGATTTCATTGGAGTCTGTAATGTCGCAGATTAACTTTATCAGTTCTAGATCTACTGTAGACTCCCAAATGAGTAGGCATTTTATGCCCGCATTGACGACGTATACTTCGGACTTGATCCACTTGTCTCCCCTGCTGAGCATTGTTCTGAAATGTCTGACGACCGGCACTGGTGTTTTGCAACCATACTCGAACAGTAGGCTGTCTGTGTGTTTCAATGTTGGCTGAGGTTGTATTTGCTTGAACTTGTCTGCCGGCATAACGTTTACAGATGCTCCTGTGTCAACCATCATGACAGTTATTTGCCCCTGTATAGGTATGCAGCATCTGGGTCTCCTCTTCTTCTTTGGTGTGCCATTGCCATGTTCCAGGTCCGAGATGAGGTGAGCTTTACCCTTTTGCCTAGTCCATCCGGACTCAACTGCTCCCGCCACTCCATCGTGATCATCCCCAGATTCGTCTGTGGAGGAGTTATCCCCAGTCGCAATGAGGCGGGTGTCCGCCTGCTCCTTCTTCATGGTATACACTTTTGTCGGCTGTGTTTGGTTGCGTTGGGGTGGGCCTGACGATCGCCAAATGTGTGCACAGTGATCCCTGCGGCTGCATGCTGAGCATGTGGTGCCTTGGCGCGGGCAGTTTCTTCTCCCATGGCACGCACCTCCACACCATCCCCATTCATTCGGCTGCGGGGGTTCTTGGTTGCCACCTCTGGGCTGTGAGAGGTTTGCTGTTTTCTTCCTTGGCTGCTGGATGGTTTCAGATTTGTGGCACTGTAGTTGGTGGAGCAAGTCGCAGTGTTTGTAGAGTGGTGCCCATGTGAGCTGCTCTGGCATGCAATAGTTCCATCTGGCGTCCATATTCCAAAATTCTTGTGAGGGGGATGGCCTTCTTGCTCAGATCTGTGCGTCACAGCTTTTCAGAGTTCATGCCATTGATGATCTGCCATCTGATCTCTTTTTCCATGTCCTCGAACTCGCAGTCTAGTGTGGTGTGCATCAAGGGGCTCATCCTCTCTCTGGATTGTGGTGCAAATGTTCAATGTCTCGTAGTCAGGGTTCAGCTGTGGCATGAAATGCGCTGTTAGTGCCTGCTTTGCCGACCGTTATGCAGCTGCGTCATCTTGCACGGCAGGGCTAGGGAGTTGAAAATATGTAGCACGTCATCACCCACATTCAGTAAAAGATGAGATCTAATTTTCCTTGGCGTAGTTACAGTCCATGGCTATCTCACATTTTTGTATCCAGATCTTCCATCTAGGCCCCACCGATGAAGGGGTCTGTGTAAGGCTCAAACGTGCCCAGTGCTGATGTGGTGCCACCTTGGTTGCATGCTGTTGCGGGAGAGGGGGGTGCCTGGTCTGGGCATGGTATACATTCTGCCATGTTTCCCCTGTATACTCCTTGTTGCTGTATGGCTGGGTGGTAGCTGGGGCACCCCTCTCACCTGCTAAGAGGTTGTTCTGGTGGATTCAGCGTTCTGTTGCTTCACATCATGTGTGTTGCATGGCTGGGACCATGTAGACCCCTCCAGGGTCTCAATGGCATGCCTGTGTAGGTTGCCACTGCTTTGTGCAGCGTGGTTCCAAAAATGTACTTTTTCTTTTTTTTCTTCATAGAAAGAAAAATGATTGTGCATGTGTAATTCGTATTGCGCCCTTGTCACCAGTGTCGTATGTCAGCTGGACCTCCCTGCTGGGCGAGGGAGCTCCAGTGCGCCTTGCATAGGCCCAGGGACGGTCTTACAACCTATTGCACCCCAGGCAGGAACCATCATTGGCGCCCAACCACACTCCCCTCAAAATGACAAGCGAACAGACCTGGGACCAACAGAATGAAGCGATCACTGTGCAAGAACATTAAGGGGGTAATTCATAGAATTTAGAGCACAAGTGGTGCACGCGGCTGGCGCATAGTGTGCACGTGCGAATCTCTGCGCCAGCCGCGTGTGCTAAAATCCATTTCCGCGCACAGCGTATTCATGGATTTCAGCTACCAAAACCAGCCGTGGCGCACAGTGGTGCAGTGACCCTGCAGCAGCGCCAGTTACGCCCCCAAGAACGCCCCCAAGAACGCCCCTCGCGCAGGGAAAAGCCATCAAAATCCCCAATCCAGCGCAAAGGGCTGCGCTAACCCTGTACCAGCACAGCAAGCGGGGAACGTGTATTACTGGGGTTCGCGGGAAGTTTCACACGCGATTGGCCCTGTGCGAGCGGGGTACGTATATATCAGGGGTGCGCGGGAAGTTTCACACGCGATTTCAGCAGGGTATGTGTATTTCAGGGGTGCGCGGGAAGTTTCACACGCAATTTCAGCAGGGTACGTGTATTACTGGGGTTCGCGGGAAGTTTCACACGCGATTGGCCCTGTGCGAGCGGGGAACGTGTATTACTGGGGTGCGTGGGAAGTTTCACACGCGATTTCAGCAGGGTACGTGTATTTCAGGGGTGCGCGGGAAGTTTCACACGCGATTTCAGCAGGGTACGTGTATTACTGGGGATCGCGGGAAGTTTCACACGCGATTGGCCCTGTGCGAGCGAGGTACGTGTATTACTGGGGCGCGCGGGAAGTTTCACATGCGATTTCAGCAGGGTACGTGTATTACTGGTATTCGCGGGAAGTTTCACACGCGATTTCAGCAGGGTACATGTATTTCGGGGGTGCCGGGGAGTCCTACATGTAATTTGGCAGTGTGGGTCCTCCCAGGTGTTCCCTGTACAGCCTCCACGGCCCCTGCAGGCAGCCCACACCACAGGGGACTACCCTGCACCCCTGGGCATGCCCCCCAGCAAAGGCACATGTCTCCTTGCACTACTGATCACCAACTCATGTCCCCTTGCACCCCCACCCCCCAGCAGTGCGGGGCACCTGCCAGCAGGCCCCCACTCATGTCCCACTCATGTCCCCTTGCACCTCCACCCCCCGGCATTGCGGGGCACCTGCCAGCAGGCCCCCACTCATGTCCCCTTGCACCCCCCCAGCATTGCGGGGCACCTGCCAGCAGGCCCCCACTCATGTCCCCTTGCACCCCCACCCCCCAACAGTGCAGGGCACCTGCCAGCAGGCCCCCACTCATGTTCCCTTGCACCCCCACCCCCCAGCAGTGCGGGGCACCTGCCAGCAGGCCCCCACTCATGTCCCACTCATGTCCCCTTGCACCCCCACCCCCCAGCATTGTGGGGCACCTGCCAGCAGGCCCCCACTCATGTCCCCTTGCACCCCCACCCCCCAGCAGTGCAGGGCACCTGCCAGCAGGCCCCCACACATGTCCCCAAACACCACGCCATGACTATACAGACCCATGGCCCTAATGCCAACCCAAATCCCACCCCTCCACCCCCGAGTGCAAACACCCAATGAACCACTGCACCCACTCCCTAGTAAATCACCCATTCCATGATAGTCTGAAAAGAACCAGCATGCCCATCAGAAAATGTCCTACAGAGCCACACAGTTGCAACACATGACTGTGCCAATGCTCATGGAGACATGCACCAAAATCATCACTGTACACCACACCAATAATGTTGAATAAAGAAATGCATTAAAAAGTATAACAAATGTCAAAATGAAAAGCACACATGCAAATGAAGAAATAATTTTTGAAATAAGAAAAAGAAACTCAAATTCAAGCAAGAAAAGAAATCCAAACCATGAAAAAATATAAGTGGTGCATCCCCAAAGTCCATAGAACGAAATCCAAAGATGGAAAGCATAAAAAAAACATTACTCCATGTGAATATGACTAAAAGAAAGTATATACATGTCCTGAAAATTGAAAAAGAAAGTCTGAAGGGTCCATTATCCCAAAAGCAAATGAAACCTACCAAGAACCCTATCTAAAATACAACTATATACAAAAAGTAGAGCAAAGTCCGTGGATTCCAAATCATAATAATAAAGAAATGAAACCTAAACCTAAATAACGATATACAAAGGCGGCGGGCTAGTCCGACGGCTCACTGGTTGATGTCATGGGCCAGGGCATCATCGAACTCCTGTTCAATGGCTTGGAGGCGGGCATGTTCACTGGCCCCGAGGTCTCGCAGGGATAATGCGGTGTCCAGCTCCAACTCCCTGCGAATACCCTCGAGGCACTCAGCCCGTCTCAGCGCCCTGCGCATGGAGTTCTCCGCCCTGACCATTGTGAGCCGTTCCTCCTCCGCTCGCCGCCGCTCCGCACCTATCTGCTGGCCCAACCGCTCCCACATGGAAGACACTCCCATTCCAGGGTTCTCCTGCCCTCCGGCCGATGCATGCCCCCCCTGATGTTGATGGCCCGAGCCATGATGCCTCCCACGTCGAGCCTGCCGCTGCCTCCGACGCAACTGCCTGTGCCAGCACGATGGCATCCAGGCTGATGGAATCCACCGACGCCGTCGTGCACGTGCCCTGCCCGATGATGCTGTCACATCCTCTATCTGCTGGGGTCCAGTTGCTGGTGTGTCCACCCCTGCTGGACCTCCGACTCCCGACTGTGGCAGGGATGGGATCCCCACTGAGTTGGCTGCATTGATCGGGGCAGGTCCACAGGGGGCCCTGGTGGCATCTGGGCCGGAAGACGGCATGGAGAACGACTGGCGCATAGCCTCCACAGAGGAGGAGAGGGTCGCCAGAGTGGCCGACACATGTACGAAACCCCCGACCATGGCCGCTCCCAACTGGGCCACGTTGGCATGGTTCTCTTCGTGATGACGTGCGTGCTCCCCCCAGGAAGCATGCACGTCATCATGAATGACACCGTGCGCAACGCAACACCAATCAGGACCTTCTCCATACGGCCAGGGGTCCCCTCGTCTGCAGGTGGAGGGGAGTCCCCCACCAGGCCCCATGTGCGGCTCAGTAGCGGCCTCCTCCTCCTCTGTGGAAACCACCAACCTGGATGGCTCCACACAGTCTTCTGCCGTTGCAAGCCCCTGTGGGGGCTCACCCACCCCTTCCGCTGCAGCTGTGGGGGCGTCCCCGCTGCTTTGTTCCACAGCGCCATCTCCGCCCTCTTCTTCACTTGGCGCTGTGTAGATGGAGACATAGAACACAAGCATCAGGGTACTGTACAATGGCCCCCTAGACAGGAAGCAATAGCAGATGAGTGGCACTGTCAAAGATCACTTCCATCATGTCCCTCCACAACATATGGGTCAGTGCAGGCAAAACACATGCAGTAACAGGCATGGCGCATGCTATGGACATTAGCATACATGTCCAAGGGATTCTTGAAACATACAATGTTGTTTTGGAACTCACATGCATCATGGGTCATGCCTATCACATGCACACACTTCACCGTAGTTTCATCCATCTGGCCTCGTACACCCCAGACACAGTGGATGCAACGATAACTAGGCTGCATCAGTGATTCTGAACATTGTCACAGACATGTGTCATGCATCCATGGCATTCACAAGTCACAGACACGCAGGTCAGACACACAGACATGGACACCATACATGTACATGGCAATCAGCACCCATCCCTCACCCCCACCCATGTCCAGGAACAGAGACTGGCATGCTCTCATGTGTCCATTCCGCATAGGGCTCCCCATGTTGCATTTAAACACATACACCAACCGTGTGCTTCACACATTACTGGTCTCACATGCATGACCATGATGTCCCTGCACACACACATGCGTACATGGCTTATGTCACACATACAGGCAAGTATCAGACAACCAGCACACTGCAACATGCCCTGTCTCACACAGCAATGCTTGGCCACTTACCGCTCGACTCCAGACGGGTCTGCCTCTCAAGGATCTGGGCATGAAGCACTGGGCGTACGCGTTCCAGGACACTCATCTGGATGGTACTCATGCTGCCCCGGCCCCCCTCCACGAGGCGCCTGGCCTTTATGAGGGTCCTGGACCTCAAGTCCTCCCAGCGCTTCTTGACTTGCTTGATGTTGCGGGTTGCCACCCCCTCCGCGTTGATGGCAACCACAAAGTCGTCCCAGATCCTGTCCGGTCCTTCCTTGTCAGCGCGTGATGATCCGAAGAGGGCATCATAATGCCCCAGGACAAGCTCCACCAGGACACCAACTTCGGTGGCAGTGAAGCTGGTGGCCCTCTGCCTCTCTGGCTGGGGGTTGCCAGTGGTGCCAGATGGTGTATTGCCCGACATGGCAACCCCAGAGGCAGTAGTGGGTGGGCAACTGGGTCCTGGGGCTGGGCTGTGGAGCGATGGTATTCCAGTCGGGAGTCTTCAGTTCCAGCAGGGGTGGTCACAGCAACTGCACCCCTGGCTGATGTGCAGGCAGCAAATAGCAGGGCACGTGGGCAGCAGGCAGTCAGGCAGCAGCAGATGGCAGGTGGGAGCGTGCTCGGGGCTCTGGGGGGCAGTGATTCAGCTTTTTGGGCAGGAGCGTGGTCTCCCGTGTGTTTTCGCGTGGCCAGCTTGATACGGAGTGATTTGGCACGTGAAAAATGTGCACGTCAGCGTGTGATTCGAGGAAAGGCCCCTAGCACGTAAGCGCGTCAGCACTCGTACACGCTTTCATTGGACCAAAGGCCCTTCAAGCGTAAGCGCCTCTGTGACCTGACGCGCACGGGCATGCGCGGGTGTTTCCCTCGTGACGTTACCATAGTGGTTCAGCGCTTGAAAAACTGCACGTCCGCGTGGGAATGCGTGTAATCCGAGGAAAGGGCCCATGCGCGTAAGTGACGTGACGCGCGCGGGCGTTTCCCTCAGCACGGGTTAAAGGTGAGCGGGGGCAGCAGTTCGCTGTACGTGCCTTTCGTGGAGACCGACGTGTGTTGCTGCTTCCTGTTGTTTCGCGCGCCATCACAACTTCACAGCTATCAAGGACGTATCTCTTCTTTTGGCGGGGGTATTGGCTAGTTTTTCTGCATCGCGCTAGTCAGACGGTGAGTCGCACACGTTATTTTTCCCACTGTGGGTGCCCCTGTGTATCGCACCCATTTTCGAGGTCATAGTAGCCTGCGTGTCCCACATGTACGCGTTATTTGTGTTACTGGGTGCCACCGCGTACTGCGGGAGGTTGATTCCACGCACGTAGGCTGCAGGGTTGCGTGCACGGTTTTACTGCAGTTTTGGGGTGCCTGAGCGTTGCGTGACCCGTCACTACATCACCGGGGTCACATACAGCCTTGCAGGTGCAGGGGGGCTGTTAACATCTTGCTTCCCACCCCCTTCACCCCAATTGCCCAGGTCAATTGTGGTGTACACCTCCCATTGGCACTACTCCATCTGTGCCGGCACTACTACATCTGTGCCATGGTTGGGAGGCCACCAAAGGTGAGGGGCGCCTCAGCTGGGCGTACTTCTCGTGGCGAGCGTTGTCGGGGACGTGGCCATGGTGACCAGGGAGTAGGGGGACTCCAGGGTGTCCAGGGCGGCCACAGAGGGGGAAGAGGCAGTTATGCCACCACCCCGTGTGGTTCCGGGGGATGCAGCTTCTGCATCTGGCACTGGCGCCCGTGTGACCCGGCAGTCCGTTCCATCGACTGCCACAGGCCCAAGGGTAGTGGTAGCTGCAGGTGCAGCTGTGGACACCGCCACCCAGGCTCAGGGTCTGCCAGCGCAGGCTGCATTGGCACTTGAGGAGCCCTTGGAAGATTTCCAACAGGCCAGGAGGGAAACCGTAGGGGCACGCAGGGCTGCTCTGACCAAGACACGTGTCCCTGGGGCAGTTATGTCATCTGCTGCCCCGAACAGCCGGGTGTTGGCAAGTGCAGGGGCAGATGCACCCAACAAGACCCTGGTTGTGAGTCTGCCAACCAGGACCGTTGCGGTCAATGACCCTGCCACAGCGGATGTTGCTGCGCAGGGTCCATTAGAGGGCACCCAGCTGCCACTGACACAAGTCTGGCCTTTGGTCATCCCTCCACCTGCCACCCCCTTGGCTCAATCCACCGAACCCACTGGCCATACTGGTCAGGGTGGCATTAGCCAGCCAGGGTCTGTGCCACAGTCCAAGAGGAGGAAGGTTGCACCTGCAGCAGAGGCTGGGACCCCACACACAGCCACGACCTCCTGCACGTTGAGGAAGCAGCCTTTCTGCAAGCAGGAACTGGACTTCCTCGTGGACTACGTGCGAGGCCACAGCCATGACATGATAGTGGGTGCCAATAGTCAGACTACGACTGCCCACCGTGACACCCACTGGAAGCAAGTTGCGGAACATGTCAGTTCATTCGGCCATGAGGTGCGCACGGCGCAAGAGTGCAAAAAGCGTTGGAATGACCTCAAACGCAGCGCTAAGGCTAAGCGTGCCTCAAATTACAACTTGGCTCTGGTGACTGGCGGTGGGCCTGCACCAGAGGAGGAAGAGCTCACTCCGCATGAGTCACTCGTTGCGGAGTTCATACCATCTGAATCGGTCGAAGGAGTGGGAGAGATGCTGGACTTTGATGCCCAGTCCAGTGAGTGTTGATGGGTGTTTGTTGAGGACGTGTGTGTTTTACTTGTGGGATGTGTTGTGCATGATTGCCACTACATGTGATGTGTACATGGTTCTGATGTGCAAGTAATGCAATGCTTCCGTGATGCATGTCTGCTGTGCTGGATGGTGGACATGTTGAGCATACGGGGACTGTCCGCATCACCACTATTGCACCCTACTCACATGCTGGTTACCAGTATACCCCTCCGGTCCATGTTCCAGCTCACTGGCCCTTCTGCATGTAGCGTGGGGTGACCTTCCTCTCAGCCCAGGCACAATGTCATAGCATGACTGACGTGCATGTGTCCTCTGCCTGCATGCGGGTACTCCATGTAGGCATGCTCCCTTGCCCCTCCTCCGCCACTCTGCACCCCAGTTCCACCTTTGCAGTGATCTGCTTCAATCTTGCGATTGGGTACTTTCCTGTTCATGCGTCCTGTGTACATGCTAACTTCCAGCGGACAATCTGCCAGACATATGCTGTGTGGTACAGCCTTAGTACTTGATGCAGGGTATCTCACTTGTACTGTGCAGAGGTCAGATGCCCCGCAGGGACATGAGTGCCCATTCATGCTCCATGTGCATTGCACGCATGCCCCTATGTGTCCTTGACTGGATGATCACTGTAATACAAGTCCTGGGTGACATACATTGCATGGCCTCTCATCAGCCTTCCCATGTCAACTGTGGGTCAGTACTGCGTTGCACACATGTTTAGGGTCTGACATTCTGTGTGGGTCGCAGGATTAAGCCTGTTTAATGGCCAATGAATGTGTCCGACTATTGTAGTGTCTTCTTCACACGTGAGCGGCCTCCAGAGGTTTCATCATGTGTCCTGCTTACTGTCCCATCATCATTTGCAGTGTTGTCACTTGAATCACATTAAGCTGTTGATGCCAGTCAGCACTGCCTGTCAATACACAGGTCTATGGTCAGCCTTTTGATACCATGCTAGGCATCCCTGCTTTTGCACTTGGGTGGAGGGGGGCTTTGCTTGTAGATATGCTATCCATTGAATGCACATTGCACGTGATGCCTGAAGTTGACCTTGCACTGCCTTCACATTTCCTGACACACACCATGAAGTCCTTCTACATGTAGATAGTGAGTGACATACACATTTGCTGCACTGCATAGACCCACTTTTATGCAAACTGCCACCTTTCAACAGGTCTGATCACAGAAGCAATTCAAAGTTGACCAGCATGCATGCCAGGTTCTATTTTGTGTGTCACATGTCTGCCTGATGTGTTTGGTGTCGGTGTGTGTGTGTGTTGTGTGCTTCTGACATGTGTAGTGACCTTTTTTCTCTATATTTTTCAGATGATGACGCAATGGAGCCAGAGGATGGTGTTGTCATGCCAGACACAGGGTTGTTACCACTACATCAACCCGGCACAAGTGGGGGTCGTGGGGTGGTAGGCCACGAAAACCCCCATGTGCTACAGTCCATCTTGTCTCTGGCTGACTATGAGTCCAGCCCTGATGACGACTCTGACGCCCATATCGAGTTGGATGAGCATCAAGTTCATGTGTCAGGGGTGAGTGATTCTGAAGTGGACACTCCTCTGTCCGCGACACCTGCACTGAGGGGTCAGACAGTCTTGGTACCTCCGCCCATGGTGGATCGGGACGCAGGGTCACCCTCCACACCAGTCACTGATATGCCTGGGACATCACGTCGATGGGGGCCTGTAGTCGTGCAGCCGCGGGCGGTGCCAACACAGCAAGGACACCCGCTCCTTGGGTCCCGCAGGGGTCAAGCCCAGCAACGCGGTCACCACGCGCAACCGCAGTATACTGAGTGGGAGCAAGACATGACTGCCAATTCAGAACGGCAGGGGGCAGCAATGGAGAACATCGCTGAGAGCATGGAGCGTGTGGCCCGATCTGTGCTCCCCCCTGCTAGGCAGGTGCTTCTCCAGCAGCAGGCGGCACGGTCCACGGCCCGCTTGCTCAGGCTGGGCATGGCAGCCTCAGCCAGGGCACGCCAGGCTGAAATGTCGTCTCTGCGTCAAGCAATTGCTGCTCATGCACATGGAGGCCCTGAGGGAGGAGTATGCTTCCCTCAGATCCACTCTGGGTGTCCTTCTGATGTCCCAGAGGGAGCGGGCAGAGGAGAGGTTTGCACAGCTTGAGCGTACCATCTCGGCTGAGCTAAGGCTTGGCGGGAGGTGCAGCGGTTGTCCAGCCAGGCCTTGCAGGAAGAACTCTGTGTTACACATGCTACCTTGCAAGAGGAAGCACGTGTATCACGTGAGGTTCTGCATGCAGATCTACGTCACATCGCCACACAGAACCAGGCTCACCCGTCCGGCAGACTTACTGCCGACGAGGGGCAAGCTGCGGCTAGGCGTGGCCAGGCTACCGTGCCACTTCCTCCTTTCCAGGATGAGCCAGACTCGGACAACCATCTATCTCCCACATAGGTCGGGCTGTGCAGGCGTTGAGCCCATGGAGGTTTTTTTTTTGGGCTCAGCATCATCGCATGTGGGTGTTGAGCAGCACCCTGTACCTCCCCCCTCCTGGGTGCCTTCCCCCCCGGTCGTATGTGGCCATTTTTGATTTTTCTTTTAGTTTAGTTAGTTAAGTTTCTCTTTGATAGTTAGTTTAATTAGGTAATGTAGGTTTTTCATAGTTAGTGTAATTAGTTAATATAGTTTAAAATTGCTTGTCTATTGTGCTTTCATGTGATGGTGCGGTGCTTTGGGGCTTTTGAAAGCATCCACTGTCTGTTCCAGCTGGGCCCTTCAGGCTTGTCTTGTGTATGTGTTTGCTGCTTGGGGTCCTTGACTCACATATGCCACTCCTGCTTCCCTTATCCATGGGCTCGCAAGGATGGTTCGGTGTAACAGCCTTTTACACAAGGGCTTTGGACTGTCATATCTGTGGCATGTCTGGTGCTGTGTAACTTGTGTTGACACCCCTAGTGGGGATGATTGCGGTGTTATTGACCACTGTTCTGCTTTTGCTAGATGGGGTATTTCATGATTGAGTACATTCATTGCTATGCATTGTGTAGTATGTTTCTTATCTTTACTGTACACGTGCTTGTTGCAATTCATGCCGTAGATAGTGTGTTCCACACTATGGATGTGAAAGACGGACTGATGGTGTGATTTCAGATGTACGTCTCTGACATGGTCCAGTAATGAGATGCCTGAAGAGACACACACAGATGACTCTAAAGCATTAAGCATGTGTTTCATGGCCTTTCTGCAGGGGGATGAGCCTCCAGACCACCTTTGCCAGCAGACATGGCCCATTGGACATCTGGATTCTGGACACGTTTGGTGGTGCCCACATGCACATATGTGCGCAAGCAGAGGCACAGGGATTGCAGACATACATCCTAGAACTTCTGACGTGTTTCAAGGGACTCCAGGCAAGGTGAGCAGCACAGAGGGGCTACAACACAGCAAAGCTTCCACCAGGCCAGTTGCACATGCATGCTTAGTAGCAGCACTGACGGTGGGCTTGGACGTATATTGGCGTTGAAGCGCACAATACAGCTCAGATGTGTTGGTGGACTGATGGCTAGTTGATTGTAAGGTTGTCTGGGGAACCTGCAGTGGCACATACCCTCCGGTCCACCATGGGCCATTGAGGCACTTGTATCACCCATGTAGCCTTCCGAGACATGGAAAGGAGCAGCTCACAGGGACATACAGCAAGGGACAGACTCGGGTGCAGTGCATTTCATTTCCATGCACATTTTGAAACATGCACTGCCTACTTTGTTTCGGTCATGGTGGAACACGACTTGTTCTGAAGTCATACCTTGCTATATGCGTCTGTCTGCTTATCCAGGGAACATTGCATGTTGTGTGAATCGTGACACATTGGTGTTCCATTTGCCACGCACCCACCGGCGGCTGACTTACTGCATTGACTGTGTATGACCCATGACAGGGGTAATGTTACATATGGGTACGAAGCATCCACATCAGATTGTCTGTTTGTAGAGTAGTTTGTTGCTATGGGGCATATTTGGTGGTGTGTTTGTGTGTTATGGGCACGCACAGATTATTAACTGTGGCTCTCTTTGCAGCATTGAAGTGCTCCTGTAACCGGACCTGAGAGTGCGCAGGCAGGAGGCCAGCACTCAAAACCAGAGCTAAGTGTCTTGTTGTTTTTCTTTCAAACTGCTCTGCATAGGCTTGCTGGGGGGTGCACTAATGCATGGATGAATGTCTAATTCAATTTGGTATGGTGTTTTTTCCCTAATCACCCGAGTCCTATCCAATTCTAAACCCTGTACCCTCTACCCGGTGTTCCTGCTTCACGTACCTATCCAACCAACGTTCCCTAACCCTCTTTCGCCGCTGGGGTTGCGGATGCCTGTGTAAGCCCCAAGCTTGCAGGCGCCAAAACCCCAGAGGGGGTGGTTGGTTCGTGCCACTCCTAAGCCTGGACTCCGGAAGGCCCTGACAATGATGTACAAGTTTGTTAGGATTGTGTATGTGTTAATGCAGGTAGTACATTTTCGTGCATTCCCTACTTTCACGTGTCATTCCTCCTCCCCTCTCCTGCCACTCATTCCAGTTATCCAGTATGCCAACGCCTGTCCCGACTGCATATCCCTGACCCTCCTCCCACCAGGGTCTCAGAGGCCTGTGTGAGTTTGACCTTGCAGGCACCCGGGCCACGGTGGGGGTGGTTGGTTCGTGCCACTCCTGCACCTGTACACGGGAGCTGTGACAGTACACATCCGTTCGTGGTGCATCATTCTATGTTATGTACCACACATGGTTCACGTCCTGTTGTGACATTGTTTTACTGTGCTACCTTGGTTGTTACATCATTGTGGTAGTACTTGGCCTTTGTGAGGTACTGCTACTTCAAGTCATCTACTGGAGGCTGTTCTGGTTCGTTTTTCTGCCTTGGATTTTGTGTTTTTGCAAATCAAGGTGGACTCTGAGGGTGCAGGCAACTTTTTACACACAAGGTGGGAGATAGTGACGAAGGGGAAGGGTGATCCTGTGGCCAGGTGAAATTGAGGGTTAAAGGCTCCATGACCCAGGTGCAGTTGTTCAGTGGGTCATGGTGATTTGTGAGGGAGGGGGGGTGTTTTGTTGTTGATAGTTGCCTTGCCCTGCATTGTGATGGGAACCCTGACATTGTAATTGTGGTATCCTATGTACATGATGTGTTCTGCTGATCAATGCCTGTTTATGTCTTGTGTTTACCTTTCAGGTGTGAGGGGATAGTTGTGGTTTGACATGCTGGGGTGTACACATGGTGAATGTTCACATGTGATGTGCAGAGGACACTGATGGTCACTTGATTGCACATGCATATGTTGAGTGCATGTCCTTACTGACCCACACACTCGCACTATGATGCACTACATGTACAACCACCCTTGGATATCCACGTGTACACTCTGTTTGCCTTCTGCTGCCCACTGTGTCCCTGCAGCAATTGTTCTGTGACCAAATATGGATCCTGTACATGCCTAATTTGCTTTTTGATGTGGTTTGTCGCTTAGATGTGATGCTCAGGGTGTGCATCACACACAATGGCTGTTCACTGTGCTGTGCGCTGAGCAGTGTGTTGCAGGAGTTGGACACAGCACACAGAAGCTGGAGTGTTGATTTTGCAATGCACAATGTGCATGTAGACAGGCATTCATTGTTATGTTACGGCTACAACTTTTGTAATGCATTTGGAAATGACTTATTTTGGGTGGGAGGTTTTTGGTCAGTCATTGCATCTGATTCCATGTCAGGCATCATTGTCTGATGCCAATGTACATTTCTCACATGGCAATGTCTACCTTATTGGTACTGTGTTGGTGTATGGCTATTGCTTGCCATGTCATGTTGTGGTTTGGGAGGGTTTGAGTGACATAACAGTGATGGTCATGGCCTGTTTCGCAGGTGTGTGTTATTCACACCTTGCATGTCAGGGTCAGCCGCTTCTTCAAGCAACGAGCTGGGGGTAGATCTCTCTCCGCGGCAGGGGCCTCCCTCTGGAACAGCCTTCCTGCCTCCCTGGAACTTGAGGAGAACCATCTCCGGTTCCGGAAGCACCTCAAAACCTTCCTCTTTGCTTCTGCTTTCTCTCTCCCTCTCCCTTGCTAAATTCTTCACTGAAACTGCACTGAATCTGCAACTGGGCCACTCTCACCAGCCTCGGTCCCTGGCCCAGCTACTCTCCAATTGCACTGCCTCCCTGGCAACCCCTGCACTGCGGGACTGTCTCTCTATCCCTACAGCCCACCCTTACCAGCACTTGTCTGCACTTACCTTTGCACTTGCCACCAGCTGGCCTATTTATTTATTTTTTATTCTACTTACCCTGTACTGCACTCCCCCCTTCCCCTTGCACTTTTCCCTTCCCCCTAGCCCTGCACTTGCGCAATCTAAATGACACCTGGCCTAGTAGGATCGTTGTCTGTCTTCCCTTGTTCCCCCCTCCCTGCCTCGTCGCACCTTGAAACACTTGTGTATAGGCACTTTACAAATGCCATATCATCTCATATCATATATCATATGTGTGCATTTTGGTCACACAGGATAGCTTGCATTTAAGTAGCTAGGGATGCACACAATGTGGCACTTCCATGGCAACAATCTCAGGGTGGTAAGGTTGTGACAGTTGACTGTCTCTTTGTCATCATCGATTGTCACCTGGTATGTGCCAGGCCTGTGTGCACTCCGCAGGGGTGGGAGTTTAGGTGAAAAATGTGACCACAAGCTGGGTCCGGGCTTCCTCGCCACGTGCCCTGTCCCCTCCCATGGGCAGCGCCTGTGCCTGTGGTTGGGGATGTGGGGGCACCACCATGTCCACCGGTACGCCCTGCCGTGTTGCAACATTGTGCAGGACACATGCTGCCACAATGATCCTGCACACTACTGGGGGTGCATAGAGTAGCTGCCCGCCAGAGCGGTCAAGGGAGCGTAAGCGTGACTTGAGCACTCCGAATGTGCGCTCCACTATGGCCCTGGTTGCAATATGGGCGGCGTTGTATCTTACTTGGGGTGGTGTGGTCGGGTTCCGGAATGGCATCATCATGTGGTTGCTCAGAGGGTAGGCACTGTCCCCTGGGGAGGTGTAAATGGTTGTGATTATTGGGGTTTGTGTATTTGTGTGTGTGTGTGACATGCATGCATGTGCAAGGGCATTTGTACTCACCTAGGAGCCATGTGTCGCCATGCTGCCCAGCTTCCAGGGCCCGGCTCAGGGCGGACATTCTGTATATGAAACTGTCATGGGTGGAGCCAGGGTAGTTTGCATAGACAGAGGTGATGATTCCCTTTGCATCGCATACCACCTGTACATTGATGGAATGCCAGTGCTTGCGGTTTCGGTAGATGTGCTGAGTGGCCCTAGGTGGACGTAGGGCCACATGGGTGCAATCTATGGCACCGAGCACTTTGGGGAAGTGTGCCACCCTGTAAAAATCCAGGACAACGGCCTGCCTTTCTGCGGGTGTTCTGGGCATGTATATGTGCCTGCGGACTGAGGGGCGCGCTGTCATGATTGCCAAGACCTGGTGTAGGCAGCGTGACTGCGTGGCCTGTGAGACCCCCCCCCACTATGGCAGTAGTCCGCTGAAATGACCCAGTGGCCAAAAAATGCAGGACATTGAGCACCTTCTCCAAGGGGCTCAATGCTTGGGAGCAAAGGGTGGGGGATGTAAGGTCATCTTCCCACTCCCTGACCAGGTCTAGGATGATATGGGGTGGAAACCTATACCTGCCGTATACCTGGTCGTCAGGTATCCCAAAAAGGCTTGTCTGTGGTGCGAAAATGCGCGCCCTGGCTATTCTCCTCCTCCTGCGGTGTCCCACGATCAGTGCTGCGACAAATGGGGCATTCATCGTAGCTGTATATACGTGTTTGTTGTTTGCGCGCACTTTTATACTGTGCGCGGGGACGCTTCCGCCTGCCTTCGTGTGGCGGACGCGTTGACGCCTGTGTGCGTCTTTTGCCGTGCGCGGGTTTCCTGTATTCGAATCCATGAATACGGGTTGTTCGCGTGTGTGTGGGCGTTCCGTGTAGTTCCATGCAGTACTTCCCCAGTTACGCCTTCTTTTTCACGCGTTATTCCCCATTCCGCGAGTTACGCCCACTGTTCCGCCCACTTTGGTTGTGTGCGCCACGCTATGTGTTCTTTTGCTGTGCGCGTAGCGCACGCCGTTTGGTGGAGTGTGTGCCCGTGTGCGCCATGCAAGGATTTGGCGCACGGACAGCGGGAAACACGTGCAGCGTCTTCCTTGAATCGCACGCGTGCGCTGGGTTTCTCACGCTTGCGCCACCTTGCGCCTGCTTGCGCTGGGATTTTCGGCGCACGTTTGTTCCATGAATCGACCCCTAAGTGCTTGGGGACCAAGCAAAGGCAGTATATAAATAATGGTAGCTACTTTTCCCTTTATATCCGGTTACCACAACCATGTTCTGTGAATGGCTTCAGGAACAGTTATGTGTTATGGTTTTCATAAAGTTTTCTGTCGAATTAAATACAAATTTAAAAAATCCAACTCTGTAATGTAACCCCAACACTTCGATAAGAGGCTCAAACCTCCCCATTTACAATAAAAAAGAACCATACTAATGTATGCCTATACTAACACGTAAGTGTAGCATTGCAAATCAGAGACAGCCACAGGTAGAAGGTGGAAGCAAGCAGTGTGAGACAAACATGTCCTTCATTGGTCAAAAGAGTGCATTTTAATGAAGGGATATTTATACTCAAAACCTACATTCTCTGCCCCATTGCTTTTAACGCTATAACACCCTAAACAATGTTCTAACGGCGAAGCTGGACTGTGAAAATGTCAACTTGTGTTACTCTACACGTCCGACCCGCACCCCCTCACCCCCAATTAGGCAATAACAGGGGACACAAGCCCACATGACAACTCAGACTGCACCAATGCTCCCAAAGACCCTAAGGGAGAAGCAGGAGGTCCCTCCTTGCTGCCCAATTAAGTTTAGCTAATGCCACGTAACAAAAGCCAAAACTGTGCTTGTATTTTGTGTCAGCATTAGTCAGGTACTGCCTTAATGGTACTACCTTACTACAGGGCCGTAAAAAAATAGCAACAGCTAAAAAAAGATGCAAGTACAAGGGCATATGAGGTCAGTTGTGAGGATACATCGCTTATAAATCAAGCTGATAAAAGCACACTTGGTTAAAACATTAATTACCACAAGGCTCATTTACAGTTGCAGTTAACTCTCAGGCGTCTGTTTAGAAATAACACAAGCAGGCCCTAAAGAGCAAAAAGTTTGAAGTTACTGCTTCTTAGAGCTATCTCTAAGAGATAGGTGCAGGGTGCATTTTGGGCAGGAAAGAACAGTTAGTTGGTGGGAAGGGCCATAGGGATTAGCATGGGCAGTCAACGGGTGGGTTAAAAATCTAAATACCCACAAACTCTGTGTCCTTGCAGGCCATGCTTGGGGTGCAGTGCTGACGGCACTGTACTTGGAGGTTACGACCCTGGGCTTAGCGCGCAATGCCTAGATGCAGTGGTAGAAGTGCTGCCTTGCCCCTACCCCCCACAAACCCCATTGCCAGGCCCCCTGCCACGCGCAATCCAAAGCAACGAACACACCTGCTTTTTAAGGAAATTATCAATGCAGTGCACTGAAGTGCAAGTTTCAACTTGTTCCTACACTTTTATTTTAAAACGAAAATCATTCCAGAACCGTTTCTTTTTAAAATAAAAGTATAGGTATAGTAAAACCTTTTTGTTTTTGTTTTAAAGTAGAGGAGCACCACTCCCAACTGCTGATGCCCACTTCGAGGACCGCCTAGATGGCAGGACCGCATGCCAGGCCGTTCTGGAGCATAATGCAGGCGCATTGTTATGATGGGGCATTGTGGGCACTCACTGCGGCTAAGGGCCTTGCATCAGTGCAGGCAGCAGGCCTTGCCTATGGGGCAGTGTTTGATGTGCTAGTGCATAGCCATGCTTTCCTGGCACTGAAGCAAAGGCCTCTTTCTCTGTGATATAATTAATGATCATGCTGTGTGGAAACCGTGCGAAAGAGTCACTGTGCTGAAGGCATGGCTAAAGGCCGCCGTCGAGCATAGTTCTCGCTGGCCAAGGCCTTCAGATATGCCCAGCTTTGTTGTACATAGTAGATGGCTTTGGACGCTTTCAGCCTTTGACTTAAGGATACATACATCTCTAGGGTCCATCAGCGTCTACTATGAACCTCATGTACACTCAATTTCCCTCCAAATATTAGTCCATTTTATTTCTATTATCAAATGCCACAAATTATATGTAAAGAAAAATATATATATATGTATCATATGTATATAGAAATATGTATTTGTTATTTATTGTTTTACTTCTATTTTATTATTATTTAAGGTTGTTAAATATGTTGATTGCTAAAGCACATACATTCCAGAAAATTGGCACACAAGTGTACGAAATCTATGTAACAATTCTGATGATTTAGCGGAGATAAGTCGACTTTATGCTCCTCTAGCCCTGCTAGAGAAAAACAGGTACCCGACTGACTAAGCAACTGTATGAAACCATCGCTAAGGCCAAATGTCATTCTTCAGTTAGAAAGTTCAGATGAACATACAGGCTTACCTTTTCAGAATCTGCCATCGTTGATAAAACTCAAATGCTTCAACCACCAAATTACTTTCCAGTCACTTCTTTCAGATAGGTAATGCTTCAAATTTAGTTTACTCCCAGGTACTACAAACTCCCGCCCAAGAATGTCTTCTGCTCCTCAAAACCGTCAAAGCCAGTGGCCACTCTGCGTACAAATCAAACCTTTGTCTTGCAGATGTTTCACAGACATGGTTGCTTCTGACCTCACCTTTTGCATCAACAAATCCTTAAATGACAGTTTAGTTGCCTAATGCCTCAAGAATGCAATTGTCGCAGAAATCATCCCTCAATGGTGAAAATGGCCAGAAACCTCAGACCCATTTTAAAAAGTCCCCTCATTGAAGAGATGCTGTTTAAAACAGATCAGTCTGGCTTGCGTCCTAGGCACAGCACAGAAACAGCCCTTCTTGTTTCAGCAAACGCATTCTTGATTAATTCATATTGGGCCAGGTAGTGATCCTTTCCTTCGGAGTTATCTGCAGGCTTTGACACTGTAGCCCACTCAGTATTATTGACTATCCCAAAAGATTGGGTCGAATTTACCAGCACAACACAATCCTGCTTTAAATGTTTTCGCACCTACACCCCAGAAATAAGTTCATGTAAGTCCTTTATTTTCCCCCATTTCTTCTGAGCAGTGGCTTTGCAAACGGCACCTTCAATATTGTTTCATCATTACAGTGCATATTTGAGTCCTGCAGACGAGGTCCGAGGTCATCAAGCACCTCTCTGTGTTTCCAGAGTTCAAAGCGCCAACCTCCAACCGACAGCACACACCTTGTGACCCAAACATATCACAGAGAGGAGATTTCAGTCCACATATCCGATCTCGATCGCATTTGCGAAGCGGGCCGTTTTGGTGTGCCTACTTTGTGGCAGACCCCTTGTCGGTATGCCTAGCAGGGTGCAGGGATCCATCTCTGCCGGCCAGAGCACTGGATAATCCCAGAATATGTTTAAAAACAAACGCACATGGTAATATCCAAACCCGCATCTCTCGTTTTCAAGGCCCGGCACTTAGCCACAACACCAAACTGACCTTATTGATGGAGATGCGCAACATTTATTTTTACCCTGCAGCTATACATATATGTACAATTGATGATTAAGTCTGAAAGTTGCGAGTTGTGCCCTTCAACTATAAGTCCTGTTTGATCATGTGGCTAATTGCCATCCACAGAGCGTGAATTTATGGCCATTCCCATCTATTTGCCTTTCTCATCTGCCAGCGAGCCAAGCTATTGTGAGGCTGTCTGCCCTTCCTATACTCTTATTCAGGGGCTAACAAGATCCATTTTATTCATTGACTCACTGGTTGATTTTGGCTAGAGCCCACTGCCACAATACATATGTATTTTAAATTAATTATTTTTCTATGGTAAAATATCCCTAATTCTTTGGCACTGTCTGTCACTACAACCAAATGATCTTACCCAAATAAACATGGAGCACCGTATGGGCAGCAGCTTCTCCCTCGCTGGAGCAGAGCTGCTGGGCCTCCTCCTGCAATGCTGACCCTCTGGGGACCTGCAGGTTGCTCTATACCTGGGCGGTTTCTTTAGAGCGTCCGTCCGTCCGGTTCCTGGTGATGATCTCTGGACAGAACACAGCCCAGCCAGCCCAAATTCCCTCCCTCCCCCTCGGTCTGCTGCATCGCATGTCCCGAGGAGGATGCACGTGTGGTCAGGCCTGGTCAGGCCCACACTGATAAGCAACAAATGTTGTTTTTGCTACGGATCATAAAAGCAAGCAGATGGTGCTAGCCTGGCTTCACTGGACAGCAGCAGCCAGGCATCATGCCGTCAGTGCTCTCGTTCTCAGAACGAGTCCGATTTCAAATTCGAGTAGCACTTTTTATTTTTTCATTTGTATATAATGTTACCGCTGATAAAGGTGTAAGTACATTATGAAATCAAATGATGCAAGCGCAGCAACATCAATCATCATTATGCAGTGTGTGTGTACAATGTGTTGAGCCTCTTGGCGCCCCCTACCGGCTGGCACGTCAGGCAGCTGCCTGCATGGCCTTATGCAAAGATTGGCCCTGTATAGGCCTGCGGGCCATAGCGCTCATAAAGAAAACACGTTCACACTGTCAGAGGTTTAGCGGGGAACTGCCCATGCCTTCCGGCTCTTTAATGAGCTGTGCGTCACGTGCCGCGTGCGCGGTGACATGGCGCATACATAACACCGACTATGATCAAATATGGCCTACTAAATTTTTCACAGAGGACTATCACAATTAAACAGCATACATGAGAACCATATAAGAGTTCACATACAAAGGAAATTCACCCTGGGGGCATCATAATCCAATAGTAAAATGTGTGTAAAAGGCCTGTTGGATTCAGTAATACTGAGTGACAGTAAGAAGTACATACATCATATACCGGTCACATATAATCAATAGATGTAATTACAAGCACAGTGGGCCGATGGTACATTGACACACATGCCTAACATTTAAGGCAGTGGTTCCATGCAATGGTATGGAGCATCACAGTATTGGTGTACAAACGTTGTTCATCACTGTCTAAGCGCCTCGTTGTGATTACGGATACAGCGGGCTGATAGAGTATTAAGGTTTACCAAAATATTCCAGGCAGTAGTTCCATGCTATGGAGCATCACAGTGTTCACTTCTAGAATTGAACAAAACAAGCAGGGTGTAGCCTCCACGACTGAACACAATACCCCTGTGTGGCCTATGCAAGTGGTCACAATAGCCGAGGTTTGGCCTCTGCAAGTCGACAAAATACCCATGGTATGGCCTCCAGAACTGCGCCTGAACCCTTCAAACATATGATGTTCAGGGACAGAACTAGGCACAATACTCCAGAGAAAAATCCTGAAATAGACACAATAATAGGACTTAATATGCAAATGAGGCCTCCAGAACGTAGCTCAAAATTAAATATTGTGTCGATGACCTGTACAGTTTAATACAAAATGACAAACTGGGCATCATTATAAGTTTGCCGGTCTGGAAATAACGGTGGTAAGCCTATGGGCACCGTTGCTTGGGGACAACTCCTCTCTGCCCACATGCCCTGCAGCCGAGCATTGTCGACCCTGCATGTCCCACTGGTTCCTCACAAAGACTTAACTAATGAACACTTTCTCTGTATTTTCCCATCATTTATATGGTAAACCCTTTATTAGTTATGGCTCATTAGAAGAACAATTGTTTCTGCCAACACCCTAGTCAGTTTTAATATTTGCATGATAAGAACAGTGATAGATGCATTTTTGTTATGAAAGCCCACACAAAGCTGCAGTTGCCTGCTTTCAAGACAATAAAAATGTGGCATAGAAACCATGTTTAAACTGCCTTTCTTTTTCATGTGGTTACGTGCCATACCATTTTTTTGTGGAACTTCATATTTTCTTCATATCATATATGCAGCATACCCATTTCCAACAATGACTGCAACCAGCGTACCTTATCACACAATCGTTTTATAAATGATGTTATGCAGGGCCCAAGTCGAGGGTACACGCGGGGGGACTGAGTCCCCCCACTTTATTCAGAGGGTGGACTCAGTCCCCCCACCTAAAATGAGAAACATTGAATGACCTCTTTGAATTTATGAATCAAAGATGACCTCAGGGACGAAACCGCAGTCATCAGGTTTGTAGGCTGGAGACTTCACCACTGCACTATATATACCTGAGGAAAAATAACAACCAACTAAAGGTGAAATGTCCCATTGTGGGACTGCAAGTCCCAGGGAAAATATTTATATTGGTTCTTGGAGTTTAAAGCATGCACACATTTTAATGTTTTCAAAAACACTATCAGAGGAAAATATCCTCTCTTGGTTTTGTGTGTGCGTTGATTAAATGAAAGTCAAATTCCATTCGTCCTGTGCAATTTGGTTGCTTAGGCAAAGCCAATTTAATGAAATGTGCATATTTCACCTTGATATGCTAATTTCTGGCGACGTTGCATCCAATTGCGTTTGTCGAGGAGTCCCCCCACTTTAATTTTTAGGACTTGACCCCTGATGTTATGTTAAGAATTTTTTTTATAATAGACAAATCACCACCATAGCCATTTCACAGCACAGAGAGGCGTGTCCAAAAGTCTTCAAAGTCAATCTACAAATCCTAATGGCTATTTTTTAGCCTAATGCTGAATTACATTCTGGGAACTGCATTCTTACAATCAAAATGGTGACCATGGCGTTACAATCATACTCTTTTTTCATGAACATTTTTCTGTAAAGATTTATATATTTGACAGAGTTGTTTAATGTGATTTAAACATTTTTCAAGTCATCTCTTTAAGTTATTCTTGAAATACAAACACATATTTCTACATATATTTCCTAAACTGCAGACTGGGTTGTAATCCAGGCTTTATCACTTAACTAAAGTCTGTGATCCTGACAACTTCTGCAACTTAACTTCTAATGATGCCCTCAAGTATTAAAGATCCTGTCACCCAAGTGCCATCATTTTCTGTGATGTCACTGTGATTGCAACACATATGCAAATAAGGGGCTCCACACTTATTTTGCCACACATGGCAGCACAAATCAAATGGGGGCGGGGAGTGACGGATTACTTTGTGCCTTACAAACTCCAACTTCTGCACGAGGAAGGGGTATTTAGAGCATCCAAATGATGCTCTTTGCTGTCAGAAAATAATACTCCTCTCCCCGTCTCCCCTTCACATATTCCATGTCCCAATTTATAACAACTTTCCGGAGAAATGCGTTTGTGGTGTCAGTTGAAGCATCAGGAGTCAGGCATGGGGCACGCAGCGTGCGCGTGGGAAGGCGTGCATCAGCGCCCGCCAGCGCTCAGCTGCGTCTCCGATAATAACGAGGCATGACAGGCTGCTCTCGAGGGGATGGGCAGGCGAATTAAGCACGTAAAACGGCGCAGGAGCGTCGTTTTAATTTATTTATTTTTTGTTCGGTATTTAAGCTCAGCGACAATGCGTCGGATGATATGCAAATTCCAATAATGGTAATATCAGATGTGTTTTTATGTATGTGTATGCAGTTAACAGCCATTAAAATGACTGCAGAGAAACTGAATACAAGGAGCAGTATGACGATTCTCCCCACCCCCCACTCATATCGTTCTGTACTATATGTTCGATAGAGACAGGGACAGGGTGCACACTTTGACTGGTGATTTTTCCCCACCTATTCCTCATCTGCAAGCCCCGCCATTGCCTTCTCTGGCAGAATCAGTGACAGCTTTTGGTACCCGGGGTGGGGGAGTGGGTAGCTCCTTGGAGGGGCACCAGCATACTAAATAAATCCCAGCCAGTGACAGCTAGTGAATAGTTGAACCAGAGTGTCTTAAATATGTCCCAAAATTATTATAATTATTAGGGTACTTATTGAGCGCGAACCTAGCTTCAGGAAGCAATGGAGCGCTTTACAATCATTGGGGGAAGAACATAGGGAGTGAAGCAGAGAAAAAAAGAGTGGGGAGCTAACATGTGAGGATGGGCAATTGGGAGTATGGCCGAAGACAGTGGGGAGCAGATCACCGAGTCGCAGGCAGGGTGTGGAGCGCAGGCTCTGTGGATCTAAGTGTTAAGGAGGAGCCATTCCTTGAAGAGGAAGGTCTTGAGATCTTTCCTGAACTGTAGAAGTGATGGATCAAGTCTGACATGGATGGGGAGGAGGTTCCAGAGTCTTGGAGCATAGACAGAGAAGGTCTGTCTTCTGGTTCTTTCCTTCCTGCACTGTCGTAATTCAGGTCTGCACATTTCCTTACTTCCAGTGAATTGCAGGCCTCCGGAAATGCTGAGATTCTCACTGAGGTAGCTTGGGGACTTCAGAGAGACAGCCTTGTAGATGATGCAACATGATTTGAAGATGATACAGGCTGGCAGTGGGAGCCAGTGCAGTTTGATGAGGGTCAGGGTGATGCAGTCGAAGGCATTCCAAAGGGCATTGTCACCACCCAGGTGGGAGAGGACCAAGGCTTAGACAACTTGAAGTTGTTTTCTGGGATGAAGGCCTTGATTTTCCGCAGGAGAGATAGTTGGTACCAGTCCGTTTGTGTCTTGCTTGCTATGTGCTGTTTGAGCGTGAGGTGTTTGTCGATGTTGGACCCAAGCAACATGGAACAGGGGGTCAACTAGGGTGTGAATCCCTCGAGGCTCATTGCAAAGAGCCAGGTTTGGATATCACGGTGTTCAGTGTTGTTGGTCAGAAGTAGGAATTCAGTCTTGGAGGGATTGAGCTTCAGGTAAGCACTGGGCATCCAGGACTGGATCAATGTGAGGCAGGCCTTGAGCCTGTCATCTTAGATGGAGGATATCTTGAAGTAGATCTGTCTGTCACCTGCGTATTGGTGAATGTGGATGCTGTGTGGTGAGAGGAGGGTCCCAAGTGGTTCCATGTAAAGTTTGAAGATCACAGGGACAGGATGGATCCTTGCGGAACTCCACAGGTGATGGGTAGAGTTAAAAGCATTTACCTTTTAACTTCCCTTTTCGTCTGGATTAGTCTTGACCATTGCGCATTTCAGAGTTCATTCACTTTGTCGCTTCATAACAAAACATCAAACATTTTGCAGAGACTTTCAAGTGGGTTATTTCCTTTCGCCGGACCACTCTTCTACTCTGTATCACTGGCTTCACAGATATCGGTAAGTTTAAAAGTTCACCACTGGTTTGCTTTCTTTCGTGTCTCATCAGCACGTGCACAACCTTGTGAGATACACTGTTGCAGCTTCAATCTTTCCTTGACACAAACCAGCCTTTCATGTCTTTCGTTAACTCACTGGTTGTGTGCATTCGGCTTTGATTAACGAGTCAAGGTTGATACCACAGACTTGGTCTCGCCTCCCCAACTTTGCAGTTCACCCGGGAGGGTCGCTGGCATCCTTGAAACACAACACAGGTTTCTTCTTGTCTGGGGCTTGGCTTTTTCTGAGTATCCTTTACGGTTTCTCAGAGGCAACGACCTCCTGTAGGGATCTTTAGGGTTTCACTACCCCTCGCTATGGTCCCTCGATCGGTCTTCCTGCTCCAGTGGGTCGCCTTCGCCCCGGGAAGATCTGCTTCTTCTCGTGTCTCACCTTGCTCAGAGTGTGTCTCCATGTTCCGCTGTTTATCCGTGTGGGTGGAGCTAATGGGTATCAGATGTATGTAATTAAGGTCAAGTGCCTGACTTTTCCTGACCTTACAAACGGGATATGTCCAATGAGATATGCAAGTTGTAGCCTCTTTACTCTCAGTCCTCCTCTTCCTCGGCCCATTGTTTGTGTACAAAGGTGGGGGGGAGTTGGAACATTGCAGAATCCTATAAAATAGCATGGGGTATGGGCACTGAAAAGGGGGCATACCGGATCTCACCATCGGTTGCCTCACCCCCTCTCCCTGAAGATCCTTCACCCAGGTGATCCTTCTGCACTGCTCCATCCCCAGGGTCTGGTTCCAAAGGCAATGGCAGTACCCTGTCCACATGAGAGAGAGTTCCCTGGGGACTATCAAGTGATATACCCTTTGGTTTCTCACAGGTAATACACAAAAATCTTATAGATGTCACATCATCAACAATACACAGGAGCCCACAATATATGTTATGTTATGCTGCTTTTATACTGTAATAAATCACCACTGTAGTAGTTTCGGAGCTCCTGATTCTTGACAGTGGCATATTGGTGCTACAGACCTTAGTCTGCTTGGGGAATATTGTACCATCCTTGCCATTGTAATTCACTTTTATAATGCTGCGCTCACAATTTATGCTGGCATTTTCACTGTAAACCACTTTGCTGATTTTGCACCCCAATATATGCACTACAAATCACTTTGATGATGCTGCACCCACAATATTTGTCAGTATTCTTAGGCTAAATCACTTTAATGAAGTTGCACCCACAATATTTTGCAGCATTACCACTGTAAATTACCTTCATAAATATGCACCCACACTATATGATGGCATCGCCAATGTAATTAACTTTCATGATGCTGAGCCTACAATATAAGTCAGCATTGTCACTGCATTTCACTTTCATGAAGTTGCTCCAACAATATATATCAGCATTGTTACTGTGTTTCACTTTCATAAAGCTGCTGCATTTACAATATATGTTACAATTGTTACTGTGTTTCACTTTTATGATGATGATGGTGGTGCAGAGTGTAGCACCCCATTGCTTGCTAAATAACATTCATTAACACACACACACACACACTCTCTCTCTCTCTCTCTCTCTCTCTCTCTCTCTCTCTGTCTCTGTCTCTCTCTCTCTCCCTCTCTCTCTCTCACTAAATCATGCACACAACAGCAATCCCAAAATGGGAGTTATACAAAATATTTGTTCAAGTCCCTAAACCTTAAAACTGGAACATTAACACATCTCTTAAGCTTAGCACATAGAAAGACACCACAATCCCAACCAACAAAGATCCCTCTCCTAGAAAACCAAAGATTTTCTTTGCAAGGTAAACCACTGGCACCTTCCCCTTCAACTTAAAAAAGGACGAATCATAATAGTTCTGAAGAAAACCCCAATATACTTAAGACAATCTAGTGAACGATCATCCCCCTCACACACCTCAGCTTCCTGGAAAGAATGAAGCAATAAACCCTGAGTTGGGGAGGTGGTGGGGCTTTTCTGCCTGTTAAATAGCAGGGGCCCAAGCCACTTAGGCCTTAATGTGGACTTCACACCGTTGAGGTGGTAAAGACCCACACCTCAGATCGACTTCCTGGGAGGGTTCCGTAAACCAAAACTATGGAGAAGCTGGGTAACTAAAGGTTCACTGTCAACGAAAGCTGAGCAAGGGTTTCTGAATGGCTTTATGGCAGTCACATTGTGTTCAGAGAGTACCAGTCATCAGTCCCAAATTGAAGCCATCAGTCATTAAGTCAAGTATCTTCCAAACATACGAATATATAGGTTATGTACCTCGAGGTTCACACCATCTGCAGAAGGATCCCCAATGCCTCTTGTAAGCTTCTAAAGTAGTCAGTTTGAGGGACATTTGAAGTTCTCTGGTGACCTCCAGCGATACACCTATTATCAAGAGGGTGCTAAATTCAGCCTCTAAGCCATCAATTCCAGTCATGCAGTTTCCCCAAGGGATAAAACCAGGAAAGTGATTGGTGATTGATGCACAGGGATCCAAAGTGGTTCTGCTAAGCTCATGGCTTGGAGAATGGGAAAACACATCATCCTGGTAAAATATGGGGCTATCAATATCAGCTGGGTGCATTCACTGATGGTCTTCTTGAGTACCTGGCGCAGCAATGGAAATTGGGGAAAAGCATAGAGCTACTCCATTGACAATCTCTTTGAGAGAGTATCCACAAACCGAACCCTGGGACCTGGCTTAATAGCCACACACCATAAAAGCAGGGAATTCTGTTCCGTTGCAAAGAGGTCAATCGTTGGTCACCCCTACTGATCCACAGTCCAGCTGAAGATCATTGGACTCCAGCAGAAGTCCACTGAAGGTCCAGCTTAAGTGGTTGGCTGTCTGATTCAACGTCCCATGGATATATGCCACCCTCAAGTCCTGTAAATTAACCCCCAGAAGAACATTGGGCCCGCTACCTGAAACAGGGACTGAAACCTGGAGCCTCCCTGCTAATTGACGTATGCTTTTGCTACCAGATTGTTCATCCTGATTAAAACACATCTTTCCTCCCTCCACTTTGGGTTGAAAATTAAGTAAAGGTCCGAATATTGCTCTCAGCTCTTTTCAGTTCAAAGATCCTCATGCCTCCTTTGGGGACCAACTGTCCAGGATCATAAGATCATTGAGGGTTGCTCTTCACTCTTGCCTGCTGGCATCTGATGTTAATAGAATCGGATTTCTGGACTTAAGGGAACCCCTTTCAAAAAGTTTGTGCTGTCGCAAGACTGCTCTTGATTTCTGGAGAGACAGGAATTATAGCCGTGTAGTTCCCTGGAGCTGGTAGCCAGTATGTCTTCACATGGTGCAGGAGAGGATTCAAATTAAAACATCACCACAGGACTTGTATATCCAAGCAGCCAGCTCTCTCTGTAATTGCAGCTATGTTCCTGCTGTCACTGAGTTACTTTGTCCTAGGACAGCCAAGTGATTATGGAGAACTGCCATTCTTGTCAGAGGGAACATCTTCCACCCATCCCCCATCACCTTTACCCTGTCTGTATGGAATCTTACTCCAAGAAGTTGCCCAATGTATGTGTAGCAGATGTTCCTGAAGGACTTTGGTTCACCTCCACACCAGCAGGGTCTGCAATCCTCCAGGTAGTAATAGAGGGCAATAGCCTCTGCATGCAGGATCCCCACAATATTGGCCAGGACACCTCACCTTCCTGGAAAGAATGAAGCAATACACCTTGAGTTGGGGAGGTGGTGGGCGCTTTTCTGCCTGTTAAAGACCAGGGGCCCAAGCTGCTTAGGTCTTAATGTGGACCTGACACTGTTGAGATGGTAAAGTTATAAGCAGCCCAGCATGCTGTCTAGGGTGCCATTGTCTTTTTATTTTAAATTTAAAGAAGAATACAGAACAAAATTACCTCCAAAGGAGAAGTAAAATTCCTCTACTCCTCGTTCTTTCTCCCTTACCATGGTGGCCATCAGGAAGAACAGGCTGGAAGCATATATGATGTCTGAGGAGGCCAGGCGTGGGGTTGGCAAGCGTCCAGAAGAAAGAATGGGAGAGGGAGTTGGTCAGAGAGTACGTGTGAGGGTGGGCTTTAGGAGAAATACAGGGCGGCAATGGCTGTTAAGTCTCCAGGAGAAATAATGATGGCATCAGAGAGCTGGATTTGCATGCCAATACCATGAGGTAAAACCTCCAATACTAGCTCTGTGATGGTCAGATTATTTATGGCAATCCTCCTTACTCCTAGTTCTCCCGACTCATCATAGTCCTTCCAAACTGAAGGAATCTGCTTTCCAGACATATCCCTTGCAAAAAACCTATCTAAACTTTGACCTCTGTGAGGTATACAAGCCCCATCCTCCCTTACCTCTTCCTGTGTTTTTCATAGACCGAAGATGACCAGGCACTAGGAATGGGAGGGGGCGGGTGATGACTTGTAGGACAGTCACAAGTCAGGATAACTAGGAGTAATGAGGATTGCTGTACATAATCGGACATCCTCCCCCATCACAGTCCTAACAGGTCCAAGCCACAATAATATTGTAGAGATAAGAGGGACCGCGTAGGAGTCCTAATTCAAGGGAATTAGAAGGGGACATTTCAAACTCCAATGGGAGTAGAAATTGAGAAAAACGCACAGATCAGGACCATGTAAGGTGATGTCTCAAACCCTGTACAGGGTAAAAGTAAAGGCGTGAGAAGAAGTACCCCATATTTATAAATGAGACATAAATAAGTGGGAAGGTGATCACGGTGCTTGACATTAATAATTTGTGACTAGTCTAAATGTTGTTTGTTGAATAAAGTATTGAGGAGCAATAGAATTGTGAACAGTTGGAAAAGCAATGTGATTAAAGATAAAGTGTACCGAAACTATTGGCGCCAATCAAAAGAATAGATAGGGCATTGAAATACAAGGACTGAGCAACAATTGATAGTGCTTGCTCATATTTGTTGTTTTAAAAACATTAAAAGTGGTGATTTAAGTTAAAATAAAAGATTTATTTAACAATCTGGTAAGTATTGACAGTCAATTAAGAATTGTCATTATGGTGGATACTCCTCTCATGCACCTATGCAAGGCACTGCCAAAACATATGCCTAAGCTCAAACAGTACAGTGCAGAATGGGTAAAGGGCACAGCAGATAAAATGTTCATGCCATGGCCACAAGGGGGTCATTGTCAAAAGCTATATTGCAACATATGACCACATACTTGCATGCCACCTTCACAAGGAAGAAATTAGAGAAAGGATGAGCAATTTTAGAACTTTGGAAGATGTACCAAGAGGAAAGAGAAGACCTGCCACCTGAGGAGTGGATGCTTAATCAGCATAGGGGAAGGTCATTGAGCCCTCAGCTCCCCTTACCTTGCCTGAAGCAAAGAGCGTTTACAGAAGAGATAGGAGTGTATCCTTTAAATGAATTAAGAGCAGCAATGGGGTATAGTAATCCGATATATGAACCCCCCGCTTACAGTAGTGACGATAGTCCTGAAGAGAATAAAAGGAAGGAAGATATTTTCAAATTCATACAAGACAAGGAAGAAAGAAGCAAGTGGTCAAATTTATCGACAGATATAGACAGAGAAATCCAGAGATGGAAAGGAGAAAAACACAAGGCTAAGGAGGTAGCACTCATACAAAACGAGCAGTTGGGAGCACAAAAATTACTCAAGATAGATGAGAAACGTATTGAGGAAGTCAGGCAAACAGAAGATAAGGACAAAAAAGAGAAGAAGGATAAGGAAAGAGAGAAGAGATTAAAGGAGGATGAGCAGAGAAGGAAAAGTAGGGATCGACGAGAACATATATAGCAGGAGGAGCAAGAGAAAGTTGAAAAGCGAGCTGAGGAACAAAGAAAGTATGACAATAGACAAGGAGCGATAGAAGAGAGGGACAGGAAGGAAAGGAAGAGAGAGGAGGAAAAAGCACAAAAATTAAGGGACAAAGGTTACAGAGGCGAAGTGAAGAAGAGGGAAGGAGTAAGGAAGGAAGAACGAAAGCAAGAGGAAGAAAAAGCTAGAAGAGATGTGAGAAAGCAAAGGGAAGTAGATGAAGAAATAGAGCAAAAAAGGAGACAGCAAGGTTTTAATGCCAGTCTCATCTATAAAGAACAATTGAGGGTGAGTCCAGAAGTACAATGGGATAGAGTGGAAGAGATTGTCCCGATAAAGGAAATTATGTGAGCAGCATCTAGAGTAGTGCTAGAAGAAGAAAGAGATGATGCTGAAAGCATTGGAGAAAGGATCAATAAGGTCTATCGACAGTTAAAACGAGACAGGGAGTATGGGACTCATGGGAAACCTGTTTAGTGATGAAAGTCAAAATTGTCTTTGAGCAGATAGAACCTAGACAAAGGTAAGGAGGTCATACTAGTTGGGGCCTATACATGTCGGACGAGGAAAGAGAGTCCGGTATTGGGACAGAAGGAGGGAGCGTGTGTACCCCTGAAGGAAGCCACCGCAAATGGATAAGGAAGTGAGATGGTCAGATCTGGAACAGCCTAAAGATAGAAAGCCAGATCCCATAGCATACCCTGAGCGTCCCCGAGGACAATCACATAGTGAGAACGGAGAGTCTCCACCATATGTAATATAAGCAGGGTAAGGTCATTTTTGCCGACAAGGAGACAGACAGAGACGATTATCCCTGCCATGGATAGACTAATAGTGGGATCCGACTATGGGATGGGTTCTGCAGTTCCACTTGCTAGAGAATGGGGAGCAAGACAGCAGTACATTCCATAGACACAGATGGACAAGGATAACTTAAACTGCAAGCTCCCTAGTTTGACTTCGGGGGCTGGGAAATGGATATACGAATAAGAGAAAATGACAGGAGGAAATACGCTGGGTATAGGGGACATAAAAGGTCTCCTGGCAGGCATTCTTGGAGAGAGGGCTGATGATATACAGAGGAGAGCGGGATATTCAAGTGTGACTGCACAAAACACAGCACATGATGGAGAGCCATTTAATAATTGTACGGCAGATGTTTGGAGGGCTCTCAGGGTACAGTACCCTGATACATCAGATATGGGTGCAATTATGACACGTAAAATTAAAGATGAAGACCCTATTGATTCATTCAGGATATTCAGGAGAAATAGCAGCTTGAAACTCGCGAGCCATGGGAAAAGACAGTGGCATTATTTTACCACATTTTATGTCAGGGGTTACCTGAACAAGGACAGAGACAGATGAAAAAACACGTTTGGATGGAAGCGATGCCATGGGCTGAGATACAATTGACAACAGTACACCATTGTCGGTTATTACAAGAGAAAAACAAAAAGAAAGATGAGAACCGAAAGATTGAGGAAGCTAAGTTAGTTCAGAAGAAATTGTTAAAATTTGCCATAGAAGGGGCAGTATTGACAAGCGGAGAAGGGATGGGAATGCTGGAAGCAATGGGTACATCACAGGCAAATAATCTGGTCCCCGATGGACCAAGGTGGGTATGGGTTTATGCCACGAGACAGAGGTATAGGTTATAGGGGAAGAGGAGGTGGATATCAGAATAACCAAGGTGGGTTTCAAAATACACAGAATGAGAACCAGAACGCTGATGGAGGATATAACCAAGGAGGGTTTAACAGAAGGTTTCCCCCAGTATGTTGGAATTGTGGAATGACGGGACATATTGCATGTGTATGCGAGAGCCGAGGGAATGTACAAAACAGCCAATTTTCCAGAGGGGGACAGTTTATCCTCCACCATACAGCACACAGACCAGAGAGGGCTTTTCCCAAGATCACTCATCTTATCAGGCACACGCACCAGAAGTACAACAGGTGCTACAGCAGGGACAAGCACAAATGAATCCACCCCAAGGGCAGTCGCAACAAGCCCCTATGCAAAACAGCAGTATGTAAATACAGGACAACTACTAACACCTAGAATAGGAGGTATCACTGTGGTAGGAGGAAATCCTTTCACCTGGATGGGGATGAGCTTCTACAAGCAATAGGACAGCTCACAGGATGACTTGATGTGTTCAGTACTATATGTGAGACCAGACTCCCAAGAGGAACCACGGGTCAATGTAAAAATAGGAGGCAAATCTTTCTCTTTTCTTGTAGACACTGGAGCAACTCGTTTGTGTATACAGGAAGGAAAATATCTAATATCGAGTATTGCCATCAATGCTCAAGGGTTCTCTGGAGCTCCAAGCTGAGTTCTTTTTACTGATAAATTACTGGTCTCGATAGGAGAATGTGACATGTCAGTCTGGTTGTTATATTCACAACAGACACAAGTTAACATTTTAGGAAGCAATTTAATGACAAAATTGAATATGACGATTTCATTTACTGACCAAGGAATAGTGTGCTCCACTTCAGGTAAACCCTATTTAAATGTGGGAGAGTTGATACTGGAGTTCACAGGGCAAGTGGTTCTGCGAAAGTTCCAGTAGATCCAGAGATTTCTTTATATAGAGTAAGCATTTTGGTGACATTGCTGCCTGTTCTGGTAGGAAAGATTGTGAGGATACCTGATGAGTTTCTATTTAGACCACAGATTCCTATGGATGAGGAAGATGGACAGATTATTCCTATAGAGTTGAAGCAGCTATAGTATGAAGAGAGATGGCAATGCTGGAAGGGATAGACAATAAGGGTAGACCATGGAGAACGGTGATAGCTCTTGAGGAGGGATACAGACTGACTGACATAACCAATGATGGTATGTTCAGGGAAGACCAAAGCGATGACAGCGTGGTGTTCTTCATGAGCATTACATACTGAATAAGGATAGAAAAAAGGGAATTCCCACAGATAATGCTGATAATGCGGCAACAACCAGCATTTTTTCAGGAAGATCTTGAAAAGGTGCTGAGTGCCTTATGGACCACAGGCCCCTATGACGTAGGTATATTAAAGGAAATAGAGGAGGTTAAAATAAAGCTTAAGTCAGGAGCAATTTTACCCCGAGCAAAACGGTACACCATGTCTCGAGAAGCTGATGAAGGTATATTTCAGACTATTTTAGCACTGTTCAATCAGGGGAGTCTGGTGCCATCAGGATCATCGAGTAATACCGCAGTGTATCCAATTAAAAAATCTAAAGGAGGGTCGTGCAGATTTATCCAGGATTTGAGACCTCTGAACCAGATTGTAGATGCTGAGTTTCCTTTACTTCGTAATCCGGCGACAATATTATGCAGTACCCCAGATTTGAAAGATGTGTTATTCTCGATCCCATTGCACAAGGATTCCCAAGACTTGACTTCATTTACATTTTGCCAAAAGAGACTAAAACACACGTGTTTGCCTCAAGGGTACTGTGAGTCACCACCGATCTTTAACAGGGTCCTACAGATGGCTCTATGAAATATTGATGTTAAGAATGCAGTGATACAATATGTAGATGACCTATTAATTTGCAGTAAAACGTAGGATGAGTGTAAGCAAGATTCTGTTCAAATTAATGTCTATTTTAGCAGACAAAGGATATAATGTGGACAAGGAGAAATAACAGTATTGTCAGGAAAAAGTGTTGTCTATAAGTCAGTTAATTTTGCATAAAGGAAAGAAAGTAACAACTGAGAGAGCTGAGGCAATCATGAAAACACCAAAACCAAACACAGTGAGACAGATGAAACAGTTTCTGGGTTTGCGCAATTATATAAGAGCCTGGGTGTTTGATTATAGCACATAAACAAAGCAACTTCTGCAAGCATTAAAGAAAGCACAAGGTGGTAAGGCAAAAATAGAATGGACTGAAGAAATGGATGAAGGATTTGAAAAGAGTAATTTGTACAGTCCCAGTTTCAGGGATTCCCAATTATGGCAAGGAATTCTATTTGTTTTCACACACAAATGGGACAGTCATGACAGCAGTACTTACACAAAGAACCACATTAGGGTATAAACCTTTGGCATATTACAGTGGGATTCTAGACACAGTTATGAGAGGACAAATCCCTTGTGAACAATCTTTGGAAGCTGCCGCATTTGCAATTGAGAAGTCCACAAGTATTGTCATGGGCTGTTCTATGACCCTTTACATGGAGCATGCCTTGTTTGTCATTATAGAGGAACCCAAGGGCACACTGACATCCCAAAGAGCTTCAGCTTATGAGGATTGATTTCTAACCTAAGAATTAAAAGTGTAAAATGTAAAATAGTGAACCAAGCCACATTTGTAGCTGAGCCAGTAGAAGATGGTGATTCTACTAGTCTACTTTTCCTACTGACACAATCTGTGTAGTGCTAGTGCACTAGCCCCTCAGATTCCAAAGGTTTATGTTCCTTAAGCCCTCGGGTACCGGGTTGCGCAATATATAAACAGAAACATGTGCATGACTTTGCCAATTATGTTGAATTTTATGATGATATAACCAGTGGGAAAGAGAATGGTTTGGCAGGAGGGGAGATTCTGTGTATTGATGGTTATTCAAATATTGACCAAATTCGTGTGGAAAGACATTTAGGCTCTAGAGTAGTAAGATATAGATTGAATGAAGCATTTGAGGTGGTGACGAGTGCCAGGCTACAGTCTCACTTTTCAACACAAGGAGCAGAATTAGTAGTGCTTATTGTTGTGCTTGAGAAACATGAAGGGCAGGAAGTGACGGTGTATAGTGACTCCGCCTATGTGACGTCAACCGTACATGCAAGATTTTCACATTGGAAGGGGAGGGCCTATCTCTGTGCATACGGCTCTCCAGTACAGCATGCATCCTTATTGGATAGAAAAAATACAAACAAGTTCCCAATTTGGGAACTCACGTCCCATGCACACTATCCTTTGTCTGGAAAACCAGACCAAACATTAATAATATTCAAATAGTTAGTTATTCAGATAGATATTTTGCATTACATCTATTTAGGAAAAGAGTAATTTTGAAAAAATGCTCATTCAATCATATTAAGATCACAAGAAACAATCTTCTTTTTATTCATGATGTTGTAGTCAAGAGGGGCCCAACGCGTTTCGAGTGTTTCACACTCTCCATCAGGGTCAATTTGTGTTTTCTGAGAAAAAACTATATAAAATATTTACATTAGTAATAAGCAACAATCATTCTGCCAACTATTACAAGTCCAAACATGAGTTTTGGCTATACTCATTTGTAAAACACACTTAATTATATTTTCTTTACATTTGAAAAGAAACTGTCCTCTGGTTTAAACATTTTTGTTATAATAAGGGGTTATTATACACTCGAAACGCGTGGATGTAATGCAAAATATCTATCTGAATAACTAACTATTTGAATATTATTAATGTTTGGTCTGGTTTTCCAGACAAAGGATAGTGTGCAGGGGACGTGAGTTCCCGAAATGGGAACTTGTTTGTATTTTTTGTACTTAGCGCAACCTAGGTGTCAAGGTTGCATCTTTCTCCCATGCACCTTTAACACATTCTCAAAAACATGAACCCATTCTACCACATCACTTATACCATACTTAAATACTGACATAGGGTGTGCTTTTGGTGTCTGTTTCTTTGTTTGCTTTTTCCTTATTGGATAGATACATTAAGGCATTACAACTCCGAGTAGCCATAGCAGCGCATACTAAACAAACAGATTTTCTCTTGCGGGAACGAAGCCGCAGACATAGAAGCCAAAAGAGTTGCATATTCTCCAGAAATTTGGAGTTTTGATACTGAGGTTATAAAAGAACATTTGACTACAACCATGCAGGAGGGGTTTAATATGCTGTTGATAACCCAATTAATAGAGATTCAGGGAAGAGCACCACAGGAAGAGCAAGAACTATGAAAATGAAAGGGGTGTTCTTTATCCCCCCTCAGAAGCTTTATGGTGACAGGAAAGCACTAGAAAGCCTTTGATGCCAGTAACTTTATTGAAAGTCACACTTGAACAGTTGTATTACCCCGCATGTATAACTAGAGCAAGTCTTGCTGCCAATATTGCAGAAGACTGGTTAATTCCTAATTTGCACTGCTTATGGTGAATTGTATTGTGTGTCCAAAGTTTGTTGCTGGGCATACACTGATTACAATTAGAGGAGTAATACCTTGATGGAATGGTCCATTTCAGCATTTACATATTTACTATGTCGATATGCTGCAGACATGTAATGGATATAGGTATCTTTTAGTGGTAGTGGGCCCCTTCTCTAGGTGGATCAAAGTGGGTCAGTGTGTACACCCTGATGCCACTTGCACAGCAAAGTTTTTAGTACGTGAAGTTTTCCTGAGGTGGGGTGTGTATGAAGTGCTCAGATCTGATAATGGGGTACATTTTGTCAATGAGCTATTCGAACACATAGGGCTTTTATTAAGTATAAAGCATAAGTTCTCTTCTACGTATCACGCACAAGCGAACGGGATATGTGAGAGACTCAACGGCCTCCTCAAAGAGAGGATCGCCAAGATTAGATTGACTTTGAAGAAGGGATGGTTGTATTGCCTACCCCGGGCATTATATGCCCTTCGGAATCAGCCCGGTTCAGACCACCACCTCACCTTGCCTGAGCTAGTGACAGGGCATTGAATGAGAAAGTCCCTCACCTCTCTATCTAGGATTAGGAATGATGCCCAGAGTGCAGCTAAAACCTTAGGTGATGAGATGCACAATAATTTGGGCATGTATGACTACCAGTATTTCTTTCATTTCAGATCAAGTCAAGCATCAGGAGGAAGGTCTAGGAACACAGAAGAATATAACTCAACAACCAATTCGAGTGAAGTATTACCACCACCTAAGTTATATGTTGGGGACCTGATCGTGATTAAATGTTTCACTCGGAAGTGGCATGAGCCTCATTTTAATGGCCCATTCTGTGTTCAGGAAGTGTCCCCTTCAGCTGTTAAAGTATCAGGAAGACAAGCTTGGTTGCATCTGAACGACGTGAAGATTTATAAGGGCAAGACGCTCCCTCCCACTGTTTCTGATACAGAAGCAAGACAAGAAGAAGAATTTCTGCGTTTGCAGACTCAATCCATGACTAGGAAGAAGGGCGATAAAGCACCAAGTGATTAATATGTACCTTATTTGGCTGGAATTCAATAGACACTCCTTATATATATTTTAGCACTGAGTGTGAGGACTTGCAGAGAAATTCCAGAGTTTTTAAATGAACTTTTAGAAATATATTGAAGCAGTGAATAATGCATCAGAATTACGCTTAAATGTCAGTTCTTGATCAGAAATTGGAAGAGACCAATATCCAGATTCATTTTGTGGAGAATATCTGTTTTAAGTGATAACAAATATATGATACCTGCCGATAGTGACGTTCATCGGCTTCTGGTTGCGTTTTTCAGTTCATACTTCAATCTTACCCTGCTTTCGTTACAAGAGATGTTAATATTCACACTTTTTTTACAGGATCCTAAAAACGGTCCAGTGATAAGAAGACTCCTCATTGCTATAATTGAACAAATCATACAGTTACAAATGTAAAGGAACCTTTAAAGGAACCTCTATGATCGTATTAGAACTGATTAATGAGGAAGACGGCACGATTATAGAGAGAACATGGTTGCCCAGATTTCTATGCATAATATATATTTGCATGACTGTTCTCGTCTTTTTGTTCCTTATTTTTCACAGTCTCTATCATCTTAATGGTTCTGCTGAAGAAAGAGTTCCTATGATTCTCTGCACTGTGAGTACAAATGATGATAGTTTCCTTGATCTCTATAAGTATGTTAGGAGACATAAAAGACATAAAAGAGATGCAGAGGAAGATAATAAAGGAATAAATACCTATCTAGATAATTCAGCTCACCTGGGAAATACCATGTGGTATCAACACATGAAAAAGGTGGAGGAAAGAGCATCTGTTGAGAGTTGCTATGTCTGCTCTGTCATCCCCTATGCCATGAATACAGTAAGGACTTTCATTTTGAAGGAGGTATCAGCATACGATGCAAAATGCCTCAGCCATTTTGTAACATCTACCTCTCGAGGACAGTTCCAAGGTAACTGGGCATCCTTGCAATGGAGATCAAGATGTTTGTTTCCATACCAGGATGACTATATCAAGACCATACAAATGGAGAAGGAGCCTGGATGGAAAAACAAAATGCTTGTGTATCCTGCTGCAGGACAGGATGAGGTGGTCATCAAGGAAATGAAGAGAATGATCTGTCCTGGTGTGATGGAAATAGAAGGACCACCTGGATGTTGGGAACAAACACAACTATTGATCAATGGACGAGTGCATACCAAGAAGGGATGGGAAGAAGGAATGATGTCCTGTGCAGCTCATCGGCTGAAAACGGAATACGTACAAGAAGTGCAGAAAGTGAATGACAGATGCTTAAAGTCATGGGCCAAGCATTCCAAGTTACTGACATGGGTAGAAGACGAATCAGGCCCAGTAGTTGTAATCCCGTTGGTTAATACAACACTATGTTTCCAAAGCCATGGAAAGAACCATGTGGGATATAACAAGGAATGCAAAACCACAATTGACGTTCCTAGAATGAGAGAAGGGACAGCTGTCCTTAAGGATCAATATTGGGCTTGTGGATCTAGCACCTATATGAAGTTGACCAAGGATTAGGGTGGTGTGTGTTCCCTGGTCCTCATCCATTAGCGATTCCTCAGAGAGATCTAAACATTAGTGAATTTCTAAAAGTGGATGACCATATGAAAAAAAGAAGATCATTTGAACTCATACGGATGCGAAGAGAACATTATTTCTCAGCAAAATCAATAACAGCGTATGAAACTATTCCTGAAGACCACAAGTTGTTTAGCAAGAGTGCTATGATAATGACAGCTATATTCATGCCTGGAATTCTGATAGTGGCAAATGCCAAATGGTTGCAAATCACCAGATGGGAACTTCTGCAGACAATCATTGCTACCATAAAGGGATTCAATGCCATTAAAGAAGAGCTGAGGGCCATACGATTAATGACCCTCCAGAATAGGTATGTCCTTGAGATGATCACAGCGATAGAAGGAGGAGTTTGGGCCAATATCGTGCCATCATGTTTCACATTTATACCTTCTCACAATGATCAGAATGAGACCTTGACAGAGGCCATAACGATGTTGACAGACCTGCATACCAAGATGGAAGATGAGACAGATAACATTGAAGATGACAGTTGGTTTACCTCCTTGTTCTCATGAATCCCTCAGTGTTTGGCGAATCTATTCAATGTTCTTGGAGTAATACTGGTGCTAGTAATGTCTGGATTCTGTATAGTCAGGATGGTGATTGCCCAATGCAAGAAAACAGCAAAGATGGTGGTAGGAATGAAGATCATGATTGATGCCAAATATGAACCAAACGCCAAGAAGCTGACTGATGACGCTGTCAGAGAATATATAAAGGCTAGCATTATGGCACTTGAGGGAACAAAGTTTCCGTATCCAAAGAATCATAAGTACGTGGGACGATTAGTCTATTGTACCCCGAATGGACAATGTAACTACATGACCTGGAGTGTAGATGAACATGTCAAATCAGCAGGCACCCTGAGGGGGGTGATGAAAATATGGACACCTAAGAAACACTTCTTCAAGAGAAAATACCAGAATGTAGAAACACTCAAGGAGGTGGTCGAGGACTCGACCAGAGGGGGGGAATTTAGAGGAGCAGTGCATGCCTCTGCAGGAAACTCTGCCCCCTCCCTCCCATATGTTGGAAACATGAGACCATGCCCTGTTTGACAAAGACAATCAAAGACAATCTTCATGGCAGAAGGCGATGAGAGATGCTGGGATTTTCCGTTGGGGAGGTGGTGTCATGCCCCATCTCCTTGCACGTCGGTCTGGACTTACGTGCTGCTAAGTGAACAAAATGTTCCAGACAAGGCACAAGCGTGCCAACCAATTGTAGTAGTCCTTGTAATGAAGGACCTTAAAGTTTCAAGACCAATGAGAAACTGTGTATCTTATGTTTCTGAAGATGACATGTTTTAGAGGTGGGCATATGTTGTCCACCTGATAGTGGGCAGCCAATCACAATCCTAGTTCCTATACAAAATATACTTAGATGTTCCCCTTAAGCCGATCCTGACCCTTGATAGGTTTTTCATCATTGCCACGTAGTAGGACATCACTTCTGACATATTTTTGATATATAAGCTATTATTTGTGTGAAGATCGCTGAGAGAAATTGAGTGTACGTCCGTTGATGTTCGTTGTAAACTCCCTGTTTTAGAAAATTGTTAATAAAACAGTACTTTGCAATCTTCCTGAGTTGGTTTGGTTATTTGGACTCAGAGTTATTCTGTATGATTCCATCCATTACATATGCACGTTCCCAAAGGGCTCTAAGCTCAACACGCATTTATTCAACACACAGAGCTAGCTTGCAGTACTCTTGCTCCAAAATCAGCATGGTGCTGTGACGAATTGGATTCTGCCTTGATGGAGTACAAGGATGAGTAGCAGTGAAATGGCCCACTCAGCCGTCACACTTCTACAAACCAAAACAAAATGCAATCATAAAGGTAAAACAGACGCAATCAAGAGATATACCTCCTTCACCTTTTGTTGTAACGTGGGCTGAGGAAAGGCAATACTCTCAAGAGGGCTGTGAATGTGAACCTGTAGTGACGCACGCAACACTGTATCACAATCCAAAACAAAGGTAATGTCCAATAAAGGCTCTATTAAAATATAAACACTTTTACAAAACACACCATCTGCAACTAGAATGAAAAGTGATTACTGTACAAAAACCCACCCCAAAGGAAAGAACAGAAGAGATGCAACAGATTGGAGAAAGTAGCATGCTGAGCGTAGTTCCAAGGGTGGTAGGTATGATAGTCTCAAAAAGGATATTTTGCAGAAAGCAGGAGCGATCGTGACTTAACCAGTCTCTAGGGTCGGAGTGGGCCATGGGAATGGGCTGACATATCAGACCCGGGTTCAAACAAGGATGCAAGCTGGTCTGGCTCAGTCAGGCATGTAGGATCGTGGAGGCCATGGCTGCACAAGGGCATCGAGCAGGGTTGAATGCGGGTGCTCTATACGGTAGAACAATGGCAGTTCAAGTTATGGAGGTCGGGGCAGTCCCAAGAATGCTTCAATGTTGGCCTTGCTGAATCCAGCTTTAGCCGGAAAAGGTTGGCGAGTTTTACTCCAGCAGTTCGAGTTGGAAGGCGACGGTCATGAAGTGGTGATGGAGGGTGCTTTGAGGTGCCATCAATGAGGTGTAGGTTCTCGGCCTAGCAGGGCTGAGTCATCATTGTGACCCATGGTTAGAGTCAGCGAGTGACCCTTTACAGAGTTCAGGTTCTGGCATTGAGCACACACTTCAGGCCTGGCAAGTGACAGGCAAGTGATCCTCGCGTGCCAAGGCAAGTTGGCGCTCGAAGACACTGCAGTCTGAATTGTTTGTTTGCCCAGGTAGGCGACTTTCCCCACTTTCCCCACGATCCCTTAGCATTAACTTCAGCACTTGGATGGTGCGGTTTTCGCATTGCTAATGTAAATACTTTGCGCTTTCAGCGCTGACAAGGCTAATACACAGAAGAGCGTACTCTTAGGTGTACCGTGTTGTTACCTTGGCTTTAACCCTTGGATAGAAGCTCACCCGTCAATTATTGCGTTGTACAGGCCTAAGTTGCTGAGTCCTTTTAACTTAGTTGGCTTTCAATTGGAATATATATGTAGCCCAATGTTGTATACTTACATATAATGAAGATGATTGCCTCACAGGCATTTTCATTCGGGAGTCTAATGTAATTTTTCTCTTTGTGTATTTAGAATTATCCGCATTTGCGAGGCACAAGAGGTAGGACCTTGTAAATTAAAAAGTTAATTGAATTTTAACTGCTTTGCAATTTGGCATTTTTGGCAAGCTTTCTCTGTAACGTAACTATTTAAACTGTTTGGCGGTGAGAAATATAATGAGGTTTAAACCACTAATGCATTTCATTTTCTGATTGTAATTTTAGTAATTACTACTCTGGTTTGGGCAATCTCCCTCAAGTTTATGTGTTACGTTGAGACCCGTGCTATCAGTATAAAGTACAGTGCAACTCACAAATTGAATATGTCTGATTGATGTTTTTGACCATGAGGTCACGCTGCACTCAATTGGAGTCTACCACTAATGACAAAATCTGTGGATATCTGTCTGTTTTTTGTCTCCCTGTTTGTAATTTCTTTTTGTCTGCATCATTTGGTTGCGATCATCGCTGCAAACCATGTATGTATTATTTTTTCTTTTATGTAAATTGTGATTTTGCAAACCTGATTTTTGTGATGAATTGTTATATATTTTGTGACACAACCACACTGATGGACCCGACTGGTTTGGGCACCTTTCATTTTGATTTTTTATTCTGATTACTCTTTCCGAAGCCTGTTTCCTGGATATTTAGAAGATTATTTGCTTCAGACCAGACTGTAAGCATCTCCAGTAATAGATTTGAGAAACCTTTTGTACTACAATCCAGCATGGCCAGTAATCTGTAGTTTCCTGGTAGAAAATGTGAGCCCTGCTTCTGAACAGGGATCAATATTGAGTTTAGCCACAAGGACGGAAAAGCGCCCACCTCACAAACATGAAGGTATAATTCACTTGGTATGGCTTCCCATATCACTGGATTTTCTTTGATCACTGCGTTACATTGGCCCTTGAAACTTTGGATTTGGTAATAATAGCAACTAAATCAGCCTCCATCACATAGGACCACATGGCAGTACCAGTCATAGCCGTCTGGGTTGCCACCGGGTCTAATTTCTGTTTGTTCCAATACATTTCCCCAATATGAGCTCACCATGCATCCTCAGTGATAACACATAGTTCATCTGCTGCCCGGGTTGCTCTATATAAGTGCAGCAGGTGCCAACCTTTTTTTTGAATCGTGAATTCTGATAAGATTATTGATACATTTTCAGCTTTAAGTGGTTTCTTTGAATTTATGGTCACTAGCTACCCGTTTCTATTTTTTCACTTCTGGAAAAATAGTACTGTAGAGGAGGTCCCAAATAAAGCCTGTACTGCAATCTTCCATTTTGAAGTACCAGGAACGTTCACACTGAGATATGTGACTTATGATTAGCAAAGAAACCAACAGAGAGCCGCATTAGGGCTCTGCTCAGTACCCATTAGAAGAACAGCACCTATTGACGTACCTATACCAAGAACACCATGGACAGTAAGGTATCCATTAAGAAAACCCTACCAGCATATAAGACGAAATGAAGATTGCTTAAGTACCGTCCCGGAAGAAACTAAAAAGACCTTAATGAAAGATGAATGGTGTTGTCACGAGGGCCCGGATTGACATGCAGATAGAAGAAATGACAACCATAGAATGATGCAGAGAAACAAAATGTTATGAATAAGGATATTGTGAACATAGAATGAAGGGACGATGTCAAAATGCAAGAAGCTTAGGGTGTAAACAGGATGAAGATATCCAACCCGCTAATGCCTGTACATACGCTTGAAACGCAAGGAGCTAAGAAACCAGTGTGGCTTGCTATGCTTAGTAGAAGAATAGAGTGGCAAGCGCCATGTTTACATAATGTACCTCAAAACTAAGCACAATGTTATAAGTGTGAGTCTACTTTGCATTAAAAGCATAATCAACTTAGGTTACTAGAGGCCAAACATGACAAGCTTCATATTCTAGCAAACTGAGGATAAACGGCTGAATCGAAACTCAGCAGATGCAACTCATGCCAAAGGAGCCAAGGTCATACAAATAGAAGAAGCGAACAGTAGCTACATCTAATTCAAATTTAAGAACAGAATATCCTGCCTCTGAAAGGTCAAGATAAGGAAGCGTAGGCAGGGGGCAAGCCGAATAAGAATTACATATATATACTGAAGGGTGAAACGCCTACTCTGTGGGAGACTGGGGAAAGAATGCAACAAAAATCACAAAATTGTGTCCCCACAGGGAATAAAGTAATGGTGATGCGATATATCCATTACCGATGCTCACCTTATTTTCTCTAACCTCAGTTAAACTGTTTTAAGCAAGGATTACCACAGACTAAATCTATTGCTCCTAAGTTATGTGTGTTAAACCTCTTCTTTGCATATAATTATGTCATTAATGTTATCAGAAGATCATTACTTTGAAGATATACATTTGACACAATGCAGAATCTTGATCATACAAAAATTAATATTTCTCGTTATTTTAATGAAAAACATAAAACAAACAATCTTTTGTGCATGAGCCTCAATGTCATTTAACAAAATATTATCTGGAAGCAGGTTCAATTTTGAATACATAACATATTATAATCATGTCAACGGCTTCAGAATAAATCATGCACCGTAAAAAAACAATAATAATTGGAAACAGGTAAAGTAAAGAAAATATACAAAAAATCAAACAATTCAAAAGGACAAACCACTGAAAAAAAGACTTTACATTTAAACAAAACAATTCTAAATATCACAGGACATGAATTCTATCCTTATAGGCGGAAAAATATTATAAAGTTATTTAGTTTTCACCCTGTTTTATTTATGGGAGTCCACCTGTGTACATTCCAAGGAAAACCAAGGAACGAAAGAAACAATTATAATTCCTAGTGGGGTGTGGAGATGTATGGCTAGTGTAAGCTTGGTTTATACATTCACACTTGCCAACCGCTTCTTACAGTGCTGCTCAGGTCAGAATAAGAATTACATGCACAAATTGAGAGAAATTAGGCATCGCATGACCATCCGAGCGAGGAGAAGCACGAGTTCACACCTACGCGTGGCGTCCGCCCAGGAGAAGATAGACAAACTTTGTCAGTCAGAAGATGCAGCTTCGAGGCCAACCACAGTAACATAATTGACACATTGTTGTTGAAGTGATGATTGATTGTAACCTTAATCAGAGGAGGCCTGGGTAGCTGAGGGGGCACCCTGCACCTGGCTGTCCATTCTGCGTGCTGCTAGCAAAGTGGAAATTTATGCATAGGGTTGGTGCCAACCCAATCACAATGGACCAAATAATCTAGGGTACCATAGTTAGTAGAACCAATGGGACGCCATACTATTAGTTATGTCTACAGTAGTCATTTTGAAGGAAGGGCTTATATGCCCACCTGACAATGTTTTGCCCAATCACCTTATTCCGTTACCATATACATATATAGCACCTATATTAAAGTTACCTTTTCCGCACCATTAGAAATGCTTATTAACTTTTGAGTGTTACACGTCAGCTATGATGATTTTGTAGTATAAATGATGTTGTTTTTATGTTCGTTGGAGTTGAAGTGAGACCGATGATTGCATCACTGCTGATTTCCATGACTCCCCATTTTTTGTACTTGTCATTAAACGGACTCCCTTTGGCAAACCATTGAGTTGTCCTTATTGATTGGTGTTGGAGTAATAAATCGGCACCCCCATCTATCTCAAAGGTGCAGCTATCTCGTATTAAAGTACTTCGGAGCAAACCCCTCCTCTATGGGCCCAGCCGGCAGACTCCACAGTACACTTGGTAGCTGAGAGGATGGTTTATCGATGGTATCAATCGATTATTGATTAAGTAAGACACCCGAGAAGTGAAAGGTTACTGGGGCAGACACCCGAGAAGTGAGAGGATACCGGCGGAGACACCCGAGAAGTGAGAGGATTCGCCTTATTCCTATGCTTTAATATAGCGGCTAGAAGAAACATGTACCCAGGATCCCACATAATGGGGAATGATTAGACTACCACAACATTTAAAGACGTTGTGAAAGGGGTACGTTTACACTCCACGAAAGGGTAATGATTAGAGGCAGAGATATCTGTGTCTAGCTGGTGTCTGTTTAGTCTGTCAAGATTCTGTCGTATATGTTTTTTGTTGTGACGTCATATGTCTAAAATTCTTTCTTTGAGAAAACAGATCCAAACTGTGTGCGAATTTACAGCTGAGAGGAAAACGCATGTGAATTAATGTTTTTGAGTAAATTAGAAGATATTAAATTTTTGTGAAAATTTGTATTGGAGCTTGCAGTGTTTGATGCTCGCTCATATTGTTAGAAGTTGTTTAAGTCACACAAAAACATGGACAAGTGTTATATAAGAGGAAAGGGAACAGATTTAAGCATGGAAGACATTACTCCATTGGCACACTTATGCAAGCAGTTGTCAAAACACGCACCCAAGCTAAAGAAATATAGTACTGAGTGGGTTAATGGTACCGCCCACAAGATGTTTACACCATGGCCACAAAATGGGGCTTCATCTAAAGCCGTTTTACAACATATGATGACATATTTGCATGCCACATATTCAGGCAAGAAGTTGGAAAAAGGCCTTGCTGTTCTCGAGTTGTGGAAAATGTACAAACAGGGAAAAGAGGAAGAGCCGCCAACAGATTGCCCCACGCGAAACGAAAGTTGAAGAAAGTAAGGACGAGGGGTTATACCCACTGAGAGAGCTCAAAACAACCACGGAGTACAGCAACCCCGCATATGAGTCACATATGTTAGATCAGAAACAACCCTATAGTATGAATAGTATGTTGGCCAGAAACCAATCGCATCATGTGACAAACATCGCAAACGCAGAATTGTCAATGTAACCAGAGGAAGTCCATTTTGTGAAATGTCAGCCATTGCTTTTTTCCTTTCTGTAAAAACGCTTCGCAAAATGTATTCCATGCTTCAAACTCGTACACGGTGCAAGGCCACGGCCTGAATGCTGAAAGACTAACACAGACAGGAATGTCAAACGACACAGAAATACATTGTTTTCCTACTTCATGAAGTCCTTGAAGGCGAGCAGAAGCCGCATCTAATCAGCAGTCCAGGTGCTGGCCTGTCTTGCAAACACTGTAGTAAAAGGCAGTTGAAGCATGAATTATATTCTTTTAGCGGTACTCCTTCGCGGAGACTGATATTTTCTGCCTCAGAACTGTCTGATTCTTGGTTCATGAATAGAAACACATAGATAACGTGCTAAGGAATGTTTCTCTCCTACAAACATGATGTCTTAGCTGAACTAAGAGCCTTATGTTCCCCAAAACAGAAAGCTGTCTCTGCTACTATTGCTAGAATAACTATGTTTAGACTTAATAGAGACTTGTCATAACATGTCACTATTGTCATGATTGTCAATCACCGAACCCTAGCCCGAATGATACATTTATGGGCGGTTTGAATTGCCTTCAAAAGATTGCATGTATGTATAAATATTACGGCTTGAGCGTTGCTCGCTCTCTTGCGTCTCACGCAGTCTGGGTACACACGTTGCGAGACGTTGAGACCCCAGTCGGCCGACTGAGAAATACTTTGAATAAACCAGACTTGTTTGGAAATCGAACCTCCTGTCTATCATGTCACTAGAGTATATGGTTATTGTGCCTTAGTTTCCATATGCAATCTTTATGGCCTAGAACCTACACACGGTAGTGACGAAATTCAAGGGAAGGATAAGGGCAAGAACAATAACTCCGCAGTCCCACTGGACAAGGAGAGATGTGATGACGCAAGAAGAGATCAGGCAAAGACAAGTACATCTCTCGACAAGGAGAGAGAAGGAAAGCGATGGAAGGGAAACGAAAGTAGAACTGATGAGATAGCATTCGCAAAAGACGAATGGATGGGAGGACACATTTTATTGAAACTCGATGGCAAAGGCATTGATGACATAAAACAGAAGGAGATGTTAGGTGATGCACAGATAAAGGGGAAGAGAAGGAGTTAAGAGACGAGAGGATAAGAAAGAAAGATAGACAAAGCCGAGAACAGCTATATCGCGAAGAGCAAGAGAGAAAGCTCGATCACAACCCAAGAGCAGCCAATGATCAAGACAAACAGAAACAGCAAAGGTTAGAAGAAGAGCAAAGGATACATGAGAAAAGAATAAAAAGACAAAGAGATGAGGAAATTCGAAGGGCAGATGAACGTAGAAATGAAAAAAGAAAGGAAGAAGATGGGGTCAGAGAAGAGGCGAGGAAACGCAAGGTGTTTGATGAGGACATAAAACGTAAGCGAAGACAGAGAGCACACAATCTTGAATATCTGGGGAGAGAGGTTAAAAAACAGTGGTAAATTGGGAAGACATCGAAGAATTTTTTCCTGAGTACGATTCAGTACCAGAAACACCTAGGGCAAATATTGACAATGACTTCGACACCAGAGGCATCAGAGAAACTAGCGATAGAATATATGATGAAATGGGGCTAGAACAAATATCCCAAGGGGAGGGGGAAGACGAGCGCCTAGGTAGCACTCATCTTTATGACACTGAGGATGTCACCCGAAGTAGTGGGAATAGGGAACTATCCCTAGATAGATTAGAAATCAGTAGGGACCAAGACGATGCAAGAAGTTGCACGAATTGGGGACAGACAATGTCCGACTCCGAAAGGGAGGAGCGCAAGGAAAATGAGGAGGAGAGACAAAGCGAAATGCGATTCCCAAAGGAGAAGGAAATAAGATGGTCAGACACTAGCGAGTCTGCACCGAGGGCATCAGAGTCAGCCACGCAGCCTGACTGATATGAAGGAGTATCTCACGGTCAGAGGTGGGTGTCTTCGCTGCCCTATGTAGACAAAGGGCATTGCCAGGTAGACAGCGATGCGGAAATATTACCCCTGCAATAGGCAGGAGAACAATGGGAGAAGAGAGGGCTACACATTCCAATTCCGCTGCTTGAGAAGGGGGGAATAAGACCGCAATATATTCCATGGGCACACATGGATCGAGAAAATTTGAAAAACAAGCTTCCAATACTGTAATCGGGAGCCGGAAAATGGATACACAAGTTAGAAAAAAATTACATGGGGCAACACGTTAGCTATTGGAGATATTAAGGGTCTCCTAATCGCCATACTTGGTGAGAGAGCTGACAATGTGTGGGCACGAGCAGGCTACCCTGGTGTAACCACAATTAATACCTTCCATGACGGAGGTCCATTTAACAATTGTAGAGCCACTGTATGGAAAGCGCTACAAGTGCTATATCCAGATACTTCCAATATGGGAGCTATAATGATGCAGAAAATTAAAGAGTCTGAAGATCAGTTGATTTATATACAGAATTTTCAAGATGCATGGGTGCTCGAGACTCATGAATCTTGGACAAAATCCATACCTGCATTTTTACCATATATGTGCCAAGGACTGCCACAACCGGTACAGAAACAGCTCAAGAAGCTGGTGGGAATTGTAGCTAAACCTTGTGCAGAAATACAGTTTACCATCGCACATTATTGTAGGTTGCTGAATGGAGTATGCAGCAGGTGGCTAGTCCACAGCAAAATTATCAGGGTAATGCAGGGTTTTAGGGAAGGAAAAGACTAAGTATGGCCAACTTAGTCACACAGCCGCTCTCCGTTATACCCAAAACAACGGGTTATGAAGTTTCTTCAAAATATTCCTGTATATAGGTAAACGTGCTTGTATCCAATTTCAAAAATGATAGTCAAAAAGAATCCAAGTCAGAAATAAATTCAATAATAATTTATGAAAAGATCATTGATAAGAGCACAACACTAATGGTATCTTAGTGAGGCTGCAGCTACACATCACATGTTAGGTATGGACTTAATATGCCAATGCATTTCGGAGTATACAAACTCCTTCATCAGGGCAAGTCTGTATTGGAATAATGTGAACACACAACATAAAAACACATGCATAAATCAATAAAGAAAATTTAAACACATACCAGAGTGTAGAATGTTCATATGAGCGTTGGAATATATGTTTGGAAATAAACAACAAAATAAATGCAGTAAGGAACAAGTAAATCAACAACATAATAAGGCTAAAGGAGTAAAAAACAAATAACAAATGGTACCTCTATACCGGTGTGTAGCCAGTGTAGCTTTTTTTAGGAGTGTCAGGCTGTCAGTAACACCCGTGGTCCAATAAAGCACAGCGGTCACAACGGCTTTCTAAAAGCATGAAAGTTAGAGTAATCAGAGGGCTACATGTGTTTAAGTGAAGCAGTTTATCTATTACAATCTAAAATGCAAAGATACCTGTAAACGCAGCACGGCCGTGAGACAAGCCGTCTGAACGCTGCAGTGCATCGCCGTATTGTGGTGTTGCTAGGAAACGGGTTATTTACATAACCACGTGACCGCATCGCGTCTATAAGACGGCGCGATGCGTGTGACTTTCAAATAGCTATGATATCTCGATTTGTAAGTCCCCAAGATATAAACTAAGTAATTATATAGTCTAATGGTGGTCAAGTACTAATTCTAGGGTGCATAATGTCTAAAATAAAATTATAGAATCAGCATAGAAATGAAAAAAATACTCAGTGAAAACAGCTACGTTGTTTACATACAAAATGGCAAATATAAACAGAATCAACAAAAATAAATAAAATCTGCCGCTAATGGTGGCATTGAAAACAATGCCACCTTGGGTCCCAGACTGGACATCCAGGAGGCACGGCAGCAAAGTGTCTACATCTATGTAAATATAAATCAACCAATTTAGCAGATTTAGAGCGACATGAAAATTACTCAATCAGGGAAACAAACATAAATATTATATGTCACCTGGAAACCCAGGCATCAAATACAGAAAAAAACAACTTCTAAAGCAGATGAAGTAGCACAAGACAGTGGAATACTGTCATGCGTAAAGCATGATGTCCATGTACAACAAATCCACTTATTCCTTTCCTTTATCATTGCTCCGCCCTTTACACTTATTCCTTTCCTTTATTAATGCAGGGTTTTACCCACAGGGAAGAGGATTTAGGGGAAGAAGATGGCAGAGTAATCAGGGAGGTTTCCAAAATAATCAAGGAGGTTTTCAAAATCTGCAAATGGTAATCAAGATACGTCAAACGGGCAAATAATCGGACCACCGCCAGCATTTTTGCTGTGTGGAATGACAGGGCACTTTGCGCGCACATATAGAAGCCAAGGCATGATGCAGAACAGCCAAGGGACAGGAGCAGGTATGGTAAATCCACCTGCAGCCTTTCAGCAGGGAGTTGCACAGAATCACACAATGCAACAGCAAGCGCCAGGAGCGCAACAAGGTGCACAACCTCAGAGCATGGGTACTTTTCCACAAGGTCAATCCCAACAGTCATCAATGCAGCAGTCACAACTAATGGGCCCAGGGCAGGCCATGAACCCTGGAATGGGAAATGACACTACTCATGGAGGAAATCCAGCAGCACCAAATTTATATATGGACTAGTACAGCTCACTGGGAACCCTGATGTGTTCTATCCTATCAGTGACACCAGACCCTCAAAGGGAACCAAGAGTGGATCTCATTATAGGGGATAGGGAATATTCCTTTCTCATTGACACGGGTGCAACGCGCTCATGTATTTGTGAGGGCAACTTTAACCTGTCCAGCAAGGCCATAAATACTCATGCGAGCAACAAGTCGTGTTCCCTTTACAAACGCACTTCAGTCTCTATAGGAGAATGTGAAACTAACGTGCCTTTACTGTATTCACGTCAGACCCCAGTAAATATTTTGGGAAGAGATTTAATGACGAAGTTAAACATGACAATCTCGTTGACGGAGGAGGGCATATATGTTCAACTCCAGGAATGCACTATTCATACATATGCGAAATAGTTATGGCATACTCAGGACACCTAGCCATGAGGACCATACCATTAGAGCCAGAAAATGTTGCATGTGGTATGCGTGTGCTTATGGCAGGATTACCAGGCCTGGCAGACAAAACCATGAGAACCCCGGATGAGTTCTTATTCAGACCCAGAATACCGATGAATGAGGAAGAGGGACAAGTATTTCCCTTGATGATACACACAGCTGCAGTACGAGGGAAAGTAGTCTTAATGGATGGTTACAATGACAAGGGAAGACAATGGTGCACGATAATCAGCATTGAAGAAGGATATCGAGTGACTGACATCACCGATGATGATCTATTTGAAGAGCCAACAGATATGGGAGAGACAATGGTGGAAGTGAGTCTCACCTTTTGGGTTAAAATGATTAAAAGAGAGGTGGCCCAGAGAATGATGCTGGCACTAAAGCGTCCTGAAAATTTTGATGGCGACATGGCCCAGGTGCCTGTCTCAGTATGGACTACAGGACCCTATGACGCTGGCCTTTTGTTGGGGGTTAGAGAAGTAAAAATTAAATTGAAACCAGGAGCTATTTTAACCAAAGCACGACAATATCCCATTTCCAGAGAGGCAGATGAGGGGATTTTTAAGACAATTTTTGCCATGATGGACCAAGGCATATTAGTGACATCAGAGTCAGCATGTAATACGTCAGTGACCCCTGTGAGAAAAAGTAAAGGGGGGTCTTGGAGGCTAGTGCAAGATCTAAGGCCAATAAACGATATTGTTTGGACCGAGTTCCCTCTAGTCCCTAACCCCTCCACAATACTATGTTATATACCTGTTGAGGCAAAATATGTCATGGTGATTGACTTGAAAAATGCATTTTTCTCAATCCCGTTGCACCGTGACTCACGGGATCTGACATCATTCACTTTCAGACAAATGTGCATGAAAAACACAAGGCTACCACAGGGGTACTGTGAGTCCCCTTCCATTTTCAACAAAGTCCTGAAGATGGACCTAAGCAATATTGCACTAGAAAGTGTTGTCCTGCAATATGTGGATGACATTTTGATTTCCAGCACCACAGAAGAGCAATGCAGATACGATTCTATTCAACTATTGACTATACTGGCTGCAAAAGGATACAAGGTTGACAAAGAAAAGCTACAATATTGTCATCAAGAAGCGCTGAACATAGGCCAGCTGATCTCACATGAGGGAAAAAAGGTGACCCCAGAAAGGGCTGAAGCCATATTGAACGCGGCTAAACCACACACGATCAAGCAGATGCAGGGCTTTTTAGGCCTATGCAACTATGTTAGGGCATGGGTCTTTGACTACAGCTCTTAATCTAAGCCTTTCCATCAGGTCCTAAAGAAGGCCCAAGTGATGAAGAAGAAGATTGAATGGTCTGAGTCTATGGAAAAGGGGTTTGCTGAACTCAAAAGAGCTATTTGCACAGCACCAGTTCATTATGCAGACGAATTTTACCTGTTTTCGCACACAAATGTTGCGTTATGACAGCAGTGCTTGCTCAAAGAACATCGTTGTGGTACAAGCCCCTGGCATATTACAGCAGGAATCTGGACCCAGTGATGAGAGGCCACTTCCTGTGTGAACAAAGTTTAGCTGCCGCAGCATTCGCCATAGAAAAGGCCACAACCATTGTAATGGGATGCTCCATGACATTGTACGTCGAGCACTCGCTATTTGCCATTCTAGAGAAACCAAAGGGCACATTGACATCTCAGAGAGCTTCTGCTTATGAAGTGTTCATATCATATCCATCGATTAAAATCATTTGATGTAAGATAGTGAACCCAGCTATGTGTATAGCAGAGCCAGTCACTGAAGGAGAGCCCATACATGACTGTGCAAATTATGAAGAATTCTATGATGAAATCCCCAGGGTGAAAGAAAATGCCTTGACAGGAGGAGAGATTGTCTTTATTGACGAGTCTTCCAGGATCGACCAAAGTGATGGGCAGAGGTACACAGGCGTTGCTGTGATGAAGCACACAGCAAATGGAGAGTTTCGAGTACTTCTTAGTGCACAAATACCATCTCATTATTCAGCACAGGCTGCAGAATAATTGGCGTTGATACTCGGCATTGAAAATCACGCAGACCAGGAAGTAACAGTGTATAGTGACTCCGCCTATGTGACGTTGACAGTGCACGCAGGCTTAGCACACTGGAAAAGGAGGGCTACCTCCGAGTGGACGGCACGCCAGTGCAGCAAACAACATTATTGGACAGGCTCATAAAATCACTACAGCTCCCAGAGGGCATAGCAGTCGTGAAATGCGCTGCCCACACGAAATGGACAGATTTGATCTCACGCAGAAATCGCGCTGCAGACACGGAGGCCAAATGAATGGCATCCAAAGATGAGATGATCATGGAAGTGGAAGTCATCCCTATCAATGAAAGGATGATGGTGGCATGAAATACGCCTGAAAGTTATAGCGATTTGGGGCATACACAACTAATGGAACTCCAAGGGGAGGCACCAAAGGAAGAGAATAACCTGTGGAAACATCAAGGGTGTTCTTTAAACCCCTGTGACAGCGTGTGGCGACAGGAAAGCACTGGTAAACCAGTAATGCCTGTAGCCCTATTAAAAATAGTGCTGGAGCAGTTACATTACCCAGCTCATATGACTAAAGAGAATCTAGCAGCAACACTCGCAGAAGACTGCGAATTTAGCGGAGCACGTTGCATTTTTCATGGTGAACTGTTTAATTGCCAGCAATGTACAGCAGGGCACACATTAAAAGTAATGAGAGGAGTCATCCCCAGGCCAAATGGGCCTTTTCAGCACTTGCACATCGATTACATCAACATGATTCAAGTATGTGATGGGTACAGATACTTAATTGTTGTGGTGTGTCCATTCTCTAGATGGATTGAGGCAGGTCCATGTACACACCCAAACTCTACCTGTGTGGCACATTTTTTGTGAGGGAAGTTTTCCCCAGATGGGGGGTCTGCAAAGTCATGAGATCAGATAATGGCCCTCATTTTATCAATGCAGTGTTCGAGCAGATTAGCTGTTGCTTGGTATAATGCACAAGTTCTCATCAGTGTATCATCCACAAGGTAATGGAATCTGTGAGAAGCTCAACGGCTTGTTAAAGGAAAGGATAGCCAAGTTGAAGCTTACTCTAAGGAAGGGATGGTTGCACTGCCTTCCACTGGAATTATATGCTCTTCGGAACCAACCCGGCTCCGACCATCATTTTATGACCATCATTTTACGCCACATGAGATAGCGACAGGAAGAAGAATGAGAAATCCCCTAACACCCTGAGACAGAGCTAGATGTGATGCCCAGTTAACAGGAGAGGTTTTAGGATCTGAAATGCAAAACTATCTGAACTGCATGACATCTTGCCTTACTGTAATTTCAGACCAGCTGCAGTGACAACGAAAAGGGTGCAGCACAGCACAGAACACAGAACACAGAAGGAAACACTACAACAGACCAAGTTCAAGGTCTACGTGTTCCACCCATGTTCCCTGGCGACGCCGTCCTTGTGAAAAAGCAAACAAGGAAAAAGTGGGACGAGCCAAGGTTCAACTGACCTTTTAAAGTGGAGGACTGCACTCCGTCCACAGCGAAATTGCAAGGCAGGGGAGCATGGATTTTTCTCAGTGATATCAAACCCTACATCAGAGAAGGCCCCTTGCCTGCACCCCAACGAGATAAATCAACGAGCAATGGGGAAGAACCACAGCACGTGCAGACGAGATCCATGACGTGGAAGAAGGACGCATAATCAGCCAGACAAAAGACAAGGAACTTTTTGCAAGTTGTGACTTAAAATTGGACACATCCTCTAAGCAGAAAAAGGGGAAAGGGCATAAAAAACGGACACTCTGTGCATCCTAGTTGCAGGGAGAAGAAGAAAATTACACGCGTAAGCCACAACACAGGTCATTAGCTATTGAACTTTGAACTAAGACACACAAAAGCCTTAATAAAAAAAGGAGAACATGAGAAGTTTTGATCGAGGACATATAAACTGGAAGAAAAACCAATATCCTGACTCTTTACACACAATAACCCTGTTCGGAATCACTTATGGTGTCCCACAGTAATAAACTCACAAAAGACGTAATCACCTACTTTGACTTAGTGCTAAAGTCATTGGTAGGAAGGCTCACCAGTGTCACTGACATTTTACAAAAAATAATAAGACAACTGCTCAGTGTCATAGACGAACGATTTGTTTTACTCCCTGAGTACAGCGAGGAAGAACCAAATGATCCCAACACAGGCGGAAACAGATGAGCTCATCAACACACTGTTCTTTCGCATAATCGAAGATTGTCCAACTCTCATTAGGAGAACAACAGACACACTCACATTTCTTTGAGATCCAACAAATACAGAGCATTTGAGCCATCTCTTGAATAAGATAATCATTCTGGTTGCACTCCATGCGACCGGCCAGTGCAGACATTGTTTACATCTAGGAAAAAACATATAATCCTGAACCTCAAAAAAGACAGGACAGATGTCCCTGTCACCAGAAGACAGCAGGTTGGCACACATTGTCCATTTTCGCCTAGTCACTGACTTTCCAGAGCTAGTGGGGAGACCAATCGATTTTGACGTCCTCACTTTCATCAGAGATCCAACTAATGTTGCACAGATGGGAATGCTCCTGCATGGAATCATACTTCATGTGGAACTTTCTAACCATCAGAGATGCTATCTGAGGAGATTCTAAAAAGCTTTTGCCAAGGGACAGATCGGGGAAGCAGCGTCAAGAACTTAATTTGTATTGGATATTTTCTGTCCTTACTCTTCGTATCTGACCAACATACACCATGTCCACAGGATTGAAGCAAATCACGGGGGTGGATTGGGAGCTCACCTATTTTGAACATGCACAGTAAAGAGGACTCATTGAAGTGTTATTTGTTTTGATTATTCCCATAGTCTAGCAAAAGGAACTGTATCCTGAACTAAGAGACAATTCGTCACCCACCAGAGGGGGGACACTTGTGGAACATATAACACTCATGAACGCAGTATTCTAAAGACAATATTGGTTAAGGAAATAATAACATTGACATTTTTGTCAAATGATCGAGATGGGGCCCGAGAACAGTAACCTGGTCCTCCCACAAGAAGAGAGGCACCCCCGCTTCTATGGAAGAAAATGCTGCCGCCTGACTTACAGGGGCATAATGGATCATATTCATCATTATTTTATTGTCATTGAACTGCATTCTTTTTTGGTGCACAAAGCGTTCCAAATTCAGTGCATCCACCTAAAGATGTACGCATAAGATCCACAAAACCCTCCAGAACTTATATAGTCATTCCAGTCCCTAGAAAATCTGATGGTGGAAAGAATGAACTTGAAATGAATGTGATTAGCCTTGATACACACACCCTTGTGGTAACAAATGGAAAGGAGAGCTGGTGACAGGGTCGGCAAGGGATGAATGAAGTAACATCACTGACAACTACACGCACGCACACACTGAATGCACATGAAACAGGCCTAGTTTCAATGACTACAGAACCACAAACACAAACGGCAGAGAAGAAGAGACCACCCGCCATAAGAAACTCCACAGCAGAAATTGTGAGAAAACAAGAGTTAAGAGAAAAACCCACAGAAACCATCATACCAGAAACTCTTAGGAAAACAAGAGCCAACTCAGAAAAACTCTCTACATGGACACAACAGATAGTAGACTCATTGTTTCCACACATAGCAAGAGCAAGGAAGCAGAAAGAGGAACTGAAGAACAAAACCGCAGAAACTGTATTGCAAAACATATATGTCCCAACAAAAGGAACAAACACCAGTTCCACAGTACAGCCATACACCAAACCAATGCCAGTATGGGTACAAATGTTCCTAGGCAGAGAAAAGGAACTATGCAATTAACAAGAGAAAGCAGCTAGAATTCAATCAACTGAAATGGTACAGATGAGAAGGCCTGCACCATGGACCAGGATACCTGTGAATCCTCCAGCAAGAAAAAGCCATACTGACGCCTTCAGGGATGTAGTTATAGCCAACTACAGGAAAACACTAAGGGCCTCATTACGAGGTGGGCGGTAAGGGATTACTGGCACCGGTAAGGGTGCCGGTAATCCCTTACTGCCCTACTACGAGGTCCCTTTGCAGGTCCTCCCTTAATGCCTGGTTTTACCAGGCATTAAGGATGGGACCGCAAAGGGACTTTGGAGCTAATAATGGTACCGCAATTTGTGGTGCCATTATTAGCGCCTTCCCCATTCCCATTGAGCCCTATGAGGGCTCAATGGGAATGTGGAAGGGCTCTGGTGAATGGGGAATTACCGCCTCCGCCAACCTTGGAATGGGGCGGTAATAGCTCCAGTCACCAGGGCGGAGTCGGTAAGGATTTGGAGGCAGCCATGGCGCTAATAGCACCATGGTTACCTCCAAACTCCTAATGAGGCCCTAAGAATCAAGAGAAGCATGCATGGAGATGACAATGAACTAAACGTTTACCTGGACAGCATAGCACATCTGGGAAACAACATTTGGTACCAACACATGAAAGAAGTTGGAATGCGAAGTTCAGAAGGGGAATGCTTTGTATGTGCCCTCCTACCATACAGCATGTGGAAGTCCAAGATCTTTGTGGCTGTAGAAATTGCTGTCCAGACAGCACACTGTATGTTGAACGTAGCAATGTGCAAGACCAGAGGCCAGTTCATGGGTAGTGATGCCTCTCTGAAATGGGCAACTGAAGCAACTGATACAAATGAAGATGATTATTTCCAGGACATAAAGACAAGAAACAATGGGAAGATGAAACACATTGTGATAAGATATGAGAAGCATGGAGTTAAAGGAGCAGAGATTAGAACGGAAGCAAATCAGAAGCAAAATGTCTAAGGAAAAACTCCGGAAGAAGCTCAGAGATGGAAGAATTGAGGGCAAATGCAAATCTGGGGAACAGTGCTTTCACCAGACGGATGGGAAAAAGGAGTAGTGATATGCCGAGCATGGATGGTCTTCGGTCACTACGAGCCAACCATCAACATAGTGTGAAATGGATGCAAGCCATTATGGCCAAAACTTGCAAAACTACTCACATGGGTCGAAGACAGAGGAGGATCCTTGCAGATAGTGCCACTAGCAAGTCCAAAGTTCTGTTTCCAAAATAACGGCGCAAAGAAGATGGGAGAAAATCAGAACTGTGGACGAGTTTTTGACGCTCCAGGAATAGTACATGGAACTGCAGTGATTATGGACCATTATTGGACGTGTGGATCCAAAGCATACATCAGACTGCCAAGAGACTGGGGAGGCATATGCACGATAGTGAACGTCCATGTTCCAGCATTGGTGATCCCGAAAAGTGACCTGAATATTGACAGTTTCCCGAAAGCAGATGCTCACCTGAGGAAGAAGAGATCTGTGGAACTGACAACTCGAATGAAGAGAGAGAATTACTTCTCTGCCAAATCAGAAGCCTTTCATGGAATCCCATACAAACACAGTCTGTTTAGCCTCACCTCATCAGTGTTCGCAACGATTTTCATGCCAAGATTTCAGGTTGGAGCAAATACTAAATGGTTGCAGATAACCAGATGGGAGTTACTACAGACTATTAAAACGACCATGAAAGGATTTAATGCGATTAAAGAAGAATTAAGAGGCATCCGACTGATGACTCTCCAGAACAGATATGTGCTTGACATGGTCACAGCTATGGATGGAGGAGTTTGTGCAAAAATAGGAGAATCATGTTGCATGTTCATACCATCACACGATGAGGAGAATGGAACCTTAACTGAAGCCATAGGTATGCTGACAGAACTACAGAACCAAATGATTGATGAAACCGACGAAGTTGATGATGACAGCTGGTTTGGATCATTGTTCTCATGGGTCCCACAATTTATGGCAGACATATTCAAGTTTCTAGGAGCCCTGCTAGTGATGATATTACTAGGATTTTGTGTTATCAAGATAATAATCTCGCAATGCCAGAAGACTGCAAAGAAAGCTAAAGGGATGAAGATCATGATTGATGTAGAGCCAGGATGGAATACCAAAGACCTGACTGATGAAGAAATAAGAGATTTTGTGAAGGCCAGCAGGAACGCGCCAGAAGGTACAACATTTCTCTATCCCAAGAAGCACAGAAACTATGTGGGAAGATGGATTTACTGCAGCCCAAATGGACAATGCCAACTAATGACCCGGATCAAGGACGAACATGTAAGAAACGCAGGAAGCCTGAAGGGAATTATAAAGATATGGACTCCAAAGAGACACTTCTTCAGGCCATCATGTGTAGATCCAGAAGATGAAGAAGTAGGGCTCTACCCAGTACCCATTAGAAGAACAGCACCTAATGACGTACCTATACCAAGAACACCATGGACAGTAAGGTATCTATTAAGAAAACCCTAACAGGAAATAAGACGAAATGAAGATTGCTTAAGTACTGTCCCGGAAGAAACTAAAAAGGCCTTAATGAAAGACGAATGGTGACATCACGAGGGTCCGGATTGACTTGCAGATAGAAGAAATGACAATCATAGAATGATGCAGAGAGACAAAACATTATGAATAAGGATATTGTGAACATAGAAGGAAGGGACGATGTCAAAATGCAAGAAGCTTAGGCTGTAAGCAGGATGAAGATATCCAACCCGCTAATGCCTGTACATATGCTTGAAATGCAAGGAGCTAAGAAACCAGTGCGGCTTGCTATGCTTATTAGAAGAATAGAGTGGCAAGCACCATGTTTACATAATTTACCTCAAAACTAACCACTGTATTATAAGTGCAAGTCTACTTTGCATTAAAAGCAGAATCAACTTAGGTTACTAGAGGGCAAACATGACAAGCTTCATATTCTAGCAAAATGAGGATAAACGGCTGAATCAAACTCAGCAGATGCAACTCATGCCAAAGGAGCCAAGGTCATACAAATTGAAAAAGCAAACAGTAGCTACATCTAATTGAAATTAAAGAACAGAATATCCTGCCCCTGAAAGGTCAAGATAAGGAAGCGTAAGAAGGTGGCAAGCCGAATAAGAATTAAATGCACAAATCGAGAGAAATTAGGCAAATTCACGGTCTCTGCATCACGTGACCATCCGAGCGAGGAGAAGCACAAGTTCACACCTACGCGTGGCGTCCGCCCAGGAGAAGATAGACAAACTTTGTCAGTCAGAAGATGCAGCTTCGAGGCCAACCACAGTAACATAATTGACACATTGTTGTTGAAGTGATGATTGATTGTAACCTTAATCAGAGGAAGCCTGGGTATCTGAGGGGGCACCCTGCACCTGGCTGTCCATTCTGTGTGCTGCTAGCAAAGTGGAAATGTATGCATGGGGTTGGTGCCAACCCAATCACAATGGACCAAATAATCTAGGGTCCTATAGTTAGGAGAACCAATGGTATGTCGTACTATTAGCTACGTCTACAGTAGTCATTTTGAAGGAAGAGCTTAGATGCCCACCTGACAGTGTTTTACCCAATCACCTTACTCCGTTATCATATACAGATATAGCACCTATATTAAAGTAACCTCTTCCGAACCAATAGAAATGCTTATTAACTTTTGAGTGTTACACGTCAGCGATGACGATTTTTTTGTATAAATGATGTTGTTTTTATGAAGTTAATTGGAGTTGAAGTGAGACGGACGATCACATCACTGCTGATTTCCATTACTCCCCGTTTTTGTACCTGTCATTAAACAGACTCCCTTTGCCAAACCATTGAGTTGTCCTTATTGATTGGTGTTGGAGTAATAAATATGCACCCCCATCTATCTCAAAGGTGCAGTAATCTCGTCTTAAAGTAATTCGGAGCAAACCCCGCCTCTATGGGGCCAGCCGGGAGACTCCACAGTACAGCACTCTTCCTTTTTCTTTTTGGCTATGGCCAGATCAAAAGGCACCATTGGCTTGCCTGAGTGCTTACTTCTAACTAAATACCTTAGTTTACAAGGCCAATGGGTGTCCACCATAGTCTTTAGGTCCCAGTTACTTTCGTTTATGAGTTCACCACAGGTCAACACACTATATATAAGTGTGGTATTTAAGCTATTTATATTTACAGAACACCAAGTAAACGGTTTCCCCGAATGATCACACTGGGATTACAACACAGTTTATCTCGATGTTACACTAGTTTAGACTGGAATTTCATAGTCAACATTGCATGGTCACTCATGTCTGCCGGGCAAATCAATAGCTCAGGCAATAGATCTAAAATAATTTGGTTTACAAAGATAAAATCAATACGACTGCTGCATACACCATTGGACCAGGATACATATGCTTCTAGATCCCTAGTTATTAAAGGTTATAAATCAAATTCAGCCAGTAATTGCAACCACTCTCTGCCATTTTTTGTAACCCGCACATTTTCCTCTCCGCGCTTTTGCCCCAGTACATGAGATATACAATCTACATTGAAATCTCCAGTGAGAATTATCCCACCTCTGTTTTGCTGATCGAACCACATTCTGAGGGTGTCTGAGGTAACCGTCATATGTTCCTCTATGCAGCCACCGCCCGGTGGGTCAAAGAGTGTGGCTACCATAGTCCCACCTCCGCTCTCATGGAATTTGGGAATCAAGCCACAGGGAAAGAGTGATGGCCCAGTGTGTTCCAAGATAATGCATTAAAATAACCAATCTCAGGGCCATCAGGTCAGGAAGAATTGCTCATCACTTGCGACCAACTCCCTGGGATCTGGGTAGCCTCAGGTCTAAAACCCTCCTTGGATGCTACACGAGAGGGCAGGTTACTCAAGTTTAAGTTCTTACTTGATGCCCTAGAGAGATTATCCTCTGATTTTGGCTGAGGGAGGATAGATCTGACTGTGATGGTTGAAAAACCAGCAACTCATATCCCATATGAAACAGTGCCTTAGTATTTTTAGAAATACGTTTAATCCCCATGGGAGAAACAAATGAGGCCAGGGCCTAGTTAGTTACATTAAACATAGACGGCAGTTCCAAACTCTCACTGTTCTTCGTCAAAATAAGACACAAACCAGGAATCTTGTGTATCAACTCAAGGAGCCAGGACCAATTCAGGAAAGGACTTGCATTTGTAGGATTAAGTTTGACATATGTACTATGCTTTAAACCAGCAAACCAAGATATTTCAAGTACACCGTTCTGATTGGAGGTAGAGGGCAGGTACAAGGCTTCCTCACGAACAAGCCAAGTATCCCAGTTCGGTCTTATAACTTCCTGTACAATATTTGCAGGAGTATGGAGTTCATGCACAGTGTGCCCAGTATTTCTAATGAGGTTTTCTGCTCTATTGGGAAAATATTTGTTAAGATGTTGCTTAATGCATAATTATGAGATGGCTTGGAACTCTGTGAGAGCTTGTGGAATGTTTGCCTATGAGCTTTGCTCCAGGATTCCAATGCTGTCAGTTGAACCTGGGTGATGGGACCCGGTGGTCTTCCTACGCTTAAGATCTCATGTAACTTAAAATAAAGATCTTACATGTAACCTAAGAAGTCTACAGAAGCTGCTTCATAACATTGGCGACGAGGATTTCCAAGAACCCAAGAGAGGAAGAAAGCTGAGCTGTGGTGGGGGAGCAGCAGAAGAAGCAGAGAGACCACTGCCCCAGTCATCCAGAAGTAAGTCCTATCACCCAGGGGGGCCCAAGAGCGCCAGGGGTTAGAAGGAGAAGATAAGGGGGAAGAAGTGAAACTGAAGTGACGCCCCAAAAGACATTCATACCCCAAGAGGGATGCGCTGGCCCCGCAAGGTTGAAGCATAAAGCTTGAAGTAATTTTAGCAGATGTCAAGTAGAGCGCAAAAGACTTTGAAGTAGACAAGGGAGGCCCCTGGCTGAAGCAAGCGGTGAAGTTAAGGGTACCCTGCGCGAAGATAAGGGGTTTCAGAAATAGAAGATGTGAAACTTAGGGGAAACCTGAGAAGCCCCATTAACCAAGGATTAAAACCCCTGTTTGAAGAGCCGGCATGTTAGGCTGAAGTGGCAGTCTGAAGTTTGAGGAGTGCTGTGTCCTTTAGCGTAGGGAAGCATGGTGCAGGACAGTGTATCGTCCACAAAAAGGGATCCTGCGGGTGAAAGATGGGAAGACCCAAGAATTAAGTGAGGCATCTATGGTATAGTAGGATCCAACGGTTTTCTGAAGGGATGACAAGTGCCCGAATATATGGAAGAAATGAACCTTTCTAGTTGAGAAGTCTGAGTGAAGTGCCCGTGTTTATGGGTGAGGCGTACTATAAGACAGTATCTTTGTTTTTCTGGCCAATTTGTATGCTTAGACATTCCGAGGGCCGTGCTACGGCCGTGCGGGGACGACAACCGTTGGGGCAGGAGGGCTCTGGCCGGGTCCAGGGCTAGTGAGCGTCTGATGACGTCATAAGGCCATTCGGGGGAGTTGGTGATGATGCAGAACGATGAGTCCTTTCATTCCGAGATGAGCTCGTCACTGGAGCAGCATGGCCGATGGTTGCTGTGTGCGTAGTACCGCAGCTAACTCCGGAGCAAAGAATGTGCCCCAGAGGAAAGGACCCAGTGTCGTGCCTATGCGTGCCGGGAACACGGAAGTAAAAATAAAAAAAAAAGGAGAGTCTACAGGGCATTGAAATGGAACGTTGCCGTAGCCCTATCTTTCAGCTAGAAGCGTTTGACTCCATGCAGTAGGTGTAAGGCGGCTGAAAAACGTTGTTGGCTCTTTAAAAGGGGAAAATGGAACCCAGTCAGCATGACTTTTAAGTAACGGATTTCGTCCAGCGTATGCGGAGTTTGGAACTTTTATTATTACCATTTCATAGAAGGTTGGAACGGAGATTCCGCCGTAAAACTCAGCTGAAGTTTTCTCCGGCAGCGTTCACACGAAGGAGAAGTCCGGGGTTCGTAGTGACAATGAACTGTCAATTGGGAATGCAGAGGAGATTCGCCGCGTATCCTTTACTGTTTTATGACTAGGTGTAACATATGATATAAATGTATGCGCCTATGACTTGAAATGTATAAACAGCTTATTGATGGAAGCGTGCATGTGAATTACACTAAAGGTATTTGTATCGATGGTGGTGTGCAAGAAGTGATTTTGAGGTAGGACTTGTATTAGTTTTAACCCTTTTGAGGCTTTTAGGGTAAAAGTGGACTCATTTGAACTTGCTGGACTTCCTGAATATGCACAATTTCTGAAAGAGAGTGAGTGATCAGAGCGGTGACAGAGTCTCTAGACTTAATGATTTTGAGGCATTTTAGGTTTGCAGCTGGAAACCAGCATGGACCTTTAGAATTACGTTGCTTTGCAACATGGACTTAAAAGCAATAGGTATATGTATGTCTGCAAATGATACGGTTATGAGAATATGTAAGAGCTAATATTTTTTTTTAGTATGAAGAAACTCCATTGTAGAAAGGTGGGGACAGGTAGGTCATAGGGATATCCTCCCGTATGCTGTAGGGATAGCGTCCCATTTGAGAATAGGGATAGCGTCCCACTGTGAGTAGGGATAGCGTCCCGTTGTAGAAGGGATAGCGTCCCATTATTAGTGGGGATAGCGTCCCATTGTTAATAGGGATAGCGTCCCATTGTGAATAGGGATAGTGTCCCATTATGAGTAGGGATAGCGTCCCATAGTGTGTGGGGATAGCGTCCCATTGGGAATAGGGATAGCATCCCATTATTAGTAGGGATAGCGTCCCATAGTGTGTGGGGTTAGCGTCCCATTGTGTGTAGGCACCTAAGTGAGGGAGGTAGCGCCTCTGATAGCATTAAGTGAGTGTGGTGCACTACAGGTTGGCTAATGTACTGAGAGGTAGCGCCTCTGTTAGCATTTAGGAGTGTGATGCATTACAGTGACAATTGTTTGTACTGAGAGGTAGCGCCTCTGTTAGCGTTTAATAGTGTGCTGCACTACAGGGAAAATTGTTTCAGAGTACTCATCTGTAAGGGACAGAAGAGCATCCGCTCTATTTCATTCGTCGGTGAAGGTGACTGACAGGGGACTCCCTATAAGTTGTCTAATGGTGGAAGTGTTAGAAGTGTTCCCGGTGATGAGTTTTAGTTATTTTTTTTAATATTGTTTCACTTAGATTTTTGACCTATCTTGTTTGCTTTATGCGAGCACTGTATTTAGTGTTTTGATTATTCTGAAACTGCCATCGTTTGGGTGCGTGGCCAACCAGTGAAGAAGAAGATGGATTTTGGGGACGAATGGCCAGCGTTTTCAAATTAGGCAGAGGGTTTCTCTCCATCGTGATCTGGTTGTTTAGGTCGTGATCTGGTTGTTTAGGAACATGAAGATGTTTAGGAACATCCCGTGTTGGCATTGTCATCAGAAAGGGAGATGTGTTATGATGATGACTCCGTTGGACATCTTGTGTTTGCATTGTCATTAGAAAGGGAGATGTGTTAAGATGTTACTTAATGCATAATTATGAGATGGCTTGGAACTCTGTGAGAGCTTGTGGAATGTTTGCCTATGAGCTTCGCTCGAGGATTCCAATGCTGTCAGTTGAACCTGGGTGATGGGACCCGGTGGTCTTTTTACGCTTAAGATCTCATGTAACTTAAAATAAAGATCTTACATGTAACCTAAGAAGTCTACAGAAGCTGCTTCATAACAATATTGATGATCACTAAGCTGGTCACGCCTCAGACCTAAGCCCAGCTGACCATTTGCAGTATTGGTAATAAAATTCACATTAATGGTATTAACCAGGGAATCAGGGAAGAATGGTTTAGTTGCCAGCGTTATTTTACCGGGGGGAAAACCGACCTAAGGACATAAAGCCACTTGTCCAAGGGACCAGTGAAGTGTCTAAGGAACCTACACCCACCCCCAGCCGTTACTCATTCAGTCAGACCCTGATTAGCCTATATCTCCCCCAACTGCGGCAACTGGTGGAGGGGGCTCAGCTGGGCCTGCGATGCATCTGAGGTATTAGATATTGTGTTATACAGTGATTTAAACAAATCCAAAGTAATTAATGAATTCATAACGAATCCAAAACAATAAACAATAAGAAATGTTTTGGTAAAAATATATATGGGGTGGGGGTTAAGGGGTTAAAACGGGTGGGGAGGGGATTGGGATGGGCTTTGAAATATAGGGAAACAGGGAGCTTGGGGACGATCCCTCAAAATAAAAAAAATGAAAATCGATATTTTTTGTTGTTATAGGTTCGTTATTAATTCATTCTCTGTTATTTTATGTGTTTAAATCACATGGAACCTTAGATTGTCCCTTCATTAGGCGTTTCAGTTTCCTTCTTTTATGTCTAGTCTTACGGCCGACCCTCGATACATTATTTAAGTGCAATGCAGATTTTGCCATACAATGGACATTTTCCAAGTGCGGGGGAGCGGCTTGGTGCAAAGTCTGTCTGGGTAGCTCCTGAGCCGGAGACTTCAGTTGGTCCAATGAAGTTGTTACCCGTATATTGTTCTTGAATGCCAGAGATAGTAAAAACACTAGTTGGGTTAAGATTTCTTCGATATTGTCTGTTCCTGCGCAACAAGGAACAAAGTCCAAATACAGCATTGATTGGCATGGCAGGCTAGATCAGGCTAGGATTAAAGGAAGGAGCTTCTTCAACTGAATACAAATGATGACGGGCTTGAGTAGAAGGAACTGGCATCCAATCTTACTGACAAACTAGAGTGTAACCCTTCCAGTACCAGCGTAGCAGATAAATTGGTGCAAGGAATGGGATCAATTGAAAGTTCATAAACAGGGCTAGTAACCTTGTCATTAGATCTGTGCAAGTTCATGCATAAGTTTAAGAGAGAACGATGGTTATCAAAGCCCGTAGGGATCATAGGTGAGCTGGCTATGACTCTTGTCTATTCAGGCAACTGATCTGTAGCCACGGGTGGCTACACCACTGGAGGGGCATAGTAGTCTGTGATCTTTGCTTTACTAGAATCGCCAGTTGTACGGAGGCTGTTTTGCTTCTCAGTTTTTAAGTATCCCTCATTTAGATTTCCCTACTTTAGGCCCTGTTCATAGTGATTGGCGATTTTTTAAAGCATGAGTACGTGGGAGCAGCGACTTCATCACAGTCTTTCTAGTAATTCGAACCATTTAATTTGCACTCGGGTTTAATGTTATGAGGTTGGGCCTAAGCACTGCACCACTCTGAAATATCCAGCGCAGCGCAAAATAGGTAACAGCGCATTATACCGGCAGAGACATATGAAGGACATACGAAACCGAACTGCTGATCAGGTGCTGCTTTCCATTCCTGTGTTACTATTGGACCCCTGATAAATGTAGTCGAAAATGTTTCTTAAAGTAATGTTATGATGCATTTATACTACTAAAAACCTATGGCATTCAGTTAAAAAAAGTTTGTTACAGGGAGGTTATGGTTACGTTGTCCTCCCAAAAACCTGTAAAATTCACTACAAAAAAAACTTTGTTGAGGGGATGTTGTGGTTAAGTTGCCCTACGAAGAACCTGTGCACTTCACTAAAGAAAAATGTTCGCCCTCCCCATTGTGGTTCAAATTAAAAACGAAAAACCCCTGAAATTTGCCAGTTATGGTAGACTGAGCCCCCTCACTTGCCATCGCCACTGTGCACTGCTAACACTAACACCCAGAACATGAAAGCTGTCCTCTGAAATGTCACTGATGACATCACTGACAACATCACATGTTTAGCCTATTTGTTTTCGTTGCCTGCCATATATGTAAATATGTACATTCAGTAAAAAAAACTTTGTTAAAGGGATGTTATACTTCACAGTGAAACCAAAAAACACTGCACATTCCCCCATTATGGTAAGCTAAGCAACCATAACTGCCCGCACCACTGTGCACTGCTAACACTAACACCCAGGACAAGAAAGATGACATCACAAATGTCATTGATGACATCACTGGCCTTGGGCTTGGTTTACCGTAGCACGCTCCATACAGATTGGAGGACACCCAGCAAGGGGGGATGGGAATCAAATAAAGTACTCCACCCAGCCCAGTAAGCTTCTGGATGTGCAAATGCAAGGATATAAGACATTGACCAATGAGGACAGTGCTACTGGAAATAAATCCTCTGACATCTGGGGCCTACATAGGCTGCACATGGCCCAAAGCCACAACACCAGAGAGGGACTGACCCTGCATGTTTGGACACCATATCGGTGTTCCGGGCCTCAGACTGTAACCCTGTAGTCAGAGGCCTTTAACATCCCGGAGAACTTGGTCAAGCTAGAGTCTGGTACGCTAAAAGAAGGCAGACCACACTGTGAAGTGCGCCTGGGGACCCAGCACATGGGGGGCAGGCAGGGACCCAGCTAACCAAACCAAGCAGGAGAGTTCTATATACGTAAGATTGGGACACTGGACTAGCCGAAATACTGGGGCAGATCACTGATCCCTGAAGTCCTGCGTAGTGAGTCCATAAGTGTTATCGGAAGTGTGAGAAACCAGAAGGTGTCCCACCCACTAGTCCGCAGGGATCTGTAATATAGGTGGCCAGGACACGGCCATCACTTTTGGATCCAGTTCCTCGGGGTGTAGCAGTGCAGCAGGATCACCTGGGAGAGGGGTCTTCAGGGAGTCGGAGTGGGACATGCCACAGCTTTTGTCCTCGTGATTGTTCAACAATTGGCTCTTGCAAATGTCCTTGTCTCTCCTAATCTTAGCAGAAATATGTCTTATGCACTTTGTCCATTCCTTCGACTACGTTTGTGCCTTGCACCCATCTCTCGAAATAGCCTTCTTGATCTTAGGCCAAGGTACAATCTTTTTTCTGCAGATGAAAAAAGCTTCTACATCAGTTCTTCAATTTGCAATCCAAAGCTCATCTTTTAAAGTAACAGGGTTGATTCTTAACACAGGCTGTCGTCCTTTTTCTTCCAATGGCCGTCCTAAAAGTATTATGTATACTTCCTTTTAGCAAGCTTCTATGTACCTTTTCTACCTTGTGTTACTGTGTATTTACAGTTATTGATCAGGACGTTATTTCATCTTCTTATGTTCACGATTACTTTGCCTTTAAGTACATGGTTCCCTTAGTACTTCGGTGACATGGTCAGTTTTAAGTATTTTCACATCATTTCGGCATAGGTTCATACATCTCCTTTATGACATCATTCTGTCATCTTCAGACTTTACTTAGAGTTCATATTACTCATAACCACATTGTGCCATCTTGGTAATGGGCACCCTTCCTGGTAGCATGCTGCTTCTATGTGAGGGTATAATCTGAATGGCTGCCTGAGTGCATATCGTCTTTCATACACTTGACACGGTATAGGAATGTTGCGTGGATTCATGCATGGGTTCCCAATTGTAGCTCTTTGCCTGCTACTCCAATAGGATGGTGGTGAGGGGACCAGATGAGAGGCATCCACCTGCACCTCTACAGTACGTTCCCACACCTGCATATTTGGACCAACTTATAAGGGGAACGCACATAAGATAGCACTATATACTGATGTCATTATATGCTTTCTTCAAGACCCCCTGCTGTCCCTCCCGATGCTTCTTGAGCTCCTAGAGGGATTAACTCTTATTTATGGCTTCTGCATTAACCATGAGAAGTTGGTGGGGCTTATGATCTCAGAACCTCCTGAGGTTCAAAGTACCCTACAATCAGCCTTTCCCTTTAAACGGGCAGATCGAGAAATCACGTATTTAGGGGTTCATTTCACTGATAACTACAAGGCTTTCCTCTGGGGTTTTGTTTCCGTACTCTTTAAAGAGGTCAAGGAGGCACTCCAGTGATGGGAGATATAGGAGATTTCGTGGTTGGGGCGTACGAATGTGGTTAAAATGTCTTTGCTTCAGAGTTTCCTGTATACCTTCCAAGCCTTGCCAATTATTTTCTCAGAGCGGGATTTACTTGCACTACAGAAAGAGGTGGGCGTTTCATTTGACAGGGTAATCCCCCAAGGATTTCCCGTAAAATACTCCTGAGAACAAGAGACCTGTAAGGCAGAGGGGTCCCATCAATTCAGCGATAGTTTTGGGCTTTGAAGATTGCCCCACAGTTAGATTGGGCGTCAGAAGAGCTGCAGCCGAAATGGAAGGCTTTAGAACAGGCTGATGTACCTTTTCCCTTAGCTCATCTCCTGTTCCTCCATAAAACCACGAGAGACACTCAGGGGGTCCTCCTGGAATCCACAAGTTCTACCCTATACCACTGGGATAAAGTTTGCTCTCAACTGGGATTGAACACGGGAGTAGGCCCTCTCTCCCCAGTTCTTCAGAATCCAGCATTTTCCCCAGCCCTTGAGAGAAAAGTGCTCGCAAGATGGGAATCTTCCGGGGTCTTTCGATTAAGAGACCTATATAAGGAAGGGATACCACTTACGTTTGTAGAATGTAAGGAAAAGTTTCAAATACCCGAGACAGAACGATTCATGTACGCTTAAATGCAGCATTGGCTCTCAAAGAGTCATGTTAAGGAGGTGGGATGCCGTCTGCCTAAGGGAATTGAACTGAGGGTGCTAGAGGGCCAGGAAACGCATAAAATATCCACTTGCTATCGATTACTGGAAAACGCTTCTTCAGAAGATAGATTGCTATATATGACACGCTGGGAAAAGAACTGGGGATCGATATCTCAAAGAGATCCTGGCAAAAAATGTGGTCTCGAACTCACAAAAGCTCCCGCTGGACACTTATTCTACTCACTATGGATCCTCTGACTTTGCTGTTTGGGGATGTCCTGGACGATGGCACCTACCCATTGCCAGGGGCACGAGCAGATCTGATTTCGAATTTACTGTTGGCGGCAAGAATGAACCGTGCATGCTTTTGGAAGTCTGCAGAGGGCCCCTGTACTTCATACTGGTGGGTAAAGGTTTGGGAGATTGTAACCATGGAAAAGCTCACTGTACACTTATCGGACCGCATGGCGAAATTCTCCCATACCTCGGCCCCTTTTCTAGATTTTGTCCAGGAGAGAGAACATGTTTTTTCGTCCGCAAATCCTGACATATCTGTTTTAAAGCGGCCACTGTGACTGTGCATCTGATAAAGGAGGAATCAATGACTTTCACCTGCAATGGGAACTCATAACGTTGCCTCGGTTTAATCGTGTGATTGTACCTTTGTTGTATTCTTCTGTTTAACTAATTTTATTTTTTGCGGGGGTGGTGGTGAATTACAAAAGTGAAACGAAATTTCGATGGTTCTTTACTATGCTGGCATTGTGGGGGCAATGCTATGTGTTATGTGCATCGAGATTGCGATAAAAGACAATTTGGAGAAGAAAAAAAACACTGGCGCTTACGATGAAGCCTGGAGAAGCATTTATGAGTAACAACCTGCCACCATATGTCACAATGCCCTCCACTAGAAATAGACAATGCCCTCCGCTAGAAACAGACAATGCACTCCGCTAGAAACAGACAATGCACTCAGATACAAGCTGACAATGCACTCAGATACAGGCTGACAATGCTCTCCGCTAGAAACAGACAATGCAATCAGATACAAGCTGATAATGCACTCAGATACAAGCTGACAATGCACTCAGATACAAGCTGACAATGCCCTCCGCTAGAAACAGACAATGCACTCAGATACAAGCTGACAATGCACTCAGATACAAGCTGACAATGCCCTCCGCTAGAAACAAACAATGCACTCAGATACAAACTGACAATGCACTCAGATACAAGCTGACAATGACCTCCGCTAGAAACAGACAATGCACTCAGATACAAGCTGACAATGCCCTCCGCTAGAAACAAACAATGCACCCAGATACAAACTGACAATGCACTCAGATACAAGCTGACAATGCACTCAGATACAAGCTGACAATGCACTCAGATACAATCTGACAATGCCCTCCGCTAGAAACAGACAATGCACTCAGATACAAGCTGACAAAGCACTCAGAGACCAGCTGACAATGCACTCAGATACAAGCTGACAATGCACTCGGATACAAGCTGACAATGCACTCGGATACAAGCTGACAATGCACTCGGATACGCACTGACAATGCACTCAGATACAAACTGACAATGCACTCAGATACAAGCTGACAATGCACTCAGATACCAACTGACAGCATCTTTTCAGTACTCCATGTTATGGTACAGTATAATGTACATTCTCCACGACTCCCCTACTGGCAGACCATTCACCACCATCATAGTACATCATAGTACATTATATTTAATTACAATAGGGATGCGGAGGTGGCGCACACTTCTTGTCTCTTGTATATTATTATCTCACCCCATGCTCTGCACTTGAATTCTCTTGCCTCACCGCCTCTGGCTGCTTTTACAGTAGTGGGACACATCCACACCTGACTCTAAGCTGCTCTCCGGCCACAGACTTTAGTAAAAGCCCCTTAATGGGACCCAAGTTAGGAGGTGACCGCGTGCCACTGTCAGGCACCACGGCTCTGCTCTATTGCTCTGGCCCAGCTGCTCACAGACTAGCACCTTCACCATGGAAGATGTGTGTTAACATCTTTGCGCCACCACCCACAAAGACATCAAAGCATCTGCTATTCATTTCTGTAATGCACGTTTAAAGGCTCATTGGGCCACGGACAGAGTTGGGTGGCAACCAAAACATTTGCATGTATGTTCAGTGCCATATTAACATATTGAACAATTAAAGACCACAACATTTCTTTCTGAATGGGTCTTTATTATTTTGAACCCTGCAACACAAACCTTGAAATCTCCAAGTCGGTAATACGAGTGAGCTGAGCTCTTGGCGAGACAGAAGCCGTTCTATAAAAGCACATAATTCGCATGGTGGCCACCAATGGCAGATCAAGCGCAGGTAGCAACATATGCTGCTACTGGGTATCATCAGAGCACACCATTCACAGAAGACAGCATAACTGAATTCATCAAAAACATACCCTAGCATTAATGTGGTGTTTTCTTGCTACTACACCAATCATGGGTCTACACACGTTGGCATTACATGTGTTTTTGAGTATAGCTCTCATCAGCCCTAGCCAGTATGGTCAATGGTCAGGGGTCATGTGAGTTGTATAACCAAACATCTGTACACATGTAGGTTGTAGACCTTAACTTTTAGAACTATGACACTGTGGGTGTGTACTGTATAGGCTGTACATCAAGTACAGATCTTGCATCCCGGGTCTGACTCTGGGGGTCCATTTGGGGATTCTCGAACTGGGATATGCAAGATGCAAAGTTATGTACACATCATTTCTATATTGATCAAGGGGAAACTGAGTAGCAGCATATCCTGTCTCACATGCTCTGCAAATAACTGCAGTAATGTCCTATGACTTACCCTCATGCGGACACTGTAAACAGGTCTCTCCATCCTTAATCTAGTATTGCTTTGAAAGCAGTTTGTGTCTATACATAAGAAAGACCCATGGCAGTTGCATGCTTGCACTGGAGATGCATCTGCCCTTCATTAGGCAAGATGGTGAATGCATTGCAATGCCACCTTCAGCCACACATTTTACTGCACAGCCACTGCAATAGCACACAGACACTGTCTTCCGCTGCCCCCAACCCAAACAAAAAGAAGAGGTACCCTGCAGGAATTCCCCGCTTCAACCCAACTGCTCTATCTACTTGGACCTCATTTTTGGGTTTGCCCTGCCCACTTATGGGGACACAGCAATTAGCACACACATGTCCCCTCAGCGAATGCAGAGGCCACAGCATGTTTAAAAGTCGAGACAATATTGCAATGTCTCATTGTTGCTCTTTCTATTGGATTACTCCTCAACCATTTAACCAAATATCCTTTACAAGACCTGGACCCAGCCAATCATGTTATGGTGGCATGGTGCTTGGTATACAACATTCTAAGTATTGTGTTTTCAGGTAAATTCTCTTGTTCTCCTAATTAACGTTCTGTAATGTTTGCTCTGTACAGTCTCCATTCATTACTGTTCAACGCAGTATGGCACATTAATGTACAATAGTGTATGTTCCTGGAAAACACACCACTGGCAATGGCATGATCTATTTTGCTCTTCCTATTTTAGCGCTGCCTTTGTTTTAATGTGGGCTGATACGTGGTGATTTGCTCAAAAATTCAAACATACTGTAACATTATAATATGATTTTCTTTAACGAAGGCCCCCAAGAGTTGGCGTTTCCAGGCCTGCAGAAGAGGACATGGGTTGTGCCATTCTTTTTGGAGGCACTGGAAATAGTACAGTACGTTCTGCCTTCATTATGTGGTGATGAATCCCAGGGTATTGTCACAGTTTCCATGGGAGAGGCCCTTTTCCATGAGGCCACAGAGGTAAGGCCGCTACCCAATATTCTCCCAAGGGTTGGTGTTCAGCAGGTGGCTCTCATGGGGGTGGAAATCCTTCATGAGACCGGTGACGATGGCCATGAGAGAACGCGGTATCCATTTAACCCTTTGGTGTCCCGATTTACCTCATCCCCCATTTAGGTCCCTCTGATCCCCCCTAGCACTATCAGGGTTCTATCTTCATTTATCAACAGCCCTATTTCCAATAAGTTTTTTGAAAAAAATATCTTGAAAAAACTGCATGTATTTTATTTTCTTCTTTTTGAGGGGTTTAAGAATTGGTGACAAGGCAGGCGCTCTGTTGCCAGTCAAGTTTTCCTGCATTAGCTTCTCCTCCAAACGCATCTTTTCATGACTCCATCAATCTTCAAGGAGGCTGTGTTCTTTGCTTTTTCAGGCGTGTCTTCATTTCTTTTTCAGGTGTGGCAAGTTAATTGGCTCTAAGGATTCTGGCACTTGTTTTTTTCACACTTAATTTTTCTTGCAGGTGGCTGGAAACAACTCCCTCCATAGCACAAATCTTCCCCTTGATGGGGGGAGGGGGAAAGCCACAGTTGTGGCTCTCCATTGTAAGGCATGATGCCCCTGCTGCTGCTGCCTTTTGAGCCTGGGACTCCTGGAACAAGGTTTAAGAATTGGTGACAAGGCAGGCGCTCTGTTGCCAGTCAAGTTTTCCTGCATTAGCTTCTCCTCCAAAGGCACATTTTTATGACTCCATCAATCTTCAGGGAGGCTGTGTTTCTTTGCTTTTTCAGGCGTATCTTCCTTTCTTTTTCAGGTGTGGCAAGTGAATTGACTCTTTTTGAGGGGTTCCCCCATCGACCCCTTAAATACCTTTCCCCACAAACCCCTATTTTTGAATGAATTTTATCGAGAAACAAAGATTCTGCAGAAATCCCATCGAAGAAATGACTGTCGATAAATGAACGTCGTAGCCACTATATGTTATAGTAAAGTAGAGGCTATCCTTGACAAGACTGGGATGACGAAGAGGGAGACTTACTCAAGCCTGATGCATATGAATACTGAGGCAAAGAAGACTGAACAAGGAGGCACAGACCCACAACCCAAACATAAAAACGCAAGATGGACTCAATGGTCCATCTAACCAGCCCTCTGCGAGCATGAATCAAGACACTTGTTCCGGACCCAAAGGCTGAGAACCGTGACACGGCAGGAAGGAAGGCAGCCAGACCAGCAGAAGCAGAGCAAGAAGGAAGACACGAATGAGCCAAAGGAGTGAGGGAGAATCCGGAGCTGTGGCACTGTGAGGAGAAGAACGCTGCGCGCAGCAACAACAGGGAAGCTCCACCTGCCAAAGAGTCTGGAAACTGCTCAGAGGCTTCCCAAAGTTAGGGAAAGGGTCGGCCGGTGGCTATGGCATTCGGAGAGCTGGAGGAGCTGACACCCCACACAAACACTTTCTGAAGAGCACAAGGGGATACAAGTGGCATTTTATTTGATACGAACTTTGTAAACCACATAAACATTTCCCGAAGAGCACACAGGGATGCAAGTGGCATTATATTTGATATGAACTTTGTAAACCATGCAAATATATCACAGGGGAACAGTGTATTGCTTACAGAAAAGCGTCCCCTCCAGGAGAAGGGAGAACTGTGTTTTGATAAAGATTTAGATACTCAAACAGAGAAAGCGGTTCCCTCCAGATGGGAGGAAAACTGTGTTTTGTTTAATCGGACAGAGGATAAAGGATTGCTCCAGAAGATTTGAGGAACTGTATCGCATTCATAAGTGGAATCAAGATGCAAGAAAGGGTTATCCCAGAAGTCTGAGGAACAGTGTTTTTTTGTTGGACTGAACATGCAAGCAGTGAACATTTAAACATATATTCTTTGTACAAGAACTGTGCCTTGGAGTCTACATCCAGAGTGAGAGGGGTCTCCTTCTGGGTGGATATGACATCCAGTGTATGTTATTTAGTTTGTTTGTTTGTTTATTAATTTGTAATGCGCGCCAGACCCAGGGGTATCAGGGCACAGAGAACGGAGATGATACAAGAATACTTTCAGATTAAGGTTACGCAGGGTACAAATAGTGGAGTACAACATTTCACAAGTGATAGGCAATTATATGACTGAGTGCAGGACGCATAAAGATAATATGAAGGAGGCAGTAGCTAGTTACATAATTTACAATGTTAATATACAACATATTTACAGTAAGCAGTGTCTATATACAGTTACAATGGGGTTATAATAAATTACTAGCTGAAGCGGAGTTGCAATGGAAAGGGTTAGCGATAATTTTCTCTCATCTATTTAATGATGTTATGTCTGAGGTTGTAGAAAGTTTGATTGGCCCTCAAAGGGGGAGGATGGGGAGTTCCATAACTGAGCAGCTTTGACCGGTAAACTGCTCCCTCTGGCTTTAGTTAGTTTAAACCTGGGTACAATTAGGCAGTCAGAGTTAGCATACCTGGTGGGTTGGAAGGAAGATTTTCTGTTCATCCTCTCCATCAGGTAGCGGGAGGCAGTGTTTTGCAGACATTTATGAATTAACGAGACAGTTTTAAGTGAGATTTTGTCACTGATGGATAACCATTTGTTCTGTCTCCTTACCTCTGAAATATGATCTCTTCTAGCAATGTCCTGTGCCGTTCTTAGAGCATTATTCTGAAGAATTTGTATTTTTTTGATAGCGTATTTGCTGGCGCCCAAGTAGAGGGCATTGCAATAGTCCAGCTTGGACAATATTAGGGCTCTGGCCAGAAAAGTGCAGCTGTCTTTGAATAGAAAGGGTTTGCCGCCTCTGATTAGCTTGCAAGTGTAGGCAGAGGCCGAGGCCATGGCATTAACCTGTTTAGCAAAGGTGAATGTAGAATAAAGGTAGAAACCTAGGGTTTTTAACTCTTTAGCAACTTTAATGAGGTTGCCATCGATGTTAAAAGAGGAATATTTGGGGCTGAGTTTGATGATGTTACATGCCGGTCAAGGATGAGGAGCTCCGTTTTGTTATCATTCAGGCATAAACTGTGGGCAGCCATTCATGCCTGAATGATGAGATAGATTTTATTTACCAAGGCCAGATCATTGGCATAATCTCCGGTAAGTGGTATGAGGATCTGGGTGTCAACTGCATAATTAGTGTAGGTGACACCCACATGGCCCAGATCATTGAATAATGGCTTGATAAATATGTTATACATTGTGGGTGAGACGCAGAAGCCCTGCGGCACACTGCATGTATGTTACGCTCACCTGGTATCCACGGGGGAGCCACACGATACTGGATGGAGGACTAAGCGCCATCCCAGACCCCTCTCTGCTTGGTTATGTGCCAGACATTGGGTAGCGCCTATAACAGGAGAATGGAGGGTTAAGATACTGGTTCTGTGATGGGTGGACGCCCACCTCCCTCTGGTCCAAATCCCCTCCCTTGGGGTTATTGCTCACCTTAGGTTTTTGTGCGTTGAACTCTCCGTCCTGCGTCTCTGTGCAGGGGGCGCGTGGTTGGTGCGGGCGTTCCATGGACCAACTTGCTTCTCTGGTCCATGTGCCCTTATGTCGGGTCCAGACCGGCTGTGACTCCGACTCTGCTTGCTGTCTTCCAGGTGAGTTATAGTGTCTTTTCTGTCTTTATTCTGTCTCCTTCTTTCCCTCCGTTTTCTGTCTTCTCGACGTCTTGTTCCACTATGCTGTCCCCTAACAATGTCTCTTTTTGTTTTCACAGGGATGGTTGCGATCTCGGAGTTGCCGCGCCGATGGGGAAGACCACGGTGAGGTTTTGATGCGCGCAGTGCTGCGCGGTTTATTGGTGTTAATTGCTAACTTGTGTTCTCTTCTCTTCTTTGTACAGGTTGCGGTGATGTTCTGGACCGATGAGCGATCGAAGCGCTGCTTGCCCAGGTAAGTGCTTTGTTAATGCTGACCTTGTTCCTTCTCCCTTGCAGGTTGCGGTGAAACCCAGAGATGGGCGAGGTAAGAGAAGTGCAGGGTGCTGCCAGGACTCTGCTTGCCCAGGTAAGAATTCTTATTAATGCTGTTCTTGTTTCTTTACCTTTGCAGGTTGCAGTGAACTCCGGAGATGGGCGAGGTAAGCGAAGCGCAGGATGGATTCAAGGCCAGTTACTTCACAGGTAAGTGTTCTTGCTCGCTAATGCTGTTCTTTTTCTTCCAGGTTATTAATGGAATCCGGATCTAGGCTTCATGATCGGGCCACCGCAGAAGCAGATGAGCAGGAGCTGGACACGGTGAGCGTTACGATGCAGGAGTGCAGAATAACGTGAAGCGTGTTCTGCTGTTTGGGTGTGGTTTAAATAGCCTAGGTAAAGTAGTTCCAGGCCAAGTAGTTCCAGGCCCAGTCACACCCAAAACACTAGACCGCATGGCTTGGTTCTAAAGAACTGAGCTGTGTAATAGGCCTCCATGTTGGATTAAGGTCCAAAACTGATATTGCTTTATTCCTGATAATGAGCCTGGTGCCAAGGGTGCCAGGACTGACTCAATGTATGTTCTGATGGAGTTTTAAGACCCTTGGGGCCGGTGTGAAGGGCTTTAGCCCCACCGCTGCCAGGGGGCTGTTATACCTGAGGGGGTCAGGGGCATGGATTGTGACAATGTAATAGGAATGGGGTCTGCAGACACAGATGGCGAGAAGACTCTCATAGTCCTGTTGCTCAAAAAGGATTGGATCCATACTATGGCATCGCGTGAGAAATGAGCGGCTGAGACAAGAGGTTTGCATTGTACTTTATGTTCCACCAGATGGAAAGTGGCTGAGAGATCAAGGAGAAGTAACAAGGCTGTGTTCCTTTTGTCCTTGAGTTCATCGATCTGAGATCGATCAGAGCCGTTTCCATACTGTGTTGGGGCTTTAATCCAGATTGGCAGATTCCCAGGAGTTGATTGGACTCTAATTAGTCCTCTATCTGGATATAGGCTACCCAGTCTAATATTTTAAGTAAGAAGGGCACTGTCGTGATGAGCCTGTAATTGGTAGTGATGGATGGATCTAGTGATTGTTTTTGAGAAGGGGAAGGACCCATGATTTCTTTAAATTACTTGCGATAGTGCCAGATGTAAAAGAGGCATTAATTAGCTTAGTTATGAAAGGTGCAAGGTCTCTTGCTGCATCTTTAATAATTTGGGCAGGGCAATTGTCTCCCTGACAATTAGAGGGTTTTAATGATAGGATTATTTTCTCGACCTCACTGATGGTGCAATGGTGTCTAGGGCTTTGTTCATGGTACTGTTATATTCATCTACTAAGGTAGCTGGGTCAGTTGTCTCGGGTAAAGAGTTAAGGAATGGTATTATGAGTGGTATGAGCTTAACCGCTGTGATGTTGTTTTTATTTCTAGTAAGGGTAGGCGAAACTGTTACGTTATTTTTAGAAGTGAGAATTTTGACTGAATGCTACAAGGTGGTGATCGGCCCATAGATGGGGGGTTATAGAGGTGATTGCGGCATTACAATTGCGATCTGCCACCCAATCTAGAGTTCTTCCTTTGATGTGTGTGGGCAGAGTCACTCTTTCGGTAAGAGCAAATTCAGATAGCACATTTGAAATTGCAGTCGCTTAATGATCACTGGGGTCGTTGAATCCCAAATTGTAATCCCCTAATAATAGTATTTGGCAGGTGGTTTTCAAGTTGTCCGGTAAAATTATGGAGATATCCTCCTAAAATGCCCCTATGGGCCCTGGTGGTCTATAGATAAGGTGAATAGTTAGGGTTTGGGAGTCTGAGATTGAATTTGGCAGTGAAGGATTCACACGATTTGATATCTAGTGAGGGGGCTAGTCTCATGGATAGATCAGATTTAACTATGAGAGCTAATCCTCCTCCTCTGCCGTCAACCCTGTCTGATCTGAGTATAGTGTAATTGTCTGGGACTGTGAGCATGAGGGCAGGGCCAGCGGCTGCGTGCGTGTAGCCCAGACTCTGTAATGACTAGAAAGTCATAGGGCCTCATTACACGGAAGGCGGTAAGGGTTAACAGTCATCGGTAATGGTACTTTAATGCCTGCTTTTTAGCAGGCGTTAAAAACCAACCCGCAATGGGACCAGGGTGCTAATTACGGTACCACAATTTGCGGTACCGTAATTAGCACCTTCCCCATTCCCATTAGGCCCTATGGGGCAAAAATGGGAATGGGGAAGGGCAATGGGGGAAGCGGGAATTACCGCCCCGCCAACCTTGGAATAGGGCGGTAATTCCCCTTTCCTCCAAGGCGGTGCCAGTATTTTACCGGCATGGACCAAGGTGCTAATAGTACCTTGGTCCACCGCCTACCGTGTAATGAGGCCCATAGTCTTCAGTTTGGATGAAATCCGCTATTTCGATGGCGTGTGCTACTAGGGACCTGGCGTTGATTAACGCGCCCTTAATGTGTGGGGTATTATTGCTAGATGGTGGGTTTAGGAGTTTGCCCTAGCTTACTTCTGAGGTAGGTAGCTGGGTAGGGATTTCACTCTGTGGTTGTTTTTTAGATGAATGACCAATAGTCTTTGGGGTAAGTGAGGGATTTGTGTCATTATGTTTTTTCATGGCATTCTTTTTGTTGATTAGGCATTCTCTGTTAGAGCATGTATTAAGTATGGAGCTGACTGGTGGCTCGTAAAGGCTACTCAGTCTCGATCGTAGTCTGACGTTTCTTAATGCAATGTAGCATGGTAAATTGGTTTTGGTTGAACCAAAATTAAGCTTAAGATTTGTGGATGGTCGTGGGTCAGAGTTAAAGGAAGGAGCTTGCACTGGGTGGAGTTTGGTATCTATTGAGGGCTTGTTGGGGTATCTGATAGGTAGGCTGAGCTTAGAGTTAGAGGTCAGCTGGGGTAGAGGGGCAGGGGTTGTGGTAGCCATTGTAGGTGCACTAGTACTTGCTACGGTTGGGTTGGGTAACGTTGTCTGATTATAGCTTGAGGTGCTAGTCAATTGTCCTATTGCCTGTAGGGCGCACAGTAGGTATAGGTATAAGTCTGGGATGGCGGAGGCATACATAGTGTACTTAGCATGAGCTTGTGAGTGGTCTCTGCTAAACAAGGTTTTATGCTGCATAGTGGGGTCATGTCAGCTGTTGGCAACAAAGTTCCAGGTTAGTGCCCTGCAAGGTTCTGTAGTTTAGTCCCATCACTAATGACTAATTATCAATTAGGAGCGATGTATACTGAATGCAGAGGCAGGTGCTAGACTTAGACAACAATTACTAAACTTAGACCGCATAATGGCAAGTCAATGGAACGCAATGCATGTTTACTTGGATGCAGTGGCTATACGCCTGGAATGTGTCCAAAGTTGGGTACAGTTCGTTGAGAGCAGTAAGTACATGGAGCAACAATAGTAGGTAGCAATGTATAACATACGCTTGAATTTAGCGGTGGATATAGAAGTGAGCGTACCAAGAGTACGGTTGTAGTTCAGTGGCTACGACTCATATGCATAGTCATGCGATGCCAAGAGCAGCATTCATCTTGTGCCCCGGTTGAGTTCCGTTTCAGCGTAGGTGAATTTAATTAGGTTCCTTTAGAGGGAGGGAGGAAGAGCACACAGAATGTGGAACTTGAATAGTGAACTTAGGGCAGAGAGCAGAGGGCAGCAGCCTGATCTGGTTGGGCAGATAAGAGGACGACACTAGGCGCGTCCGGTATTAAGTTATGGCAAGGCGTGCAAGTGTAAGGGGCGGAAATAGGTTTAGACACAGGACGGCGGACATTTCACTTTACGGGCATTCTGACTGGGTCCTTAGTATCTTTGTTGAGGTGGGGCAACCCCTCATAGTAATTAGGGCAAGACATGCTTTTCTTTTCTTTTTGTTTGTAAATAAAAGTCTATGCCATCCACTTTACCACAACTGTGTCAAGACTGATACTTCTGCACCCTTACAATGTTCTATCACTGAAAGTAGCTTACTGAAGTTTATACTGTTTCTCTCGTACTATAGTATGTCTCTCACTATCACTCTATGTCTCGTGCTCTCTCTCTCTTTCTCCCACTCTTTCTTTTGTCGCTTACAGTAATGCAATGTTTCCTGAGTACAACCTGGGTTCATTACATTATGTTACTATATGTTATTGGACAGTGTATACTGCACACCGTTGCAAAGCAGATCGCATGGGCTCGCGCCCTCTATATATCTCAGTGCAGTGGAGTCTTAGTCAGACTATCTTCTCCTCTCCCACCTCCACCATTTCCCCCGTGCCTTCACGTCACCTACAATAACTTTGCAGTCTCTGCATTCTCCTCACCCACATTCCCGTCAGTCCCACTAACTTCCACCCGATTCCCACGGCATGCCACATGTATTACACACTCCCCGCCCTAGGGCTCAGATGAAGTAGAGTGTTGGCCTCCCATTGCCCAATTATGCATTGAAAACCAGTTTAGCAGTGGATGAGCAATTTATTATACCTACAGGCCCTGACCGAGAGATATAGCATGCATACTGTTGAAATATTTTGACACTTTTGAGTAGTATGAACAGTGGTACAAGAGAGTGAACTTTGAGGGATTGGACAACAAGGCAGCCTTCCTGTTCTTCTGAGGACCCCATCTTCATCTTTGTTCAGGGAGGTTATGGGGATGACCACTTCGCTTTGAATTCTTGTGAGTGTAAAGGTAGAAACATTGGCCCCTCCTGCATCGTTCTTTTCCCAATCCAGCACTGGTTGCTCACTCCAGCTCCCACACTACTGATCGCTCACTCCAGCTCCCACACTACTGATCGCTCACTCCAGCTCCCACACTACTGATCGCTCACGCCAGCTCCCACACTACTGATCGCTCACTCCAGCTCCCACACTACTGATCGCTCACTCCAGCTCCCCCACTACTGATCGCTCACTCCAGCTCCCCCACTACTGATCGCTCACTCCAGCTCCCACACTACTGATCGCTCACTCCAGCTCCCACACTACTGATCGCTCACTCCAGCTCCCCCACTACTGATCGCTCACTCCAGCTCCCACACTACTGATCGCTCACTCCAGCTCCCCCACTACTGATCGCTCACTCCAGCTCCCACACTACTGATCGCTCACTCCAGCACCCCCACTACTGATCGCTCACTCCAGCTCCCACACTACTGATCGCTCACTCCAGCACCCCCACTACTGATCGCTCACTCCAGCTCCCACACTACTGATCGCTCACGCCAGCTCCCACACTACTGATCGCTCACTCCAGCTCCCACACTACTGATCGCTCACTCCAGCTCCCACACTACTGATCGCTCACGCCAGCTCCCACACTACTGATCGCTCACTCCAGCTCCCACTCTACTGATCGCTCACTCCAGCTCCCACACTACTGATCGCTCACTCCAGCTCCCCCACTACTGATCGCTCACTCCAGCTCCCACACTACTGATCGCTCACTCCAGCTCCCACACTACTGATCGCTCACTCCAGCTCCCACACTACTGATCGCTCACTCCAGCTCCCACACTACTGATCGCTCACTCCAGCTCCCACACTACTGATCGCTCACTCCAGCACCCCCACTACTGATCGCTCACTCCAGCTCCCACACTACTGATCGCTCACTCCAGCACCCCCACTACTGATCGCTCACTCCAGCTCCCACACTACTGATCGCTCACTCCAGCTCCCCCACTACTGATCGCTCACTCCAGCTCCCACACTACTGATCGCTCACTCCAGCTCCCCCACTACTGATCGCTCACTCCAGCTCCCACACTACTGATCGCTCACTCCAGCTCCCACACTACTGATCGCTCACTCCAGCTCCCACACTACTGATCGCTCACTCCATCTCCCACACTACTGATCGCTCACTCCAGCTCCCACACTACTGATCGCTCACTCCAGCTCCCCCACTACTGATCGCTCACTCCAGCTCCCACACTACTTTTCGCTCACTCCAGCATTCACACTACTGATCGCTCACTCCAGCTCCCACACTACGGATCGCTCACTCCAGCTCCCACACTACGGATCGCTCACTCCAGCTCCCACATTACTGATCGCTCACTCCAGCTCCCACACTACTGATCGCTCACACCAGCACCCACACTACTGATCGCTCACTCCAGCTCCCACACTACTGATCGCTCACTCCAGCTCCCACACTACTGATCGCTCACTCCAGCACCCCCACTACTGATCGCTCAATCCAGCTCCCCCACTACTGATCGCTCACTCCAGCTCCCCCACTACTGATCGCTCACTCCAGCTCCCACACTAGTGATCGCTCACTCCAGCTCCCCCACTACTGATCGCTCACTCCAGCACCCCCACTACTGATCGCTCACTCCAGCTCCCACACTACGGATCGCTCACTCCAGCTCCCACACTACGGATCGCTCACTCCAGCTCCCACATTACTGATCGCTCACTCCAGCTCCCACACTACTGATCGCTCACACCAGCACCCACACTACTGATCTCTCACTCCAGCTCCCACACTACTGATCGCTCACTCCAGCTCCCACACTACTGATCGCTCACTCCAGCACCCCCACTACTGATCGCTCAATCCAGCTCCCCCACTACTGATCGCTCACTCCAGCTCCCACACTACTGATCGCTCACTCCAGCTCCCCCACTACTGATCGCTCACTCCAGCTCCCACACTAGTGATCGCTCACTCCAGCTCCCACACTACTGATCGCTCACTCCAGCGCCCCCACTACTGATCGCTCACTCCAGCTCCCACACTACTGATCGCTCACTCCAGCGCCCACACTACTAATCGCTCACTCCAGCTCCCACACTACTGATCGCTCATTCCGTCTCTGGCTCCTGCCTTGCCCTCATGTCACTGCCTCATTGGAGTGAGAACCAAGCCCCAATTGCCAATCCTGATGCATGAAACTTGAGCCAATATTTTTAGTGCATGCCACTGGTTCCAGCAGGAGTGGCATCGGATTAAATGCAGTACATGCTCAAACAAAGCTGCTCTCTGCAGGGGCTGGCTTTTGTATCCTCGTGCTTTGCAGCTATGTTTGTGGGTGTAGCCTTTTGTGTTGATGGTCACTACTGACGCAGTCTAGTTTTTTGTCGGAAATGATAATACTAGTTGTATGTTTTGGGGAATGTCCTTGTTTTTTTACTTTGAAAATGTTGTGAACCGTGCCTGTGTTGACCACTTGCCAGCTCTTATCCCTCTACCTGTTTCTGCCATACCGGTGTCTAATCTCGACCCCCCAACATCTCACCCCTCACTCGGATCTTCTCCCATGCAGGCATCTTTCCTTCTCCCCGAACTATCCTCATCTTTCTATCCTGCTGTCATCTCACACCTCTCCTCTGACCTACCACATCTCCCACTCTTTGCTTTCCTCTGTTGTTTCCCAATCTCCCTACCACCCCCTTTTCACTGATTACCTCTCTTTCTCCAGCTCTGCTATCTCACCCCATCGCTTATATTTACATCTGTTCCCTGACCACTGCTCAGCTGTCCCTCCCTCTCACCTCCCAAAGGGCATGGCGTCTCGCCTGCCCTCACACCGCCCCTCTCCTGCTCTTAGCTCACCTCATTCCCACTGCAACAGAGAAAATGATGCACCGGCCCGAGATGAGCCCCAGCTGAAATGCTGCAGCTGTGAAACACTGATGACAATGGCGGGAAAAGGGGGCCTCAGGCCAGGAAAGAGCCCTCGGTGAAGCATTAGCAACAAATTGCCTTTTTACTCGAGAGATACAATGCCCGCCTGTAAAAGGCCCCCCTTAGTGCCAAGAAGCCGCTTTACAAGCCAATAACGGTGCAGAAACAAGACATTTTGTCTGCATGAGTAGAATGACCTTATTGTGGGATGGAATTTAATCCTTGGCTTCAATAAAGTGGCTTCCGACGTTAAAGTGGCTGAAATTCCATGACTACGTGAAAATGTCGCACGTAACGTGGAGGGACTTGGCATCTATTGAGTTGGGTGAACATATCACCTCTTTTTAATTATAAAAAAAAAAACAAGTGACGCATTGGTGTAAACATGAAGCATCTGACGTCATATTACCAGTAGCCACGTGGTCAGTCAGGGATCCCATATAAGTGCCCTCTTCATTCACTCTTCTTTGCTGCAGGCACATCCCCCCTTCAGCCAGGGTAGCACAGGAGGTTGTGGCTCTTACTGCTTATCAGAATGAGAGAAACCTCTTGCAAGAACATTCCAGCATAAAAAGGGAGGTATGCCCGTGCACTGAGGCAGTAATGGAGGCAGGCGACCATCACTCCCTTGTGCCTCCCTTCCATGCCCGGTTTTCCCCCCACAACCTCCCAAATGCATGGCACACCACTTGAGAACGTGATACTTTTTTTGTTTTTTTTAAATTTTGGGCTGTCTGTGGGCACACGGCCGTCCCGATCAGTGCTGGGGGCAGCCAGCACATTCTTCAGTTGCCGTCTTCACATGGCGGGGGACAGTTGGCAGGGACAGCAAGGTTTCCAAGGTCGCTATGATCTCACATGGCTGAACAGCGGCCTGGGGGCACCCAGGTTACACACACAGAACTGGAACGCCCAGATCTGCAGGGGGTCTCTGTAGTACCGTGGTCACACAGCGTCGGCCTGCAGACCAGCGTTGCAGTACCGTCATACAAGACAGAAGTGCCATTCATGGAGTCTGCCGCTATTCCGAACGCGCGTGCCAGCTGAGGCTCCTTTTATTGGAAGCCAAGTTATGATGGAGTCATGACACATATCCTTAAAGGGCACAACACCAAACTCCTCCTTTTTCATAACAAACAAAATAAAGAGAACATTAAATAAATCAACAGTCATGAACAGTATTACTAGGTCCGCTTGGGAACAGTGGGGTAAACAAGAACCACATACATTAAAGCATACGCAGACCACTATTAGATACTTCTTTGCTCAGTTTGCGGATGATGGTCGGGCCACACCAACACGTACTTTTGCTCCATCCATTTTGAGCCATCTCGATAGGCGGGTCACAGCTGTGAATGCACGTCAATGTGTCTTCCTTTTCTAGGGCCTTGGACAGTTGATCATAGGGTTGGCAAACACATCACAAGGGAACCTCTGTCACACAAGGGAGGTGGGGCTCCCCGCATCAAACAACACCGTGACCCGACCCGCTACTGCATCCACTGCAAGCAAGCACGCCATTTGCACGATTTCATCATCACATGCCCATAATTACTTGGACCACTTTAAGCACATCAAAAACGTGCAGGCTCAGAGCATCCAATGTACATATTTACTGACTCTTCTTTGAGCATTTAGAGCAATGCAGGGCGACACCTTCACATCGCACACACCATTGTCTGTGGGGAGCAGGGGCATCGTGGCCACAAAGATAGGCACTGTCATGGGGTTGGGAGACCACTCACTTGGGCAATAACCGTTTGTTTGTTTGTGGACACACACACTATGATAGCAACCTCGTCTGTTTCCTCCACCCTCCCATAACTGTTTTTTTCCTCCCCACCACCCCTCCAGCACTATCTGAAATGTCGTCAGGCCTAGTATGATAGTCGCTTGTTCTGTTCCTCCCCTCCCTTTCTGCGCCCCTCTCCCTCACCTTTTGTTTTTCTCCGGCTCTACCAGAAATGTTGTCAGGCCTAGTACGGTAGTGGCCTGTCTGTTTCCATTTCCTCCCCACTCTCCCCCACCCTTCCTTATCTATGTATTAGCTCTTGCCCTATCTGAAATGTCCTCAGGCCGAGTACGATAGTTAATTTCACATCCTTACTGTTCATGGCCTGTAAGAATGTGGTTGTATTTCCCCTTGTTCCCTCCCTTGCCTTGAAGCGCTTTGAAACACATTGTGTATAGGCGCTATATAAATAAACAGTCATACCTCATCATACCTCCTCTCTGCCTGCGTGCAGGCAAAGCTGCACCTGGTGATGCCGGGGGCCACATCTGCTACGTGGTGGTCAAGTACGTCCCGGACGGGAGTCCATTCAGTTGGACACTTGCATTTTATTAGTCCAGGAGCTGAGGGCACACATTGCAAACAGGCAAAGCCGCACCCTGGGACATCGGGGGCCACATCAGCTGCAGTCCTGATTGCTCAGTTTGATCACACAGGTGATTTATCCATTGATGCTAGCAAGGAAGAAACCATTTCCTGCTATTTATTTCTTTGAGCCTCTACTACATTAGTGTCAAGTTGTCAGTATCTCATTGTTGCTACTCCGGGAGCTACCCTGATAAGATCACTTTCATTGGAAGAAAACAGCATATTTGGAAGACTCTTTCTTAGTTAACGTGGTCTTGACCTCTGTCCCCTGGCTATGCTTTATTGGAAGTGGTATTTCATTAGTCTTCGGATCACAGTGTGGGGGCAACTGGACACCGTTCCTAGAGAGTCAGTGACCCTTTCCTTGAAACACAGTCACATTGTGAGATTGCGCAGATTTATTTATTTTTACTCCTGCCCTACCAAGCTTCATAAATGCATGCAAGGGACTGCTTTCTCTACTTAGTGAAGTTGTTTCTACTCACACTTCATGTTATGCCTCTCTCACCACATCTTCAATATCTGCACCAGTTGGAAAGAGTCCTGCAGCATCCACACACAGCTCCAGTCTATCTTCTGAAGCATTGCAAACAAAAGTTTTACCAGGAAGATGTGGCGATGTACAGTGCTTTCCATATACTGCTCCCATATTTTTCTTGATTATGTTCTAGAAAACTCTGCCTTGCGGAGCCCACACAGCAGACACCTTCCTTTTGTTTCACAGCTCCGGTCCTCAGCAAACAGCATGCACCTTTCTGGTGCATCTGCTCCAGACCACGCAGCACAACATTCAGGGATGTCATTTGGGGGTCGCCAGGGGTCGCAGCTGCAACCCCTGTGGTCTCCCTTGCTACCCCTAAAAAAATATATATATATATTTCTTTTTAAATGTCAGCCCCTAGCCTGTGGCCAGCACCATGTGGCTCTTTGTTTCTGGAGTGACTGGTTATCTTGTTCAGGCCTCTTAACAAAAAACAGGGGGTTCCACAAGTGTAACACTTTCAAGCACTGACCCTAAATAAGAAAGAAGAGGAATAACACATAATTTGTCTTTCCGGAATTCTATACAATAATTGTTAGACTCATTAAAGGTTTATTTCAGGCACACTTCAGGGGGTGAGTCACTGATTTAGTCTGTTCTTAAATGCCTCAACTCAGCCTTTCACCCTTCTGAGGTCGATAAATGAGTACCAACACAGGTTGGGTGATATTGTATGTATATTTTGTTCTATATAAAGCGCTTAAGCGTAAGTGCTATATAATAACACATCATTATCATGTGGCCGTGGACGTCTGCTTGCATTCACAGTAATTTGGTATTATGGGCCCATACACACTGATATTAACGATATATATGGTGATCCATTCTTGTATGAAATGTATATCACATTATAGTGATATCATAACCATATTTTTCCTAGTGTACGTAGGAACAATGCTATGTGATGCCACTTCCTATTTTGTTAAGGGGTGAAAGGTTGTGTTCCATCACTTCCTGTGATGTCATTTTGGGGTGGGGTCAAATTACATCAATTCCTGTGATGTCCTCAGATGTCAAGGGTCATGCGATGTTACTCCCACTGCCCCTGGCATTTTGGTGAAATGGCATCCCTGGCAACAGTATGCTTTTTTCCTTCTTTTTTATTTTTTTTGTAACCGCTCATGGAGTACATCCAACTTTCTCTCCCCCAGGCAGGACCTACTTGTATTGAAATACCCTGTGCCGAACAGGGAGCGTATTGCCGGAAGGGTGAAAGGGCGTCCTCTCTCTCCCCCAGGCGGGAGATTGTTATTGATAATGTGGCAGCAGTTGCTGCGCCACTTGCTCTCCCCCCTGCAGGTTGCTGAATTCACTGCTTCTTCATTCTTTTTTTTTTTCAACTGCTTCGATCACAGAGCGCTCCAACGTGGCCCTAGAACACCAGGGCAGCTACGGCACTGCAGAGTACAGGTGTGCACTGCCACCGGTGTTTTCCATCAAGCGCGGGCTGCCACGTGACTTGTACGTTTCTTCTGCTCCAAGCACAGAGCACTGCTATGTCCACTGGACGCCAGCTTCAATCGCGGAGCACAACCACCCACTTCCTTTCCTGCTCCGATCACGAAGCACTTTCGATTCACTGCTCCGTGGGCTGAGGACACTTTGCAGGAGCGAGGCAGGGCTAGCTGCCACTGCAGATGGTAAAAAAGAAACGCAGAGCCAAAATATGATGCCAGCCACTGCCATCTCACCGGGCGACCACAGTCAGCACCACCGGGGTCTGCCACCTATGTCGCCCTTGTTATGGGGCAGTCCGTGGGCACACAGGTCATCCCGCTCAGTGCTGGGGGCACCCAGCGCATTCTTCAGTTGCTGTGTTCACACGGCGGGGAACCGTTGCCGGGGGCACCCGGGCTTCCAAGGTCGCCATGATCACATGACTGAACAGTGGCCTGGGGGCACCCAGGTTACACACGCAGATCTAGTATCACCCATATCTGCAGGGGGGCTCTGCAGTACCGTGGTCACCCAGCGTCAGCCCAGGGATGCAGTACCATGATCACACAGCATCAGTCTGCAGGCCCAATAAATGATATACAGGACAGAAGTGCCATTCATGGATTCTACCACCATTCTAAACGCACGTGTCGGCTGAAGCCCTTTTTATTGGGAGCCAAGTCATGACAGACTCATGACACATATCCTTAAATGGGACAACACCACACTCGGCACCTGCAGCGGCTGCACTCTGTCTCCCTGGTTGCTGGGCAACAATGCTGAACTCCCCACCTGGGCAGCAAGTGCCTCAAGTGTTAAAGTTCTTGCAGGGTGCTGCTTATTCTGAATCCCTTCCTGCTGCTCCATCCGGAGAGAAGACACAAGCTTCAGATGTTCGGCTCTAGGTGGTAAAAATACGTGTTTATGTGTATGCGTGTTTCGATGTACTGCAGTGTGTGTGTGTGTGAGCATGTTGTGTGTGACTGAGTGTGTGCACACGGAACAGTTTAAATGTGTGTGTACATTTGTGTGGTTGTGTGAGTGTCTATGACTTTTACATTGTGAATGCTGGCATACTTTCTGTGCACCGGAATCATTGAAATGTTGAATGTTAGAAATGCTCCTGTGTACTGTTGATGACATGGCATCTATTACATTTATTCATGTGCTACCCATGTACCCTACTAAACCGATTGTAAATTATGGCTTTGATCTATTGTTTCCCATAAACTGTGCCCTAAAATGAGCCATTTCAACCAATTACTTTAAAAACCGTTTTGGGGGTGGGGAGACCGCCTCCAACTTACACTACTTAGGGATCCCTTAATACCCTCGGTTGATCGGGCTAAATCACGGTGATTGTGAACGCCCATTGACAAAAAATGTGGACATGCCATCAGGGCCGGACTGGGACAAGAAATAGTCCTGGACACCCGAAATAAAGTGTCCCACCCCTCGCCTCAAAAAAGTGTCCCACCCCTCGCCTCAAAAACAGTGGCCCTCAAACCATCATCCGTGAATCGCGTCAATTCACGACTTTACACAAAATGCTACTTATGAGGGTTCATGTGTCTGTTGCATGTTATGTTTTGTGTAAATGCTTGAGAAAGTGATAACATTCCTTTTGTTCTTTTTAAAAAATACATTGTCACATAGCTAAATACTTATTTTGCAGAACCAGACTCAAGGCATTTCTGCTCGTTGCCACCAGTAATGAAAATAGAGTTGCATTTAATAAGCAGTTCAGCCAAATGATGACAACGAAAAGTACCTTGCCAGTTGCATTCATGCTCAAATATTACATTACAACACAACTCATAAAATAACATAACTTTGCATACATTTCTGTGACAGGGTCCACAGCTCCGAGGCGCAGGAGTGGCATGAACCAACCAACCCGAATGCAGTTTTGGGTCCTGCTGCAAGTCAATGCTTATACAGGGCTCCACAAGTCCCAGCAGGGAAGGAGGGTTAGGGTGACGATGGTTGGTTAGGAAGGGGGAAGTAAGGAAAACAGAATGAGGTTTAGGGAGAGGTTATGAGTAGGTTGGGTAGGTAACGTGTTGACCACTGCACATGCTTCAAGCAAGCTGTTACACAGCACTCATACCAGCATACGTCCCTGCTTCTGACTCTACACACACATAAAATATCACTACCGCAGTATACAAAGGCACAGCAGCATAATAAACACACATGAGGTAGTGCAGCACTTAGCTTAGGTTAGTTGTCCCCCAGAGTGTCCCTTGTTGTCTCCTGCAATTTCGTTGTTTTACTGCCAGGATGTGTCATAGTAGCTGTTCAAATGCTGCAAGAGAGAGAGTGATACAATTAGTGCACTTATCAAACACTGCCACATGGGGGCTGCTGTTCACGTACGTGCATATACAAATGCAGGAGATTTAGCGAGGCCGCCATGGATGTAATTTTAGGGGGGTCAGGGGTGTTTGTCGCCCCCAACTTTCATGGCACATCATTTTGTCCCCATTCATTTGGCTCTGGCACCTTTTCTTCAGATGTCATGTCGCCCCCAACATTTTCATCTACGTTACTGCACTGGTGGCCGCACATAGCTACCAAACATGCACAGTAGGGGCTGCATGTGGCTCTGGTAAATGGTAAAGTGTTAGTTAGGGCATGCAGGAGTTAGCAGTAAGTAATGCCTTAGGGTTCAAGAACTGAACAGACATAGAGGCTGAACACCATGAATGGCTCTGCTTTCAAAGTGTTAATACCCCTGTGCCTTCAGGCCAGTATTAAAGACCCAATAGCCTGTCCTGCCCAAATCCATCTACCCCCCAAACCCCATTTAGCAGATAATGGCTTAATACATTGCGCACTGTTTTGTTTTTAGTTTTGGGGCAGTTCTGGCTGTTAGGTGCCACTTTCGCTTTAAGCCCAAACTATTGCCTTAGAGTACAGATAGGGAGAATGGTAAATGAGGAGGGACACAAAGCTTGTAGGTGTTGTTTGGTTATTTGGCCACCCATTGACTGCCATGGCCATGCTAATCCCCATGGCTATATCCATCCAGTTCCTGCTCCTCCCCGTCGAAAACACCTCTTCATGGGAATTCTTTGAGCTTGCTTTATTCAAGCCTTACCATCAAACTTTGCAGTGTTTTCCCAAAGCAGCCTTCAAGAGTTAAGGACTTAATTGGAGCTGTAAACACGCTAAGGGTGTAATAAAAAATGTCTTAGACAGGTCTGCCTTCAGCCCCTATGTGTGTCCTTCACTGAAGTCCTATTAAAAACAGGCATTGGGAAAGTCAACAGTTTTGGCTTATGTATACATATTAGGCATTTGCCAGGCACACTGCTATTCTATGTCCATGTCATGTTGCACCATTTTGCTGCTACCATCACATATTAGGCACAGCGGCGAGTTTCAAGAAGTTTGGTTACATAAATAACAAATGTTCCATGACCCTGTTTGGGCGGTTTTGCCAGCCCAGCAGTTCTTAAGCCTCCAGGCCTGAGGGAAACCAAATTCGACAAAAGTAGCCTTTTTTGTTCCAGTCAACCTAGCAACCTTAATCTGTATCTCTGTTAAAATGCAAAGCCGTGGGGTAGCCATTCAGTAGCCATTATTTGCACATACACCCATTGTCCAAAATATGAAAGCAGAAAAAAATGCAAGGCCACCCACTTCTAACAGAATATTAACCACAGTGAAGCACAAATGAAAACAACAGAACTGCTATGGTCAATGGGGCCAAAACTCTCATGTGTTCTCCAGAGAAATGCACACATTATTACCTCGCACTTTCCCAATGCATTTCCCAAAAAGGTTGTGGTAACTGTACTGGAATTTAGCCGGTGTAATTACGGTTGTACTCTTGTTCATTCTATTGGATATAAACAAAACAAGGGTCAAAATCCCATATGCCACAACTAGAGCCAGTACAAACCATTTGTAAGTACAAGTTGTATGAATGAACAAAGTAAAGCGAGTACACACAAATGCACACTGAAGCCAGTATCTTAAGGCTTAAGTAAAGCTTGCTTCTTACCTGCCTCTAATCCAGATGTGCAGCATCTGTATTGCGACTGAAAGTGGAAACGTTTGAAGGAGACGGTATGTCGGTGCTCTTTTTCCCTCCTTCACTTGAGGTAACCCAGACTCAGCAGCTCACACGTCACCCAGGATCGGCCCGCCCAGTCCACCCTCCAATGCCCCAGCCCCTCGCCCAGAACCTTAATGCACAGAGTGCACTTGGAACCTGTAGGGAAGGAAGAAGCAATTTGCAACGTGCAAATGCGCCTGGCATGGCTGGCCCGGGACTCATGTTACTTACAATTTACTGGTAGCGGGTCAACCACATTAGCAGTACAATCTGCCCAAAAATCTTCTGCCATTGGGGTGAAGCTAAAGACTTCAAAGGATGGAGAAAGACCCTATCTCTACCCACTTCAAGGGGGCATTTGAAGTGATCTGCTTCTGGACAAGGCCTGCCTGCTGGCTAGACACTGGTATGCATGACACTCCCTCCTAGAAGTGGCAGACCTGAAAATGTTCTTTGGCAACCTTCCTGGATTTGAAGGGCAGAATAAGGCCTCACCTTTTCCTCTGAGGCCCTGGAAAGGGTTGCACAGAAACCCAGGATCAAAAGAAGCAGCCTTGGCCTCTATTTACCTCTTCAAGTCACTTGGGAGCTGGCCATTCGAGCCACTACAAGATCCAAAGAGCTGTCTTTTACGATTTTCTATATTTTCAAACCCCTTTGATCCACTTCAAGCCATCGTGCCTGTTCTCCAGTGCCTCTGAACCGGTCACTGCTATCAAAACTCGTTGTTGGACCCAATGGACCCAGCTCGCTTCTACAGTTGAATCACTGCATCAGGACCCGTTTGAGCCATTCAAAAGAGAGGATGTACATATTGCCTGTTTCCAAGGTTCCTTCAAATCTCAAATCGATTGCCACTTGTAGAAGTGTACTGTGTCTGCCGCATGTCGAAACCGACTCAACCATCTCGACACTGACTCGTCCCTGTGAAAAGTGCCCAGCATCCCAGCTCGACACTGTTGAGCCACCACAAAAAGATTTAAAGAAATATTATGTGGTTCTGTCACACTGGGCTGGTTTTAAAGGCCCTAGTGACAACTAGGAACCCACTCCATACTTCCATTCCAGACATAAATCTGAACTTGAACATTGTTGCAAAGATAATTAATTGCCTGCGTACCCCTCTCTTCATTACCAGAGTACCCACTTTAAGTCAAAAGTCTGCATATTCTGTATATCCCGTTGGAGTGGGTTGTTAGCGTTTGTATTCGTTTGTATGCCATTTTACTTTAATTAACGTATTGTATTTTCATAGAACATTGATTAGGCATTTCCTTTAATTTGGTACTGCACGTCTATTGTTTTTTTATGCTTCCATGCTGCTCACACCCCACCTGAAGAGTGTAGCCTGTCATGTGACCTTAAAGAGGTCAAGGAGCTATGCCACTCATGTTCTGCCTATTTCACCTTTATTACTGAGGTCACTGCTAGTTTAGTGCGAGTGTGGGGCTGAGTGGAGGAGGAGTTTAGAAATGAATACTCATCCTTGTACTCCTGCAGAGCGGTAGTCATTTCTTTACAGTGACTTCTGGTGTAATTTCTGTATGGGTAGGACATTTTAATCCAGTCTTTATACAAATGTAAACTTAACAAAGTTCCGTGACCTGTGGTCATGCACTTTTGATATATTTATTTTAATATTGTAATTATGTAGTTCTATTTTGCTGTATTAGGTATTTATTGTATTTATCTGTAAATGGCGGAAGGCGAATAAAGTATCACCTACTTACTGTGGGCAGGTTCGTTGGGTCAGGTGTGTTTCCGGGACATGTGCAAGACGCCATTGCACTGCTGCTGCTTCTTGTAGCAATTACTTGGGGTCAGTGGAAGTTAGAGTTTGACTTTTGACGCCTGCCCATGCTCCTTGGGGCTTGCAGGTACAAACTGGACAAAATCTGCAAACCCAAATTTCCCATCCCTGCTCTGATGAATTTCTATACAGACCATGCATATCTTTCTGATTGGATTGGTACTTCTGAGAAGCCGGTAGTGGTGTAGATGGAGTACCCTGCATATGCATGTAGCCTCAATGCACACATGTTGTTTTCTTTTTATTTGAAAAAGTCAGTCTGTGACCTTATCGCTTATTCATATTTCAAGACCGATTCTGAAAAAGACATCTGGACACACCAGTGCACCTTAGCTGAGCATACTTACACTTTACTACTTTACTTACTTTACTACTCTGGAAGGCTATGCGATTCAAGGAGCTTGGTCCAGGACAGACACCCTCCAGCATATCAATCTGCTCGTACTCAGAGCAGTGGGCCTGTCGCTCAAGGCATTTATGCCTTTCATCATGGACAAGTCAGTTCTGGTCAGGTCAGACAACTCTACTACAAGGATTTAACTGAACAAGCAAGGTGGCATCTGTCCCCCACCCCCAACCAACCCTCCTGCATGGATGCGGTATCGATCTGGTGATGGGCCCTGACAGAGGGAGTTTGGATTTCAGCAGTCCACCTCCTGGGGGACAGCTATGCAGAGCAGATCAGCTGATCCACCTGGGGCTCAACACCTACAAGTGGGAGTTGCACACTGACTCATTGTTGCCCCCATTCTAGTGTTGGGGGTTCATGTACCTGGATTTTTTTGCATCCCCACTGAATTTACAAGTGCCTCCAGTTTGCTTCATAGGCAGGACTGGCTCGGATTCTCTGGGAGATCCCTTCCAGATCCGTTGGCATGTCTGCAGGTGTTATGCATTCCCACCCACCCCTCTGCTCCAGCCGACCCTCCGAGTTTCAGGCTTTGGTGGGTTGCAGCCTCCTTCTGGTTGTCACATTGGCCTTCGAGAACCTGGTTTTTGGATCTGCTGCTGTTGTGCTCCCAGGGTCCCGCCCACTTTCGTATCTCCAGCAGGGGATACCTGACGCAGGAGGGCGGGGCGGTGGAACATCCAGGCCCGGCCAAGCTGGGGCTGGCGGCCTGGGTCCTGACCAGCTGAGGCTTCAGCATGCAACATTTTTGGATGACAACTGGGATATCATTCAGCACGCCAGGAAGCCCTCGACTCGTTTCCAGTATAAGAGTAAATGGACTAATTTCTGCCACTGGGCTTGTGACAAGGGTCTGGACCCTACCACCTCTCCTCTGGATGACAAACTGGCCTTTTCAGCACACCTGCCTCAGTCTGGATTTCAGGGGGATATGTGCCACACTTATTTGGCAGCCATTTGGGGCTTATAATAATTCCCCATAGCATGTTTTCTGTGGCCATCCCGGTGATTAAGGCCCACCTTAAGTGGTTGTCTAGGCTTTTCCCGCCAGTGCATAGGCCACACCCGGTCTGGGATCTCAGTGTGGTTCTTGCAGCTTTGCAGCGCAGGCCTTTTCGAGCAGATGGCCTCTGTGGACATATGCTTGTTGACGCTAAAGACAGTTGTACTGGTGGCTCTCACATCTGCGCACAGGGTTAGTGAGCTGCAGGTGTTGTCCTCATGTGAGCCTTTCACCACATTTATCCCCTGTTGCGGTTAGTAATCCATAGGCATCCTGTAAAGAAAGCAGCAGGTAAGATGTTTTCAGCCTGTTTGGGGTCTTTTGGGGAGGTTTCATCTATGTTTTAAATGTAAATAATTCCTTCTGCTGGTGTGCCTGTTTATTTTCGGTAGTTTCCCTGGCTTGCAGCTAGTATTCCATAAGGATCCTGCACAGCAAGCACCTGGTAATAAGTTTCCAGCCTTTTTAGGTCCTTTTTGAAGGTTTTCATCTGTGGTTTAAGTGAATTTTACAAATCATTTTGTTTTACTTCTGCTGTTTCAACTTCTAGAAAGGTCTGCCTTGGGGGTGTAGTCCTTTTTTGTTTCTGTTCACTTTTCATTTCCCCTCCCATGTTTGATAGCAATTGGCTGAGGGAGACAGGGGTGCCTGTCCATTGTCTGTAGTTTCCGCTGTTGCAGTTAGTAATCCATAGGCATCCTCTACAGCAAGCACCTGGTAAGATGTTTCCAGCCTGTTTGGGGTCTTTTGGGGAGGTTTTTATCTATGTTTTAAGTGGAAATTACAAATCTTTTTTTTGCTGGTGTACCTGTCTATTGTCAGTAGTTTCCCTGCCTTGCAGTTAGTAATCCATAGGCATCCTGCACAGCAAGCACCTGGTAATACATTCCCAGCCTTTTTATGTCCCTTTTGAAGGGTTTTATCAGTGTTTTAAGTGGATTTTACAAATCGTTTTTTTTCTGCTGGTTCAACTTCTAGAAAGGTCTGCCTTGGGGGTGTAGTCCTTTTTTCGTTTCTGTTCACTTTTCCTCTCCCCTCCCATGTTTGATAGCAATTGGCTGAGGGAGACAGGGGTGCCTGTCCATTGTCTATAGTTTCCTCTGTTGCAGTTAGTAAGACATAGACCGCAGACTGCTTTCACTCCATCCGATTGGCCTGTGTCCTTGGCCACATGACCAGGAAACACCATTCATCACTAGCCCTCCCAGGGCAGCCTTGCCTCGGCAGCCCTCTGCTTAAAGGCCAGTGGCAAAGGGCAGCTCTCAAAGAAGCAGCTCCACTCTGTGTTTGCCCGTGTTTGCCTGGGACGCCTGACACAGACAACCTACAGCGATGGGTAAGGCAGGTGTGGTGTGGGTGAGGAGTACAGCCATTACTCTACTCCAGAAAAACCCACTACTCTTATTACCTGTTATCAAGCCTAATTGTGTAAGGTACTCATTTTGGCACTAAGTCTAAGTGTGCAAAATGGTTATACTCTAGATGGAGCCTAAATTACGTACGGTAGCCATACCACATGCCTGAACTGTTGGTATAGCTTTGTTATATGTCCCTGCTGTGCTCTGAGATGTAACTGTGCTGCGCCCCATAGTTAGTCATAGCTAATTTTTATTGAACGTTGCCACACCCTGTAACTAGCCATCAAAAGGCGATACGGGCTTGAAGCAATACCATTACTGTGCTCCAGAAACCTAGCCACTCTTACACTATTACTACTCTGTAAACGGTGCCGACATAGTTTGCCTCTGAGTTGTACTGTGCTACCCTCCATAGTGAGCCGTCGTGATGCACCTCATAGTTGGCCATTGTATTGAATTGTGGAAGGAAATGTGTTGCACTTACATGTATACCGAGGGGCAGGCGTCATGGAGGATTTAGATGCATTTTGCAGGAAATTAAATGTGTTACGTCCAAATATATTTTGGGGGCAGGAAATGTGTTACAACAGACATATTTGGAAGATTAGCAATGTGTTGCATTTGAATAGATCTGTGGAGAACAGCCATGTGTCACATTCGGGTAGATTTGCAAAGAATAGCCATGCAGCCTGTCCAGATAGAATTGTGAAGATTAGCCATGCATCACATCTAGATAAAATTGTGAAGATTAGCCATGCGTCACATCTAGATAAAATTGTGAAGATTAGCCATGCGTCACATTTAGGTAGAATTGTGAAGATTAGCCATGCATCAAATTTAGGTAGATTTGTGAAGATTAGCCATGCGTCACATTTAGGTAGAATTGTGAAGATTAGCCATGCGTCACATTTAGGTAGAACTGTGGAGATTAGCAAAGGTGGTCTCTGATCAACATATGCTACCTTGATCTACCTGGGAATTAATCCCATGAACTCCTTCACCAGGGCACAGTATCAACTATACTTGGGTAGGACTTGCTCTTTTTTCTCTTGCAGATATGCACTAAATTCTCCAATCAGCTCCCTAGTACTCTTAGCTCTCGGAAGGGACAATAATACAATGTAATTCAGCAATTCAAACCATAACTACGACAGGAATACCCATCCAACAGCTGTAAACAATTACCCAGGACCTGGAAAATGGGCCCACTGGCACTTATTAGCCATACATCATATTTATATAAAATTGTGAAGTTTAGCCAAGGTGGTCTCTGATCAAGGCATCCTACCCTGGGAATTGATGCCATGAACTCCTTCACCCAGGGCGCAGTATCAAGCATGCTTGGGTTGGACTTGCTCTTTCTTCTCTCGCAGATATGCACTACGCTCTCTAATCAGGTGAGCTCCCTAGCGATCTTAGCTCTCGGAAGGGACAATAATAGGATCTAATTCAGCAATTCAAACCATAAACTACGACAGAATTAACCATCTAACTGCTATAAAGAATTACCCGGGAACCGGAAAATCAGACCACTGGCACTTATAACCGATCTTCAGCAATGGACTGACTTTGCTCCATCTCAGGGGAATATGCTCTGAATCAGGCCAGGAATCTGGCAAGGCAAGCTCCTGCAAGTGACATTGAGGTGTTGCCACCTGTCAACAATATTCTCAACGCACACCAGATCAGGAACACTCTAACCCCTGCTGCATATAACGCTGCTGGTTCAGACACACCACTTACTTCATGACCTGATCTGTTGCCTGACCTTCGGCATACAGAGTACCGGTCTTCATACCTAGGATGTACCTGTATGTCCAATAGAACAGAACCGAAGTAAATGCACACTGAGAGAGTGTCCTCCAATAAGCAATCTACATACCCAACAAGAGACAGAGATGACCATAGTGGCTGTTGCTGTTCCCTGGGTCCACGGAACGCCAGTTATTGAATGTAGCTAGGACTCGCAAGTCTGATACAACAGAACTGGATGTAACTGTACAATGAGAAGGTATCTTCCTAATAAAGAATGGCAGCCTCAACGAGACACAGCGATGACCATAGACCTGCAATTCGCTTAACCCCAAAGAAATTAGGAATAGTGCCACTCAACAACGATGACACTGGCAAACAGGGAAAGACAAACTCAAGCCTGGTAATCAGAACAAACTCTGCGCTAGACTGAGAATCTCTCCCGGCGAACCAATGCTCCGAACCTTTAGAATAGATACTATCAGCTCAGTGGGAACTGGAAGGTAATCTGAAATAGGGTTCTCCCAGCAATCCGCACAGGCACTCGCACATACCAATGTGCTCACTCCTCTACACCAACAAACAATAGAATGCAGCTATACCCCTCAATCCATTTCAGCCTAGTTTCACACATACCTACACAACTCCGTGAAAATCTCAACAGTCTTTGGAACGCAGCTATACCCCACAAACAAAATCAGTCTAGCTGCACACATAATCTCATACACAATCTCCACCACCACCTGAATGCAAACTCTGAGGTTGACGGCCTTGCTGAACACATTCTACTAACCACACACAACCACCACACCTAACATTAAAATGCAGCTACACACCATGTAACCCGCACTGGCTGCACGCATACTGAATGCGCACAAGCACTATTTACTACCTTACTCCCTCCACTGACCTGGACTACGGACCCCGAGGGCGTTCAACCCACAGCGCTTTGAGATCATACCAATGGTATATAAGAGGCTATACAAATGCACAATAACATAACATTTAACCAAGCATACTAGCACATGAATTGTGCATCTGTGATATTATAAAGGACATTTGAAATACAATGTGAATTATATGAAACAATTTACTTCTTGGCAAATGGGTCATGTGGAACGTGTTGGCCAAAAGATTGCTTATTATTATGTCAAGGGAAATTATTGTTTTTGTGATCCTGATGGCATTAGTACAACTCAGAACTCACCAGTGTTGTAGAGTGAGTATCCCACATATAGATGCAACCTCTATATACAAAACATTTTTTTAATTTAAAATATCCAGTCTAAGACCTTACCACTTTTCAAGACGGATTCTGAAAAAAAATAGACTTCTGGGCACTTCAGTACACCTTAACTGAGCATACTAGCACATGTATTTAGCAATTGTTAACTTATGAAGGGGATTTGAAAACCAAGGTATGTTTTTTGAGAAAGTGACTGATTGGCAAATTTCTCATGCGTGGCACTTCCCCCAAAACGTAACTATTATCATGCCACAGCTAATTGTAGGTTTTGCATTCCTGATGGAATTAGGACATCTCAGAAACTAGTGGTGGTAAACGTTGAGTATCCTGTATACGCATGGAACTTCTATACACAAACTTATTTTTGAGGGGAACATGTAAAAACTATAAACCTTAATGCTTGGTTCACTTTTCAAAGCTGATTTTGAAAAAGACATCTGGGCACACCAGTACACTGTAACTGATCATACTTACACTGTGAGTTTTATCATTTAACTTCTGCATAGGAACTTGGGCAGAGATCCTTACTTAACTAGCAAGGGGCCAGAGAGAATGCACATGTGAAATGTCAGTGTTATTGTACAGTCCATCCTATCTCCCCCACTCAAACACCCTTTCTCTCACTGCCAGCATGCTTCATTTTGCTTTCCTGCAGATGCTTCAGTCCCTGTATGACTGTCGGTGCTGCACCGCACTTCATGGGGCACTTTCCACAGTCCATCTCCTACCTTTGCTGCTCATCATTTCTTCATTGAGAACGGCCTGCAGGGTTGCAGCATCACTAACACTGACGTTCTGGTGCTGCCTCAACATGTGCTGAGTTGTGGCCAGTGAGATGTGGGGTCAATTTTGTTTGGGCCCATGACTGTAAGAACTTTGTGAGAGGACTCTGAGGTTTGTGGAGAAAGCAGGATAGACCTCCGGAAGAAATGAGCAGGGTTCAAACCCCTTCTGCAACCAATGTGTGACAAATGCATTTGCGCTGGCCCGAGTGGGCGAAGCCCTGATGGGTAAATGTTTCAGCAGGCCACTGTACACAGCACCTGAGTATGACAGATTGAAGATTAAGGCATCTGTCAGCCTGTCGACCAACATACTAAGGATGGTGAAATGAGCACGTTTGGCTGACAAATTCCAAGCAAGTCCTTCTCCTTCATCACGGTTGTATCCATCATCACAGTCCAGCATTGTCATAGTCCTTTCTCAATGCAGCCTTCCTTCATCACAGTCCTTATCCTTCATCACATTCTTCTTTCATCACAGTCCTTCTGCTCCATCACTGTTCCTCTACTTCAGTACAGTCCCTTGTCTTGGTCCTTATCCTTCATCACAGTACTTCTCCTGTATCACAGTCCTTCTTTGACAAAGTCCTTCTTCATGACAGCCCTTCCAGATCGCAGTTCTTCTCCTTTGTCACAGCCCCCCAGTCCTTCTTCAAAGTCCATCTCTTTTCTCACAGTCCTCCTTCATCACAGGCCTTCCCCTTCATCACAGTACTTCATCCTCATCACAATCTTCCTTCAACACAGTCCTTATCTATCATCACTGTCCTTCTCCTTTGCTTCACCCGTTGCCTTTCATCACAGAATGTGCACACATTCTCGAGCCCTTCACGCATCCAAGATTACATTGCATGCTAACTTACAGTTCTACAAATTTGACTTCGAAACACAACCCAATTAACAAAACACTTTAGGCCATATCCACATACTCCCTTTTGCAGAACTATGGTCCACCAAACAGGACTGACATGCACTCATGCTATCACAAACCATTCTTCCCCTGCTGCATCCTTGCCTCCCTCTGTTTGTAGCATCTATTTCCTGCTTTCCCATTCTCCTTTCTTCCCCTGGTTCATTTTCCTTCCGTCATTACACAAGCCTATCTGCTATGAAACTACTATTGTGGTTAGTTGGTGCATTGTGAAAGCATATTAACATGGCACAGTATACAAGATGTCTAAAATAAAATATAATATAATATATCAGATTACAGAACATTGCATTGCATTCAATTCATGGTCCCCATGTCCCCATGGCCAACCAGGTAGCAGGTCCACAAAGAGGACTTTTTAAGGGTATCAGTCTTTCTCAGGGTCCCTCTCTGGGTTTAGGACCCGTGCACAGACCTCCGCCCCAGCGTAAGGTATCACATTAGTGCTGTATAGAACACAAAATAAATAAGAAAATAAGAAAAGGGAAATTCCATTTCATGGAAGCCACCATTAGTTTCAAAGGATGAGGCAAAGCCTCAGTTTCCAAAAGTTGCCCAAATGTTTCTTCCTGTAGTCAGTCGATAGTACTGCTTCATGAAAGGAAAGAGCAATTTGTCCCATGGTGGAATGAAGGAAGGGTGTGAGGGCGGAGTCTTCTTGCATTTGATTTCTATGCCTTATGCTACAAAAGAGAATTCCATTTTGCCATCGTGTGTGTATGCATGTGTGGGTCTGTTTATGTGTGGTGTGTGTGCATTGCACCCACTCTACAAATTGCTACCTTTGCAGTGCTTTTTTTGCTGAGTTACATTGTTATTTTTTTATGATAAGCTGGGGCGTGTTTCTGCTGTGTGGCTGTGCTATGCTATCTTTGCTATGTGGTTACCCTGCTCTGCAATACTTGCTCTGTTTGGTATGGTATGCTACACAACGTCATGTTTGAATCTGCACGGACATGTGGTGCAATGTTTATCTGCTAGTAATTATGTTTTGTTCGCAAATCTAAATGCAGTTTAACTTGAATCCAGTCTTTTGATTTCCTCCTTCGTCCACCCCATCGCTCTTTCCATCCCTGCCCCCACACAGATACCCTTGTTTGGTCTCCCACTTTCTCCTTCCCTATATCTACACCAAACCCTCCTTCAACCACGTGTTTCCCCTTTTTCTAATTCTCTGTTCCCAATTATATTTGCATGTTTTATGTATTTATTCCCGCTTTTATTTGTGGAATATGATGCCTTGTCCTGTTATACCAGCTGGTTAGGTCATGTTTTGTCACATTATTTTATGTGATGCTACTTTATGTCATTTTGCATAAGTGTACAATATTCAAGGGCTTTCAAATAGTTGTAAGGTGGTATTTAGCACTCCACAACCAACTCAATAAATATAACAAGAGTGGTACACAGTTTATGAAAGGGACATAACATCCAAAGCAAACCTATAAATGCAATCTGAAAGCATACCCTACACACCAGTTTTGACCTAAGACTCACATGCTGCCCTCTAGTATCTGCACAAGGTAACTTTGGTCCAGGTGGAGAAGTATATACCAGGCTGGAATATACTGATTAACTCCCAGAAGAGTCCAGCCTCACCTTAAGAGTTTCCTGCCTCACAAACAACAGTGTAAAGATCCCCATAAAATTCATAGATGGTCTATTGGACTTCCAGGAAACTTGTCCAGGTCTTATCTCCCAGAGGAGCTACGGTTCAAACCATAGCCTCACTTAAATGGGGCTACAGTTCCTTCCAGCTTTCCTGCCTATAGAGCCTGACTGCTTGGTGGCTTAGGGGATTATGTAGAAAGGTTTTTCTTCGGCATGCTTTCAACATACCCAGGCTCACAATGACACCATGGCACTGTGGAGAGCCAAATAGGCTGACCACTGCTGAGCCAAAGACAGTGTTCAATGCATTTCAACATTTTGTACAAGAGGAGCCATCTACGTTCTCTGGGGCTACTGTGGTGGTGATTTGGGGCAATGTAAGAACTTTCTAACATAAAGGGGAACAATTTGACAAGTGTTGCTCCTTTTTCAGGGAGCTGTGAATATGGCAAATTGTCATGTTTGGCAAGCAACCCCTCCAAAAAGATGTTAGTAAATGGGTTTCCTTGTGTACAAGCTGCAAAGATCACCATTTCCCTTGCCCATGAGTCAATTTCAGAGCACATTCACTTCTGTTTAATGAGCCTTTGCTCCAAGTTGGGTCGCTTTCTGAGGACCACCCAATGCTGATCTTTGGCTGCACTGGTGTTCATGCTGTTGTCTTGCAAACTGAAAGATTCCTTTCCTAGCCCCTCAGTCTTGCAAGTTGGACTTAAATGGCAAGAGGTTCTGTACAAGCACCAATATACGGCATAACCTTCTGGTAACAGTCAAAGCTTAGTAGCAGAACATAACATAAGGGTGCCAGATGATCACTGCATAAAGAAAGACAGACTTTTTAACCTTTTCTCTTTACCTATCTTGTTTGCTGTACATTTACCTCTGCCTTTCAGGCTCAAATGAACATAACCTTCGTAGGGTGATCAGGATATGTATTCTCACTATAGATAGCTGTGTATTTCTGTACTCTTATAGACTACCATGCAGGGCATATCCACGTCTCGCCATGAACCAAAATGAAGTGTATCATTACATGACATGGAACACACTCTTAATAATGACTTTTATGAGATAAGGGTTCTGGGCTTTTTCAATGTTACCATACTAGTTTACCACTCCATTTCTTTACCTTCTGTTACCAACAACATTCACCTGCAGACAAATTCTATACTTGGCTGTGCCACTCTTGGCTTGGGAGTCCCAGAATTAACATTACAGCGTCTGACCTGGGGTACTATGTATAGAGGTGACCAAGCAAACAAGCCATCAAATGTCCATGATCCCGCAAGCACACACTCAAGGCCTTCATATATCCAACATTGCATTGCACACTAATTTACAGCTCTTCAAATCTGCAGTGGAAACACAATCCAATTATTGCACATTATATGAAATATCTGCCTCCTCCGATTTCCAGAACTATGCGCCACCAAACAGGACTGCAAAGGTACTGTTTGCTCACCGACATGGTTAATGTAAAGCCAAGCAACATCAACAGAGGTTTTGTTTAGTAGGAATCAAGGCATACAAATAAATAGCTGTAAAAATAAATTCTTTAGTAGTCCGATCAAAATACAAAATAATCTACAATGTAGGAAGACAGATCACAAAGGCCAGTGCATTTAAGATGGGACATCCTTCATTTGGGTGAATCTACAACATAGGTAAGACGATAACAAAGATGATCCCTCTCTATAACCATGTTAAAATATAGAAGTAAAAACAGTGCAACTAAATATACCAAAAAATCTTACTAGCTTCATGTCACACGAACAATAATCAAAGTCTACATGAAAAATAAGGGACAAAGATAATGATAGTGCATGGACACAAGTGATGCATGCCTCATGAGAAAACATAACCCATAAAAATTAAAAAGGAATCACAGATACTTTAAAGCCTTGTACAATGGTATAATAATGCATAGAGGTGTTTCTAGGAAGAAAACATGAAGAATGGTAAAAAGAAAGAGTAAAGAGAAAAAATGAATGCCAAATAAAAATTATATAAAAAGTAAAAACATAAAACACCTGAATATAGGTAGCGGCAACCAGGTCTAAAAAGAGACCCAAACGTGTCCAATAGTGAAAAAAGCCATTGGACACTCACCTTAGGAAAACACGAGGTAAGGGCAAGTATGGCAGAACCGAAAAGAAGTCTGTGGATTATGGACATGCTAAAACGTCATGTACGTTAGACGTATGATGTCATATGGACGTATTATGATGTTACCATGCAAAAACACTGTTGTCAAACGGCCAGTAAGAAAGAAATAGTGCGGGAAGAAAGGGCACATACACAAAAACAAAATGTAAATGGGGAAAAGGGATAATAACAGCAGAAGAATGTGTCCATGGAACAGATGAAAGGAAAAAAGGCCAATGAAAAAATAAATACACATGAAACGAATAAAAATGAAAAATAGAAAATACAAGATAAATAAATAAGTAAAACAGCACAAAGGGAATTAAAGAAGCCATTCAGTAATGCATTAACAAACTGACAAAGAATTACAGAGGAGTGGTCCCCAAACCAACGTAAGTAAATCAACCAATGTGGACATATACAGTCAACAGAAAAAAAGTATGGTAAACAGGAACATCAAATGCGTATTGATCACAGCAAACATGTTAATTACACTCTTTATTTATGGCCCCAGGGGATACAGAATCCAAACTATCAATGCAAAATGCTTTGTGTCATTTCATCTTGGTATGAACGTCCTCGTCAGTTTTAATTGTTATCTGTGATATTTGATGGCGTAACTCATGGAAGTGTCTCGAGTTCAGGTTGTTGGTTCTGATGTTTGATCTGTGTTCATGCCAGCGGATCTTGACATGGGAAGTTAATCTTATACTATTCCTGACAACGATGAGGAATTTTTTTTTTTAAACTTAATTTTGTTGGAGTTTATATCAAACAGATTACAGCTTATACAACCAAAGTTAACAATCATAAGAAGAAAGCAGGTATTACAGTCAAATAGAAAGCACGGTTCAGATTTAGTTTCATATATCAGCAAAATTCTTGCATTTCGTTCCATCAACAGTTAACTCCCCTTTACAATGTCAATAAGCATTGGTCTCTCTTCTCCCATTTCACCCCCCCTTCCTCCCTCCCTCCACCCCACAAGACTTTATAAGCTGCCGCCAAGGGATGTATTGTCTATCGTTTGGCAGATTGGTTGATAGGTTTGTCAGACCTTGAGGCCTACTTTGTTCGGGAGGTTATCATGATGTTTCACTACTCATGGCATTGGTCATTCGCAAAGGCGTTAGTGGGCTGTTCCGGGCATATATTTGTTGACAAACTCTAACCATAAGATGTTGCATTGCGTGGCTTTCCCGTGTATAGATGCCGTGATTTTTTCCATGATACACATATTGGAGGTCACATTAACCCATTCTTTTTCTGTGGGGGTTACAGGGGATTTCCATTTCGAGGTCAATAGAGCCCTCGCGGCTAGTAATAGTGGTGCAGCTATGTCTGTGACCCTTCTCAATTCATCCTCGATCCTCTCGAGACCAAATAAAATCAAGTAGGGGTCTGCTGTTCGTTGGATCCCATCTAGATCCTTAATCCAACCTAGGACTTCATTCCAGTATATTTTGACCTGAGGACAACCCCACCACATGTGCCAGTAATCTGCCGCAGACCCATATCCCCGCCAACACATTGGACTAGATGACTGATACATCTTGAAGAGCCTGTGTGGGTCATATTGCCACCTATTCAATAATTTAATCGAGTGCAACTTATATTGGCATGATATCGAGGCCTTGGGTGCTGTCCTACATATCTTATTCCATATCTCTGGGTCGATGTCTTCGCCCATGTCCCTTTCCCATTTTAACCTAAGCGGTTCAGTTGAGCCATTTCCCGCTTCCATTAGTGTTTTATACAAGGCAGATATTAACCCTTTCATTTCCGTCCTGGACTCGAGTATGGTTTCAAACGGGGTAAGTTCCCTGCTCAGCTTTTCCCTCAATTCTGGTTTTGACAATACACCCTTGATCTGCAGAAAGTGGAATGCAGACAGTGTGCCTATTCCGAGTGCCTTCTCTAGTTCAGGGAGTGCAATGGAGGAGTCCTTCTTTAGGAGTTGTCCCACCCTCTCCAGGCCTGCCTCATACCAAGCTTGAAACCTTTCCACATTGGGGATCTGGTCATTCATGCCCGGTGACCAGAGGTGACTTAATGGTGATGGCCATGTGGTAATCTTTTCCACAACCCTACTCTCTCGCCATTTATCCCATATGATTACAAACATCGGGTGTGTCTTAGATCTTTTCAGTACCCTCTTCCTAGGGGACCATAGCCATTCGGAGATTGCTGCCGGGGACAGGTAGTGATTGTCCATAGCAATCCACTGGGGTGTTTTTTGGTTACGAAGATGGGGAATAAGAATACGTAATTGGGCTGCCTCGTAATAGACCCACTCCACCCTTGTCTTTTGGTAATGTCAAATTGGAGTACGCAATTCTGGGCTTTTTCCCTTGCCATAGGAATTGTAATATCTCCTTCTTGACTTCTGCAAAGAATTGACGTGGCATCTGAATGGGGAGCATTTGAAAGGGGTATAAAAATCTCAGGAGACAGGTCATTTTTATCGCATTTAAATGCCCCAACCAGGATAAGGTTAGGTTATCCCATCGGGAAAGGTCTGTGTGAACTTTTTAGAGGAGCGCAGGGAAATTGGCTTCATATAAATCTTTTAGTGATCTTGTGACATGTATGCCTAAGTACTTCATTTTTTTGTGTTCAATCATAAGGCCCAGGGACTAGTATCTTTCCGTCTTTGTATCCATTGATCCCTGTTAGGGAAAAAGGATGGACTTAGATTTGTTAACCTTGAACCCGGATACTTGGCCGTTTTCGTCTAAGAGGTACAAAGCCCAGGGAATAGATGTAGTGGGGTTCGTCACATGAAGGAGTAGGTCATCGGCATATAGCGCTACTTTGTATTCCTCGTCCCCTAGACGCATGCCTGTTACTTGAGTATCCTGTCGCATTTTTTGGGCCAGGGGTTCTACGGAGAGGGCGAAGAGGATGGCCGATAGGGAGCATCCCTGTCGGGTACCATGTTTCAGCTGGAACCATCTCGAGTATTCCCCATTGACAGACACTGAGGCTTTTGGAGCGGTGTAGACTGCTTTTATCCACCTTCTAAATTTCGGCCCTATTCCCACAGCACAGAGGACTTGCGGCAAGGAAGCCCCATTCCACTCGATCAAAGGCTTTTTCAGCATCAATGGAGAGTAAGGCGGGATCGTTGCACATAGTTTGGGAGGCTTCAACCAAATGGAGAGTCTTTTTCATGGTGTCTGCACCCTGTCGTCCAATTATGAACCCTACCTGGTCAGGATGGACGAGATGGGACATGTGGACCTCTAGCCTGGCTGCTAGGACTCTTGTTTAAAGTTTGGCATCAAGGTTGAGCAAGGATATGGGTCGGTATGATCCGTAACATTTGGGGTCTCTGCCTTCCTTGGGAATGACTGATATGAGTGCTCGGGCGAATGAGTCAGTGACAATCCCTGTGTCAAGGATTTCATTAAATAGGGTGGTCAGGAATGGAGCCAGGAGGGTACAAAAGGTTTTATAGAAGCCGGCAGTGAATCCGTCTTCGCCAGGGGATTTGCCCAGTGTAAGTCGTTTGATCGCCTCGTGTAATTCGTCTTCAGTTATGGGGGATTCAAGATGGGCCGAGTCAGCGCTTGCAACTTTCGGAAGAGCAATGCTAGCGAGGTAGTTGTCTATCTCTTGTGAGTGTGGGTCTACTTCTGAAGTGTATAGGGACTCGTAGAAATTTTGCGAACAATTCTGGGATGTGGGGCATAGGTTGTGCCTGGTCAGGGGTTGAGTCTGTAATCTCTTTCACTCTGCGTTCTGCCCATTGCATCCTGAGTCTAGCCGCTAGCAGCGCATCAGCCTTATCTCCATTTTCATAAAATTTCTGCTTCAGTGGGTGTAGCCTACTGTCAGGCTGAGAGGTCCTGTGTCCGCGGAAGCTGCTGAACCCCCGACAATCCCCCTGAAATGTAATTCCCAGAACTAGATATTAATTCAGCTCTGCAAACTACACCCCAAAGGGAAATGGGGAAGTGGATAACAAAACAACACCAGGCTGACTGCGTCAAGGCTAACCAAAGCTGAACCTGCAGAGGATATAAGAAAAGCAGATACAAATCCTTTTATTACTTACTTAACCTTTAGAGTTGGAAAGACTTTAAATCCTTAACTAATAATTAAGAATCATACCTGGTTCTTCTCTTGAAATTTCTTAGAGAAGCTTGTAAAGAAGCTGAAAATCTCTCTTACTTGAGATTCTTGAAATTCACAGCAACTTCTTAATTTGGGCAAACCTGGAATGTTTTGCTCTTTGCCTTTTTTTTTCTCCAAATTTCACTAATTGTCCAGTTATATTGTCTTTAATTTTTTCTTTCTTTTTCTTTCAAACTTTTCTTTAGTTTTCAAACTTTTTACAATTCTATAGAGTTTGTGAATTCTTGAAGAAACACGTGCTAAACACACACGCAGATAATCTCAATACTGAAGATTCGCACGTTGAAAACTTCCTGCGTTGAAGAACACGCGCACTTTAAGAAAAGTCCATGCGCAGAAAACACACACGCTTGTTAACACACACGAAGCAGAATTCATGCGCAAACGGAATCACGCGCAGATAACACACTCGCTTGTAAACTCCCGCGCTGATGAATTCCCACGCCTATTCACACGCGCCTTATAACCCACGCGCAAAAGAGTTCACATGCGGTTGAGTTCACGCATTAAGAAGCACACGCGCTAGTAATCACACGCGCAATTGAGTTCTCGCGCAGAAGCACACACGCTTGAAAACACACGCGCAATAAAGTTCTCACGCGGCGAACAGATTCTCGCGCTAGGAAGCACACAAGCTGGAAAACACACGCAATAGAGTTCTCACGCGGCAAACAGATTCTCGCACTAGGAAGCACACTCGCTGGAAAACACACGCGCAATAGAGTTCTCATGCGGCGAACAGATTCTCGCGCTAGAAAGCACACGTGCTGGAAAACACACGCGCAAATTTCCCTCGCACACGCAAAGGTTCAACGGTTAGTTTCAGATTACATGTAGTACGTGTTTAGCAAATAGCGTTCACCCGTTAACCTCGCGCAAAACTTCAAGCTCACTCAAAAAGTTCAAAAATATAAATTCAAAGGTAACATTTTACGAGTTCTCACTTAAATGTCTTTAAGATAAACAGAGCGGCATTTAAACAAGGTCACTTATCTCCAGAACGATTTCTTAAAGATCTTCAGAGTTTCCTGTCTTCAAAACGCATTCCTGACAGCTGATAACTTCTCCTGAAACCCGCAAGAAGGTAGCCGCTCAACTGCTAGCGCCTGAAGGATAAAATCCACCAGGCCCAAGTCTAAAGCAGGAGCAGCCACTACACAAGTCCTCTCAGCTGGGGTTTAGATGATGAAAGGCAAAGAGTGACAGTTTAGAATGTTAATTGTTGTTCAGCAGTGTTTTCTAACCAATCAGAGCTGTCACTGTGAAACTCCATTTTGCCTTGGGTCAGAACCAGGATTCTAAATCAGGAAGTTAAGGCCAAACCACCTACAATAGAAAACTTCCCACCCACACAAGGCTAATCTAAAAAAGGATAATAAAAGAGAAATAATGGGAAAGAAACTTGAATAAGGGAGAATAGCCTGAATAGGGGAAGGAAACCTGACACCTATGTGCTATCTGACCATGTTCTAGGTGGCGGAGTTCTTCCCGTTTTTTCCTGGCCTCTTGGATCTTATCAGGGTCCGTGGTGTCCCCCACCCTAGCTTATCTATCGAGATGACATATTTCACTCCGGAGCTTATTCTCAATAAGGGTTCTTTCCCTTTTCTTCCGAGCCCCCTCCCGTATGAGGATCCCTCAAAGGTTGCCTTGGCCGCCTCCCACACACTCTGTTTAGAGACCTCCCCGGTATCGTTGGCTTTAAAGTATTCTTTGATCCTTGTTTCGAGTTCCTCTTTGAAGACGGGGTCTCTCCATAGGGCCTCATTACATCTCCACTTCCTGCCCTTAACTGGTAGATGTTCCAACTGTATATCGACTGTGACCATGTCATGGTCGGCGCACGTTATCGGGGTAATCCCTGAGTGTGAGGTGGTGTTATTCAGTTCTCGTGAAAGGTAGATGTAATCTATTCAGGTGAAAGTACTGTGTGGAGGTGAATAGAATGTATACCCTCTTTCATCAGGATGAATCCACCCTTCTTATAGTCCCCACAACTAGCAAAGCTCGCTCTTCCGCATCTGACCAGCTTTTGGAGACAAGGAAATCAGGTCCCTTTCTGATAAGGATTCCCAATGCTCCCGAGCCCCAAAACTCCATGCCGAAACGTTTCCCCAGAATAGACCCCTCCTCCCCCTTCATATACTTTGTTTCTTGTAAGAGTAGGATATCAATGTTAGCCCTTCGGAATTCCCGTAGGACTTACGACCTCTTAGTAGGTGAGTTAAGGCCTTTGACATTAAGCGTCCTGACTTTCAAGGGGCCTCGTATGCTTGCATCAGAAGTGGCCATCAGTATATGACAATGCGATATTCACAACAATGGCCCGCCATATCTTGTGTTACGTAATCCCTCAAGCAATCTTAGTGTCTTTCCCATCCCAGCAGCGAGTAAATGTTCTGTAATAGTTGTACCCTCCCCCTTGTCTTGCAGATCCCTCCCTCTCCCTTCCACGCACCCCCCCATACGTCGGCGTCTGAGCAGGTCCAGTTAGATTCACTGAACTAGCAGCGAACCACCAATAGGGACCATCTTCGCGCGGTCCTTTAATTAACAATAAACACCACATAAATCTGAGCCCCCTCTCCCAGCCCCCCTTTCACCCTAACTTACAACCATCAAAAATAACTTTAGTGTTGGGCCGAAAGCGGCCCTTATCTCAAACATACTCATAGTGTCAAGGTAGCTGCCGCTGATCTAGCTCACTTGTCCCCCTCCGGGGTGTTGTTACCTCTCCGAAACTTTCTTGACCCTTTGACTCTCTGACTCTTAGGTCCCCAGAGTTTCCAATCTTGCCCTTCGTTTCTTGGAGTGTTTTCATCCTCCCTTTGTTCACAGGGATCGACAAGATCGGAGATGCAGGCCTTTATTTCCCTCTCTGACTGTAGTCTGATTCTCGTGCCATCATGTTCAAAAGAGAGCGAGAAGGGGTATCCCCACTGATATCGGGTATCCCGCTCTTTCAACCATTTTGTCAGGGGCCACACATCCTTCTCAGCACCAATGTCATGGCAGATAGGTCTTAATATATGGTGACCTGGGCACCGTTGAGAGTGATCACGCCTCCATGCCTTGCCTTCTCGAGAATCTTTGCTTTGTCTTGGTAAACTGTGGAAGCGGGCGAGGACCGATCTCAGGCCTCCAGGTGGGCCACCCGCTCTGTGGATCCGTTCTGTTCTTGGTTCATCAATCTCATCATCTGCCGCCGAGATTTTGATGATATCATGAAGTGTTGCTTTCAGGCTCTCCTCCGTCTCTCCATCCTATTCCGGGATCCCAAAAAAGCGTAAATTGTTCCGCCTCTCCCGATTTTCCAGATCATCCATCTTAAGTCTGTATTCCTCTTCCTGCTGTTCGAGATCCGTGATCCTGTGTTCGAGTTGTGTTTCCAAAGTATCTATGGAGCCTTGATTGTTTTCTACCCCCTCCAACCTGTCCTCAATCTTATCTATGCGTTGGGTGATTTTGTCAATCTTGCCCCCTATGTTGGCCCCCATATTCTTTATCTCCATCAGGAGGGCCGCTATGTCACCTTTTGTGGCTGCTGTTTCTCTGTGTGCCACGGGTTCCATAGTCATCTTGGGGGTGATGAGTGTGTGGGTGGAGGGAGCGTAAGCGTAACTAGCCAGTTTTATTTTGGCCCGCATATACTTGGGTGCCTCACCTCAAAGTCTCGGGTTCGGACAGGCGAGGGTAGGACATGAGGGCTTACCCCTCAGACTGCGCTGCGACCCCACACGGTACTTAGTCGTCTGTTAGCGGTGATGTGCTCGCCCTGCAGGAGGGACAGGTTGGCGACACGCTCCAGCAGATAACCTTCGTAATATGCAGGGTCCCTGGCGTAGGGGCAAGGTTGGAAGGTGTCTCCTTGGTCTCAATTCCAATCAATACCAGGGATCTGAGGAGGCACACGCCCCTGTTTCGGGGGCCCTACCCTCAGTCTGAAGGATCCTTACCCTACGCATTAGGAGGAGCAGATGATCTGTGGGGCCGAGAGGCTACGTGTCCATAAGGAGGGGGGCCGGTAGAAGACTGTACGTTGTTTGGATTCACCTCGCCCCATGCTTCTCCATTTTGCATGTGGTAACATGCGTTGTAGGTGTTCAAAGAAGTTATGGTAGCCCTAGAGCGTGGCTCCCAGTTAGTCCCTTTGAGGGCCGGGGCCCTGCACATAGGCCGCGGTGTTCGGCTGTACCGCGGTCGCGGTGGACAGTGTGGGCTGCATATATTCGAAGGCGCAGCTTACCTCTCGGCGGGGCCTTCCTTATTTTCCAATGATCCGTGGGCCGGGGGCCGTGACTGGGGGGTCCACGCCGTGAATCGTTCGGGGGCACATCAGGGGGGTAGCTCTGATGGCCGAGGGGAGGCTCGCTGGTCAGCACCTCACGGGGTGCATGTCGCTCTCCCGCTGGGCCCGCTCGCTGGTCCGGCCAGTTTGTTTTCGATTTTGTGCAGTCTCCGGCAAAGAACTTCACTCGAAGTTTACTTGGGCTTCACGGGTCCGATTTCGATCGTTTTTTCTTCAGGATGGTGCAGGTGTATTCCGATGCACAATTCTCTGCTCTTTTCACCGTGGGGGGGGTGCAGAGTGGGGGCTCAGGTCACCTCGCAGACCTACAGGGACAGAGCTCACACGGAGGAGGACACCAATCGTGCACCCCCTGGTGGTCGATTAGGATACGATGAGGAATTTTAAACTGAATTTAGAGCTCAAAGTAAATTCATACCACTCATATCTATTCCATCCATGACACTTTCGAAACAATGCTATTGACTGACCATACAAAATTATCTTACAAAACTCCTAAATATAGCAATGTCAAGAGAATTACATGGCTTTCATCAATTCCTTATACTCTGACAGTGACAGTACTATACACCCAGCAGACACGCGTGGTGTTATTGCTGTTTTGAACACCAGTGATTATGACAATAAATGCATGATATAACGTACATGCCATTGTACATATCTGTCACTGGATAGTAACCCTACAGTCAAAATCCAGAAACATCTAAAATTGATACTTGACCAGGCTGGATTGACGAGAAAACCAAATAATTTGTGTTTACCCAGCATTTGAATGTTCCTTCATTTTATCTCCTTCCTTGGATAAACAAAGATCTCAATAAGCTGCCAGGCAGACCTATATTGGCAGTTACCAATGGTATTCTACAACCTTCAGGTATCTACATAGATCATGTTCTCCAACCTTTGGTTCAGAAAACCAGTACGTATATCAAAGTTGCCACTCATTTTCTTAATAACCTCCGGAACATGAAACCTACACCAGAAGATATTTTGTTTACCATAGATGTGAAAAGTTTATAGATGGGAATTCCACACGATGTTGTTATAGAGTCTCTTGAATGCTGCTAAAGAGGGTCCCATTGACGCCTCTAAGGAATTTCTATTGATTTGTTTAGATTTTATCTCTCAGAGCACATACCTTTGTTATAATAACCAGTTCTTTTTGCAGTTAACAGGTATCTCCATGGGCGTCTCAATGGCACCTAACTATGCTAACAGCTTAATGTTCAAATTTGAGACTGGCCACATTCTGCAACATCCAGTTTGTCATAAATATTTGGGTTTTTGTGGGCATTACATTGATTACATCTTTGCCATTTGAAGAGTTCCACTTACAGCATTGCATGAGTTTGTAGGATATATCATTCTCATTGACCAAGATATTCAATTCAGTACTGAAATTGGTACACCAATGATACACCTTTTGGATGTAATAGTTTTTCCTGGTCCCAATTACTTTTTTGAACTATTTGTATTGCAAAGTCACTGATAGAAACAATATGTTGCATCACCTGAAGTTTAACCCTCCTACCCTGATCAGGAATTTACCTTACAGACAATTTTTAAGAGTCAAGCGTATTATGAGTGATAATGAACAGAGTAGCATAGAATTAGATCCCATGGTTGACAAATGCAAAGGTCACGGTTACCCGAGCGAATAAGTGATTCCACTCAGGAACACAGGATCCCCGGAGAAACCACGTTAATCCAAAGGAAGGTTTGTGAGACCTCAGATTGGTATTTGTTTCAAAATGTTCAGTACAAAGTAATAAAATTAGAAATATTTTCATGAAACATTGGAATATCATCACCACTGATTGGAGAACGTTTTTCTTCTTCTCCTGTGTCCTCATTTAAGCATAATAACAATTTCAGGAACTTTTTGGTGAACACTCAGAGAATAAGAAAATGAGTAAGAATGTGAGTAGGTGTTGTGGTATATGTGTAATGTTTAAATTGTAATAGCGTTACACCAGGCAATATTGTGCATTATCCTAGGTCTGGTGAGAAAATCATCTTAAAACATTTTGCTACATATAACAAATCATTTATTATCTACTCGATCAGATGTCCTTGTGCCATATGTTACGTTGAACAGTCTAAACACACAGCCAAGATCCACTGGAATTAACACAGATCAAACATGAGGACCAACAATCCGAACTTGCTGTCAATTTTAAACTGCGCTTCTCAATACACAAATGCAGTTTTTAAAGCACGGCGGAACTGCAGGTTATTTTGTTCCAGTCTTAGAGTAGATGGAAGTTTGTTTCAGATTTTGGCTGCTCTAACAGGGTAGGATCTATCCAGTCCATTGGATCGCTTTTGGGTAATGCTGTTGATCTGGCCCTGGTTGCCTGAGGGCAGGGATCTGCTAAGCACGTATGGACAGATTAATGTTTTCAGATAGAGAGGAGCTGCACCAAAGAGACAACGGTGTACCAGTGGGCTAGATTTGCAAGCAATTTGGTCTTCCAACTTCAGCCAGTGTAGATCCCTTCTACGGGCCAAGATATTTTCTTCTCTCGGTATGTTTTTAATAATGCGCATGCATCGATGTTCTGGATTGTCTGACATTTAGTCAGACAAGCAGTGTTTGTCCCTATTAGTAGTGCATTGCCGTAGTCCAGCCTTGAAAGTATAGTGGCTCAGGCAATAACTTGGATCCCAGTCCTCTATTCCCAGGATTTGCAGTGGACAGCACTATTGGGCAAGATGGGGTTATATTGGGGCTTCTGCTTATATTATAAAGGTGGGGTCTCATTGTTGGAGATTCTGCTGTCCCCCTCCACCACCCTAGTCTGTAGTTGCTGCATCAGCAAGGCCCCTGTCTGTCTGGAAACCAATCTCCAATATATGGCCTGCTCATATGTTTCTGAAAGGGCATCTTTCTCCAGCCTGCCCGGAAACCAGTCTCAGATTGATGTCATTTCTCCACAGCTATCTCCTTCCAGTTGTATCCAGAAACATTCTTTCAAGCATTTTCCAATCTACTTCCTATCTGTGTGCAAGCTATTTTATAATGTAAAATGCCTCCCCCCACTTTGTGAATTGAAAGAAGGGGTTCGTCCCACAGAGTCCATGACTGAAAAGGTGGGAGGGAATGTCCCTCTTTATCTCATGAAGAGACCTTTATTTTATGCCAGGTAACTTTGTAAGTAAATATGCACATGTAATAGAATACAGAGCCTTACAATCCATATGTCATAAGGAACAATTTGAGATGTTACGTATCCCTGTGTGATGTATGGTCACAGTGATTGTTAATTTTCCTTTTTTACATTTCTTCTCATTCGACATCAGGCAGATTTTATATTGGGCATAAGACCCAAAATATAAATTGCAACTTGTCTCAGGTTTCTAGGACCTTCCTAAAACCTTTTAATTGTATTATATTGTTGGGTTAAAATACAACCCATGGGGCCTCATTAAAAGTGTGCCGGTCCATTGTTACCGGACCAGCACACTTCAAGTCTGCCTGCCGCAGTTGCTGTGCCTGGCCGGTCTCACCCTCCCTGACACAGCGGCCACGGTAGGCAGACTTACACAGAATCACTGGCAACGATATTAGCGGTGCCGGTGGTTCCATGTTCACCATTCCCATAGAGTCCTTTGGGACTGGGATCCAAGTTATTGCCTGAGCCACTATACTTTCAAGGCTGGACTACGGCAATGCACTACTAATAGGGGCAAACACTGCTTGTCTGACTGTCAGACAATCCAGAACAGCGCCGTGCGCATTATTAAAAACATACCGAGAGAAGAACATATCTTGGCCCGTAGAAGGGATCTACACTGGCTGAAGGTGGAAGACCAAATTGCTTTCAAATCTAGCACACTGGTACACCGTTGTCTCTTTGGTACAGCTCCTCTCTATCTGAAAACATTAATCTGTCCATACGTGCTTTGGGACTCTATGGGAATGGGCAATTCTATTTTTCCGGCGCCTGACTTTCCGGACCGGCGGGGTTAGAATCCCCTACTGTTACCAGCAAGCCAGGAGTCGGAACAATTCACATATCTGGCGGCAACCTGCCGGATTTACTGGCACGGTTACCGCCAGGCATGTAATGAGGCCCATGGACTTTCAGTTCAGATTGCCAAGAAGTAAAAATGGTGATTTTGGCCGACCGGTGTCACTGGCGGTGTGCCACCCATGTCATTTCTTAAATGACATTAATACATGCCATAGCTAGTTTCATTTTGCTTTATAGCAGTGGGATGAATTCAGTTAGATGGATTTTTTTATAGGGGCCTGAAATTGATGTATGCGGAAGCTCCCTTTGGATTTCTACATTAGCTAGCATCTGGCAATGTTTATGGGGCAAAACTAGTATGAACACAATGAATCAGGTGATTTTTACTGTGGCCTCCCTCTGTCTTGTAATGGGCATTATTTAGGTTGGGGATAGTTGCTCCAAAACAACTCCTGGTACTTGCACAGACATGTCTCATTTCAAGTTAAATAAAAATGCAGTTTTATTAAAAGTTAAGTAAAATGCATGGCAAGAAACAATGGCACTTCGAATAATATTTCTTTACTTCACTAAACTTCACATCATTTTAGTTAAATTAAGTATATTGCAAGATACAATTATTAAAAACAAACAAAATGTTACTGTAATACAGAAGTGCATTTTTATTCTCTGTGCTTGGGACCCAGGAACCTGACACTGTGATAAATGACTGCAATTTTCAATTTATGTCATAATGCTACCATATATGTTCTTGGGTTTGCTGAATTCTATTGCTGGTAAAACACACTCCAAATATCGGCCATTATCCTTTTCGATGTGGCATATGTTCCAACTTCCATGTGCATTTCTCTGAATGCTTTTAGCATCAATCCAATCTCTCGGATTATACTTAAAGGCCCTACAAATGGTTACAGTTTGTAGAATTTTGTTTCTCGTGCGCAGACAAGGATTTGCATTTCGCAGGGGACCCCTTGTCATCATGCCAGAGACTAAGAAGCAGAAATCGCCTACACAACCATTTTTGGGCAATGCCTCTCTCGCTATGTAGAAACGCTTCCTATTCTCAGTTTACTTTCAGCAAATGACTTTCGCTCCAAAATCCCTTCCATTACAAGCCCCTCTTCTTTGTCCCGGTAATCAATTTTTTAGGTACACCAAAGCAGAGATTGGAGAGACTACAATCTGAATGCTCGGTTCAACCAGTATTCAGCAGCAAGCTTCACCCAACTTAAGTCCCCAAAGGATAAACCCCACAAGTCAGTGCCAGTGTGAGGGAAACCTGAGCTCCAAAGATAAGGGATAAATAGATGGAAATCTGTTAGCAAGCCGCTGCATAGGGACAATAAAGATGATGCTCCAAGGGGAAGCTAACGGGGACAACACAACCCAAGGAGTATCAGAGAAAAACAACAGAGAGATTGGCCACTCTGACTATTATGAGAATGCCAACAAAACATATTCAAAGAATGTATTGTCACACAGTCTAAGACAGAAGTAACATATGCATTAAGAGGATACTTGGAAACACCAATGAGTGGCAGTTTGGGGGAGAAATCCTGGTTGTATGCAGGACTATAAACTGTAATCTACCTAGTAGTCAGATGTCACCACCTAACCATGCACCAACTAGCATATAGCCGGGCCTACCGCTCTGATCCAACAGTAGTGCTGTAGCGGAAGGGGTACATAAATAGAACTTGAATGGTCCACTTTGCTTGCCAGTAGGAGGTGTCCAGCCACATAGTGGCACATTCAAAAGGCATTTCTATATGATATATTAATTACCACCTAGATCTTCCACCGCACAGAACAAATCTGAGAAAGGGCACAAGAAGCATTAACAACAGCCCACCTAAAGTTCACTAAATCTATGAAATCTCCCATGCCAGAACTGTCTCAGGAGACACATAGCACAGTGTGTCTCAGAGATGTGAAGTTCCTGAGGGCCATATGCACTAGCAGGACAATAATGAACCATCCTAAGACTATATGGTTGTATGCCCTAGACTCTCTCAGAGCCCATCTCCTTTTATGGTAAAGGCAAGCAACAGTGAATGCAGAACCCATGGTGTAGGGTTGATGCAGTCACACCTATTAATAATAGAGCATATACAAGCTTCATGTCTTCCCATGGCTCCTCTGACAAGTGGGTAACCTGAAGCAATATACTTCCCAAGGAAGACAACAATCAAGAGGTTCTGGATCCTTAGCTCGAACAGAGTCCAAGGTCAGTGGTAGCTGGTGAATTTGTTGATTTGAGGTGTAAACATTTCCCATGAATATGCATGAGCAAACACGTGAAACGAGTGAGGCTGAAACATCTAAATGGCGTTCAGCGGACTTTCCCCCTCGAGAATTTTAACTAATTAGTTAAAATGATGCATTTTGCAGCACGCATTCTGTGAAAAGTTGGGTGAAAAGTCGTCCATCCAGTTTAAAATCAGTTTTGTAGGGCAATACATGAAAAACTCCAATAGATGCCAAGTCACCAAGATCACACAGGATCATTTTCCAAACATTTCCATGACACATTTGCCCACAGGATATGCTAGTATTCTTCCAGCATAAAAAACAGTGTTATGCTGGTTGTGCCCATTCTTGTCCGTGCTGTCAGGATGTGCCAATGCAACCCAGTATTCCCACACAAGAACATAATTATCGTTGCTTTGCCCATAATGCCAGTAATGGTATTATAAGAAAAACATGTCCATACTATCTCTGCCAATATCCCCAGGTAAGAACATATTCATGTTGTTTTTGCCAATTATACCAGTAAAGAGTTCTAGGCCAAGTTAAGGAAACATATCCATACTGGCTGCACAAATGTAGGCTAGTCTGGTCATGGAAGAACTCATCATGTTGGCTTTACCCACAAGTTCAGTAAAAATGCCATGCCATTGTATGAAAATATGTCCATAATCGCTGAAAGAATGTAGCCTATTGTGTCCACATGAGAACTCTCATCATTTTGTCTTTGCCCACAATGTCGGTAGAAATGGCATGCCATTAGAATAAAAAAATGACCATACTGACTGCCTTTCTTGCTTCCTCACCCCAAGACTCACAATCTTGGTGTCCTCTTTGATAATGACCTACGACTGCAATAATTAATCACTACCACTGTGTCTGCTGATCCTATTAACCCTTCAATAGTAGTAAAAGTCATCCTTCTCTTACTAACCACTGTACAACAACTGTAATCTTCACTCTTGTGCTCAGCAAACTAGACTACTGCTCAAGCCTCCTCCATGGCTTACCTCTATAATCCTTCCTCTCACTAGACAAAGTCCTCGACTTTGCTACCTGCCCTCTGTACAACCTACCCAGATCCTCCCCCACTTCTACCTACCAACAAAATGCTGGTTTTCTCTCCAAGTACCATCCCTCTCTTTTTAAGTTTCTTCTCCTGCAAAGCTCTCAATGGCCTTGCTCCTCAGTAGATGTCTGATTATATCTCAGTTTACTCACTATCTCATTCCCTCTAATCGTCCTCTGGACTCATCCTCACCATCTCATACCCTCCCTGTGCCACCTTTCGCTACCACTCTTTCTCCCTACTCGTCAGCTCCATTGAAACCCACTGTCCATAACAATCAAAGCCAGCCAAATTATGGATCTCTTCAAAGCTCAGCTTAAACTTCACTTAATTGCTAAAGCAGGAGCACCCTCTGCCCTCTTCCCTACCCTCCCTACCTGACCCCACCACTGCCCTAGTAATGATTAATAATGTAATTTTATATATTTAATTAGTACTCCTCTTTGGTTTGAAGCACCTGCCCCCTGATGCTAATGCTACCTTTTTAAGTAACCTGTTTCCTTATATACTTTTTGTTTCTGTTTGTTTTATTTGTGTCTCTGGTAGATGTCATAATATTTTTTTACAAATTAACAAGGGGGGTCCTGGGAGTCCCTCTGCCAGACATTAGTCCTGGTTACCAGAGACTTACCCAGAGTCTTTAGCTCCCTATCTTTCACAGAGAAGAAATATCCCAAACATATCAGTCTTTGTCCTGCCCTGGGGCAGTCCAGCACCGAAATGCTAGGCAATTCTCCTCTGAACAAGAGTACCAACAGAAACCCCAGACACGTGTTTCAGTCTGGTTGGACCTCATCAGTAGGGTGGATCTGTGCCACTCTAAGAATAGTGAGCAAGGGGTCCACGTCTGGATTCCCCTAGTAACTTAGGTTGAGACCCAAAGTTACTTAAATATGCAAATTAACAAGGGGGGTCCTGGGAGTCCCTCTGCCAGACATTAGTCCTGGTTATAAGAGACTTACCCAGAGTCTTTAGCTCACTATCTTTCACAGAGAAGAATATTTTACACCATCATAAACTGGCTCCCTACTTGTTCACATCTTTATGCTACTGTACAGGCACCCTTAGTGGAAATGCTTCCGCCATCTGTAAATGTGTTATTGTAAGTCATTTCTGTTCGAAATTGGCATCTCTGTCCTTCAAATAAATACAAATAAATGCCAAAATAAATACAAATATTCCCCAAAAATAAATATGCCCAATGGTTTATGGCTCCAGTGAGTCACTGTGTTACATCACATGGAAAGAAAGGAAGAACAAGATGTGCCTATTATTCCTCAACTAATCAGATGTATATCTATGTTACTTGTAGCTAGTGTAACAAATGTTTGTGCCTCCTAAAGAGAGGGATGGTCATTATTATGAAAGAGATGCTGCTTCAACCAGAACAATATCAGGGATATTTGAATGATATGTTAGCCAGGTCTACCGAGCGAATGCTATCCAAGTAAATCAAGCCTGACCTACTGCATTGCAGAACAGCTCAGCAATCCCACGTAAGGAGGGCATTGGGTAAAGTACATGCACAATCTTCAGCAGACAGAACCCAGGCATATCCTTGTGGGTCGCCTCAACTGGAGCCTATCATACGAATGACAGGGTCCGCACACCACGAATTCTCCTCTTACTCCTTTAAGGATATATTGCATAGCATATAAGTGTGTATCTAGGGCCTCCATTCCCTGCTAGGCTGGTTGTCTTTCCTTGGGGAGACCTTGAGGATAGGTCACATATGCTATGAATCAAATGGTAACAAAACAGACCATACTTTTGTCATCCTTTCCAGTATTCACAGTACATCACTAGTGTGAGCAGAACAGACAAGCTCAAGAGGGACACAACATGTTGCCAATAGAACATTCTGCACCCCAGAAAAGCAGCCCGTCCCATTCATATTTCTATTTGAAATCCCAAACCCATAGATGGCCTTCCACTGTCAACTGAGTCAGAAGGACCTTGTACAGCTGAAGGCTGGAGGGGCCCTGGCCACCACTCTGATCCAAAACATTACGGTCATCCAACTCAGTGTGTGTTGTACAGCCACTTCAAATGTTACTACCAGCCAATCTTCAGCAATAATCCTAGGAGGTGAGTCCAGCTGATGTTGTTGCATGCTGCAGAGTGCCACATGTCAATGACCACTGTCACCTGGCCCACATCCCTAGCCCATACACGCCAAGAGAATAGTGTACAATAAAAATTAGGATTATTGGGTCACTCTCACTATTCTGAGAGCCAATCTACCCTTTTGTACCCTGTCTTGTGGTGCCTTGCATATGTGCTGTAATCTTGCTGCTCCTACAAATAATTCCCAGAGCAGTCCCTACTTTCCATATAACCTTAACCTGGAAACCCTTCCAACAGATCCCCATTGAAGTATTCACTTATTCTGAAAATAAGTACTCAATACAGTTGTACCTTTAACATTGGCCCAGGCACAGACAAGCTCTGCCCCTGGTCGCCCATCAGAAGTCTCAGCTTCTCCCACAGACGTGCCAACTTCAGCTGGCAAAACCAGTTGGGATCACTGTATGGCCACAGCAATTGTAATGTATGTGTAAGGTGTTTCTCCCTAAGGTGTCTGAAAAGTGGTGTGTGCTGCAACCTGTAGGAGTCCTGAGAAAGGGATACTCACACCTAACCACACACATGTGCTAAATAATATCCCAAGGGGCAATGAGTGAGCTCTTCCTGTGGGAGAATAGTGGGATCTGGGCAGTGAAGGCCCTCTTCTATCGGATATGTTAGACCTGGTTGCTAACCATGGTTAGGGTGCACCTTGTGTAAATAGTCACAGACTTATCTTCAGTTGACCAGCTTTACAGCTTTCTTTATATATGCCAGACATGGTTCAAAGAAAATATTGTTAGATGAAGCAGTGCATAACATCCAGGGTAAATCTGTCAGTTGACATCTGTTACATACATGGTTGAGTATCATACATTGGGTCACCTGGGGGTGATTCAATTCACTTCTGGTAAATAAATAACATAATTTTAACACTTGCATCAATGGTAAGCCATTAAGTTCACATTTGTCACATTCATGGTTGAATATCATAAATTGGGTCACCTGCGAGGGATTCAAATCACCTCTGGTAAATAAATAATCAAATATTAGTACTTGGATCACCAGTAGGCCAGTCAGCTCACACTTGTCACATAAATGGTTGAATAACATAAATTGGGTCACCTGAGAGTGATTCAATTCACCTCTGGTAGATACATAATCAAATATTAACACTTGAATAGGGAGGATCCCTGGCCTCTCCATTCATGCATGTTCCACTTAAACTGGTTCTTACCTCTTCCTCCGTGAAACGTAAGAACAATAAACTCCCCCTTGAGGGGGAACCAAGAACACTACACCTTAGTGAATAAACCACCACACTTACAGACGCTTTCGGCCTCTAAAGCAACCCCTGTGGAGAACTAGGGGACATGTGCCTGCTCCCCTCACTTTATTTGGTCTGTTCGGTACAGTTTACTACCTCCTCTCCCTTCCTCTATGGAAGATGGTACGCTCGAGCCTGCCCACCTGTGCATTGCCGGCGAGTAAGTATACCTCTGCACAGTTCGATATTGTACGTTTGTTCCCCTTCACTTTGACAGAAAGAATGTACACTTGACAGAGCCCTCCTGTGTGTTGCCGGCAAGTAAGTATACCTCTACACAGTTCAATATCGTATGTTCGTTCCCCTTCACTTTGACGGAAAAAATGTACACTTGACGCAGCCCGTCTGTGCGTTGTCGGCGAGTAAGTACACCTCTACCCAGTTCGTTATTGTACATTTGTTCCCCTTCACTTTGGCAGAAAAAATGTACACTTGACACAACCCGCCTGTGCGTTGCCGGCGAGTAAGTATACCTCTACCCAGTTCGATATTGTATGTTTGTTCCTCTTCACTTTGACGGAAAAAATGTACACTTAACACAGCCCGTAGCTGCGTTGCTGGCGAGTATGTATACCTCTACCCAGTTTGATATTGCACGTTCGTTCCCCTTCACTTTGACAGAAAAAATGGACACTTGACACAACCCGTCAGTGCGTTGCCGGCGAGTAAGTATGCCTCTACACTGTTCAATATTGTGCGTTTGTTCGTTCCCTTTCACTTTGACAGAAAAAATGTGCACTTGACACAGCCCGCCTATGAGGCAAGTACGCATATCTATACACAGTTCGATATTGTACGTTCGTTACCCTTCACTTTAGCAGAACAAATGTACACTTGACACAGCCTGCCTGTGTGTTGCCGGCGAGTAAGTATACCTCTACACAGTTCGATATTTTCAGATCCTCTCCCTCACTTTCTACCTCCTACCTCAGAGACTGCAAAGCACACAGTTATGCGTGACAGTGTCTCAGCTCAGCTCTAGCAAAGCAGCAGCAGCAGTGGAGGAGCACTCCTTCCGACCTTACTGCCTACGTCTCCAGCTGGGCCCAAAACTCTCGACCCAGAGATGGGGAGAGTAACTCAGGCGGCCTGGAACACGGACGGCCTCAGGGGACGTCTCTTCCAGCAACCGAGAACTGGTCTGCTCTCTCTGGATCCCCCGGGAGCTTCACTCTTTCGCCCCACTTCGGGATACATTTAATTACACCCGGTCCATCAGTCGCTACTCTGCAGAGGCCTCCTGACAGAAATAATTCTCAAAACTCCACAGCCTCATGCACGCTCCCACTGTTGGCGTAGCATACCAAGTCCCCGGAGAGCTAACCCTCTGTTCATCGCAACGGAAAGCGAGAAAGGCCTGTATAAAGCAAAAAACATGGAAGCTTGCTACGCTTACATATAAAACCACATGAAATGCTGGTTTACACACGCCTCATCACAAATAGTTATTTGCTTAAGGGTATCATAAATGCCTTCAACATAAGGACTTACCTAGCATGATTTGGGAGCCCTGCTTCATCACATGCTAATGAAATGAATCATGAATAATGCAGATGGGGGAGAAAGTGGGCATTATCTTGGCCTCAGACCTTTCCCTATAATATTCGCATAGTTTTTACTTTGCATGCAGATCACTGATGTCCAGCAGAAGAGAATCATTTAACAAGGCACATATCGTTTTTTTTATAAACAATTATTTTAAATGTAGTTCAGATAACAGTCTCCTTATGGAAAATATTTCCCCTAGCCCACTTGCACACAGTGCAGGCCCACCCTACAGTGAAACTCAGAAACACACTTTCTGTTTTTAAAGGTGACTTGTTCCCCTGATAGACTATTTAGAAACTTCACACATCAATATGTCTGAGCGAAAACATCTCCCCATGGCACATCAGAGGTTCACTGACATCCTTCTGAAGATGTGTCAAGCCAGTGTTGCCATGTATCTAAGGCAAGAGTACTTCACACGTTTCAGTACTCTATTGCCCCTGCTCTTGCCTCACTACACTGGCTCCCCTTTGAGTCACGTTTGCTCTTAAACTTTCTTTGTTTGTTCTTTAAATATCTTCATAATCTTGCCACTCCCTATGTTTCCTTTAATATTCCTTTCTATGTCCCATTCCGTTCTCGGTGGTCTGAATCTCTCTTTCTCCTTACTGATCCTCGTCCCACATCCGCTAACTCCCGTTTCTTTTCGTTTTCTCTCTTGGCCCCCAAACACTGCAACGCGCGTCCCCACCCTCTTCGATCACTCTGTTCCTTACCTGCTTTGTTCTCTCGCCTTAAAACCACGTGCTTGCCTGTTCATTTGTGTCTTTTATTTTGTTTTTCATGAATTGCACCGTTTATTTTATTTCTGTAAAGACTTTGGCGTATAGCACTATATAAATAAAAATCAAATCAAATTAGGTGGACCAGGAATGGATGGAAATAAACATAAGTGTTATCAGAAGTTATTTTGGTTCCGTCATTTGTCAGGGTGTGGCGTGAGATTGAAGATGAGCCTGTAAGGGTAACATAGTCAGGCCTCCTTTATTCTGCTTACTTTTATACCACGTGCTTTTCCACCACCTTCCGCCATGGTGGAAAGTTGTTAACAATGTATCCCCATAATCCTAATGTCCTACGGATTCTATTCCGCACACTCATGCATATCGCGCATGACTGGTGTGAACCATGATTCGCCCATTCCAGAATGTTTTCCTTCAAACAGAATTGGTCTTCCTTCAACTGACGCTCTTGAGGTCACCACTGACGTGTCCTTGACAACCTAAGCTCTTGGGCAGGACCCCAAAATGGCTGCCCATACTTGACCCTCTCATTGCTTCTCAAGGAAAATGACATTCTATATGACACCACACCTACGCTCTCCAGTCATGCTGTTGTCGGTATTTGGGAGCACAAGACAAAGTAAGCAATGTTTGATAAGCAATTGAGCAGTTGTGTGCCTGCCCATTTCCACTGACCTGCCACGCCACGTCACTTTCTATTCTTTGACCTATAAATATCTTCAAAAATGGCCCAGGAATCCTTAATTAAGCAGTGCAACCCACTTATCACTGTGTTCTTAACGTGGACTCCTCCCCTGCAGGCCTCTGGGAAGAGTGTCTACTTACTACCCCTCTATAATATCCTTGCTCAGCAAGATCAAAGGGGAATTAGCATTTACAAACATTGCTCCCCTAAAGCCAAGCAGCAGGGAGATTATAGCAGCTTGCAAGCAAATAGCTCAACCGTCTGCACAGGTCCCTGTCAGGAAGGCAGGCAAGAAACATAACTGAGGGATTGTGGGATACTCAAGGGCTTCTACCCTCAGGAAGGGGGGTGGCAACACCAAATAGAATTAGAGGAAAGGTTCCTGTCCTGGAGGTTGTTACTTCAAAAGTAAGGACTGGGACGAGAAATAGAGACATGGAGGTAATGCTTTCATTCTATGCTTCAAAAGAAAAAGCAGGGTACAGTTGCCAAGCAAGAACACTTGAAGAAACATGAGAGGAGGAGAAGCAAAAGAGGATTTGAGAGTAGATCAGAGTAAAAGCTGTCAAGCATGTCTAGAATAATTGATAGTTGGCTACTGCATTTTATGGTTTCTGGTGTTTTAGGTTCAATGTTTCCCCTTTTTGGATTGATTCTTTTTAGACATTGTAAACACTCGTTTTGTATGAAATGATGAAAAACCAATTGATTGCAATGGGATATGCCTCACGTTTATACCTGGTAAATAGCCGGTGGATTCCATTGGTTTGAACCCATTATAAAACGCTGCCAGAGAAGTGTGCTTTGGAGGCAGCATTTTATTTCTCACAAAGTGGAGAGTAAAAGTGAAGAGTAAAGGCCAGTTCAGCTTGATTTACTCACAATGTTTACCCTCTGTTTTGTGAGTGTTGGAAATTGCATGTGTGAAGGAGCAGGTAGATGCTATCTTGCCACTTCCCGCTTCTCACCTCTGTCATCTTGGAACAGTCAGAGAAAATCAATAAATGGGACATCCTGCATTGCTCCTATACCGCATCGAGTGTATGAGAGATGGAATGAACTAATAGCCATACAGAATGCGCCCTTGCATTGAAAGTGTGGAAGCATTTTGCATGAAAGAATGCTACATGGAAGGATGTTGCCTGCCACAATGTCAGAATGCATCAATGGATATCATGGACGGACGTTAAAGTGAAACTTGACGAGGACAAAGTGATGTCATAAAGAAGATATATGAACCTATGCTGAAATGATATGAAAATACTTAAGAGTAACATTGTAACTAAAGCACTAAGAGTAACATGTACCTAAAGCTGAAGTAATCATGGATCCAAAGAAGATGAAGTAACTTAGTTACCAATAACTGTAAATATGCAGTAACGCAAGGTAGAAAGAAAACATATAGAAGCTTGCTTTAGAGGAATATATAACGTGGAAAGGACGACCATAGTAGGAAAATGGACGCTGGCTCACGTTGAACTTAACCAAGCTACCTCAGAAACAGGCCGAGGTTTTAGAATCAGGAGACGCAGAAAAACAGCTCTGTTTACAGAGCCGATGATGAGTCAAGAATGGTCCGGGGCAAAGATGATATTTCGAGGGATATGCACAGAGCACAAAGCGAATACATGGATAAGCTCTGAATGTGGGACATTCATTATATATGAAGGAGGACAAACACATCTGCGAGAGCCAAACTGATGATCATTTAAAAGCATTCAAGGTTCATGCGAGATAGAGAGAGCAAGTGTCTAGAGGCCAAAAGGAGCAACAGCACCCTGCATAATTAAATCAAATAGCAGTAAATAGAAGGCTGAAATAGACACATTTGTGGTCTCTTCACATGTGACTCAGAATTTGAAAACAAAGGCTATTCATCAGAGCCGTGAGCTAAGATAGTGGTGTGCTCACACTCCCTTGAATGTTCCATGGCAGTGAGCAGGCAACAAGGTCAACTACAAACGGAAGACTTTGGGTTGTGGCCTACCAATGAGAGATGATGGACTAATTGGGAAAATGGGGAGTACTCTGATGGGATTCAAACACCCAAGTTTCATTTGACATTCATGCTGCAAACGAGCCGAAAGTACAAGGTTGGGATAGTATTCCAACCAATCACTGGGGTTGAGGGAAAACCAAACGTTCAATGTAGCATAGACCAATACACTGTTGTTGTGTCCGCTATAATCAGTAGCATACGTATTTAGAGGTAGTTCAAGGTGCGCCCTACGGGTAAGGGGTAGCCAGTGATGCACTAATCCTTATATGTTATATAAGTAGATATGTTCCCTTAACCAATCCCTTCCCTTGATAGGTTTTGTTTTTTGCCACGTAGAATGACTTCATAGATGATGCATATTGGGGTATAAAACCTCCATGTAATCAAGCTTCTGTGTGCGAGTTCATGCATCAGTCCGATGTCTGTCAGTTGACCTTGCTTTATTAAATTGATAATAAAGTAGCACGTTCCCATATTCTTTGAGTCGCTCCGATTATTTGGTCTGAGATCATTACTGTAATTCCGTCTAGCACAAACAGAAGTGTTCAAGGTGCTAGAGCACACATGCATGGGTCCAGCAACACATACGTGCTCATGTTGGTGACCCCTGCATGCAATTTGCAATTCTTTGAAACTGACCCCAAGATAATATTAATTATTAAATAAGTTAGAATGTCACCTCTCTTAGTTTAATCATTAAAGTCGCTGGCAATGTTCACGTGTATCAGGGGTTCTTTTGCCAAAATGAATGAGGCCGAGACAAAGTGGAGAATTTGGTGAGACAAAGCAAAAAGCACTGCTCTGTTCCCAAACCAATTTGCCCAAAAGGTATTTTACCTCTTAGAAATGTCTCCAACCCGTAAGAGACGCGTTTCTTGTCTTTGGGTTTGCCTACCAACAAAAAGTACAATGAAAGCAATTTCAGACACATTTTCATGAAACAAAACTGAAAGCATAACATTTTTTGCCATAAATGAACAATTATCTTACAGATGAAAAGGGTTCTTCAAGATGGACAGGAATTTCCTACAACAAAGTGTTCATCTTTTGAAAAAGCTTCATGTACAGACTGGATCTCCATCACAGAACCATGAACCATGAATACAAATATATATAAGAAAGTGATTTGTTTTATAATATTGTTTACTTTGTGGTGTCTGTTTATTACTTTTAATTACTTTAATTACAGGTTTATAAAAACCAGCTTTTGCTTATATTGGAAACCCAACATATTCTAGGACTGGAATAATTATTTAACGAAATTCTAGTCCTAAACTATGTGAGGAAAGTACTGGATTGTGGGAGATGTTTCAAATGCCATTGACTTTGTCATTTTGGTGTGGGTTTTGCGTGCAGGTTTCTGAGGTCCATACTGGAGGGTAATGGCCCGAAGCCCAAGTTCAATGCAGGCTGTTATCTGCACAAAGAACGGTCATTGTGACTGTTAGCATCCTGGGGTCAACACCCACAGTGCAGAAGAGAGGAAAGGGCTAGATGGAAGACTAGGCCTTCATAGTGCTCCATAGGTGCGAGTTACGAGCATGAGCAGAGGGAAGGTGCAGGCAAGGTGTGGCAAGTTCCAAATTCAAGCTGACAAAGAGGGCACTGAGGGTTAAGCACCACCCATCAGGTTTGATCATGGACTTGCATCTGGTAATAAAGCCTGCGATTATTTGAAGCTGATGGGCTGCTCGCAAAACATGAGATCTCCCGCCTCTCCCCTCCATTTTGGTGACTTCAAGTTACCGCCTGGGCCCCACCAATACATTTGTGAAGTTGGCCCCCATGCCCATCAGCCCTAAATAAAGCCCTGTCCCCTAAGTAAACACTGTAGCAGAAGTACAAATGCTTTGAACGGCAGGTGAAAGAAAGAGGGGTTCATTGGTGTAGGTCGGCTGGATTCAGGCTGCACAGAGAGGATGAATAGGGTGGTGTGTATCTGCCTGACACAGGACATGCTTTTCAGGTGGACTCTCGCAGGACCTCTTTGTGAGTACATGTGGACGACCAGGTCCTGATACGGGCACAGTATGAACTCTTTAGATAGCTGAACGGATGTGCAATCTCAATTCTTCGATGTTTTGAGGTGTTGCAGTCGATGCCACTTTTTGACACAAAGCCCCTTAGAGTCCTACTGAAACGAGGAGAATAAACCGAGGTGCGTCACTTTGCTTCCACGAGCACAAACGGTCAGGGCTGGGCTAGGCTCAACAAGGAACATTGAATGCATCTTTTTGAGATAGTACTTCCTTCAAAGCCCCTTTCTCTTTTCTCGTCAGGGCATGGCACCGTCGCCCTCACGCTGTGTCCATTGTGCGTCAAAATGTCAACAAGGCGAACGTGTGAAACAACTGCGATTGTCTAAGGCACTGTGGCCAACGGCGGCGGGGCGCGGCGGGCCCCCTCTTGACGCTAGGCCCGAGCAGGCTAGACACCCTCCAGTGTGAAAGGGCTAAGCACTCTCCAGTGTGAAAGGGCATGGTGAACTTGACAGTGTCAACGACGTCAAACAAAGCAAACAAAATAGGCGTCCCGTGGCTCGCAGTAATTAGCCATGAACAAACACAGATAGGTATTCTTTCAGTGAGAAAAAAAGAGTAATAATTGGACTCTCCACCCTCTTATAGTTTGAGAACGCATGTGCAAAACGTGTTCATTGTTGTTGCATACAAGGGAACACATTACCTGAACGTGTTGCGCTTTTCTGGGGCTGTAACTTTGTCTTATATCGATTTGTAGAGCACACTATCTCCAAGAGTTGTGTCTTCCTGGAATTAAACACCATGCCATGCTTTCTAAGTAGTGCGGTTATCTTAAGCCAAAACTAGCCTTGGACCAATGTGTGTTTGATTTATTTCAGAAATGAAAATGGTGCCTAATTTTCTTGACAACCTATTATATAGTCTGGGAATTGTAGCCTTGGTTTGCTATAATTAAGCTAATTATTCTTCAAGTTCCTGGCTGGATCCTTCATCAGTTTCATTGCAACATTTGGGACACTTGCGATCGATCATTTGTAAATGCAAATTGTGGTACATAGTTGCCAACATGTTCCAATCTGTAGGTGCTTAGCCCGTTCTGTGTTACTCTTTGCATTCTGGAACCTGTAGTCCTGCGTTTCCCATTATAAAGCTGAGACTACAAGGCCTGGCTAAGCACCTACAGGTTTGAATGGATCCTGTTGGCAAGCTTTTTCATTACAGCGTGAAGCCCGGATAGACGAGTGCATGCCGTCTGTTAGGGAGAATTCTCTGTTTAGGCTGAATTTCCTAACCTAGTGAGTCCCCCAGCAGCTTTGCTGGATTTTTGGGGTTTATTTTTTTCTCCTGCCAAGAGTGAGACTCTTTTACCCTCACTCTTGGACATGATTTGAGTGTGTTTCTGTGAATCTAGATGTGTTTAATGGGTTATGGGGTCTTTTACTCCATAGGGTTTCATGTGGTTTTGTGATGTGTGTTACACAGCACCCTCCGTGCAGTAACACAAGGGTGTCGTAGTGACCCCCCTGTATAGACTCCATACCCTGGGACTGACTATTGTCTCCCAGGGCATGTAAAGTCACCATTGACTTTACTAGTCTTAAATTCTGAACAGAACCAGTACAAACCATCATATTGTGGACGTACTGGCTGGGGCAATTCGATTGCCCCAGGGTCTGTTAGTCGAGGGGGCACGTCTCTGTCCCCCCTGATCGAGTTTTGGCTGGTGGCAGTGGATACTACTTTTTATATTCAACCGCGAATATTTTCCTATGGGATTCCCCATTGTTTTAGGCTACTATCTTTATTTAATTATTTAAGGTAGCCTCAAACATACCGCCGGGTTATTTAATTCATATTAATTCTCCGGTTGGTATTTTTTGCCAAAACTTGATTCTAAAATGGCGTTTGTGTTCTCTTCTGTGACTCCAACCCAAGTCGAGCCCCTTGTTCCACTTTTTGGCGGGCTTCTCCACAGAAGCCCTCCAAAGTGGTGCCACTATGTCTGGGGTACTTAGGAGGGGTGGAGGGGAATTTAGGCACCCTGGACTGAGTTGCCTAGGCAACTCAAGTCGCACTCCGTCCTGATTGGCCCAAGTGGTGAGCCGGTCGGCTCACCACTTAGCATGTGTGAGTGACAGCTAGGCTGAGTGAATGTGGGTTTGCTGCATAAAATCAGGGCTTTGGGGACTGGAACTTCAGAAGTCGCCACAGGACCTAAGAATCCGACGAGGGAGAAGCTGAGCCGACCTGCCACGACACCACAACCGGTGGAGCCCTGCTGGACCGTCTCACGACTTTTCCCAACGACAGAGGAGATCTCCCGCCGGAGAGTCTTCTTCCTTTGACTGGTGGGGATAACCAGTTTCACCGTCTTTTCGCTTTCCCGATGTATTTCGTGGCCGCCTTGCCCGTGCTAAGCACCCCTGCAACCGGGATACCACGTTTTACCACGACCGCGAGATAAAGGTACCACCTTTTACTGGAAAACTCTGCGGCTGGTTTCTGCCCTGGTAGTGCAACGACCTGCATCTTTCCTCCACGTCGAGATCCTCTCTTCCCCTGGACGACGACGCAACTTGCAACCACTACCAGGAACAACTGCCACCGCTGGAGGATCCTTCCCATTTAAGGTACCGTGTCCCGCCTGGCTTCCCTTGCAACCGACTGTACGGGGTAGATTTAGCCCCCGGCTTTCGAACCTGGGTTAGCCTGGGACACCCTGGCTAAACTTTTCTAAGCCTCTCTAAACTCTTCACTGAACCCTCTGCAAGACTTTCTAAGCCTAGTGTAACTGTGTGATCTTGGGCGCATTTGTGCTCTGCTCTCTCTAAGAGTGGGCCCAGCCTTTGGACTTTGGCTCACCAGTGACTTTTTGCTCTCTGCCTTGCTAATAGTGTTCCTGAATCGTAGAGTGGTGTAATCCTGCCTATTCTGTCTTTTTCCCTCCCTTTTTCACAACCTTAGTATAGTGCAATCTAGTTAAGCGCTCACCTCAGTATGAAAATAAGTGGTGTCTTACTGTGATTTTCTAATAAGGGAAAAAGGGGTGTATATGTCATAATAGTAACTGTGTTTACAATATTTTACAATAAGAGTGCTGGAGTGTTTCAACTGTGTGTTTATAAATAAATAATTATATACTTTGATACCAAAGCTCTGGTCAGTGTTTGCTTGTATTATTGTATCTGAGTGCCTATTGAGTATACTTTGCATACTGCCTAACTCTTCTTGAGGGAAGTCTGACTGCTCAGCCACAGCTACCAGGTAAATCTGGGTGGTACAGACTGCTACCAAGTGGGTTTACTGCTAACACCTGTAGTCTTAAATCTTTTGCAGTGGTCCCTAAGGGAACTGCACAGGTTTCTGCCTAACAATGTCCCCCTGTCATTTTGCCAGCGACATTGAGCTGCGCCTTCATGAAGGGGGATCTAGAGGGTGAAATCAGGCAGTGCGTGTAAAGGTTACTCATCCTATGATCACAAAGATACGTTTGGATTCGCATTCAGAGCAGGGGAGGCAGGGCAGTCTTGGGCTGCAGGGAAGAGCACCCCTATATTGATAGATATTTGGGCATTGCTGGATTGGGGGATTTGGGAGACTCCCCAGGTAACCAGGATTTGCCGGAGCTCCCACTGGCATGACTTGGAGACAGTAGGAGCAGTCCATGGATGTTTCTGTCCTCCCTCTTGCTAGTAAGGGATTTTCTTAAATCTTTTTTTTTATTTGGTTAGTCGACAAAGCCAACTTTTCAAATATTTTCTTACAAAATTATGTCAGCAAACAATCCATTACAATAAAAAAAAAACATAATAAATATCCATGACCAGTTAGAGAAACAGAAAAAAATAAAACATTATAAAAAATGATGACACATTATGAGAGTGATGGATTTTGTGGTGTGGTGTTGTTCGCCTTTCAGAGGGGTGCTGTGGTTTGGGTGCTGCATTCCAGGTTCCAAATAGACGTGCGCAGCAGCACCGTGAGGCAGTTCCAGGACAGGATTCTGGAGCACATTTGAGTTCTGGCTTCTTTTGATGTTGGATCTCCACTAGCTGGCCCCTGGCACCACATCACGAGAACCATGCCCTGGAGAAGCTTCTGTGGGCCTCCGTGGGGATCGGCCAGCGAGTTCCTATTTGGGCAAACACCTCATCAGAACTCAAACTCAGAATTTGGATTTAGCTTGGAATCGAACCCTATGAAAACCAGTTTCTTCTTCGTCTTCTGAACTGTGAAGTTAACTTTTCTTGTATAATCTTGTAATCACCTGGAGACATAATACATGTGGTGTGTTCTTCTGCGGCATGCAAATCCCGGAAATGTGGGGTGACATCATTCTTTAAAGGGGGTGATTAGGGTAGCACAGTCGCACAATATGATTGCATTTCTGGGATATCGCCAACACATTATTTAGCATATTGACAGTACCTGCAGCATGGTCAACCTTGGTTGTGGTCATAGTCCCTGGCTAGGCTATAGTCGGTCCAAAGACTTTGAACACAGATTAGTGGGAGTTGATGGGATTCATTTAACCTTATAGTACCCTTCTAGTTTTGAAAGTAATCCAATATTTAAATTACTAGGCAGTGAGAATTCACGGAAGACTCTCTTTAATGCTACTTGGTAGGCCATCAAAATAGTATACTATGGAGGACAATTGTATAGGACGGGAATGTCATCACATGGGAGGCAACTTTCCACGTTTAATGCTTATAGTAAACATGCACACAATGGTGATTCACTTATTACTGAAACAAAGGTGTTCTATTTCTTTTTGTCCAACACAATCCTTTCTCTTATATTACTTTGCAGTGAGATGGCTGTGGCTTCTCGGCGTGGTTCTTGCCTCTTTCACCTCCTCCATTTAGTATTTTGGAACGCTTAGAATAGATATTTATGGAAATTGTTACTTGTCATAATGACCTGCTTAGGGTGTTCTACCTCACACGGATAATACATGGAAATGCATTACCATAACCTCCTCATCCATCTTCCTTGTCAAGGTCCCCGGCTATGTGAAGCATCTGCCCGCAGACAGACTCTAACTACCACTGTTTCAAGCATATGCTAGAAGACAGACTAAACAAATGAGATCCAAGTTTCTCTTCTATCCTTATTACTATTATTAGCCACCCCCCCCTTCTGAGCACATAATCTTCTAAACCTTCATCCCCTGGACGATCTGCTAAACCGTTGCAGCTTCAACAGATAATTGTTATTGATACATAGATGTGTGTTCATAGGAGAATTAACTGTCATTCCAGGGTAACAATCGCATCATTGGCAAGCTTTGGTGGCCAACTTGGGTTCCCAGCCGTAGGGCTGAGAAAAGGGAAAACAGGTTTTGTCCAAAGGCCATGGTCAGGGGAATGCTACCATCTTTGACCTACACTGTGTTTGCTCCTGTTCCCGCTCATAAGTGAGGGTGGGTTACCTACTCGTGAAATGTTGCCTTGCTTGACTGTTACTGCAGAGAAAGGCCGAGCTGATGTAGCATACATGGAGTATTCAGATGGGTATGGATTTGTGCATTCACTCTGAGTGGTCCCCAAGCCATTAGGCCGTGGATCCAGGAAACAGCGTCGTGGCATCACAGGACTACCAGCAAACCCCCATAAACTAAGCTTTCCAGGTCTCCCTAAGCACAGGACATTTTCAGGTAAAAGATATTCCATTTCTGCCAAATTTACCTTGGAAATACATCCCAATGACCACGACACTTTAAAACGGATCTGCCTCCTCCCTATTGCAAAACGGAGGTCGCCCTAACAGGAGTGACATGCATCCAGCCTATCACACAGCATCCTTCCCTGGCGGCATCCCTCCAAACCTCTCTGTCTTTGTAGCATCTTTGTCCCGCTTTCCCTTCCTCTTATGTCCCCATTTTCTTTCCTTCAGCAGACAACGGTCTGGAATCCTCTGGACGGGGAACATTACGCCACTGCACAGACAAGCCTAGACACTCGGATACTACTACGGTGCTGGTTTGGCACAGTATGAAAGCAGATTCTAACAACATAAACTATACATGGCCTCCCTCACCCTAGGTCAGGGTTCATACTGGCAGGAGTACCCAGATTGAAGGACCATTGGTTGGAGAGAGGGCACAGCTCATTTTGGATTGTTCTCTTCTTTTGTGCTGTTTTGCTTAATCTTAAACTTGATTATAATTAGTAGAGTACACAGGTTCCCATTCCTGGGCGTATATCTGTGTTCCCTTCTTTATGAAGGTGCAACCCCTGCATTAGTGGCTCTGGGGAAGTTGTCGTTTTCAAAAAAGCATTGATTCTTATTGCCATAGGACAAGTGCACTTTCATCCTCATAGTGGTCAAGGGCCACGTGATGCCAGAGGCCAACAGGTTGGCCTCGCTATGGGCAATAACCTTTCTATCCTTTCAAGGCACCTAAATGGTGGGAGTTTGCAAAGAGGACTGACAGAGGCAGCCCCTTTCCTCAGTCCTTTGGGGAAACGTTCAGGTTATACACCTCTTGACATTGTGAGACCGATTTGTTCGTCAGTACTGACTCAGACTTCTGGCCTCATGATTGTGAGTTGAAGTCCAAAGTCACATAGTTAAGAAACGCATTGATAGAAATCAGGGGCTGTTATCTTTGTGACAGGTCTGCTCCTCTGTTACTTGATTATTTCATTTGTAACTTCTTCAACGTCTATTTTTCCTGTTAATCGATTTGTCCTATTCTCATCACGTCTCGATAGAGTATGGCGGTGAAAAGCCAAAAACCGTTCAAACAAACATGATAACAAATACTCTTTGAGACCATGCGCAAAGTTAAATCACCATCACCAAAGTTTAATGCTACATTAGCGTCTGCCCTTTGGAAGACACGTGTTTTGGCAGTTTGCCTTTATCAAATCCGGGCATAGAAGTTATATCCAGTTATGTTTGAACTCACAAACAAGTAAATATGCCCGCATTTGATAAAGGCAAACTGCCGAAACACGTGTCATCCAAAGGGCATACACTAATTTGCCATTAAACTTTGGTGATGGTGATTTAACTTGGCACATGGTCTCAAAGAGTATTTGTTATCATAGTTCTGAAACACATCTGTTCTTACCGTACACACTGGGCCAAAACGCATCCGCCATACTCAGGGCATGTGGCAGGGAGGGCCACTTTCTCTCTACAGCCGCTGGAGCACAGTTATACTTCGGTCCTCACCTTCATGGGATGCACTGCCTTTCTAGTTCTAAAGTTCAAAGGGAATCTCTTTCATGTCTCTTCCTACATCGAGCTCCTCTCTGGGCTCTCCTCGTGTCATGCCGGGGATAGTTTGGGCTTGGAGGTCATAATGTAAGAAACCAGGGTGTGGGGGTTTCTAAGCAGCCATCACTACCAGTGGGCAGGGTAATAGCCACTCATAGGAAGGGCTCAAGTCGAGGGTGCACGTGGGCGTGGGGGGGGGAACGCAGTCGTCAGGTTTGTAGGCCAGACACTTCACCACTGCACTATATAACCTGATGAAAAATAGCAAACCACTAAAAGGTGAAATGTCTCATTTCGGTCCTGAAATTCCCAGGGAAAACATTTGCATTGGTTCTTAGAGTGTAAAACATGCACACCTTTAAATGTTTTCAAAAGCACTATTCGAAGCAAATATCCTGTCATAGTTTTGTGTGTGTTGATTTTATGAAAGGCAAATTCCATTCGTCCTGTTCATTTTGGTTGTTATGTAAAGCCAATTTAATGAAATGTGCATATTTTACCTTGGTATGCTAATTGCTGGCGACATCACATCCCATTGCGTTTGTTGATGAGTCCCCCCACTTTAATTTTTAGGACTTGACCCCTGCTCGTAAGGACACCGCACAGATGCTGGAAGGGACAAGGACTGGAGTACATGTGAAACAATACTCCAAGCCTCATGCCATAATGTTGGGATGGAGGTGTTCCAATGCGGTCAGTGGGCCCTGGTTAGTGCCATCTCAGTCAAATAGAATAGGCTGCTAAGGTGAAAGCCTTAGCTACAATGTTGCAAATATCTTGGGATTTTGTCCCATAAGAGGCCCCAGGATACCTGCGCTTTATCTATGTTCTGTCCTAACGCTCCATTAAGCCTCAGGTGAGGTTTCCTTCATCCTACTCCTGGCCAATGTTGGATCCGGTTGCTGGTAGTCCTCTGATACCAGGAATTGTAACTTAGTCTCATTCTTTTTTCTCAATCCATACGTTGGCTGGCTAGAGTAAGGGCAATGCTCCAGATGAGATTTTGAGGTGGGAGTATTGTACTTCTTATTCTTCAACTTTGAGAGTAAATGTGATTTCAAGAGAGTAAACATTAGTTTTCTCCTTTACAAGGGAGTCAAAACTGTGACATCCAGCCGACGTGTGCAAAGAGTTAAAACTGAATGGAAATCATTACTATGTGGCAGCTTTTTATATCATATGAAACAGGTAGTGGTGCCGGAAACACGAGAGCAACTGAAGAACAAGGCAAAGGGTATTACATCAAAAATTCATTTTATTTTGTTATAGATTGTAAAAAAGTCTTTAATTAATTCATTTTGTAAAACACATCCTATATAACAGACATTCATACATTCATTCATACTAATACAACTCAATACAGCTCTAAAAATAGTGCATTTACATTTTTTTTAAAGGGAAATGTGAAGAAAGTGCAACAACTGTTCCATTGTTAGGATAAAAAATGCGCTTTCTAAAAAAAAACAATTAATGGGATCAAAAGCAAACAGATACAAATTCTGTGTAATGGAAATGTCAACAACACTTCCAGTGTTCAATGATAATGGTTCATTCCACACAAAAGTTATCGACTATTAGTGCCCAGACTGTTGATGACAAGATAAATAAGTCTTCTTAGTCAAATAGGCTTCTTAATACATAGTTTTGACTTGAATAGTTATCTATGTCTTCATCAGGATAGGGATGAACCTAACAACATTTCTGAAAACCATACACCAGATGGTAAACTGGTCTTGTCTTGACCAGCTTCTCCTCTGTATTAGAGATGCTGGGTCAAATACAGGTAGTCCTCATTATAAAGCACACTCCAGGAAATTTGTAAACATCAAACATCCCTCAAGAAAGGGATACATCTCCTTGACTTTGTATAGATGAAATGTCGGCACCGTTTGTCTCTTATCGAGGCCCACTTTGTAGAAATGAATATATCATGACAGAAAAGCAGGTGTCTCTCATAATTAACAGATAAAGCACATGCCGCAATGGCACAAATGCCCTCTCGCAAATGACTCAGATGAGCACTAACACTCTGTTTCATTTTTGTTTGCTTTTGAGCAGCACTTGCACTTCCCATAAACTCAGGTTTGGGATATTTTAATTGTAGTCTTGAAGGTTTGAAAGAGGCTGTGACCCCTGTTATTGGTGTAATGACAATAACTCACCCTTGAGCAAGGCTCTGCAGCCACTGACCATTTATAGTAATTTACCCCATTGACTGCAAGTCAAAGTTGAAAGGATGTAAACTAATCCTTGCACACTCATCATTTTGGACACTGTTTTTATCATTAAAGTGTCAAATAAATTATAAGAGTAAAAATGATTTGCCTCCGCAAGAGTGTAAAAAGTATACAACAGGCAACCAACACATGAGAAAACTTGAAAATAACAGGGCCCATTAGAAACAAAAGAGTTGCTCAGCAAAGCTGTCTAGTTTCAAACTATGTATTACATTTGTGGAAAACCTTCTCCTACACAATAATGTGTATGAACACACCACACAGATGCATCTTGATGATAAATGCATGCAACAAAGAAACTCTGGAAAATACTTTTGTGCAATACCGGTTTGCTTTCATGGAAAAAAATCATTTTTCTTTTAAAAAGTGAATTCTCATCTGTAACTCAGTTTTCCATCGTATTAATTATATGATTCTGACATGCTAGGAAAATAAATATTTACAACGCTTCTGTATGCTCCATGAGCATCTAGACACAAAACTCAGCAGAAGTTGAACTGAGAGAAACCGTTCCTTTTTATCACAGTGTGCAGTTTCTGTCTGAAAGACTTCTGAGAATTCTTTTTGTTTCAGAGGCTTTTCTCCAGGGCCTGTAAATACATTAAAAGAAGTATTCTGGTTTCTGTTGAGTAACATGACCTTTGCACTGCCCTCTGCTCTAAACTGGTGCATTAATTATATGCAGGAAAAAAATAAAGCTGTCGCATTTACAAGATTTTAATGCGCTTATCTGGAGGACTGAGTAGGGGCATTTCTTGAGTGGCCCCTCCCTTTTCTTCCTTGGGTGGTTATCTGTGGGATCACTTATGAGGGATGGGGCAATTTTTCTTTTGAAGGATTTCAAAGTTGGGGCAGGCACATTCAGTTTATGTCTCAGTTAATTTTGTTTTTTGTTTTGAACTGCGGCACAAAGAAATTCAAGTTGGGGTGCTTGAGATGACAGGATTTCAATTAGGCTTACCAAACTCTGTAGTTTGTTCATGTTCAGCCATCTAACCCAAGCTTGACATTTCCACCTGTGACATTTCTGCCCTAGATGGGTGGTTTGAGTTGTTTATTTTCGGCAGCCTCCATCTCATCTGATACCCTAACCCTCACTGGTTTGGGTACACGAATCCCAGGTAATAAAAACGGTGTGGGCTGAATGAAGGGGTCCCTCTTTACAGGGCTTGATAGGATGGCTCCTAGGGTCTCACCTGGTACCTCACCATACCCCATACCCAGCTAACAGGATATTCAAAATTGGGAATTTCTTATGGCTAATCCTCCCCTTGCCTCACATGAATTTACTTAATTTAAACATTCTTGCTATTTAATTGCTGATATCAAAACTGCTGCAGCTCCTCCCCTCCGAACCCAACAAACCACCCCTCCCTCCACCCATCTCAGGACATGAGATGTATTTTTCTTATTTATTGGGTATTTACAATGCGCCTATACAACAAATGGTGTTTCAAGGAGCAACAAGATAGAAGAGGGGAGGGGGGACAGATAAAGAATATCAAAAAACGGTCCTGCTAGGCCTTGGGTTTGGGTTGTGCAAGTGCAGTAACAAGAAGTGCGGGGGAGGCGGAGGTGGGGGAAGTGCCGGTAAGAGCAGAATGCACTTATTCTAAGGATGGGAGGAAGTGCAGATCAGAGTATAGAGCACGCCAGTGCTGGGGAATGGGGGTTGGGAGGAAGTAGGGAAGAGGGTCCCTGGGCTAGGCCAGTGATAAGGGGAGGCAAGGTGGACAAGTGCCAGGGGAATGCAGAAAGTGCAGGGGAAAGAAGGTCCACATGCTAAGTGCAAGGAAGGGGGTGGATGGGCTCAATAGGGGTGTAGGCCTTGCCAGGCAAGTGCAAGGGGAGGAAGCCCAGAAGGGCAAGTACATTAGCAGGGGAGGGGAAGAGGGAAGGAAGAAGAGAAAAGGAGGGATCCGGCTCAAGTCTGAGAAGGGCAGGGAGACCATTTTCGAGGGAGGCTCCTGAGGAAGAGAGAGATCTATCCCCCACTCTCTGCTTGGAAAAGCATCTGATCTGCAGAGAGTTGGAGCTAGAAGACAGAAGGGCTCTAGCAGGGCGGTAATTAGGGAGAGAGAGTTGGATATAGTGTAGTCCCATGCCCTAGAAAGCCTTGTGGATGATGCAGAGGGTCTTGAAAGAGATTTTAGGGCTGGGGAGATATGGTCCCTGGGCTTGAGGCCAAGGATACGTCTTGCAGTCCTGTTCTGGATTAGTTGAAGGGGTGAAGGGAGGATTTAGGCAGATGGAGGAAGATGCTGTTCAGTAGTCCAGTCGAAACCAGAGCTCTGGAGACAATGAGTTTCTGGGAGAAGGTGAGGAAAGGGAGAATGGCTCTGAGGAGGTGCAGCTGAAAGTGGGCCTTATTTGCAAGGTCCATGGTGTGAGGAGAGAAGGGGAGAGAGGAGTCTAAGATGACACCAAGGTGTTTTGCCTCACCAGAGGGTGAGGGAAGGGGGCCAATTGAGGGCAGCCAAAGAGTAGGAGGGAAGGAGAGAGCTGGGGTCCCAATTAGAAGGATCTCAGTCTTACTGTCATTAAGGCAGTGATTGTTAGCAGCACACCATGCCTGAGTATCAGTCAGGAATGGGAGAGGAAGAAGAGGAGGCAGTGGAAGGAAGCGTGAATAATAGCTGCATGTCATCCACATAAAACTGGAAGTGAGGAGAGAAGGCGGAGATCAAATGGGCTAGAGGGGCAAGGTAGATGTTGAAGAGCCACAGTGAGAGAATAGAGCCCTGAGGGACGCCGCAGGTGGAGAGTGTGATGGATGAGAGAAAAGGGCCCAGTTGAACCAGTGATGGTCGGTCATAGAGGAAGGCGGTCAACCCGTTCAGTGCCGGGTCCGTGATGCCAAGGGTATCACAGAGCTGATTTATGCAGGTGGCATGATTGATCGTATCAAAGACAGAGGAAAGGTGAAGTAGGATGAGAATGGAAAAAGAGTTGCATTCGAGATTAAGTCTTCACGGTTGTTCAGGAGTGCAGTTTCCATGCCTCTGGCTGCTCTGAAGCCAGGCTGGTGGTCGTAGAGACAACCAACAGATGCAGTGTGGTAGGTCAGCTCGGAGTTGATCAGTGTCTCCAAGAGTTTGCCCAGGAAGGGGGGAATGGAGACAGGGTGGTATTTGGCCAGGCAGGAGGGGTCGGCAGAAGGCTTTTTGAGGAGAGGGTGCACAAGGGGGTGCTTGAGGAGTAGCGGGAAGGATCCAGTGGCAAAAAGAGTGATTTCAGAAATCAGCCAAGGCTGGAGCAAGTGAGGCTATGTTGTCCTTGATAGTTCTGTCAAAGTAGGGCCTGTTTGGAAGAGACTTTCATAGAGAGGGCGTGTCTAGAGACCTCATCCGGTGATATGGGCGAGAAAAAGAAGAGTAGGAGGAAAGGGGAGAAGGGGGACAGGGAAGGCCTGAGAGTGGGTGAGGGAGAAGGGAGGGGTATAGAGGAGAGTGCGGACAAGATGTCCTGAGTTTTGGTTATGAAGTGAGAGGCCAGTGCAGTGCAGAGGGTCAGGGATGGCAGCAGAGAAGTGGAGACTGCAGTAGGATTGGGAGGTTCCTTGCAGATTTTGAAAAGTTCAAGTGTGTTGTTAGTGGCCCCCAGAGATGAGGGCTTGGTATTAGGCTTGCCACTTCTGCTCAGCAGCTCTGCACTTGAGTTTCAAAGAGGCTAGGTAGGAATCATACCAGGGTTGCGCTTGGTGGCAGGCTTCATGCAGATTCTCATGACAGGGGCCAGGATGTGCAGAGTGTTGGAGATGGAGAGATGAAGGTTAGTAAGGGATGTGTCAGCGTGAGAATCAGTGGCCAGAGTGTGAGGGGGAATTAATTTGGCGGCAAAAGCAGCAACTGACACTCGCTTCATCTGTTGAATGGCAGGGAAGGAGACTGGCAGTGCAGGCAGAGGCTTAGCCGGGGGCCCAAGAGATCCAGGCGAGAGGACAGGAGAGCATAATCAGAACAGGAAAGAGCTGTAGAGAGAGGGTTGAGGATGTGGATGTCTGCTAAAATGAGAGCATCCAAGGTGTGTCTGGTTGAGTGTGTCGGATCAGAGGGAAGAATGGCGAGGGAAAACGAGTCACAGAGGCTGTGAACGAGTGTACAGGCTGCGTCAGGGGAGTCAAGGTGAATATTGAAATCTCAGATGAAGAGAAGCTTGGAGGTGGAGGCCAGGAGAAAAGAGGAGAGGTCAGACCACTCTGAGAGGAAGAGGGGGACAGGACCAAGGGTCCTGTAGATGGTGGCAAGAGTCTGCAAGGGGATAGGAGAGACACTAAGCCTGCAGACAAGGCTTTCAAAGGAAGAGTAGGACTGAGTGGGTATGATAGTAGCAGGGACCCATTCAGGGAAGATCAGTCCCACTCCGCCCCCCAGACCGGTTAGGCTGGGCTTAGAGAGGATTTTGTAGCCCTCCAGAAGGGGTGTGTCAAAAATAGTGACAGAGCTGGCCCTGAACCATGTCTCGGTGAAAGTGAGGACATCAAGATCGAAGTCTTCAAGGAGGTGGCAGATGTCAGAGGAGTGCTTAACTGCAGAGCGAGAGTTAAGGGTACATGGGTAGAGCTGGCTTCCACCTTTGAAGGTCTTCTTAAGAGGGGTACTGGAATGTGGTGTGCCCATCTGTGGTAGTGAAGAGACCAGAGGGGTGGCAGAAGGAGGAGTTGCAGGTGAAGGGAGGAAGCTGATAAGAGATGGGAGACATCTATTGAGGAAGAGGAGGTTGGGCTAAGAGCCCTGTACAATGACAGTGTGTAACGCTTACCTGGTATCCACGATGCCACTCAGCCAGGCTGGGCCTTCGCTCCCTCTTGGACCTCTTCCCTTGGTAATGCTTCAGAGAGTTGGGCATGCAATACAGGAGTGCTGGGTTCAAACTTAATTGTTCCTTGCTGCTTAACCCCCCACCTTCCTTGAAAACCAGACCTTCCCTCAGACCTGTCCTCACCTTGATTTTTTGTACAATGCGCTCTCCGTCCTGCTTCACAATGCAGGGGGCGCGTCGATGGAGCAGGCGTGTTGCAACCAAGTTACTTTACTGGTGCAAGCCCTGTGCGAGTCCAGTCCTGCTGTGACTCTAACTTTGTAAGGTAGGTTGCTTCTTCACAGTTTTGATATTTCAGTCTCTCTTCTTTCTTTCTTCCTCCTTATAAATGTTCTAATGTCTCTGTTTTCTTTTCTCTAGGTGTGGAAAGTGATGTTGGCGTTGCCATGCGGATCAGTGTGGAGCATGAATTGGTGAGCGAATGCGCATTGCGCTGCGTTATTCCTAATGTAATGTGTGGTGCGCAGCATTAATTTGCCTTTCTTGTGCTAACCTCTGTCTGTTGTCTTGCTTGCAGGTTGCTGTGATGTTCCAGAATGGATGCCGACCACGAGACGTTCGAATCAGGTAAGAGTCTTGTACTTCCTTAACAAGAATGGTTAGGTGCTCACTAACGCTGTTCTTTCTCTCTCTCCTTTCCAGGTTGCGGTGCTCCGGAGGAGCGTGCGGTGCCTGGATGCTGGTGTTCGGAGATGGATGTGACGCCTAGATGCTTGTTTTCTCTGGACCGGGTAAGAGATGGACCGGAGACAGGATGCTACTCACAGGTAAGTGCTGTAGTAATGATGTTCTTGTTCTTTCAGGGTGCGCAATGTCTGGAATCAGCATGTAAGGAATTCAGGAGGCAGAGCCAGACACGGTGAGCGTCACGCTGCTAACCGCAGAGTAACGTGAAGCCTGTTCCTCTGTTTGGGCGTGGCTTATATAACCCCAGGTATTCCAAGGCCCAACCACACCCAAAACACTAGACTGCATGGTTCAGTTCCTGGAACTGAGCTATGTGGGAGCCTCCATGTTGGACCCAGCCCATTACAAAGTCCAGGCCCCCATATTATCTTCACATTAAGCATGAGCCTGGCGCCAGGACTGACTCCAGGAGAGTCTTTGGCAAGGCGGCAAGGCCTTTGAAGCCATAATAGGAGACCCTAACTTGGTTCCAAGGGGAAGACTGACTTGCCTATGAGGGTTGGGGGTAGGGATCATGACACAGTGCCATTTTGGTAGATATTAATGATGCCCCTAGAGGATGGGAAATATGCCAAGAGTACTTCCCATAAGGTTCCACCATTAATGGGTGAAGAAGAGAAAAGGGAGAGCACTGAGACCATATGGGGAATCCAAAGGTCCAGAGAGGGCACAGCAATGAAGGTATCAGTGACAGTCTGCCTGGAAGAAGCATTGACATAGGTGTCAGCGATGGGCAGGCCTGAATCGGAGATCAATAGATCTTTCTTTAACTTTTTCCTTCCAGACTTCGAAATAGAGATAGGATAGGTGATAGAGTAGCAGTTAGAGAAAATAGGGGAGATGAAAAGCACCATGAAGGGAGAGAGCAGAGAGATGGAAGGGGGAGAAAGAGTGTGTGGGAGAAACTGCACAATGCACGACAAACTCACCAAGCGGCCTAGCAGCAAACACAGCAGCAAATGCAAAACACCTAGATTTGAGTTTCCTGGAAGAGGGAAAAAAGCCTACATTTCAAAACATAGCAGAGAAAAATGCAAAAAACCTAGATTAGGTATTCCTGGATAGAGGCCTAAATGCCAGATATGGATTACATACAACTGTTAGTGATGTGCAGCAGACTGCAAACTTTCTGGTAATAGGAGTAACAGTTTAATAGGGTGCAGTAATGGCTGTTCCCCCCACCCACACCCTGCTTATCTTGTATGTCGCTGCTGGTTGACAGCTGCGATGCAGGCTCCACCAGCAAACACTGGCAAGCACGATCTGGAGCTGCTACTGCAGGAGCTGCCCTTTGCCTCAGGGCCTTTGGCTTCAGGGGGATGCCCTAGGAAGGTGTCTCAAAAGGAGAAGCAGGACCAACCACGGGTGGCGGGAGAGCTAGTACGAGGGTCCAGAGGGGAAAAGCGGGAAGTGGTTACCTGCCAGATGCCAAGGGATTTGAGATAGCACCGGACTGCGCACAAAGTAAAGTAAAAGCACAATTTACAAAAATCCAAATCTAACAATTCATCACAAGGCCAATCTTACCCACGGGACACTAGAAGCAAAAAAAATAATAATAATAATCTTCAAGTTGCAAGAGGCACCCCCTAGAATTAGTCACATGTGTCATTTTTCTGAAATAATACACTATTACAGAGTTACAGACATTGTTGTGACCCATAGGTGCCATCACGGATGCTAAGAAATCACTCTACATCATCACACTTAAGTTATGTTATTTGATATTTGTATAGCGTCTAGTGCCATTGGTATGGATTGAAGCACTGCAGGGTGGAAGGCCCTTTGGGAGCCCATTGTCTGTGCAAACATGGAAATAAAAGAGCATTACATTGCATGTGAAAATTAATTGGAATGTAGGTGACTATTCAGTTACTAGCAGAAATGTCTAGTTTAAAGATACATAAAAGACGTGCCAAGCAGTGTGTTCAGGCAGAGAGGACAGCTATGTCAGTGAATTTGTGACTGTTTGACCAAATGTTTCATGGCACCCAGCTGTAGTCTATGTGTTGTGGACCAAAAGGGGAATGTGTTCTCTTTCATCTGTTTTTTGCACTTAAATCCTGTTAAAAACAAGCACTAGCAAAGGCAAAATGTTTGGCTTTTATATGGCTATTATGTAAAGTAATGTAAGTGGTCTTGTATAGTGCCCATCTGCCACGATTGGTGGCCTCGCTGTGCTTGATGATGTAAGAAAAAAGGGGATGGTGTGGAATTCATTAGCTGGACAGGACAGTAGCAAAAGCAGATACAAAACCTGTGGTGTTGATGGGTGCAGGCCGGAAGTACCCCGTTCCTGATTGCAAATCTGCTTTCTATGGTTTTCGTGGGGGAACTTGGGAGTATGTTATCCATAAGGAGTAGCCCAATATCTGATCAATTACAATAGTTTGGGTCTGGTTAGACGCTGATGTGGAAGAGTGCAACATGGCTAAAGATGAGAGCTTAGTCGTGGCTTGGTTAGTTTACATGCGCTAATGGCTTCACCTATGGTGGCCTTCTGTGGGGGGTTGTGTGTGTCATGTAAGGTGGCAGGAGATCTTAGAGGGTAGTCAGTTAGTCATGTTAAGGAGAGAGTAGGCCTTATAAGGCAAAACAACCTGCAATCCTGCCCTCCTACCCCTGGCCCTTTGCAGTTTGCACACTGGTCTCCTTTATCAAGCTCTCATATCTCTCTCTCTCTCTCTCTCTCTCTCTCTCTCTCTCTCTCCTTCTCTCTCTCTCTCTCTCTGTCATAGATAAATTGTACCCCATGAGGAAAAAGAAAACAAATTCCACGAGTTGGCAGATGAGAGTAACGCTTGTTGTGTAAACTCAGATATTATTATAACCGGCTTATCCAAGGCATGTATTTAAGATTAAATGGAAGGGCATCTTAACATTTGAGGACCACAGTCAATCATTTCACCTTCCCATGTACGTTGATTAGCAGGCTGAGAGATGCCACAAACCTCACTCTAACATGCTCAGGTGCTATGCACAGTAGCCTGCTGAGACTTTTGCCCATTCAGCCGTTAGGCAGGGGATTAGTAGGCCAGGGGTAAGAATTCCTGCTGCTCATTTCGCCCCAGAGGTCTACACTGCCATCTCCCGAAAGCCCAAAACTCTTCTCACACAGTCCAAACCTTGAACACGTCAAGTTAATTGACATTGTTAGTATTCACACCATGCAGGGGAGAGATGGTGGATCTATATTTCTGCTGGAAATGGAAGCCACTTAAGACCAATGTTGCTTTGTCTCTCTTTTAACAACTGGTCAATTGTTCCATGTGATAAAACTCCTAAGATGTGTTTCTCTATTATTTCTCTCTCTTCCATACTCCTGCTAAGCAGGCTCTGGATTGCTAACAAGTGGTGCATCATATGTGGCAACAATCTTGAATGGTCTTCCTTGCATGCATATGCCAAAGAAATTAATACTGGTCCACGTTTTCTATGGATCCCACCCAACCCTTTTACCCAAGACAGCAACTCGCTCGAACATTGATGAATGTCATTACATGCCTATCGCACATGCCGATATGTAGCTCTTTCACAACAATTCCTTCTTTCTGGTGGAATATGCCTGTGTAGCACTTTTAACCTATGTAACCTGCATTGATTCGACTGAGATTAGCAGTAGACCTTATCATAAGTAAGGGACCAGAGGTTCTCCCAAATAGTGAAACCCAAGTTCCAGTCCCATTTTCCATTCACATTGGGGTTCTCAATTCCAGGTCTACAGAATAAATAGGAGATATAAGCTCTTGTTACTCACCCATAAGTCCTCAAAATGTGTGAAACCTCTGGCTATCTTCTCTTTTCATTTGGCCTGCATCATTACCCCTTTCAATTGTAGAAATATAAATATTGATAAATTCCCTCTGCAAAGAAGCAATGTCCACAACACTTCCTTCGAAAATTGGCCCACTTTTTCCTGTCCTGCCTTAACCCATGGCTGAAACATTAGTGCACATACATGCTTTAGCCACAAAGTGGGGAGCCCAGATATAGAAGAAAGCCTTGTTAAGCTCCTCTCATTCCATGGATCCCACCAGACATCCCACAAAGCTCCAAGTACCAGGTGTTTAGTCGCTCCCTGGGCCAAAGCTGTTCTTGCAACTCAGAGCCACTCTCTGACTGTCAACAGTTGAATGGTCTAATTCATCCACTGCTCTGTCCCTTAAGAGATCTAGAAGAGTTTTGCTACAATTAAGTATGCCTCATTATACAGAAACACCCCTCACAGCAGCATCAGAGGATTGTCATAGAGAAGTGAGAAGTGAGAGAGGATCACCTGGGTGGAGGTTCCTTGAGTATTGGGAGTGGGGAACCCTTGGGCAAGACATGGTACCCCCCTTTTCCGATTGATGACAAGCCAAACCCTCACCTAACCCTTATGGGCTATCATAAACCCCTCATTTTTCCACAAATGACATTTGACAGTACTGAGATGAGGAAGAGGAGACTAGGATAAATGCACACCAACATGCACCATTTTGGTACTGAGGCATGGAAGAGGGCCTCAGAGGAGTACCGTTGCAAGGATCAGGCATGTCTTGCTAATAAGCCTAACTATAGTCAAGCAATTAAGGAAAAGGACACGCACCTGCAACCCCTGTACACAACTCTGGTGTATAAAAGGATTGTGTGCAGGAAGGTGAGAGGAGAGAGGCAAGATGCTGAAGGGAGCCGTGTGGAGCTGTGCTGCAGCCGAGGAAGTACACTGAGGACCGACCTAGCTGAGGGTGCGAACGCGTGTGAAGTGGGAGCAGGAGCTCTGTGGCGCAAAGGCGAGGTGAAGGAAGGAGATCAGATGAGGGGTTATCATTCACTCACCCTAAAGGATTGCTCATTCTCCCATGGTGCTGCAAGAGAGCAAGAGTGTCAAGGGGCAGAGAGAGGCCCCCTGCAAGGAAGCAGCCAAGTATTTGGCCAGTGCGATACAGAAGAGGACTTCACAGTGAGCCAGTGAGTTTCTCAGCTCGGGAAACCCAGAGCTACTGTAACCGCAAGTCTCATAAATTGAACTGCTATTGCCAATGAGGCCTGAAGCTGAATACAATGTAATGGAGTGGTTGCATGGCTTGTTAAAGGAACAAGCACGTTTTTGAAAGTCTCGGAATGCTACAAATCGGTCATTTCTGAACTAATTAAGCTTGTTGAAATGGTCGTGAGCCTTAAACCAGGAATGTTTTCTTAAGTCTTCAAACAAGGAATAAAACCACTGAAAACGAAAATATAATGAATACCGAATTAAAAGGAAAATGGAACATTTAAGTAAACCAGTAAAATGTTGAATACTGAATGAGTGTTGTACAATGAATGAACTCAAAGTGAATGCATATATGAATACCGAACTAAAAGGGAAATTTAACATTGAAGTAAACCAGTAAAACACTGTATACTGAATGCGTGTTGCACAACAAACAAACGTAAATCTTGAAGCTGAATCAAATCTGGAAGCCAATATAATTAAGCAACACAAGACTGCATTAAGCTTTGAATTGCAAATTAATAATACTGAATAATTGCTGCACAATGTCGAGAGCACAAACAAAGAACTTTAATGAGTGAATACAGTGAGCTAAGAGTACCATTTGGAAGGAGTGTGTGACATGGGGTGGCAAAGCCACAAGGCAACCAATGAGAATCCAGAAGAGCCCAAGAGCACACTCTAAGTCCCGGAACCAATACATGGAATCAAGTGAAGGTATCCTGGTGCACAGGAACAAGCACCAAGGAACCTGTGTGAGCCATTGAAATCTTAGGGAGGGGAATCCTGAGCCGTGGCCAGTTTATATGTGTTGTCTTGGGATTGGAGTCTTAAGACCCCCTTTAGTTAGATTGTGTTGCTTTGAAACACGAGGAAAGGAACCCTAGGAGTGATTCCAAACTATATTGCTTTGAACTGTAGAAAGATAAATTACAAGACTCTTTTCCATGTGACTTTCTTATGCTTGGGAAAGGGAAGCTGAGACAAAGCTGTGAGCGGGAAGACGCTCAGAACTTTGAGTTAAGCACTGTTTATTTTGACTTTGACATCCCTACACATTTGTTAGTTCTAGTGCAAGAGTAGGTTTTGGAAACAGACGGACTATTAAGTTAAAACCTTTGACTCAGACTTTCCTTAGTCTCGTTCAAGTAAGGAAATCCCACCTTAGCATAGAGCAAGTTAGGCCTTCAACCATCCTGACATTTAAGTTAATACATACCTTTTTGTTTAAACTTTAAGTCTGGTGTCTGTGTCTTTCTTCATGATGCCTTCACTGAACCTGTATCAGAATCATCACGAAAAGAAAAAATAAATGCGTGAGGCTAATAAACCTCCTGTCAGGTAGATGACCCATCCATGAAAAACCCAGAGTCCCCCCACAACATAAATCTACATGAGCAAAGATTTTGACATCAACAGTCTATAATGAAATGAGCCTACAGGAGGCACAATCCCCTGGGTCATTATCCTCCTTGTGGAATGGTATTAAGCAGACTTGAATAAATAAATAAATAGCATCAGTGCTGAACACTGACTGATTGGCATTTGTATTACATAGACATGAATAAATAAATAAGTAGCACAACTGTTTGCACCATGGCTGAGTGGCATAACTAAAATGCATAAATAAATGTCTATTTACATCACCGGATGGGCTCTGTTAACAGATGCCTGGAGAAATACATAGTTATAAAGGAGTTAGTATCATGGGCTCTCAGTTAAATCCTGAGTAACACAGGGCCTGGGAACATTCAAATCACCAACGCTACATACACTTCATTATCGTAAACATTTATAACCCTAGGCAAAGTAAAACTGCTCAGTTATAAGCCCCGACCATCTGGCCGATCTGTAAACTTCGCTTCCAGTGTCTTGCATTCATCATTATCGTCACACCTTACCTAGTCGCAGCTGCAGTCTGCCACACACTGCGACAAAATCCCCACAAACACATGCAAAACATACAAAAGGTAACCAGTCATAGAAGAAGAGAATGGCTTCTCCCAACTGGATTATGTACTGAACTTGCCAAGGTTATAGCAAATGCACACCGGCATATATTAACCAGGAGTTAGTCCTGGCTGTGAGGGTGTTACCCAGAGAGCTAAGCTCCCCAGCTGTAACGAGTGGAAGGGGAGGGGGGGGGGCGTTCACTTTCCTTTATCAATCTACCTATATTTAGCCCATGGTAGCTTTCTGCACAGCTAGTGCTTCCCTAAAGTACCACACCCTTCTCTGATATGAACTTGTATTCAACACATGATGAGGGACGGATAATATAAACGCCATTTCCCTGTTCTCCCTCAGATCTAATGCGGAATAGGCAGGCCACCACAAGCACAAAATAAAATAACCCACCCAGGTCGGTAAATTGACATAAGCGAAACCACTAAACCCCCATGAGTGCATGCGCCAGGCGACCTCCTCAGAATGGATTCCACAAGGTACCTACCCTTCCTCTCCTTAGTGCAAGACGTGGGGATGGGAAGTTAGCTTGGTACTGCTCGGCCCCCAACATTCCCACAGAAAACCCTTCTATAAGTGGGGTTACCACCTGGGCTGGCAGCAACCCAGCCAGAACACTAACACTGCCGCATAAAGAAACACGGGGCAGTATGTTTATTTAAGGTCTGTTCTTCTAGGGTTCACCCGAAATGAGTGTGTGTACTGACAGGAGCTGTTTTTTTCTTTTTTTTTCTAACACAACTACCTCACATAAAAGTTAAGGAGCTGCAAGGTACTTGGACCGGATAAACACACAGCCTCGCTCCACACCACCTCCTCAGAATGTCATTGTTGATCAACCGAAACACACGACCAATCAGTGTACACTTTGATTTCAACTTGAATGATTTACAAATACTGTAGCCGGACTGAAACGGGAAACTCTGAATGGAACAGAGAGGGTACACGAAGTAAGCTAAGACAGGACTGCGGTAGGAACAATCCCCACTACCTCAAGGTCTCCCCTTTCTACCTCGGTGCCGAAGAGCTACCGCAACATCAATAAAACAGCACGGGACAGTCGTCACTCCATGCGGAGCGTTCACTCAGGAACCAGACGGCCTGCGGCGGAACTTGCTTTCTGTCTCACTTCCCTATTTACCTGTACTTCCCCCAGATAGAGGGAGCCTACTTAGGCCAGAATGGCCTGTGCTGGGCTGACAGGAGGAGGGCAAAAACCCCAGATCCCTCTCAGGAGGATAGCTCAGCGCCAACGCGCTCACCTTGGAAGCAAGAGGACACGGAGCAACACAGGTTCGATCCACGGGACTGCGCTTAGAAACTTCTGGATATTAAGCGCATTATAAATAACCTATCATATCAGATCTCTCTTCCTTACTGTCCCCCGGGCCTCTTTCTTCTCCCTCTCCTCCTCGACCGCTGCATTTATATTTCCCCTGAGATGTTCCACCCATCACGCCCTGCAGGAGGTTGTTAATACAACAGATGTAAAATCAACTCAAGCCCACACCGGCAACCCCTCCTGCCGGAAGGTACCACCGCCCTCCATGTTAGACCAACAGGCATAATGCTGGAGTTGCATATGAGAAGAAAATGGATGAAAGGCACTTTCTAAAGAGAGATGACCAACGTAAATCGCCTGATTGGCAGAAAACAGCATACATTGGACTAACACAACAGACTGACCTCAACAAATCACATACAACAGATGGAAAGGAAACACGACACAAATCCTTGCATATGTACCAATACATATTCTACAATAACGCCCGCCACAGTTTTATTTACCTATTTGTTTTTTGGCATTCTTTTTAGCATTCCGCTCTCTTGGCTAAGCCCAGTATTACATGATAGCGTTACATATGCCCATCCGGGCCCGGTGATCTACCTCTTTTCCTTGCTCTTGTCGCCATTTTAATTCACCAATCATTCACTGCAGCCTCTAATTTTAACACTGTATTCTCGGATAATCTTAGAAGGTCCAAAATCCACAAGTAACCTTCACCCTCTTCAAATAGACTACTGTATTTAAGGATGTCCATGGAAAGCAGTCTACTATTTCCTGAGAATCTCTTCTGCCTAAACCCAGTTCGACCAAAACCTTGGGCACTTGTCTTTCTGCCTTTTGGTTTTGCACCTCCGAGGCAACATCGTAGCAGCTGTGTCACACACTGCCCATGACGATTTTCTTTTGGGAACTTAATTTTCCTAACGGTAACTCCCATTTGGAGGACTGTCATTTTTTACAGAGTTTTATAACCCCAGTTACTGAAACTTCGGACCACTCCTCTTGAACATCTTATTCCAATTATTAAATTACTTTGCTTCTAAACCGGTTCTCCTAGCTAGTCCTACCCCTTTACTGTTGGCACCTTTAAGAATCATTAGAATTTTTAAACTGGCATTGGCAGCATCCCACAACGAACCGAGAACAATTTCATAGAAACTATCAGTTTCTTATCTCAGATAACCTCTGGACACTGGATTCCTCAACAGTGTATCATACATTGGCACCTCTGTTAGGGTGGTTTGAGCTCCTGGATGTTGAATGATTTGAGCACCATGTCGTGCTCTGACCAAACTACTGGATAGAACTGCTCTTAATTAGGGGCCTCTGTCCTTGGTCGAAGAGGAGCTAGTCAAGCCTGGAAAAGCTTCTGTGAGGGTGTGAATAAAATGTTAAATCCCCAAAACTGGTGTAAACGTAGAAAGTTTACTAATATCAACCAGAAATGGCAAGCCATGTTTTGTATACTCCAGAAAAACGAAGTATCTAAAATATGGAAGTTGCTTAACACTGCTAGATCTGATACAAATCAAATGCTAGTGAACCATGTGAGTGAAGAAAAATTGACCAATTACATTACTGAAAATATGTATATTGATGAAAGTGCTCCTTTAGTTAAACAACCTAAATCGAAATGGCCCCTTGTGTATTCTAGGGCTAGTATTTTGGAGATAATTGTAAGCTGAATAGCTCCCGAACACCTGGTCCTAATGGACTAGCCTCATTGGTAGTGAAACAAGATCCCAACCTATGGGCCAGGTCCTCTGTGTACTATTTAGTAAGGTCTGTCGCGATTAGTATCCCTGATTCCTGGAAATCAGCTATTATTATTCCAGTATTTAAAACTGGAACTAGAGACATGCCTGAAAACTATCGTATGCTGTCTATCCTTGACACTACCAGTAAAGTTTTCACAGCCATTGTCCTTAATCAGCTGTTATGTTGGGCTAATGCTAATTCCATCTTCCACCCCTTCCAATCTGGCTTTAGGGCGGGTACCAGCACTACTCACAATATACGTCCTATTGACGCTATTACATTTAGAGCTAAAATTGCTGGTAATCCATCAGTCTATATTACTTTTGGAGACTTTAAATCCGCATTTGACAATGTCAATTGCTCGAAATTGTGGGTATTATTGAAAGAATTGAAATGTCCACTGTGGCTAATTGATATCTTCAAAGAACTTCATGCTGACAACTCTGTGCAAATTCGTCTGGACAATCATGGGCGTCTCACTAAAACCATTTATGTTAACAAGGGTGTAAAACGGGTGCCTATTAGCTGCTTTTTTTTAATGTGTATCTGTCCCTGCTGATCGGACGTCTAAATGCTAAAGCTAATTGTCCAGCCAAATTTGACACTGAACGAATTACTGGACTATTATATGCTGCAGACCTTGCACTAATAGACCATAATTTTAGTGGTATGAAGTCTATTCTTGAAGAATTGGGTCAATTTGCTTCTGAATACTCATTGACTATTAACTTAAAGAAAACCCAAATTATGCTTTATTCATGAAAGCATGTTAACAGATCTAAAATGGAGGTGTTTTGGGGCACAATCGAGTACACTAATAATTATAAATATTTGAGTATATTGTTTAGTAGCATAGGAGGTTTTGACCTGTTAATCGATAGGAAAATCAAACGTGCTAAACAAATAACACTACTCATAAAGAACTTTATTACCCATCATGCTGGTTATTCATTGAAAGGAATAATTTTGCTCTATAGGCAACGGCTAACCCCAGTAGTGACATATGGAATTGAAGCCATTGCCATGGAAAATCTATAATGGCTTGCAAAAATTGCAGGCTTCTTCTGCCATAACATTGTAGCCTTACCAACGTCATGCCTGATCCAATATATTAGGGTCAAGCTTGGCCTTCAGTCCCTTAAGGCCATTGTGTTGCATCAGCGTGGTCTTTCAATGTTAACGGCCATGTGTCAACCCCAGAGTGATCTATTGCATATGATTGGCCTAAATTTGATTAAATTGAAAACACACAATAGTACAAACACATTTGACAACACTTGTCATACCTTGTTTTCTGAACTCAAATGGAATATTGAGTGGAGTTGCTGTGATCATTATAATTCTGTTAAATCCGCTTTTAAAAATAAAGTGAGGATGAATGATTGGGTAGGCAACTTTACACGAATGTACAAATTGCATAATTATAAGTACATTCATGGTATGTCTTATTGTTCTCTACGTCCTCAACCATATCTGATGTGCTGCCCTGACCCGTCAATACGCAAGTTCCGATTGTTCATGAGAACTAATCAACTGGTGGTACGTGCTATTCATAGTACCCAATGGAAATTGGCCATAGACCAACAATTCTGTCGCATGTGTAATGACATAAATGCTCCTGAAACAGTGAGACATGTCTTTACGAGCTGCACAACAATGAAGACTTTGTATCAATTGAACTATGGTCGATATGTCCATGATTGGTCATTCATCTCATCTGACCATTTTTGGCAGCTCTGTATGAACTCATGGTTCCTTGGAATGGTGATAGTTCTATAAGTTCTGTGAACTAAAAACAACTAATAAATAAATAAATCCTTATTCTTAGTATTAGCTCCCTTCAGTGCATCCAGATGAATGCACATCTCTATCAGTGACCAGAAACAGCCGTGCTTCATGCTCGTTTTTTGTATACATGCACCCCCGAAGTTCACCCTTTTATGCCAATGACTAACCACTACATTAAAGTCTCCTCCTATAACCAATGTGCCCTTCAACTATGGCACCCCCTTTTCGAAATTCTGCTCATCAAACTTGGCTTGAAAACCACTCTTCCCTTCCTGCTCTCCTTCACCATCAAGAGTTTGCCCTGCAAACACCTTTTTTATCACTTATTGCTCCAATTTAAATCATGATGAAAATTATATTCCCATCCCTGCCTTCTTCTGCTCTCTAAAAGCATAACACTGAGACCTAACTCTTGCCCCTTTATAGCCCTTTCTTTCCTATATTGATAATGTGTTTCCTGAATTAATAGTTCATCCAACTTCCTGCTTTTAAATTTGCTTCCAAGTAGAGACTTGCAAATTTAGCCCTTTGACATTGGAGGTGGTGATACACCACCGAGACACTTGCGCTTTATTCAACCCCTTATGAGAGATTCCAAAGTCTCTCTGCAACCCCCTTGAACACAAGAACACCATCGTCACATCCTCAATTGTCCAAGTCCTGCGAAAATTCCTCTTGCAATAATTCCTCAGCAATTGCCCGCATCATGCCATCAAATGTCCTGATCCTTTGCACCCTGAAACCATTAAGCACCAGCTTTTTTTAACTTCCGAATGCTGATGGAAAGATACATATTTAAAGTCATCCATCTAGAAATGTTAAGCTCTTTCGAAACTACTACATCTCACAATCGCCATTCAGGACAAGAAAGGGTAATTTCTCAAAACGTACAGAGAATCCAGGAAAACCCCAGAAGACTAGGGGAGTCATTGCCAAGCCCTAACCACCCTCCCCAGTAAACATTACAATTCCATCTTTAGATGGCCCTCCACAACCAAAAATATTAAACAAAAAAGGCCTTTAGCACTTCTCCGTGACATCAACTTTGCCAGAACTATAATCCAGAACATTTCACCACTTTTCCTTCACATGATTGTACAACTACTGTATAGTTAAGAGATAAGATCCACCAAGCCCAGAATCCCTTTTAAATGCTACTTACTCAAATAAACACTTATGTGGTCATCAATAACTTTTTTCCAACCTCCAACCTTTCTCCAGTTAAACCCTTTCCTCTACCCTCTACCCATTCCCTGTGGTGTGATGAACTTTTTTTAATTTTCTTTTTCGACAGCCATATTTTTGTTGAGGAGGACATTTGCATCTCTCATGGGACAAAGCGCACAGGCTCTCTGAAATAGATTGTCTCTCACCAGGATCCCCATCAACTGCTCTGTCACGTGGCATATCTCTTCTGCCCCTGTGAAAGAGAAAGCTTCCTCTCCATACTCGAATAGCAAAGCGAATTGATAATGCATCTTTACTCTGCCTCAGACACCCAGTCTCTATGCAACTCTCCTGATGCCTTGCACAATACAGAGTAAAGATCCTGAAAAACATGCAATTGATGGTTTGTTTAGACAATGGGCCTCATTGTCCGGAAACAACGGTACCGGTAAGCTTGCCGGTACCGTTGTTTCCGGACCGGCAAACTAAGAGTTCTGCGAGCGGCTGCCTTTCAGCCCCCCAGGTCTAACCTGGCGGGCGGAACGGCACCCGCCCGCAGACCTTGAACAGTGCAAGTGAATCCGTCCTCCCCATTCCCTTTGAGTCCAATCGGACTCAAATGGGAATGGAGAGTAACATGTTCTGGCGCCCGGTAATGGGCAATTACCGGGTCCGCCGGGGCTTTGATGCCCTGGTAAATGGCCATTCCTGGGTGCCAGAAAATTCATGACTATTTACCGGCATGTCTACCGCCAGAGCCATAATGAGGCCCAATTAAATCCTTCTCTCTTGTTTGCCGAGGCTTCGCTATTTGTCTTTGAAATAGTACCGATGAACTACAATGGATTTGAGGCCTGCTCCCATCTCTTTGAGCTCTATCCAGTCTAATAGCCGTACCTCCTTCCTCACAAAACAATTTAGCCACAATTTCTTTTAAAACCACCCCCACCTTAGTTAACAAGTACCCCTTTTTCTCTAGGACCCCAAAGACGCACAGGTTACACCTCATTTCTCTATTCTCTACATCATCTATTTTCACTTCCAACTCACGTGAATGCTTTTCGATTTTGGTCAAGCTGGCTTCGTATTTAGGATCCAATAGATCAGTTGATAGCTGATTATTTTCCAGAGCTTGGAGCCGGTCTTTGATATCCACTCTTCCTTTCAGTTCTGTAATTGAGGATGGGTAGGCCGATCTTGGGGCCCCAAACTCTGTTAAGATCATATTAATTTCACGCTTAGTTGCAGCTTCTATTCCTGGAGGGGGCTGATCCCCTTTTGTCAGTCTTTGAATGTCCATTCTTGATTGGAGCTTACCCTAGTCCTCTCACTGTGAAATCCCTGAAGGTGAACCTTCCACCCAGACTCCTACACCTCTTCACTCATATAACTGGACCATCTGCATGCCAAAGACAAGAACCCAGCACACAAATCACATGGCGCTTTTCCTCAAGTGCCCGGCCCTTAAGCGTTCTCCTTGCTGCACTCCACAGTCCAATCCTTGGTCTGACTCTGAATCAGCGCCATCATATCAGTATCCTGTCACTAGTGCCACAGCCCCAAGACCACCACTTCACTGCTAACCTCTCTGCCTGGACTTCAGATCCAGTGCCCTAGCCATCAGTTAGTTAGTAAAACCAGTTAGTTAGTAATACACTTTATTCGGTTTTCACCATTAACAGTAAGTAAAATACAGCGCATAATAATTAAATATGAAAACAGATTAAAATGTTCTCCCCAAATGTTTATGAGCGTCAGCAGTGTACTTACATAAACCATTAATAAAATACGCATCTACACATGACAAAACAAAATTCATAGCGTCTGAGACATGCTTGATGTTCTTAGCGTTAAAGTGTTTTTTCAGCCATAAACCTCGGAGGTCCAAGAGTTTTGGGCAGATAAATAAAAAGTGAGTTAAGTCCTCCTCAGTCCTGCAGCCACAAGTACAGAGCTTTGAGTTAAACAGCCATTTTTCATTCGTGCTGTCAGAGGTAAAACATTCAGACGGATCATCGCATGGGACTTCACATCAGCAGCAGCACCTGTAACGAGATTGTCGGAAGCAGCTGACTCTGGGTTCAGTGCTGCTTGACGATCATTGTGTGGTGCGTGAGAGGTTCCTTTCTCTAAACACAAATGCGAGTGTGAAGGTGATGTGCAGTTGTGAGCCCTGAGCTCTGGAAACTCTGAGCTCTGCCCTCCTTTCCTCCTCCCGTTTCCTGCCCCTGGAGCGACAGTGCCTGTACTGGGGCGTGGTGTGGCTGGGATCTCTTTCCTTGGGAAGCAGAACCATCAGAAAAGGGAAGAAAACTGCAAAACAGCAAAAATGCTTGAAACACTGCCAAGGTGAGGGTATTGGTGGAATTGGTAATACTGGCATGATACTGGTGGCACTACTGTGATAGTCTGCTATACCACTACTATAACACTATATACCGTCTGCACAGAGCATTAACGGTGTGCCGGCAGAGACAGGTACTGCTAGTACTGCTGGGTGCGGGGGGCGGAGGGGGAGGCTTGGCAAAGCTCTTTCACAACAAAAGTAAGGGTGGTAAAGGCTGTGCTTCTCTTTTTCACCCAGCCACCCAGCCATTCCCCGCAATCCTAGCTGTCCCCCGTGCCACATACTAGGTGCGGGGGGGGGCTGGGAAGGTAGTCTGGGTGGACATTGAACCACTTGACGGCATTGGCATTGCATGCTAACCCTGCTCCCCATTTGTCCCACTCCCCGACCCCCCCTCACCCTCCCTCCCCTCGGCCTCTTGTCCTTTCCTTATTTGCATGCCCACGTAAGCCCACGTGAACACCCAGCACTCAGCTCTTGTCCTGCAGGGACCAACGGGGCTAAAGTTAGGGTGTCTAACATTGCATGCCAGCAAGATGGCTAAGACAAGCTCTGCAAAGGGGGCAGCTAAGAGAATGTTACAACCGGGAAGGAGCCAAAGGGGCTCTGGGCGTGTAAGGAGTGACTATAATCTGAAAGGCAAATGCAAGGAGCTCTTAAAGCAGTCCACAATTAATTGGGCCCCGTGAAGCAAGTCGGGGAGACCCACGGGAGCAAGTTGGCTCAGTCCCCGGTGGGCTGCTTGGCTTTGCTGGCCACAAGTAGCCCACTAAAACTACTCAATGAGGTGGCATTGCCACCCATCGCCATCAACAACATCACTCTTCCTAGCCTGCCAGCCTTGCCTGCTCCTTCTCTGACCTCGGGAGATGTGGAGGAGGAAGCTCGACAGCTTGCCGAAGAGCACAGGGAGTATGAATGCATTGATATGAGTCCACAGAACAGTATCAGGAGAGGCTCGAACTGCTGAGGGTCCTTGTCACCCTACATCTCCATCTTCACCTCTGCTTGCCTCTGATAGTGCCACTCTTGAGGCATTGGAAGATCCAATTGATCGCCACTACGAGAACTTTGTGCACAGACAATCTTGTGCCTCCATGAGGAATGCATAGAGAAGCAGCGCAGCTGGTGATAATCCTTCTATTCTGCACCATGTTTAAGCCCCGGCACCGGTCTGCTCTGATAGTCCATTTTCATCTTCTGTCGACACTGCGGCTCTTGTCTGCATCCCTCATCCAATAGAGCAAGCTTTTATCTCTATCTCCGCTATTTCCAACATTATAGTCGACCATTTTTCTGAATTCCTGATGGACATTTACAATAACAGCTCTCCTACTAATCAACCTGTATTGGGTAGCAGCATAAGCTAAGTCATGAAGAGCAACAGTTTGGATCTTTCAGAGCAGCAAGACCCATGTACTGACAGCTCTGAGGCCCATCTTAGGCAGCCCCTATTGGATGAGTACGATGAACTGTTAGATTCTGTGAATCCCAGTGGCCCCGAGAGAATTCTGCGGAATCCCAGTTTCTTAGTAGACTGTGTGAATCGGGTAAGGAACGCCTATAATTAGGTGAATCTCTCCTTACGACATTTGGCTGAACCGAGAGAAAAGGACGCAATTTATATGGAAAAGTGTTTAGATATAAATGCCACCGTGACTAACATGATGGATGGTTTTTACAAGCAGCCGGCCTCCAAGCCCTATGCTACCTTAGACCCCAGTGCAGGTGCAGGTGATGCTGTGGCCATGCCTAGCTTAAGTCAGATTACAAGCCAGGAGGCTGCTGCAGCTCTCGATTCAAGCGTTGGACTCCTCCCTGGCCAAAAACCTCAAACGCCTTCAGCCCAGGCCGGTAAGGCGGGGCTGCCTCCTCCTTCTCCTTCCCCCTGCTCCCGTTCCTGTCTGCCTAAAGCCCCGGCAATCAGGGTGGCGAGAGGAGGTGGAGGTGTAAGTGTCGAGGCATCCCCAGAGTCTTGCCCTCAGGTACACAGCACTGGGGGTATACATCCAACTGGAGATCCTTTGATGGGCTGGAGAGGAAAGAATCTAATTCTTTGCTTTAAGGGACTAACACGTGGACACAAGCATTCTTATAAGAGAATGCTGATTAGATCATTGTCTGAAGTTCTTGGGATTGATGATATCTCTTTTAAATTGTTTCCTTTGTATGAATTCTGTCAGACTGTATGTACTGCAAGGGTTGTAATATTCGGTTTTCTTTTATAAATACTGACCTTAGATGATGTTTTTTAAACTGTCGCGAAGGGTTGGCAGCTAAAGGTATTGAAGTGTACAAGGACGCAAGTGCCTCAGTCTGCCACCTTCACGATTCGTGGTATTCTAATGAGAAATGTGTTAAATCCTCTGTAAACGCTAGTTATCCAAGGGCTGGCACTCCTCCAATTGCCCCCTCGTCAAACAGGCTTATTATCGACCCGATTAGTAATGAATTAGACTATAGACTAGGTCGACGGCCTCCCCTAGAGATTAACATTTCAGATCAGGTGAGGTAGATAGTATACAGCTTTACACAACAGCCCATGTTGAGGGTGTAGCGTAATTGGGGGCATTTCGGCTCCTACCCATATATCTCAGGCTGGAGTCAACCTCACAGAGGCTGATGGTAATATAAAAGGGAACATTAAGAAGCGCCCCGCTAAGGGGTCAGTCTTGGTTGGCTTGTCCCCACCTGCACCTCGTTTGTTGAGCTGGAATGTGGCAGGGGTGGCTAATAAATTAGACGACCCAGATTGGTTAGGCTGGCTAAAAACCTTTGATATACTTTGCCTCCAGGAGACATGGCAAGCCAAAGATACGGTATTAGTGAGGCACTCCCCGGATTACTGAGTTACAACTTTCCCGGCTTCACGAGAGGGCAATGGCTAGCCACATAAGGGCCTTGCCACCCTGATATGCCGATCTGGGAATTGGGCTCCCGCTCATATTTTTTCACCAACAGACCAAATTCTCTCGATGTCCATTACACCGGGCAACCGGTGGTGGGACGCCAGACTCCTTATTGGGAATATCTGTCTAAATCCGAAGGAGGAGTTAAAGAATATTATACCCCCAAACAGGTGGCTGGCTGACCATCTACTTTGGGAATGTGATTCTGGTACAGTCATTTTGGGTGATTTTAATGCCAGACTGCCTAAGTCAGGGGCTACCTCTAAAAGGCTCCTCCTTGAAGCAGCTTGTGGGATCACTGGAAGATGTGGAGAATGCTATCATGGCCATTAAACCAGGCAAGGCTTCGGGCACGGACGATATCAAACCTGAAATTTGCAGGTGGTTCCCGGAATGGTGGATACCAGTTTTGTTAAAACATTTCAATGCAATCTCCGCCTCATCTATGATTCCTCTCTCTTAGTCACTGAGTCTAATCAAAGGAATTAAAAGAAAAAGGCTTGAGGCTTGATCCTCACTGCTATCGCCCCATCTCACTATTAGATTGTAGCTCAAACATATATATTAATTGTCTCCTGGCCAGGCATGAGTTATGGGTGGAGGAATATAAGATACTCCCCATTCATCAGGCAGAATTCAGGTAGGGATTCTCAACAACGGACCATGTTTTTGTACTCACAACAATTTTAGATAAATATGTAAGGATAAGATGGGGCGCAGTGTAGGCAGCATTTTTGGATTTAGCCAAAGCCTTTGATTCCATTAAACTGCCTCTTTTATGGGCTAAACTCAATAGACTGGGAGTTCCATCTTCATTACCCAATCTGATTGTATGTTTATACTTAGATATTAGGGCCTCTGTTAGAGGACAATCCAGTGCAGGGCCCTCGCATGGGTTCAGGACAAACAAAGGCGTACATCTGGGCTGTCTGTTGGCCCCTCTTTTATTCATTATTTTTCTTTCTGATTTTACATCACCCTCGGATCCGATGGGCTCTTTTCCACCAAGACTGAATGGGGTGCTACACCCTTCTCTACTTTATGCAGATGATGCAGTAATTCTAGATCTGACCCCCAAGGCACTGGCTCGCAGCCTTGACTATGCATTTAATTATTTTAAACAAAATGGTGCAAAATTAAATTTTAAAAAAACTAAGGTTGTTGTGTTTGGCTCTAAAAAAGAACATACATGCAATTAGTGCATAGACAAGGTTAATTTAAGTGTGGAGGATTCAGACTGCTACTTGGGGGTCAGGTTTGCAAGTAACTGCCAGTGGTCTGCACATCTTGCAATGGTGGAAAACCGCCTAAGCACTAATCTGGGTCGGAAAAGGTGATTTTACCAGGCCATCAAGCCAGGCCTGACTTCCACAGCCTCATAGAGTTCAAGTTCAGACTCCACAGAAGGCTGGCAGATCCGGCTTCACACCACCGCTCATGGGGCATCAGTTCCACCAAACAGATACAGTACTCCATGAGAGTCATCGCCACATCACTACTCTGCTCCACTGCATCCTCCCTGTAGCTCATATATCCAGGCATCCCCCTCCTTCCTGCCGGCTCATGTACTGCAGCTCCCGCACTTGCTCCAGTTGGTGTTTACTCTCCATCAACACTGAAGGTTAAACCTGTACTTCCATGCTGGCTTTTATATTAGGGAACTCTCTCTCTTTGTCAGTGGTCTGACACCTCATCCCCGGGCTGGTCTCTTACAGAGTTCTGGCGCACCTTCTCCTCTGAAGCTCTGGGAACCAAAGGTTGACTTGAGTTGCCCCTCTATCACTCCTCTTGGGGGATCCCGCAATTCGATTCCTCTTGAGGCGAAGTCAAGAATCAGCCCCTTCTCCTGGACCAGACATTCTATTGTCTGATGAAGATCATTGGCCTACAGGCAGAATGAGCAGCTCTTTATTGGTTAACCTGCTGCTCATGCAACACATTATTATTATTATTATTATTATTACCAAGCAAGATCTGTCTAGATAGACCATCCACTGCTTTTCAGACTGCCATGATATGGCTAGGAAGGATGTGCCCGAAGATCTATGGGCTCACTCAGAAGAGGGAAAGAGATGTCTTTATTGTGCAGGCAGCTGGGCTTCCATGCATATGTTTGCCAAGCACTACTGCCTGGATTCCCGGTATAGTCAGGAGGTCAATTTTGGCCGAGTGGTGCTTCAGAGTTTTCTAGTCTAGGTGGCAATTCTTGCGATCCTCCCTCCTACAGGGTTCTCTTTTGCTATGGCAGACTATGTAAGAAGAGGAAATCAGTGGGAGGAAGGAATCCATTAAAAGAGCAAATCACTTACATTTGGGTAATGTCAGGGATGGGAATTGCTTATTATCTACTTACATTTCAAAGCAGAGTTGGCATCCACAGCTCTCCCAAGAGTTCCTTGGAAGCAGCTGATGCATCAGGTCCCCGTGGCAGACTGGCAAAAATGGCAACAGAAAGATTTCAGGCAGAAACCAAATGCCCCTTTGTAGCTCCACAAGAAACACCGATACCGATTCCAGTGTAGTCCCTCCCTCCCTGTGAGTGGGATCAGAGGGGTTTGATGCTGAAGTGCACTGCTTTCCGTGGGACAGAAAATCTCGGTTGGCAGGGGGAGCCAATGAGTGGCGAAACAATATTTGGGGTTGGGCCTAAGAAGTGTCTGGCATTGCCTAAGAATTCAAGCAACAAAGGACCTTTGCAAAGACATGTGGTAAAGACCATAGCTCTAGATGATCTGGAAAGGCTCAGCCAACCAAAACTATTTTTGCCCCCCTAAACAAAGAACCCCCCCACCCAGCTCCCTGATTTGTGCTCATTTTCCCTTTTATCGTGGCATTAATGTCGGACAACAGTAATGGAATGGTGCTGTGCTCGGCCAGTCATTGCCTCTAAACCCAATTTGAAAAGCCCTGTTGCCTGAATTAGCAGCAACACATTCCACCTGAAAAACACAGACCATGTCCCATAGAACTGATCTACTTTTTGGAGAGCTGTGTCTTTTTCAAAGACTTGGAGCTGCAGCCCCTCTTTTCTGACAGGCTTCAATAGAACTAGTTCTGAACAGTTCTGTTGGTGTTGACCCCTGCATGCATCATGCGAAATGGAAATTGAAAGGAGTGAAAGATGCAACTTGGGGTTTGGTGAGAAACCAATGCGGTGAGTTTATTTATTTGTGGTATATGGTGTGGATTGAAATGTGGAAGTGACAATGGGACTCATCACGAGTTGGGTGGTATCCCGGCTGTAATACCGCACACCTGTAATAGCGTTAGCATCCACCGGTGTGGTGGTATTACTGTTGGATCATAGGTTGGGAGTTAATGGTAAATCCCCGTTCCCCATTGGGTCCATTGGATTCAATGGGGGCATTTTCAGCAGTAACACTGCACGCTAATACAGACATCGGTAATACAGGGCGCTAAATGGGATTTTCACCACCAGAAATAAGCTGGAGGTAAAACAGCCCATTAAGCACCCAACTCATGATAGGGCCATAATACCATTACTGCCACATTTAAGGGCAATAGCCCAACTCATGAGGAGGCCTAATGTGTTGACTGTAGCAGTTGAAGTCTGGAGGGGCAGATATTTTGTTTATGCTGTGCAGTGTACTTTCTGAGTTATTTCCAGTGTTTTGTTTTGAATTGCTTGTATTTCAAAGTACAGGAAAATCTTTGTTATCGGTGGGACTCCAGTGATACCGATAAATAAAAATGTTGGATAACTGAATGTCAGTTATCTGGGTGACAGACAGTGTGTTAACATATTAAAACATACTTTTTGTTTTGTTTTACGAGAATTTTTCCATCTGGACATTCAATTATGCAGCATGGAAACATTTTTCTAACATATTTTATTACTGGCAATAGACCATGCAAGATAATAGAATGGGCCAGTTATTTAACTGCCAGATGGCAAAGCTTTTTCTGTATCGCGTTTCTTTTAACATACTGTGGTTCAGATAAAGTTGGGGTATACAGTACACAGAGATGGGGAAGATAGAAAGGAAAAATAGGGAGGGTGATGGGCAGAGACAGAGAGAGAGAGAGCGGGGTGAGATGGGAAGAGAGAGAACATGGGCACTAGTAAAGAGACAGAGAGAGTCAGAGAGTGACAGGCATAGAGATGTGCATAGGGAGAGGGTAACAGGCATCACAGTAAAAGAAGGAAGATGATGGCAGAGGAAATAGAGAAAAAGAGATGTAGGAAACCGCCCGAGGAAGATGGGTGGAAGAGAGGGCATGCAAGACAGGAAGGCAAACATAAAGAAGCAGTGGAAAGAGAGTTGGCAAAGGAGAGCAAATAAATAGAGAGAAAAAGAGGTGGGAAGAGACTTAGGGCCTCATCATGAGTTGGGCGGTATCCCTTAAATGCAGCGGTAACAGAGTTACCGCTGCATTTAAGGATCCGCCCAATCATGAGTATGGCTTGTTTACCCCCAGTTCAGGAAAAATGCTGATTTTGGGTGCAATTACTCTGTGGTAATAATGCTGGCGGTAATTGTGCTGAAAATGTATGGAAAATGGGGAATAATGCATGCCGCCTAACCCGTGATCCGGCGGTAATACCGCCGGATGGGTGGGCAGTAATGCAAATAAAGTTGGGAAGTATCCCATTTGGCCTTGCAGAAGCACTCTGTGCCTGAGAATAAAAGGGAGTGTCTTCTTGGTTTCGGTGTAGCTCGGTCCAATGCCTATTTTGATCTGACCATGTGACTGGAGACCATGTTTCTAAGCTCTTTTCTGTATTTAATACTATTAAATGATGAACTTTTGACACCTTCAGTGTTTTTCCATTCCACCTCAAACAGAAGTTTGTTTCTTTCCCACGTCCATGTAACTACTGGATGGACAACCAGGCTCACAGTGGCCTCGACTTCTTGGTGCTGGGCCAGCCAAGCCTTTCTTGAATTTCTCCTCTGCCATCAGTAATTTTCCAACTGTGCCACACTGAAAACCCTTTCCAATCACAGGGTTTCAGGCCCTGCTAAAGTGCATTGTAGAATATCCAGGTTCTATACATTCCTACGTGTATAAATCGGTGCAATGCTGCAAACTATTCACTAAGTAGCCAGCCCTAAAATCACTTTGTCATCTTCCGTTACTGCATCTGTACAAGTGTAAACGGATTTGTATTTTCTTCAGTGTTTCTGTAGCATGAACAACTTCATCTCAAGCCTGAAGTGTTGGTCATCTTTGACACCTCCTCTTCAGATCTTATACAACGTCTATGTTCTTTTATCTCATGCATCTTTTCTGGGTGCATCAGCTCTGCTTCGCATGATGTCGCCAGTCTTCTCCTTCACTCATTTTCACACTTCGTCCAGGACTTTGTCCAGAGGGCCATTACTTCTTTGTGAATGATAGGGTTTTCTCAATGGATACCTTGTTTCCAGGATTCTCTGCAGTACAGGCATCCTCAATGGTACTGCACGCGTTGCAATTTCTGGCTCCCAACATATAGGCTTCATGGGGGCAGAGCTTTTGGTGGGGGTACTTGACTCCACCTCTACATCGGTCTGTAGTTAGAGATCTTCCACATCTCCTGTTGTACCATTTAGGAGTGGTTTGATGTATTCAGATTTGAAGGCCTGCGGTACTCTCCTCATTGTGAGTGATAGGTTGAAGAGATTTATGTGGCATTCAGGTGGTGTGCCCTGTGTAAGGATTGATTTATAGATGTCAGGTCGGCAGGGGTCCATTGGGGAGCTTGCTTTGTTTCATTGTTTCACCAGCTTCAGGAATTTCTCTCTTGACATTTAGCCGAAACTTTGCAGCTTGTTCTGTGGTTCCAGTGTAGGTAGGGGACGGTGCATGGTCTGGTTGATTGGTCTACTTTGTATGATTCGATGTATGTAGGTGATTTTATTTTAAAGTGGTCTGTGAGATCATTGCATAGCTTATGTGAAGGTACCGGTGTGTTATTGCATTCAGGAGGATTTCTCATCTCATTTGCGATGTTGAATAGATATTTGTGGGTGCTGGTGGGTGGCTTTTGTGATTCAGTCATCGTAGTATTTCTTTTTGGCTTTGAGAGTTTCCTTTTTGTATGCTTGTATTTGTTTTTGATAATGGGCCTCATTATGAGTCAGCCGGTCCGGAAACAACGATGGCGGTAAATCTGCCGCCACCGTTGTTTCCGGACCGGCTGATTCTGAGTCCTGCAGGCGGGAGGTGCCACCCCTGCCAGGTCTGACCTGGCGGAAGTAACAGCACCCGTCTGCAGGTGGACATGGAAACACCGGATCCGTCATAGACGGCGCCGGTGTTTCCATGGTCTCCATGGGAATGGAGATTTACAGAATTCCGCCTCCAGAATTACCGGGTCACCAGGTTTGTAATGCCCCAGTGATTCCAGCAATCATAGAGGCGGAATGGTATTACCGGTCCAGAGGCAGCCTGCCGGTTTTTCCGGCACGGCTACTGCTAGACTCGTAATGAGGCCCAATGTATTCTTTTGACTTGGTTGTAGTTTTTCCTCCATTCTAGTTCAAGTTTCCAGTTCTTTTTTTTCATTGTATTGAGGTGGGGTGTAAACCATCTTGCCATTGCTTGCTTTTGTGATGGGATGAAGGGTTTTTCTGGGGAGATGCTGCCTATTGTGTCGCCAATCCGTTTCTGTATTATGTCTGCTTTTTCGTCTAGGTCAGTTCCATCCAGCGTTGTGGTTGATGGTTTCTAGGATTCCAGTTGATCGTTTAAGTTACTGCTTTTGATGGCATTCCAGTTTCTTTTCCAGATAGGGGGGAACTTTTGGGGCTGTTTGGGTGCATTAGATTGTAGTTGGATTACAAACGGTATGATGAGGTGGTCTATCAATAGTATTTGCTTTGGTGGTGCAGTTGAGATCAGAGAGTGTGTCCTGCTATGTGTGTCGCTCCTTTAACCATCTGGCGTAGTTTCATTGTCTCGAGCTGCTTGATTAGTGATTTTTGCGAGTTTGCATTCTCTTCTTCAAGCCATATGTTGAAGGCCCTGAGGATTATCAGGTGATCACATTTGAAGGCCAGGTTTGTGATGGCTTCTATGAAGGTGTCTACGAAGGTGCCATTGTAGGTTGATAGTCTATACACGAGTATGAATGTGAGGTTTGTTTTTGAGTCTGCTGTCAGGACGAGGGATTCACAGTTTCTGATGTTCAGTGGGTCCGCTGTTTTTATTTTCAGTTGTTCTTTGTTGGCTACTGTAGTCCTCTTCCTTTTTTACCTGTGTGCAGTTGAAGTTGTGGGGGAGACAGATGTGTAGTGTGATTTTGTATTTGTCATCTAAACAGGTTTCTATGATGAATAGGATGTCGATTCCACTGTCGCAGAGTAGATCATAGATCTTTGTAGTATGTTTGGATATCGATCTTTCGTTGATCAGATTGCAGTGTAGTTTTCTTTTTATAGTGCCTTGTTTTGCTCTTGGTTTCGTCTTAGAGTGGTCTTATTGGCGAGTTTCCTTGTTACTCTCAGGATGTGGGGTGTGTTCAGAAAGGTCTGTTTCGTGATGGAATATATCGGTCAGGTTTTGTTTTGGGTTCCTGACGTATTCTGGTTCCTCTTCTGTATCTCGTTGCCATTGCTGTTGGCCCCCATTACTTCTCAGCGGATCTGTGATGCAGGTGATGGGAAAGTACTTGCTATTATTATTAACAGTACCAAAGTTATCCACACTTCTGACTAGATGGGTTATTTTTTTAATGGGCGTGCACACATTTTCCCTCAACAGGGTTGCCATATATTTCATGTGTTAATATCTGCACTTCTCAGCTTGCCTTCCATTCTTTTACTAGCACTGTACAATCAATTCAAAGCCCTTCTGTGATGGCACGATATTATTAATGGAACACAATTGAAAATTCTCAGTAAGGCTAACAGTCCTTTGATGGAACATTAACTTGTAATGGGGAAGCATCATGCTTCTCAGCAGTTGACAATGCCGGCACTTCAACACAGGCCTGCTATACTTTGCATGGCACAGTACCACCATGTCCCTTATCAGGCTTGCTACCACCATTTTAGTTTGGTAAAATGCCACAACATGTCAAGGGCATGCAAACACCAAATGGACAGAGAAGTATGCAAGAACTCAGAGTAGAATGTCCTTTCCTAAAGGTTACTGTAGTGTAGTGTGGCATACATAATTTCACAGTACAGCTGGCATATTTGCAATACGTTGGTATAGTACTGGTACTTCTCAGCAGGCCTCCTGTTCTCTTAATGGGGCAGCATGGACACTTCTTAGCAGGCCCCTTTATTTTTAATTGGGCGCTAGGGCTGTTATATTCCTATATTAGGTTCAGTTAAAAGTTTCTTTAGCAGGCTTTCTAGTGACACTGACCAGGTAGGTAAGTGGTAGAGCCTAGCTGGACCGAATTCTAATATCGTAACATAAATATGAGGAACTTCACTCAGAGGTCAGAGCTCTCCGTCCAGTAAGTGAGACTGTGCTCCAAGAATTTTGCTTGCAATGCATTAATATGATGGTTCGGAGGTTATGAGACTGTCACCCAATCAATGAGACTGTTGCCATAAGCAATTGACACACCTCATCAGTGAGACAATGCGCCAATGTTTGAGTTTTATGCTATAAGCTATGGGCGGGTGGCAGGAGCGCAGCCCTCGCGGTGCACAGTACCACCCACCAGCCATTACAGCCGCATGCAGATTGGTCTACCGCATCATCACGTGGTATCTGGTTTGCTGCCCAGGCTTCTGTTTTACAGCATAGGTCTTGAAGGCCGGGTGGTTTTCCAAGGGTGGATTGCGCAGTAAATTTTGGAAAGCCAGGTCTCCGAGTTTGATTCCAGAGTGTTTGGGCTGAACAAATGATCACCATGGGAGGTTGTAGGGTGCTCTTTTAATGGGCAGGAACAAATATGGATATTGGTTTTGTTTTCTGTTAATACAACATCTGGCCTGGCTTCTCCATCTTTGAATTGCTCTCTGTTGGTTCTGCTGTTAAGCAGAGCTTTTGTACACCTGATTTGTTCAAAGACTTGAGATTGGGTAGATTTGCTATTACTAAAACTTGCCTTCATATGAGTTACTGTCCATGTGGGGTATGAAGCCACCATGCCACTGGTAAGACGGGAGCCATTCTAGCTGGTTCATCCTTTGACCATCTGACGGTGAAATGTACAGCTGGCTCTGATGTTTTAATGCTGATTGCGGTTATCTATCGCCCTCCTGGGCTGCATGCCAATTGTTAAACACATTTGCAGCATATAGTTAAAAATTGCTATTAGTCTGGGGTGTAATGTTCATTCTGGGAGCTGTTAATCCCCAAACCCACAGCCATTTTGTAGGATGTTCTACTCTTGGAACTCTGGGGCATGTCGTTTTTCTAAATTTCAAATTCGAAAGAAGAAACCACAAGTCCCAGAATACAAAGGTAAAAAAAAACTGAAGTGGATGAACTTCTCACGCATGGCTACAGGAAACTTGCGAGCACTGTGGGTTTGGGGTTGGCACAGCGCACTGCAGACCCGAAGCCCAATCAAAGTAATCTTCTAGACCCGGTATTAGACTTTGATCTTGCTCTGATCAAAGCTGCCATTATTCTGGTTTCTTGGTCTGATCATTCTTTAATTTTCTATGCAATAGATAACGCTAGGTTAGATAACTGAATCCGCTCAATTTTATGTTGTTGTGCTGATCCTCCTTTTTTAATAATTATGGCTATCAAGAACCCTGAACACCTCTTCTACACCTGCTGATAGTTTATCTTATTTTATGCAAATATTAAAACCACTCATGAATCTAGTTTCTCTAAAAATGAAATATGCTGCCTGTTTACTTAAGCATAATGCCAACCCTTGGCTTTCTTCGTAGCCGCTCCACATACAGATCTATATTGTTATGTCGAAAAACATATTCTGAGGAAGAAAATGTTGATTTTGTGTAATGCATTTTGCTGCATATTTATGTGGGGGGAGATCCCCCGCAGCCACCTCCAAGTCCCCCCACATTTATTACTACACTTACCCACCCCACCACATATATATGCAGCGAAATACAGCCCCTGACATTCAGCATTTTCGTCCTCAGAATTTTTTCATCCTTTATTTTGGTACGATACCTCCACCTGCAACAGCATGGTCTTGTATTAGAGGGTTTTGTATGAGAAGTCGAGCTGAGGCTGATCATGCAGACTGTAAAGACACTGTAGGATTTATAAGAAAGCTATGCCTCTGCAGAAGAGGTATGCCAGCAGCTAACAGATGTTTAAAATATATGACAAGCTATCTTCCAAAAGCTCGCATTCAAGTGAGCAACTGTGTTTTGCAGCACGGCAGGGACGTCATTTCACCAAAATGCCAGGGGTAGCAGAAGTGACATCACACGACCCTTGAACCCTGATGACATCACAGGAAGTGATGTCATTTGACCCCACCCCAAAGTGATATAGCAGGAAGCGATGGAACACGACCTCTCACCCGTTGACAAAACAGGAAGTGGCATCACATAGCATTGTACACTACAAAAAATATGGTTATGATATCACTATAATGTGATGTACATTTCATACCTGAATGGATCGCCATATGTATCATTAAGATCAGTGTGTATAGGCCCATATTACCAAATTACTGTGAGTGCAAGCAGACGTCCATGACCAAATGATAATGATGTGTTATTATACAGCACTTACGCTTAAGCGCTTTACATAGAAGAAATATACACCCAATATCACCCAACCTGTGTTGGTACCCATTTATCGACCTCAGAAGGATGAAAGGCTGAGTTGAGGCGTTTGAGAACAGACTGAATCAGTGATTCACCCCCTGAAGTGTGCCTGAAATAAACCTTTAATGAGTCTAGCCATTATTATAGCATAGAATTCCAGAAATACACAATTTTTGGCATTCCTATTCTTTCTTATTTAGGTTCAGTGCTGAAAGTGTTAGACTTGTGGCCCTCATGTTCTTATTTTTCTTTTTTTAAGGGGCCTGAACAAGAAAGCTAGCCACTGCAGAATTAAAGAGCCACATTGTGCTGGCCAAAGCCCAGGAGCTTGCATTGCAAAAAAAATGTTTTTTTAAAAAACATTTTTTTTTAGAAGTCGCAAGGAGGACCACAGAGGTCGCAGATGAGACCTCAGAGGTTGCACTTGCGACCTCTGGCAACCCCCAAATGATGTCCCTGCAGAACGGGCCCCTTTAGAGGGAACACCGTGCTGAGAGAAAAGGGAGGAGTTAAGAAAGGAAAAGTTAGCAATGATAAAGTTCTGTTACAAGCGAGTTCCTTCCTTCATGGTCGCATCCAGAGTGCCAACAACTGGCGATGAAAGGAGACGGACCATACTTGGATCGTCTCGCTGCAGCGTCCTGTTTCGCCACAAGCATGGCATCCTGTCAGGAGCACCGGCAAGACGCGTTCTTGTCCGAGGGCTCTGACCGCAGGAGGTGGCATACTGCATCCCATTACGCATACTGATTTCCTGCTGGCCCCCCAGCGTTCCATGCCGAAAGAGGCATCCTGCAGCTGGTCTGCCTCCCATACCTGCCTACAGGGGTGTTGCTAGGTCAAGAAAAGATCTGGGGCTAGGCTAATGTCAGGACTGTCGGGACTCTGGGCTAGCTAGCCTTTTGTTTGTAGCCCCTGAGCTTCTATCTGGGACTACAACCAAAAGATACAGGGCTATTGCGCCCTCAGCGCCCCCCCCCCAGCAATGCCTCTGCCTGCCTAGTCTCTGCCTGCCTACCTACTGCCATTTGTGGTCAATCACATTGAGGTGTTGGCGGAAACTAAGGATTGCGCACACATCCTCGCTTGCAATCAGGTCATTTGACGTCAGGTTACATGACTGTTACAAATCTTAAGACAGCTGTGGGATACACTCTCACTCGAGGGAGGGTGTCTGGTCAAAGGATCGAATACAAAGGGTCGAATGGTCAAAGGATCGACACCAAAGGATCGAAAACCAAAGGATGAAATTCTTTTTTTCATTATATATTTTTTTGGGGGTTTTCGTTTAGTGTAAAAAGTGTTTTTTACGACAAAAACAGGGGTTGGGGGGGGAGGGAACCTACCAAAAAAAAAAATATATAATAATAAAATTCGATCCTTTGGTTTTCAGTCCTTTGGTGTCGATCCTTTGACCATTCGACCGTTTGGTTGTCGATCCTTTGACCTACAACCTCAAGGGAGTAGTCATTCTATGTCGTTAACAGGTGGGGGCGTAAACCGCTACATTGTTTTGCTGTCAAGGGAAGTAGCTTGCAGAGTGGAGTTCTGCAACCAGTCGCCAATGTTATGTGTGACCCTCCCAAGTGTATTGCCCCTTTAAGGAGAAGTGTTATATGTGACCCTCCCGAGTGTATTGCCCTTTTAAGATGGGCCATGACTGTGTCATGCTCGACCTAATTAAAGGAATCGCTGCATTCACGTTCCTCAGAACGACTGCAGTCCCCAACAATGGAAGTCCTGTGTCCGTCTCTCATTTTGGGCCTGCAGGCCCACACCGTGTGATCACGTTCCTACGGGTCCCTGCTGGTCTGGCCCCCCAGATCAGCCTGGTGCCCTAGGTCAATCCCAGGCACCCTCCATCTCGGATGCTCCCAGCAACCATGGTGCCCCCGGAACCCAGGCCATATCCTCATGGCCTATCAGGGTCCGGCCCTGCAACAAGCATAAGTCTGGGTGATCCCGGCAACCGAACAGGGCTAGTCTGCCCAGCACCGGTGAGGCCGGTCGTGTGCCCACAGCCGACCCCACAATAGCCACCATGTGCAGTCCTCTAGAGAAGCCCCGGATCATCTGCCACATTCAGAAATCAATTATCTGCACTGTTTGACTGCAAGTGGCTGCTGCACAGTGCACGATTTGGCTGCATGGGAAATGATCTGCATGATACTGGCGTCCTATAGATTTATGATATTGAGCATGGGAACTGTGGCTGCTCAGTGACATCAGAATATGGGAGGAGGGGCGGGGGACCAGGGTATAGGCTGAGCAGGCAATCTGGATGTCATCCTGGTGCCCAGAAAACTAAACTGTTTTCTAGCGGTGATCATTTTGATTAGTGTTACAGGATGGGACTTTAAGGATCCTGTCTCTTACATTGGATGAAACGGTATCTTCCCAAGACCAAATATGGATTCGGCTTGAATGTGTCCACCCCCAAGCGGGGGTGCTTATGTTTTTGTTTTTTTAAAGTGGTTAAGTCAAATGGGCGGGGTTTTGGGGAGGGGGCGGGGCCTCAGTGATGTCATTCTCCAGGTTTTGTGTTTAGAAATGTAGGCATGGTATGCTGCCTCCCCGTACCGAGCGCAGGTCGCTCGAGCGCACCCACCTCCTGCTGGTAGTCTTGGCCCTAAAGTATTAACTCTGCCTTGTGCGCCACCCCACGCATGTGATAGATGTTAAGGTAACTGAGGCAGATCCCAGGGTTCGGTCCCCTTCCTCCTGCAGTGATCAGGCTCTGCCATGTGTGGAGGCAGATCACAATGGTATGGAAAAGCCTGACTAGACAGCTAAACGGTCTCTTTGCTACAGTTCAAATGAAGCACTAACTTACATCCACTTCCTGGGATGATAGTCGTTGCGACAGATACCCGTATCTCTCAACTCACATGATTTTGGTGAGTGTCACCCACCATGGTGTACGTTCACACACATCAAACTCCATACCTTTAAGAAAATGTGTCATGACCTTGTCAGAGGTGTAGCCAGGATTGTCTAGCAAATGGGGCCTGATGCTAATGTAGTTGGACCCACTGCACTGACAGAAATATCTGTAAATACCCACACAGCGCTGCTGAGTGGGCATTTACAGATTTTGGGTGGACCTTGCCCCTCAGGCCCTACCCTGCCTACGCCTCTGCTCTCTCCCCCAGGGCAAAGAGTGGGAAAGGCTCACTACAGCAAGAGTCTATCACATCTTTCACTTTTGAGTGTACAAGGACGCAAGTGCGTCAGTCTGCCACCTTCACGATTCGTGGTATTCTAATGAGAAATGTGTTAAATCCTCTGTAAACGCTAGTTATCCAAGGGCTGGCACTCCTCCAAATGTGTTTACATTTAAAAATCTTGAACAAGCAGCAATACCAAAGCATACAGTAGTAGTGGACAGAAGACTGCCCTGCACATATCAGTACACCCCAATGACAAAGGCAAAGATTTTACTGACCTGCTTAGCTATTAGTGGCTGACACCTCACAATGATTATCATCTCTCCGTGAAGCAAAACATCCTCTGAATTGGGGTGAAAGACAGATCTAATGTGCCAAAGGAAGGCAACATGGAAATTCAGTTTCCTGCTCTCAGAGGAAGGAGGGTCCACAGCCCAATGGGTTAATGCACCTACTGCAGCCTCCTATGTGTAGCCTGTAGGCGACACATTCAGTTGCTGGTGAGATGCTGATAAGGTTTGCTTGCTATGCAGGGGCCGGGGGTCACTTCACAGCGCCTCGAGAAGGTGTCCTGTTTGAGTCCCTGTGCAAATATCTTCTCAACCATGACCCGTAGGTTACACTTTTCCCCTCGTTTTTTCCAGTCAGTTGGGGCCAGAGAGACAAGCTTTTCTATGGGCGTTACCAAGGCCAGAGTGCAGAAAACAAATGCACAATTGTTAGTAGGAATGTAGGTATTGAAGGGGCATTAGCTGTTGGCTGATCGCACAGGGCAATTCATACCCATTTTCAAAAGAAAAAATAAATGTTTTAAAAAAATTAAAAAAATGCCCTGCAGATTCCAGACATTGGATTAGAACTCAGGTCTCCAAAATTCCAAGACCAAGCACTTACCAATTGAGCCACTGGTTGCTGTGCTTCTGAGAGTTGCTTTTGGGCCAATATATCTTTCTTCTGCATGCCCCTGCGAGCATACCCATTTGCATTGTGAAACATGTTCACTGAAGAAAATGAGGATAGAACATCTGGCCCCCCCCCAGCTCCACCAAATACCAGCTAACTGTGGGGTAATCTCCTTGTACAGTTGCTGTGAAACATAGCAGAGAAGTGGGACTGTGAAAGTGAGGGAGTGCAGGCTAAAGGAGGAAGTGGGGCACGCTAAAGGAGGAGGTAGGGCAGGCAAAAGGGAGAGGGAGGGGTGGATGCAGGGGTCCCTGTGGGGAGGAGGCGGGGTAGATCTAGAAGGGCATGGCGTAGGTTCCCTGGTAAAGGGAGGAAGAAAGAATAGAGGAGGCCAGGAAGTGCAGGTTAGTGCCGGATGAGGATAAAAATGTCAGCCATTGTGGGGTCCATTCCATCTTCCTCAATGGCCCCTTTCCCCACATTAGAACCCTCCCTCCACTATTCAGGGCCCACTTTATCCCACATCCCCATGATTCTCTCGTTCTACCACCCCCCACTCACCCAGGCCGCTCCTCTTCTCCACAGGGACCCCTTCATCCAGCCCTACCTTCCCTTTTTGCCTACCCGGCCTCCTCCTTTATTTACTCTGCACTTCCTCTCCCCCACCTCTACAGTCCTGCCTCTTTTCCACCCTCCCTTTACCAGTGAACTCATTACATAACTACTGAACCTTTTAGAAGGAATGGGTCCCCTCAACTGATTACCCAACTACTCCGTTTCTGTGCCGAAAGCAGGACTCGAACCCAGGCCCCCAGTGCTGTAACACAAGCACTTGACCTCTAGGCCACTGCAGTTAGTGGTGTTTAGTGGAGCGGGGGGCCAGATGGTCTATCCTCCTTGGCTCTAGTGAATATGTTTCACAACTGAAATGGTTATGCTCACTGGGGCATGTAGAAGAAAGATATATACGCCCAAAAGTTATCCTCACAAGCACAGCCACCAGTGGCTCAAGTGGTAAGTGCTTGGTCTTGGAATGCTGGAGACCTAAGTTCTAACGCAATGTCTGCAATCTCCTGGGCATGTTTTTTTTAATTAAAAAAATATATTTTTTAATTGAAAATGGGTATGCATTGCCCTGAGCAATCAGCCAACAGCCAATGCCCCTTCAATATCTGCATTCCTACTAGCAGTTGTGCCTTTGTTTTCTGCACTCTGGCCTAGGTAACACCCATACAAAAGTTTGTCTCTCTGGCCCCAGTTGACTGGAAAAAAACGAGGGGAAAAGGTGTAATCTACGGGTCATGGTTGATACAATAATTGCCCTGGGACTCAAACAGGACACCTTCACGAGGTGCTATGAGGTGACCACCAGCCCCTGCATAGCAAGCAAACCTGTATCAGCATCTCACCAGCAACTGAATGTGTCGCCTGCAGGCTACACATAAGAGGCTGCAGTAGGTGCATTAACCCATCAGGCTGTGGACCCTCCTTCCTCTGAGAGCAGGAAACTGAATTTCCATGTTGCCTTCCTTTGGCACATTAGATCTATCTTTCAACCCAGTTTAGAGGATGTTTTGCTTCACGGCGAGATGATAATCATTGTGAGTTGTCAGCCACTAATAGCTAAGCAGGTCAGTTAAATCTTTGACTTTGTCATTGGGGTGTACTGATATGCGCTGGGCAGTCTTCTGTCCTGTGCTACTTTATGCATTCTTATTGCTGCTTGTTCATGATTCCTAAATGTAAACAGTGAAAGATTTGAAAGACTCTTGATGCAACAAGCATTTCCCACTCTTTGCCCTGGGGGTGAGAGGGCTGCTTTCGGCCTTCAACACCCTCAATTTTGGAGTGGCCGGCTCCACCACTGAGAATGAGGGGCTAATCCTGGTCGGAAACGGGCAGAGGTCTGCGCCCTGCGTCCTCCACGCGTCCCAAACGCTCCCAAACGCTCCCACAGCCCTTACGGGCACAGCCCTATGTCGGTGCAGCCTCTATGGTGCAGCCACCCAGGTAGCTTAGGGTTAGGATATGTGCTCTTCAACATAAGCCTGGCCAACCAGGCCCTGGAGAGTGTCACAGAATGCTCTGTAATCCCCTAGTGATGGTGGCCTTGGTGACGATGATCTTGCTGGAAAACTGATGCCTTTTTTCCTCCCAGAAGCCCCAGAAGCCTATTGAAATGAAGGGGTGTGCACCTCTCACTGGCCTCTGTTTACCCTCTGGCTAACTGAAATTAGTTCTGGGCTTTCCAGGCAAATGTATCCATTCGGGAGAGAGCTAGGAATAGGAAGGCTCTTTCTGCAGGTTCGGTGGGGAAGAGTCAGAGAGCTACATGCCTTAGGCATCTTTCTTCCTCCTTCGCTCATTGTATTCCCTAACTTCTAACTCTCTGTGAGGCCAGGCCCTGTTTCTTTTACTGCCAACCCCCCCTAACCCCTCGTCTTCCACCTACTTCCCGCTCTATTATGCCTTCTCCTTTTTTGCTCTCTTCTGTGGCCCTTTGAAAATGAATGCAGGCCTAGCTAAGCCTCATGAAGGAAATCTACCAACAAAAGATGCATTCCTTGCTTATGGGAGGTGCTGTGAGACGAGAATGAAGGGCTGAAGGGGTGATTGGGTTGTTGAGTCGGGAAGCACCAGAGGTGTAGCCAGGATTGTCTAGCAAATGGAGCCTGATGCTAATGTAGTTGGGCCCACTGCACTGACAAAGATATCTGTAAATACCCACACAGCGCTGCTGAGTGGGCATTTACAGATTTTCGGTGGGCCTTGCCCCTCAGGCCCTACCCTGCCTACGCCTCTGTTCTCTCCCCCAGGGCAAAGAGTGGGAAAGGCTTGCTACAGCAAGAGTCTATCAAATCTCTCACTTTTGAGAGCAGAGTATTTACATTAAAAAACTTGAACAAGCAGCAATACCAAAGCATACAGTAGTAGTGGACAGAAGACTGCCCTGCACATATCAGTACACCCCAATGACAAAGGCAAAGATTTAACTGACCTGCTTAGCTATTAGTGGCTGACACCTCACAATGAGTATCATCTCTCCGTGAAGCAAAACATCCTCTGAATTGGGGTGAAAGACAGATCTAATGTGCCAAAGGAAGGCAACATGGAAATTCAGTGTTCTTGCCTCAGAGGAAGGAGGGTCGACAGCCCAATGGGTTAATGCACCTACTGCAGCCTCCTATGTGTAGCCTGTAGGCGACACATTCAGTTGCTGGTGAGATGCTGATAAGGTTTGCTTGCTATGCAGGGCCGGGGGTCACCTCACAGCGCCTCGAGAAGGTGTCCTGTTTGAGTCCCTGTGCAAATATCTTCTCAACCATGACCCGTAGGTTTCACTTTTCCCCTCGTTTTTTCCAGTCAGTTGGGGCCAGAGAAACAAGCTTTTCTATGGGCGTTACCAAGGCCAGAGTGCAGAAAACAAAGGCACAATTGTTAGCAGGAATGCAGGTATTGAAGGGGCATTAGCTGTTGGCTGATCGCACAGGGCAATTCATACCCATTTTCAAAAGAAAAAATAAATGTTTTAAAAAATAAAATAAAAAATGCCCTGCAGATTCCAGACATTGGATTAGAACTCAGGTCTCCAAAATTCCAAGACCAAGCACTTACCACTTGAGCCACTGGTGGCTGTGCTTTTGGGCCAATATATCTTTCTTCTGCATGCCCCTGCGAGCATACCCATTTGCATTGTGAAACATGTTCACTGAAGAAAATGAGGATAGAACATCTGGCCCCCCCAGCTCCACCAAATACCAGCTAACTGTGGGGTAATCTCCTTGTACAGTTGCTGTGAAACATAGCAGAGAAGTGGGACTGTGAAAGTGAGGGAGTGCAGGCTAAAGGAGGAAGTGGGGCATGCTAAATGCGGAGGTAGGGCAGGCAAAAGGGAGAGGGAGTTGTGAATGCAGGGGTCCCTGTGGAGAGGAGGCGGGGTAGATCTAGAAGGGCATGGCGTAGGTTCCCTGGTAAAGGGAGGAAGAAAGAATAGAGGAGGCCAGGAAGTGCATGTTAGTGCCGGATGAGGATTAAAAATGTCAGCCATTGTGGCGGTCCATTCCATCTTCCTTAATGGCCCCTTTCCCCACATTGGAACCCTCCCTCCACTATTCAGGGCCCACTTTATCCCACATCCCCATGCTTCTCTCTTTCTACCACCCCCCACTCACCCAGACCGCTCCTCTTCTCCACAGGGACCCCCTTCATCCAGCCCTACCTTCCCTTTTTGCCTACCCGGCCTCCTCCTTTATTTACTCTGCACTTCCTCTCCCCCACCTCTACAGTCCTGCCTCTTTTCCACCCTCCCTTTACCAGGGAACTCATTACATAACCACTGAACCTTTTAGAAGGAATGGGTCCCCTCAACTGATTACCCAACTACTCCGTTTCTGTGCCGAAAGCAGGACTGGAACACAGGCCCCTAGTGCTGTAACGCAAGCACTCATCCTCTAGGCCACTACAGTTAGCTGGTGTTTGGTGGAGCGGGGGGCCAGATGGTCTATCCTCCTTGGCTCCAGTGAACATGTTTCACAACTGAAATGGTTATGCTCACGGGGGCATGCAGAAGAAAGATATATATGCCCAAAAGCTACCCTCAGAAGCACAGCCACCAGTGGCTCAAGTGGTAAGTGTTAGGTCTTGGAATGCTGGAAACCTGAGTTCTAATCCAATGTCTGCAAACTCCTGGGCATGTTTTTTTTAATTAGAAAAATATATTTTTTAATTGAAAATGGGTATGCATTGCCCTGAGCAATCAGCCAACAGCCAATGCCCCTTCAATACCTGCATTCCTACTAGCAGTTGTGCCTTTGTTTTCTGCACTCTGGCCTAGGTAACACCCATACAAAAGTTTGTCTCTCTGGCCCCAGTTGACTGGAAAAAAACGAGGGGAAAAGGTGTAATCTACGGGTCATGGTTGATACAATAATTGCTCTGGGACTCAAACAGGACACCTTCACGAGGTGCTATGAGGTGACCACCGGACCCTGCATAGCAAGCAAACCTCTATCAGCATCTCACCAGCATCTGAATGTGTCGCCTGCAGGCTACACATAAGAGGCTGCAGTAGGTGCATTAACCCATTGGGCTGTGGACCCTCCTTCCTCTGAGAGCAGGAAACTGAATTTCTATGTTGCCTTCCTTTGGCACATTAGATCTATCTTTCAACCCAATTCAGAGGATGTTTTGCTTCACGGAGAGATGATAATCATTGTGAGGTGTCAGCCACTAATAGCTAAGCAGGTCAGTTAAATCTTTGACTTTGTCATTGGGGTGTACTGATATGCGCTGGGCAGTCTTCTGTCCTGTGCTACTGTATGCATTCTTATTGCTGCTTGTTCATGATTCCTAAATGTAAACAGTGAAAGATTTGAAAGATTCTTGATGCAACAAGCATTTCCCACTCTTTGCCCTGGGGTGAGAGGGCTGCTTTCGGCCTTCAACACCCTCAATTTTGGAGTGGCCGGCTCCACCACTGAGAATGAGAGGCTAATCCTGGTCGGAAACGGGCAGAGGTCTGCGCCCTGCGTCCTCCACGCGTCCCAAACGCTCCCAAACGCTCCCACAGCCCTTACGGGCACAGCCTCTATGGTGCAGCCACCCAGGTAGCTTAGGGTTAGGATATGTGCTCTTCAACATAAGCCTGGCCAACCAGGCCCTGGAGAGTGTCACAGCATGCTCTGTAATCCCCTAGTGATGGTGGCCTTGGTGACGATTATCTTGCTGGAATACTGATGCCTTTTTTCCTCCCAGAAGCCCCAGAAGCCTATTGAAATGAAGGGGTGTGCACCTCTCACTGGCCTCTGTTTACCCTCTGGCTAACTGAAATTAGTTCTGGGCTTTCCAGGCAAATGTATCCATTCAGGAGAGAGCTAGGAATAGGAAGGCTCTTTCTGCAGGCTCGGTGGGGAAGAGTCAGAGAGCTACATGCCTGAGGCATCTTTCTTCCTCCTTCGCTCATTGTGTTCCCTAACTTCTAACTCTCTGCCAGGCCAGGCCCTGTTTTTTTTACTGCCAACCCCCCCTAACCCCTCGTCTTCCACCTACTTCCCGCTCTATTATGCCTTCTCCTTTTTTGCTCTCTTCTGTGGCCCTTTGAAAATGAATGCAGGCCTAGCTAAGCCTCATGAAGGACATCTACCAACAAAAGATGCATTCCTTGCTTATGGGAGGTGCTGTGAGACGAGCATGAAGGGCTGAAGGGGTGATTGGGTTGTTGAGTCGGGAAGCACCAGAGGTGTAGCCAGGATTGTCTAGCAAATGGAGCCTGATGCTAATGTAGTTGGGCCCACTGCACTGACAAAGGTATCTGTAAATACCCACACAGCGCTGCTGAGTGGGCATTTACAGATTTTCGGTGGGCCTTGCCCCTCAGGCCCTACCCTGCCTACGCCTCTGTTCTCTCCCCCAGGGCAAAGAGTGGGAAAGGCTTGCTACAGCAAGAGTCTATCAAATCTCTCACTTTTGAGAGCAGAGTGTTTACATTTAAAAATCTTGAACAAGCAGCAATACCAAAGCATACAGTAGTAGTGGACAGAAGACTGCCCTGCACATATCAGTACACCCCAATGACAAAGGCAAAGATTTAACTGACCTGCTTAGCTATTAGTGGCTGACACCTCACAATTAGTATCATCTCTCCGTGAAGCAAAACATCCTCTGAATTGGGGTGAAAGACAGATCTAATGTGCCAAAGGAAGGCAACATGGAAATTCAGTGTTCTTCCCTCAGAGGAAGGAGGGTCTACAGCCCAATGGGTTAATGCACCTACTGCAGCCTCCTATGTGTAGCCTGTAGGCGACACATTCAGTTGCTGGTGTGATGCTGATAAGGTTTGCTTGCTATGCAGGGGCCGGGGGTCACCTCACAGCGCCTCGAGAAGGTGTCCTGTTTGAGTCCCTGTGCAAATATCTTCTCAACAATGACCCGTAGGTTACACTTTTCCCCTCGTTTTTTTCCAGTCAGTTGGGGCCAGAGAGAAAAGCTTTTCTATGGGCGTTACCAAGGCCAGAGTGCAGAAAACAAAGGCACAATTGTTAGCAGGAATGCAGGTATTGAAGGGGCATTAGCTGTTGGCTGATCGCACAGGGCAATTCATACCCATTTTCAAAAGAAAAAATAAATGTTTTAAAAAATAAAATAAAAAATGCCCTGCAGATTCCAGACATTGGATTAGAACTCAGGTCTCCAAAATTCCAAGACCAAGCACTTACCACTTGAGCCACTGGTGGCTGTGCTTCTGAGAGTTGCTTTTGGGCCTATATATCTTTCTTCTGCATGCCCCTGCGAGCATACCCATTTGCATTGTGAAACATGTTCACTGAAGAAAATGAGGATAGAACATCTGGCCCCCCCAGCTCCACCAAATACCAGCTAACTGTGGGGTAATCTCCTTGTACAGTTGCTGTGAAACATAGCAGAGAAGTGGGACTGTGAAAGTGAGGGAGTGCAGGCTAAAGGAGGAAGTGGTGCACGCTAAAGGAGGAGGTAGGGCAGGCAAAAGGGAGAGGGAGGGGTGGATGCAGGGGTCCCTGTGGAGAGGAGGCGGGGTAGATCTAGAAGGGCATGGCGTAGGTTCCCTGGTAAAGGGAGGAAGAAAGAATAGAGGAGGCCAGGAAGTGCATGTTAGTGCCGGATGAGGATAAAAATGTCAGCCCATTGTGGGGTCCATTCCATCTTCCCTTTTCCCCTTCCTCTATGGCCCCTTTCCCCACATTAGAACCCTCCCTCCACTATTCAGGGCCCACTTTATCCCACATCCCCATGCTTCTCTCGTTCTACCACCCCCCCCACTCACCCAGGCCGCTCCTCTTCTCCACAGGGACCCCTTCATCCAGCCCTACCTTCCCTTTTTGCCTACCCGGCCTCCTCCTTTATTTACTCTGCACTTCCTCTCCCCCACCTCTACAGTCCTGCCTCTTTTCCACCCTCCCTTTACCAGGGAACTCATTACATAACCACTGAACCTTTTAGAAGGACTGGGTCCCCTCAACTGATTACCCAACTACTCTGTTTCTGTGCCGAAAGCAGGACTCGAACCCAGGCCCCCAGTGCTATAACACAAGCACTTAACCTCTAGGCCACTGCAGTTAGCTGGTGTTTGGTGGAGCGGGGGGCCAGATGGTCTATCCTCCTTGGCTCCAGTGAACATGTTTCACAACTGAAATGGTTATGCTCACGGGGGCATGCAGAAGAAAGATATATACGCCCAAAAGCTACCCTCAGAAGCACAGCCACCAGTGGCTCAAGTGGTAAGTGCTTGTTCTTGGAATGCTGGAGACCTGAGTTCTAATCCGATGTCCACAAACTCCTGGGCATGTTTTTTCTAATTAAAAATATATATTTTTTAATTGAAAATGGGTATGCATTGCCCTGAGCAATCAGCCAACAACCAATGCCCCTTCAATACCTGCATTCCTACTAGCAGTTGTGCCTTTGCTTTCTGCACTCTGGCCTAGGTAACACCCATACAAAAGTTTGTCTCTCTGGCCCCAGTTGACTGGAAAAAAACGAGGGGAAAAGGTGTAATCTAGGGGTCATGGTTGATACAATAATTGCCCTGGGACTCAAACAGGACACCTTCACGAGGTGCTATGAGGTGACCACCGGCCCCTGCATAGCAAGCAAACCTGTATCAGCATCTCACCAGCAACTGAATGTGTCGCCTGCAGGCTACACATAAGAGGCTGCAGTAGGTGCATTAACCCATCGGGCTGTGGACCCTCCTTCCTCTGAGAGCAGGAAACTGAATTTCCATGTTGCCTTCATTTGGCACATTTGATCTATCTTTCAACCCAATTCAGAGGATGTTTTGCTTCACGGAGAGATGATAATCATTGTGAGGTGTCAGCCACTAATAGCTAAGCAGGTCAGTTAAATCTTTGACTTTGTCATTGGGGTGTACTGATATGCTGTGTGAAGAGGTGCCGGCAGCGGCCTTGGGAAAAGCCACCAACTCGCACACATCGGACGAACTCGGCGATCCTGACGGGAGCGGAGCCGCCCCCGCCGAACGCTACGGCGGGGTTAGCTACTCACCTTACTGGAGTCGCCGACCCGGACTGGGAAGGGGGCGGGAACCTTGTCAGGATGCAGGCCGCGGCTCGCGGCCGAGGAGGAGTAAGAACCCCGACATCAGAGGCCACCCCTATGTACCCAAGTCCCGGCGCCGCATGGATGCCGCCGACGGAAACGCTTCAGGAACAGTCCCCATGCTACAGGGGCAGGCGAAACTGACGGCAGGGAAACCCGGTTTTAAGGGAGGCGGGGCCAAACCTTCCCAACCAATAACAGACGAGCTAGGCAAGACGTCTGCTCATTGGTGGGGATTTGAACCCAGTGAAGTATATAAAGGCCCGCCTTTTCTAAACAAGGCTGTCTGTTATTTTCACAGGACACCGAGGAGCACGCAGGCAACCCCGAGTGGTGGGCCTACCCAGATAACCCGAGTTAGAGGACCACAGCCTTATCCCAAGGGCAATTGGGGAAGGAGAAACCCCACGGTGAAGCAACCGCCAGAACTTTCAGTTTATTATTGATTTACCACTCCTCAGTTATTGACTCTTTCCGGATCAACCATACGGCAATAATAAAGATTATTGCAGCACGAGTTTTGTCTCCTGTCTATCATTCTCACAACTGGCGACGAAGGTGGGATACACGGCGGCGCGATGGAGGCATTGATCAAAACGCTGTCGGAAGGACAGCAGCAACTGCAGCAGTTGGTTCAGATACAAAACCAACAAGCAGCTGCCGACCGCCAAGCCTTCCAGCAGGCATTGCAGGTACAAAGCACGGTGCAAACTACTGCACAGGACAAACATCATGACACAATATCGAAGCTAACCGAGATGGTGGCTAGCTCTAGGACACAACCAATGGTCCCATCCGCATTACTACAAAAGTACAAAGACGGCGAGGACCCTGCCTTCTTTTTTACAAGTTTCGAAAGAATAGCCAGGAACGCACAGTGGCCCCCCAAACGATGGGGACAATATGTCGCCCCCTTGTTGTCCGGCGTCATGCAAGGAGCCTACCAGGCGGCAAACCCCACCGGGAATACTCCCTATGGTGAAATAAAGGTGGCTGTACTGGATCGCCTTGGCCTTGATGAAGAGGCCTATCGAATTCAACTAAGGGACACCAAGTTACGACCTGGGGAAAATCCACGGCAGTTGTATTATCGAATAAAAGACCTGGCGGAAAAATGGCTGTCAACTCCGACAGTCGTAACTCAACCGATACTTGAAAAGATTATCCTTGAGCAGTTCGTAGAAGCCCTGCCAGGACAAATGCAGAGGTGGGTGAGGCAACATCACAGACCCTCCCTAACTGAAGCGGTGGATGTTGTCTCGGCGTATCAAAAGGCTGGGTACCACAGGTTTCCACCCACAGGGATAACAGCCCGCATAGCAGTACCAACGACTGATGCCCCACTGACCAAAGGGGTCAGACCACAACAGTTGAGATGGAGACAACCCGAGGAAGCGGTTCGGAGGCCAGACGAGAAGAGGTCTGGAATTGAAGACAAGTCCGCTGGGACCAGTCCAGGATATCGGCAACCTCAGTGCTTTGAGTGCAACAAATGGGGCCACATAGCCCGGTTCTGTCCCAGGAGAAGATCCGCGGAACCAATGGATATTGGGTACCTGCACGCGCTACAAGAAGAGAGCGTACCCGATCCTTACATCGTGGACATACGAGTTGACGGCAGACCCACACGTGGTCTACTTGACAGCGGCAGCCGGCAAACCGCCATATCACCTACTGTAAGTAGCAAACCCAACTTACTTAACGTGTCCGTACCTATTAAATGTATACATGGAGATATAAAACTTTATCCGATGAAAAATGTGGCTATCGAAATAAATGGGGAGTTGTCACCCGTGAGGGCTGCCGTCCTACCTTCTCTGCCTGCCCCAGTAGTCATAGGGACTGATTTACCTAACTTTGACCAGACACTGATGACGAAGGAGGGGAGAAGGGAAGTAGGTCCCGAGCCAGAACCCGGGAGGGGCATGTCTGGTCCAAGAACCCTCATCAATAAAAAGAGACGAAGCCGTATGGACTGGTGTCAGGCTTGTTATACGACTAGAGCCATCGACTGGAGACTAGAGGATAATGAAGATAGCATTAGGACCGAAACCCTAACGGACAACACCCTCAAGGTAGCCCGAGAGAGGGCTACACAGGAAGGGGATCCAGATCTTTCCAGGGAACCAGGATTTGTGCTTCATCAAGGTCTACTGTACCGAAGATACAAGGCAGATGATGGGACTGTTAAGGAACAGTTAGTTTTACCCAGAAAGCAACGCCCCATAGTACTGCAATTAGCCCACAACCATCCTTGTGGAGGCCACATGGCTTCGCTGAAAACACAGCAAAATATACTCAAACGGTTTTATTGGCCGGGAATTTATGGCGAGGTGGCTCAGTTTTGCAAAAGATGCCCTACCTGTCAACTAACGAGCGGAGTAAAACCAGCTAAAGCTCCTCTACAAAAGATGCCCCTTATTACAGTACCATTCCAGAGGATCGGCATGGATATTGTCGGTCCATTGGAACCAGCCAGTAGAGGGTATAAATACATGCTGGTCGTAGTCGACTACGCTACACGTTATCCTGAAGCATTTCCCCTTAAAGGGACGTCAGCCAGACAACTATGTGATCAACTCATACCCTTCTTTGCCCGAGTTGGCTTACCCTCAGAAATCATCACTGACCAAGGGACGAATTTCATGTCGACTTTACTACGACAATTGTGTGAACGCCTACACATCAAGCAACTAAGAACATCCGTGTATCATCCCCAAACCGACGGCTTAGTCGAAAGATATAACAAAACGATAAAGAAAATGTTGAAAAGGGTGACAGGACCAGGTGCCCAGAACTGGGATAGGGCGATACCTCTTGTTCTGATGGTCCTTCGAGACACACCCCAATCCTCCACGGGGTTTTCCCCCTTTGAACTCCTGTTCGGGAGACAACCCCGAACAATCCTAGACCTGGTTAAGGAAGAATGGGAAGCCTCCGAAGAAACGACCCTAACCGAATATACCGAGGAACTGAAGGAACATTTAAGCGCACTGCGTGCTTTGGCGGAAGCCAACCTTTCTCATGCCCAGAACATACAAGAGAAAAACTATAATAAAGGGAGCAGAATGAGAAGGTTCAGCCCAGGAGACCAGGTACTCGTACTCTTACCTACCAGCGCCAACAAATTACTGGCCAGATGGAAAGGCCCGTACAAGATCACGGATGTTCTCAGTCCCGTGACCTATAGGGTGCACCAACCTGACCGAACCAACCCGGATCAAATATACCACATCAACTTGTTGAAGGAGTGGAATGAACCCCTGGTATCAGCACTAGGAACCATCGGAGACATAGAAACGTTGGAAACCGCGAACCCGGACCCCGGTTCGCTGGACCACATCCAGTGGGGGAACGCCCTATCGCCACTCATGAGAACGGAGCTGATGCATAGGCTACTACCCTACAGAGAATCCTTTTCCACCTTACCAGGAAGGACCAAATTACTTGAGCATGAGATAAAAACAGAGTCCGGACAAGTAGTACGGCTCAGACCCTACCGGATACCCGAAGCCCGGAGACAAATCATAAACACGGAGGTAGATGAAATGTTGCAACTAGACATCATTGAGCCTTCAGTCAGCGCTTGGTCATCGCCCATCGTTCTGGTCCCTAAACCTGATGGCTCAATCCGCTTCTGCATGGACTACAGGCAGCTGAACAGCGTGTCTAGTTACGAAGCATGCCCAATGCCACGGATGGACGAGTTGTTAGAGGGACTCGGGCTGCCCGGTATCTGAGTACGCTAGACCTAACAAAGGGATACTGGCAGATCCCTTTGCGACCCCAGGATAAAGAAAAAAACGCCTTTTCCACACCAAGGGGACTTTATCAGTTTAAGGTTCTTCCTTTTGGCCTACATGGGGCACCAGCCACCTTCCAAAGACTTATGGACATCATCCTAAAACCGCATGAGGGATATGCAGCGGCCTACCTTGACGATATCATCGTATACAGCAAAACCTGGGAGGATCATCTGAACCATTTGGAAACGGTGGTAGCCGACCTACATGTAGCAGGCCTTCACATCAATCCCAGTAAGACCACGATGGGAACTCACGAAACAAAGTACCTCGGACACGTGGTGGGGGGTGGAATGCTGAAACCACAGATGTCCAAAACTGAGGCCATTCATCGCATCCCAACACCTGTGAACAGGAAACAAATACGGGCTTTTCTGGGGCTCATTGGTTATTATAGGAGGTTTATTCCCGATTTTTCTTCCATAGCCGCGCCACTCACCGATGCGCTAAGACTCAAAGGGAACCCAAACCTGACCAATAACAAAGCCGCCCTAAGGGCCATAGATCTTCTAAAGGAAAGGATCACATCTGATCCGGTATTATGTTGTCCCGACTTTCAGAAGCAGTTCTTCCTCCAGACTGATGCCTCGGACCATGGCTTGGGCGCCGTCCTGTCTCAGGAACAAGAATCGGAACTGCGGCCCATTTGCTTCATCAGCCGAAAGTTGCTGCCACATGAGTCGGCGTACTCCACAATTGAGAAAGAATGCCTGGCCATAAAATGGGCGATTGAATCCCTCAAGTACTAACTGGTTGGTCGTCGGTTCACGTTGTTCTCGGACCATGCACCTCTACAATGGCTTGCCCGACACAAGGATACCAACCAGAGGGTTCTTCGCTGGTTCCTCTCCCTACAACCCTTTGACTTTCTGATTCTGCATAGGCCAGGCAGATTTCAGCTGGTGGCGGACTACCTGTCTAGGTGCTCTCACTGGCCCGATCGGCCAGATCCCGGGGTGAGTATGTGTGAAGAGGTGCCGGCAGCGGCCTTGGGAAAAGCCACCAACTCGCACACATCGGACGAACTCGGCGATCCTGACGGGAGCGGAGCCGCCCCCGCCGAACGCTACGGCGGGGTTAGCTACTCACCTTACTGGAGTCGCCGACCCGGACTGGGAAGGGGACGGGAACCTTGTCAGGATGCAGGCCGCGGCCCGCGGCCGAGGAGGAGTAAGAACCCCGACATCAGAGGCCACCCCTATGTACCCAAGTCCCGGCGCCGCATGGATGCCGCCGACGGAAACGCTTCAGGAACAGTCCCCATGCTACAGGGGCAGGCGAAACTGACGGCAGGGAAACCCGGTTTTAAGGGAGGCGGGGCCAAACCTTCCCAACCAATAACAGACGAGCTAGGCAAGACGTCTGCTCATTGGTGGGGATTTGAACCCAGTGAAGTATATAAAGGCCCGCCTTTTCTAAACAAGGCTGTCTGTTATTTTCACAGGACACCGAGGAGCACGCAGGCAACCCCGAGTGGTGGGCCTACCCAGATAACCCGAGTTAGAGGACCACAGCCTTATCCCAAGGGCAATTGGGGAAGGAGAAACCCCACGGTGAAGCAACCGCCAGAATTTTCAGTTTATTATTGATTTACCACACCTCAGTTATTGACTCTTTCCGAATCAACCATGCAGCAATAATAAAGATTATTGCAGCACGAGTTTTGTCTCCTGTCTATCATTCTCACATATGCGCTGGGCAGTCTTCTGTCCTGTGCTACTGTATGCATTCTTATTGCTGCTTGTTCATGATTCCTAAATGTAAACAGTGAAAGATTTGAAAGACTCTTGATGCAACAAGCATTTCCCACTCTTTGCCCTGGGGGTGAGAGGGCTGCTTTCGGCCTTCAACACCCTCAATTTTGGAGTGGCCGGCTCCGCCACTGAGAATGAGGGGCTAATCCTGGTCGGAAACGGGCAGAGGTCTGCGCCCTGCGTCCTCCACGCGTCCCAAACGCGACCACAGCCCTTACAGCCACAGCCCTATGTCGGTGCAGCCTCTATGATGCAGCCACCCAGGTAGCTTAGGGTTAGGATATGTGCTCTTCAACATAAGCCTGGGCAACCAGGCCCTGGAGAGTGTCACAGCATGCTCTGTAATCCCCTAGTGACGGTGGCCTTGGTGACGATGATCTTGCTGGAATACTGATGCCTTTTTTCCTCCCAGAAGCCCCAGAAGCCTATTGAAATGAAGGGGTGTGCACCTCTCACTGGCCTCTGTTTACCCTCTGGCTAACTGAAATTAGTTCTGGGCTTTCCAGGCAAATGTATCCATTCGGGAGAGAGCTAGGAATAGAAAGGCTCTTTCTGCAGGATCGGTGGGGAAGAGTCAGAGAGCTACATGCCTAAGGCATCTTTCTCCCTCCTTCGCTCATTGTGTTCCCTAACTTCTAACTCTCTGCCAGGCCAGGCCAGGCCCTGTTTCTTTTACTGCCAACCCCCCCTAACCCCTCGTCTTCCACCTACTTCCCGCTCTATTATGCCTTCTCCTTTTTTGCTCTCTTCTGTGGCCCTTTGAAAATGAATGCAGGCCTAGCTAAGCCTCATGAAGGAAATCTACCAACAAAAGATGCATTCCTTGCTTATGGGAGGCGGGGTAGATCTAGAAGGGCATGGCGTAGGTTCCCTGGTAAAGGGAGGAAGAAAGAATAGAGGAGGCCAGGAAGTGCACGCTAGTGCCGGATGAGGATAAAAATGTCAGCCCATTGTGGGGTCCATTCCATCTTCCCTTTTCCCCTATGGCCCCTTTCCCCACATTAGAACCCTCCCTCCACTATTCAGGGCCCATTTTATCCCACATCCCCATGCTTCTCTCGTTCTACCACCCCCCCACTCACCCAGGCCGCTCCTCTTCTCCACAGGGACCCCTTCATCCAGCCCTACCTTCCCTTTTTGCCTACCCGGCCTCCTCCTTTATTTACTCTGCACTTCCTCTCCCCCACCTCTACAGTCCTGCCTCTTTTCCACCCTCCCTTTACCAGGGAACTCATTACATAACCACTGAACCTTTTAGAAGGACTGGGTCCCCTCATCTGATTACCCAACTACTCTGTTTCTGTGCCGAAAGCAGGACTCGAACCCAGGCCCCCAGTGCTGTAACACAAGCACTTAACCTCTAGGCCACTGCAGTTAGCTGGTGTTTGGTGGAGCGGGGGGCCAGATGGTCTATCCTCCTTGGCTCCAGTGAACATGTTTCACAACTGAAATGGTTATGCTCACGGGGGCATGCAGAAGAAAGATATATACGCCCAAAAGCTACCCTCAGAAGCACAGCCACCAGTGGCTCAAGTGGTAAGTGCTTGGTCTTGGAATGCTGGAGACCTGAGTTCTAATCCAATGTCTGCAATCTCCTGGGCATGTTTTTTTTTAATTAAAAAAATATATTTTTTAATTGAAAATGGGTATGCATTGCCCTGAGCAATCAGCCAACAGCCAATGCCCCTTCAATACCTGCATTCCTACTAGCAGTTGTGCCTTTGTTTTCTGCACTCTGGCCTAGGTAACACCCATACAAAAGTTTGTCCCTCTGGCCCCAGTTGACTGGAAAAAAACGAGGGGAAAAGGTGTAATCTACGGGTCATGGTTGATACAATAATTGCCCTGGGACTCAAACAGGACACCTTCACGAGGTGCTATGAGGTGACCACCGGCCCCTGCATAGCAAGCAAACCTGTATCAGCATCTGACCAGCAACTGAATGTGTCGACTGCAGGCTACTCATAAGAGGCTGCAGTAGGTGCATTAACCCATCGGGCTGTGGACCCTCCTTCCTCTGAGAGCAGGAAACTGAATTTCCATGTTGCCTTCCTTTGGCACATTTGATCTATCTTTCAACCCTATTCAGAGGATGTTTTGCTTCACGGAGAGATGATAATCATTGTGAGGTGTCAGCCACTAATAGCTAAGCAGGTCAGTTAAATCTTTGACTTTGTCATTGGGGTGTACTGATATGCGCTGGGCAGTCTTCTGTCCTGTGCTACTGTATGCATTCTTATTGCTGCTTGTTCACGATTCCTAAATGTAAACAGTGAAAGATTTGAAAGACTCTTGATGCAACAAGCATTTCCCACTCTTTGCCCTGGGGGTGAGAGGGCTGCTTTCGGCCTTCAACACCCTCAATTTTGGAGTGGCCGGCTCCACCACTGAGAATGAGGGGCTAATCCTGGTCGGAAACGGGCAGAGGTCTGCGTCCTGCATCCTCCACGCGTCCCAAACGCTCCCAAACGCGACCACAGCCCTTACGGGCACAGCCCTATGTCGGTGCAGCCTCTATGGTGCAGCCACCCAGGTAGCTTAGGGTTAGGATATGTGCTCTTCAACATAAGCTGGCCAACCAGGCCCTGGAGAGTGTCACAGCATGCTCTGTAAACCCCTAGTGATGGTGGCCTTGGTGACGATGATCTTGCTGGAATACTGATGCCTTTTTTCCTCCCAGAAGCCCCAGAAGCCTATTGAAATGAAGGGGTGTGCACCTCTCACTGGCCTCTGTTTACCCTCTGGCTAACTGAAATTAGTTCTGGGCTTTCCAGGCAAATGTATCCTTTCGGGAGAGAGCTAGGAATAGGAAGGCTCTTTCTGCAGGCTCGGTGGGGAAGAGTCAGAGAGCTACATGCCTGAGGCATCTTTCTTCCTCCTTTGCTCATTGTGTTCCCTAACTTCTAACTCTCTGCCAGGCCAGGCCCTGTTTCTTTTACTGCCAACCCCCCCTAACCCCTCGTCTTCCACCTACTTCCCGCTCTATTATGCCTTCTCCTTTTTTGCTCTCTTCTGTGGCCCTTTGAAAATGAATGCAGGCCTAGCTAAGCCTCATGAAGGAAATCTACCAACAAAAGATGCATTCCTTGCTTATGGGAGGCGGGGTAGATCTAGAAGGGCATGGCGTAGGTTCCCTGGTAAAGGGAGGAAGAAAGAATAGAGGAGGCCAGGAAATGCACGCTAGTGCCGGATGAGGATAAAAATGTCAGCCCATTGTGGGGTCCATTCCATCTTCCCTTTTCCCCTATGGCCCCTTTCCCCACATTAGAACCCTCCCTCCACTATTCAGGGCCCACTTTATCCCACATCCCTATGCTTCTCTCGTTCTACCACTCCCCGACTCACCCAGGCCGCTCCTCTTCTCCACAGGGACCCCTTCATCCAGCCCTACCTTCCCTTTTTGCCTACCCGGCCTCCTCCTTTATTTACTCTGCACTTCCTCTCCCCCACCTCTACAGTCCTGCCTCTTTTCCACCCTCCCTTTACCAGGGAACTCATTACATCACCACTGAACCTTTTAGAAGGACTGGGTCCCCTCAACTGATTACCCAACTACTCTGTTTCTGTGCCGAAAGCAGGACTCGAACCCAGGCCCCCAGTGCTGTAACACAAGCACTTAACCTCTAGGCCACTGCAGTTAGCTGGTGTTTGGTGGAGCGGGGGGCCAGATGGTCTATCCTCCTTGGCTCCAGTGAACATGTTTCACAACTGAAATGGTTATGCTCACGGGGGCATGCAGAAGAAAGATATATACGCCCAAAAGCTACCCTCAGAAGCACAGCCACCAGTGGCTCAAGTGGTAAGTGCTTGGTCTTGGAATGCTGGAGACCTGAGTTCTAATCCAATGTCTGCAATCTCCTGGGCATGTTTTTTTTTAATTAAAAAAAAATATTTTTTAATTGAAAATGGGTATGCATTGCCCTGAGCAATCAGCCAACAGCCAATGCCCCTTCAATACCTGCATTCCTACTAGCAGTTGTGCCTTTGTTTTCTGCACTCTGGCCTAGGTAACACCCATACAAAAGTTTGTCTCTCTGGCCCCAGTTGACTGGAAAAAAACGAGGGGAAAAGGTGTAATCTACGGGTCATGGTTGATACAATAATTGCCCTGGGACTCAAACAGGACACCTTCACGAGGTGCTATGAGGTGACCACCGGCCCCTGCGTAGCAAGCAAACCTGTATCAGCATCTCACCAGCAACTGAATGTGTCGCCTGCAGGCTACACATAAGAGGCTGCAGTAGGTGCATTAACCCATCGGGCTGTGGACCCTCCTTCCTCTGAGAGCAGGAAACTGAATTTCCATGTTGCCTTCCTTTGGCACATTTGATCTATCTTTCAACCCAATTCAGAGGATGTTTTGCTTCACGGAGAGATGATAATCATTGTGAGGTGTCAGCCACTAATAGCTAAGCAGGTCAGTTAAATCTTTGACTTTGTCATTGGGGTGTACTGATATGCGCTGGGCAGTCTTCTGTCCTGTGCTACTGTATGCATTCTTATTGCTGCTTGTTCACGATTCCTAAATGTAAACAGTGAAAGATTTGAAAGACTCTTGATGCAACAAGCATTTCCCACTCTTTGCCCTGGGGGTGAGAGGGCTGCTTTCGGCCTTCAACACCCTCAATTTTGGAGTGGCCGGCTCCACCACTGAGAATGAGGGGCTAATCCTGGTCGGAAACGGGCAGAGGTCTGCGCCCTGCGTCCTCTACGCGTCCCAAACGCGACCACAGCCCTTACGGGCACAGCCCTATGTCGGTGCAGCCTCTATGGTGCAGCCACCCAGGTAGCTTAGGGTTAGGATATGTGCTCTTCAACATAAGCTGGCCAACCAGGCCCTGGAGAGTGTCACAGCATGCTCTGTAATCCCCTAGTGATGGTGGCCTTGGTGACGATGATCTTGCTGGAATACTGATGCGTTTTTTCCTCCCAGAAGCCCCAGAAGCCTATTGAAATGAAGGGGTGTGCACCTCTCACTGGCCTCTGTTTACCCTCTGGCTAACTGAAATTAGTTCTGGGCTTTCCAGGCAAATGTATCCATTTCGGGAGAGAGCTAGGAATAGGAAGGCTCTTTCTGCAGGCTCGGTGGGAAAGAGTCAGAGAGCTACATGCCTGAGGCATCTTTCTTCCTCCTTCGCTCATTGGGTTCCCTAACTTCTAACTCTCTGCCAGGCCAGGCCCTGTTTCTTCTACTGCCAACCCCCCCTAACCCCTCGTCTTCCACCTACTTCCCGCTCTATTATGCCTTCTCCTTTTTTGCTCTCTTCTGTGGCCCTTTGAAAATGAATGCAGGCCTAGCTAAGCCTCATGAAGGAAATCTACCAACAAAAGATGCATTCCTTGCTTATGGGAGGCGGGGTAGATCTAGAAGGGCATGGCGTAGGTTCCCTGGTAAAGGGAGGAAGAAAGAATAGAGGAGGCCAGGAAGTGCACGTTAGTGCCGGATGAGGATAAAAATGTCAGCCCATTGTGGGGTCCATTCCATCTTCCCCCTTCCTCATGGCCCCTTTCCCCACATTAGAACCCTCCCTCCACTATTCAGGGCCCACTTTATCCCACATCCCCATGCTTCTCTCGTTCTACCACCCCCCACTCACCCAGGCCGCTCCTCTTCTCCACAGCGACCCCTTCATCCAGCCCTACCTTCCCTTTTTGCCTACCCGGCCTCCTCCTTTATTTACTCTGCACTTCCTCTCCCCCACCTCTACAGTCCTGCCTCTTTTCCACCCTCCCATTACCAGGGAACTCATTACATAACCACTGAACCTTTTAGAAGGACTGGGTCCCCTCAACTGATTACCCAACTACTCTGTTTCTGTGCCGAAAGCAGGACTCGAACCCAGGCCCCCAGTGCTGTAACACAAGCACTTAACCTCTAGGCCACTGCAGTTGGCTGGTGTTTGGTGGAGCGGGGGGCCAGATGGTCTATCCTCCTTGGCTCCAGTGAACATGTTTCACAACTGAAATGGTTATGCTCACGGGGGCATGCAGAAGAAAGATATATATGCCCAAAAGCTACCCTCAGAAGCACAGCCACCAGTGGCTCAAGTGGTAAGTGCTTGGTCTTGGAATGCTGGAGACCTGAGTTCTAATCCAATGTCTGCAATCTCCTGGGCATGTTTTTTTTAATTAAAAAAATATATTTTTTAATTGAAAATGGGTATGCATTGCCCTGAGCAATCAGCCAACAGCCAATGCCCCTTCAATACCTGCATTCCTACTAGCAGTTGTGCCTTTGTTTTCTGCACTCTGGCCTAGGTAACACCCATTCACAAGTTTGTCTCTCTGGCCCCAGTTGACTGGAAAAAAACGAGGGGAAAAGGTGTAATCTACGGGTCATGGTTGATACAATAATTGCCCTGGGACTCAAACAGGACACCTTCACGAGGTGCTATGAGGTGACCACCGGCCCCTGCATAGCAAGCAATCCTGTATCAGCATCTCACCAGCAACTGAATGTGTCGCCTGCAGGCTACACATAAGAGGCTGCAGTAGGTGCATTAACCCATCGGGCTGTGGACCCTCCTTCCTCTGAGAGCAGGAAACTGAATTTCCATGTTGCCTTCCTTTGGCACATTTGATCTATCTTTCAACCCAATTCAGAGGATGTTTTGCTTCACGGAGAGATGATAATCATTGTGAGGTGTCAGCCACTAATAGCTAAGCAGGTCAGTTAAATCTTTGACTTTGTCATTGGGGTGTACTGATATGCGCTGGGCAGTCTTCTGTCCTGTGCTACTGTATGCATTCTTATTGCTGCTTGTTCACGATTCCTAAATGTAAACAGTGAAAGATTTGAAAGACTCTTGATGCAACAAGCATTTCCCACTCTTTGCCCTGGGGGTGAGAGGGCTGCTTTCGGCCTTCAACACCCTCAATTTTGGAGTGGCCGGCTCCACCACTGAGAATGAGGGGCTAATCCTGGTCGGAAACGGGCAGAGGTCTGCGCCCTGCGTCCTCTACGCGTCCCAAACGCGACCACAGCCCTTACGGGCACAGCCCTATGTCGGTGCAGCCTCTATGGTGCAGCCACCCAGGTAGCTTAGGGTTAGGATATGTGCTCTTCAACATAAGCTGGCCAACCAGGCCCTGGAGAGTGTCACAGCATGCTCTGTAATCCCCTAGTGATGGTGGCCTTGGTGACGATGATCTTGCTGGAATACTGATGCGTTTTTTCCTCCCAGAAGCCCCAGAAGCCTATTGAAATGAAGGGGTGTGCACCTCTCACTGGCCTCTGTTTACCCTCTGGCTAACTGAAATTAGTTCTGGGCTTTCCAGGCAAATGTATCCATTTCGGGAGAGAGCTAGGAATAGGAAGGCTCTTTCTGCAGGCTCGGTGGGAAAGAGTCAGAGAGCTACATGCCTGAGGCATCTTTCTTCCTCCTTCGCTCATTGGGTTCCCTAACTTCTAACTCTCTGCCAGGCCAGGCCCTGTTTCTTCTACTGCCAACCCCCCCTAACCCCTCGTCTTCCACCTACTTCCCGCTCTATTATGCCTTCTCCTTTTTTGCTCTCTTCTGTGGCCCTTTGAAAATGAATGCAGGCCTAGCTAAGCCTCATGAAGGAAATCTACCAACAAAAGATGCATTCCTTGCTTATGGGAGGCGGGGTAGATCTAGAAGGGCATGGCGTAGGTTCCCTGGTAAAGGGAGGAAGAAAGAATAGAGGAGGCCAGGAAGTGCACGTTAGTGCCGGATGAGGATAAAAATGTCAGCCCATTGTGGGGTCCATTCCATCTTCCCCCTTCCTCATGGCCCCTTTCCCCACATTAGAACCCTCCCTCCACTATTCAGGGCCCACTTTATCCCACATCCCCATGCTTCTCTCGTTCTACCACCCCCCACTCACCCAGGCCGCTCCTCTTCTCCACAGCGACCCCTTCATCCAGCCCTACCTTCCCTTTTTGCCTACCCGGCCTCCTCCTTTATTTACTCTGCACTTCCTCTCCCCCACCTCTACAGTCCTGCCTCTTTTCCACCCTCCCATTACCAGGGAACTCATTACATAACCACTGAACCTTTTAGAAGGACTGGGTCCCCTCAACTGATTACCCAACTACTCTGTTTCTGTGCCGAAAGCAGGACTCGAACCCAGGCCCCCAGTGCTGTAACACAAGCACTTAACCTCTAGGCCACTGCAGTTGGCTGGTGTTTGGTGGAGCGGGGGGCCAGATGGTCTATCCTCCTTGGCTCCAGTGAACATGTTTCACAACTGAAATGGTTATGCTCACGGGGGCATGCAGAAGAAAGATATATATGCCCAAAAGCTACCCTCAGAAGCACAGCCACCAGTGGCTCAAGTGGTAAGTGCTTGGTCTTGGAATGCTGGAGACCTGAGTTCTAATCCAATGTCTGCAATCTCCTGGGCATGTTTTTTTTTAATTAAAAAAATATATTTTTTAATTGAAAATGGGTATGCATTGCCCTGAGCAATCAGCCAACAGCCAATGCCCCTTCAATACCTGCATTCCTACTAGCAGTTGTGCCTTTGTTTTCTGCACTCTGGCCTAGGTAACACCCATACACAAGTTTGTCTCTCTGGCCCCAGTTGACTGGAAAAAAACGAGGGGAAAAGGTGTAATCTACGGGTCATGGTTGATACAATAATTGCCCTGGGACTCAAACAGGACACCTTCACGAGGTGCTATGAGGTGACCACCGGCCCCTGCATAGCAAGCAATCCTGTATCAGCATCTCACCAGCAACTGAATGTGTCGCCTGCAGGCTACACATAAGAGGCTGCAGTAGGTGCATTAACCCATCGGGCTGTGGACCCTCCTTCCTCTGAGAGCAGGAAACTGAATTTCCATGTTGCCTTCCTTTGGCACATTTGATCTATCTTTCAACCCAATTCAGAGGATGTTTTGCTTCACGGAGAGATGATAATCATTGTGAGGTGTCAGCCACTAATAGCTAAGCAGGTCAGTTAAATCTTTGACTTTGTCATTGGGGTGTACTGATATGCGCTGGGCAGTCTTCTGTCCTGTGCTACTGTATGCATTCTTATTGCTGCTTGTTCACGATTCCTAAATGTAAACAGTGAAAGATTTGAAAGACTCTTGATGCAACAAGCATTTCCCACTCTTTGCCCTGGGGGTGAGAGGGCTGCTTTCGGCCTTCAACACCCTCAATTTTGGAGTGGCCGGCTCCACCACTGAGAATGAGGGGCTAATCCTGGTCGGAAACGGGCAGAGGTCTGCGCCCTGCGTCCTCCACGCGTCCCTAACGCTCCCAAACGCGACCACAGCCCTTACGGGCACAGCCCTATGTCGGTGCAGCCTCTATGGTGCAGCCACCCAGGTAGCTTAGGGTTAGGATATGTGCTCTTCAACATAAGCCTGGCCAACCAGGTCCTGGAGAGTGTCACAGCATGCTCTGTAATCCCCTAGTGATGGTGGCCTTGGTGACGATGATCTTGCTGGAATACTGATGCCTTTTTTCCTCCCAGAAGCCCCAGAAGCCTATTGAAATGAAGGGGTGTGCACCTCTCACTGGCCTCTGTTTACCCTCTGGCTAACTGAAATTAGTTCTGGGCTTTCCAGGCAAATGTATCCATTTCGGGAGAGAGCTAGGAATAGGAAGGCTCTTTCTGCAGGCTCGGTGGGAAAGAGTCAGAGAGCTACATGCCTGAGGCATCTTTCTTCCTCCTTCGCTCATTGTGTTCCCTAACTTCTAACTCTCTGCCAGGCCAGGCCCTGTTTCTTCTACTGCCAACCCCCCCTAACCCCTCGTCTTCCACCTACTTCCCGCTCTATTATGCCTTCTCCTTTTTTGCTCTCTTCTGTGGCCCTTTGAAAATGAATGCAGGCCTAGCTAAGCCTCATGAAGGAAATCTACCAACAAAAGATGCATTCCTTGCTTATGGGAGGCGGGGTAGATCTAGAAGGGCATGGCGTAGGTTCCCTGGTAAAGGGAGGAAGAAAGAATAGAGGAGGCCAGGAAGTGCACGTTAGTGCCGGATGAGGATAAAAATGTCAGCCCATTGTGGGGTCCATTCCATCTTCCCCCTTCCTCATGGCCCCTTTCCCCACATTAGAACCCTCCCTGCACTATTCAGGGCCCACTTTATCCCACATCCCCATGCTTCTCTCGTTCTACCACCCCCCACTCACCCAGGCCGCTCCTCTTCTCCACAGCGACCCCTTCATCCAGCCCTACCTTCCCTTTTTGCCTACCCGGCCTCCTCCTTTATTTACTCTGCACTTCCTCTCCCCCACCTCTACAGTCCTGCCTCTTTTCCACCCTCCCATTACCAGGGAACTCATTACATAACCACTGAACCTTTTAGAAGGACTGGGTCCCCTCAACTGATTACCCAACTACTCTGTTTCTGTGCCGAAAGCAGGACTCGAACCCAGGCCCCCAGTGCTGTAACACAAGCACTTAACCTCTAGGCCACTGCAGTTAGCTGGTGTTTGGTGGAGCGGGGGGCCAGATGGTCTATCCTCCTTGGCTCCAGTGAACATGTTTCACAACTGAAATGGTTATGCTCACGGGGGCATGCAGAAGAAAGATATATACGCCCAAAAGCTACCCTCAGAAGCACAGCCACCAGTGGCTCAAGTGGTAAGTGCTTGGTCTTGGAATGCTGGAGACCTGAGTTCTAATCCAATGTCTGCAATCTCCTGGGCATGTTTTTTTTTAATTAAAAAAATATATTTTTTAATTGAAAATGGGTATGCATTGCCCTGAGCAATCAGCCAACAGCCAATGCCCCTTCAATACCTGCATTCCTACTAGCAGTTGTGCCTTTGTTTTCTGCACTCTGGCCTAGGTAACACCCATACACAAGTTTGTCTCTCTGGCCCCAGTTGACTGGAAAAAAACGAGGGGAAAAGGTGTAATCTACGGGTCATGGTTGATACAATAATTGCCCTGGGACTCAAACAGGACACCTTCACGAGGTGCTATGAGGTGACCACCGGCCCCTGCATAGCAAGCAATCCTGTATCAGCATCTCACCAGCAACTGAATGTGTCGCCTGCAGGCTACACATAAGAGGCTGCAGTAGGTGCATTAACCCATCGGGCTGTGGACCCTCCTTCCTCTGAGAGCAGGAAACTGAATTTCCATGTTGCCTTCCTTTGGCACATTTGATCTATCTTTCAACCCAATTCAGAGGATGTTTTGCTTCACGGAGAGATGATAATCATTGTGAGGTGTCAGCCACTAATAGCTAAGCAGGTCAGTTAAATCTTTGACTTTGTCATTGGGGTGTACTGATATGCGCTGGGCAGTCTTCTGTCCTGTGCTACTGTATGCATTCTTATTGCTGCTTGTTCACGATTCCTAAATGTAAACAGTGAAAGATTTGAAAGACTCTTGATGCAACAAGCATTTCCCACTCTTTGCCCTGGGGGTGAGAGGGCTGCTTTCGGCCTTCAACACCCTCAATTTTGGAGTGGCCGGCTCCACCACTGAGAATGAGGGGCTAATCCTGGTCGGAAACGGGCAGAGGTCTGCGCCCTGCGTCCTCCACGCGTCCCTAACGCTCCCAAACGCGACCACAGCCCTTACGGGCACAGCCCTATGTCGGTGCAGCCTCTATGGTGCAGCCCCCAGGTAGCTTAGGGTTAGGATATGTGCTCTTCAACATAAGCCTGGCCAACCAGGTCCTGGAGAGTGTCACAGCATGCTCTGTAATCCCCTAGTGATGGTGGCCTTGGTGACGATGATCTTGCTGGAATACTGATGCCTTTTTTCCTCCCAGAAGCCCCAGAAGCCTATTGAAATGAAGGGGTGTGCACCTCTCACTGGCCTCTGTTTACCCTCTGGCTAACTGAAATTAGTTCTGGGCTTTCCAGGCAAATGTATCCATTTCGGGAGAGAGCTAGGAATAGGAAGGCTCTTTCTGCAGGCTCGGTGGGAAAGAGTCAGAGAGCTACATGCCTGAGGCATCTTTCTTCCTCCTTCGCTCATTGTGTTCCCTAACTTCTAACTCTCTGCCAGGCCAGGCCCTGTTTCTTTTACTGCCAACCCCCCCTAACCCCTCGTCTTCCACCTACTTCCCGCTCTATTATGCCTTCTCCTTTTTTGCTCTCTTCTGTGGCCCTTTGAAAATGAATGCAGGCCTAGCTAAGCCTCATGAAGGAAATCTACCAACAAAAGATGCATTCCTTGCTTATGGGAGGCGGGGTAGATCTAGAAGGGCATGGCGTAGGTTCCCTGGTAAAGGGAGGAAGAAAGAATAGAGGAGGCCAGGAAGTGCACGTTAGTGCCGGATGAGGATAAAAATGTCAGCCCATTGTGGGGTCCATTCCATCTTCCCCCTTTCCCCACATTAGAACCCTCCCTCCACTATTCAGGGCCCACTTTATCCCACATCCCCATGCTTCTCTCGTTCTACCACCCCCCCACTTACCCAGGCCGCTCCTCTTCTCCACAGGGACCCCTTCATCCAGCCCTACCTTCCCTTTTTGCCTACCCGGCCTCCTCCTTTATTTACTCTGCACTTCCTCTCCCCCACCTCTACAGTCCTGCCTCTTTTCCACCCTCCCTTTACCAGGGAACTCATTACATAACCACTGAACCTTTTAGAAGGACTGGGTCCCCTCAACTGATTACCCAACTACTCTGTTTCTGTGCCGAAAGCAGGACTCGAACCCAGGCCCCCAGTGCTGTAACACAAGCACTTAACCTCTAGGCCACTGCAGTTAGCTGATGTTTGGTGGAGCGGGGGGCCAGATGGTCTATCCTCCTTGGCTCCAGTGAACATGTTTCACAACTGAAATGGTTATGCTCACGGGGGCATGCAGAAGAAAGATATATACGCCCAAAAGCTACCCTCAGAAGCACAGCCACCAGTGGCTCAAGTGGTAAGTGCTTGGTCTTGGAATGCTGGAGACCTGAGTTCTAATCCAATGTCTGCAATCTCCTGGGCATGTTTTTTTTTAATTAAAAAAATATATTTTTTAATTGAAAATGGGTATGCATTGCCCTGAGCAATCAGCCAACAGCCAATGCCCCTTCAATACCTGCATTCCTACTAGCAGTTGTGCCTTTGTTTTCTGCACTCTGGCCTAGGTAACACCCATACAAAAGTTTGCCTCTCTGGCCCCAGTTGACTGGAAAAAAACGAGGGGAAAAGGTGTAATCTACGGGTCATGGTTGATACAATAATTGCCCTGGGACTCAAACAGGACACCTTCACGAGGTGCTATGAGGTGACCACCGGCCCCTGCATAGCAAGCAAACCTGTATCAGCATCTCACCAGCAACTGAATGTGTCGCCTGCAGGCTACACATAAGAGGCTGCAGTAGGTGCATTAACCCATCGGGCTGTGGACCCTCCTTCCTCTGAGAGCAGGAAACTGAATTTCCATGTTGCCTTCCTTTGGCACATTTGATCTATCTTTCAACCCAATTCAGAGGATGTTTTGCTTCACGGAGAGATGATAATCATTGTGAGGTGTCAGCCACTAATAGCTAAGCAGGTCAGTTAAATCTTTGACTTTGTCATTGGGGTGTACTGATATGCGCTGGGCAGTCTTCTGTCCTGTGCTACTGTATGCATTCTTATTGCTGCTTGTTCACGATTCCTAAATGTAAACAGTGAAAGATTTGAAAGACTCTTGATGCAACAAGCATTTCCCACTCTTTGCCCTGGGGGTGAGAGGGCTGCTTTCGGCCTTCAACACCCTCAATTTTGGAGTGGCCGGCTCCACCACTGAGAATGAGGGGCTAATCCTGGTCGGAAACGGGCAGAGGTCTGCGCCCTGCGTACTCCACGCGTCCCTAACGCTCCCTAACGCTCCCAAACGCGACCACAGCCCTTACGGGCACAGCCCTATGTCGGTGCAGCCTCTATGGTGCAGCCACCCAGGTAGCTTAGGGTTAGGATATGTGCTCTTCAACATAAGCCTGGCCAACCAGGTCCTGGAGAGTGTCACAGCATGCTCTGTAATCCCCTAGTGATGGTGGCCTTGGTGACGATGATCTTGCTGGAATACTGATGCCTTTTTTCCTCCCAGAAGCCCCAGAAGCCTATTGAAATGAAGGGGTGTGCACCTCTCACTGGCCTCTGTTTACCCTCTGGCTAACTGAAATTAGTTCTGGGCTTTCCAGGCAAATGTATCCATTTCGGGAGAGAGCTAGGAATAGGAAGGCTCTTTCTGCAGGCTCGGTGGGAAAGAGTCAGAGAGCTACATGCCTGAGGCATCTTTCTTCCTCCTTCGCTCATTGTGTTCCATAACTTCTAACTCTCTGCCAGGCCAGGCCCTGTTTCTTTTACTGCCAACCCCCCCTAACCCCTCGTCTTCCACCTACTTCCCGCTCTATTATGCCTTCTCCTTTTTTGCTCTCTTCTGTGGCCCTTTGAAAATGAATGCAGGCCTAGCTAAGCCTCATGAAGGAAATCTACCAACAAAAGATGCATTCCTTGCTTATGGGAGGCGGGGTAGATCTAGAAGGGCATGGCGTAGGTTCCCTGGTAAAGGGAGGAAGAAAGAATAGAGGAGGCCAGGAAGTGCACGTTAGTGCCGGATGAGGATAAAAATGTCAGCCCATTGTGGGGTCCATTCCATCTTCCCCCTTCCTCATGGCCCCTTTCCCCACATTAGAACCCTCCCTCCACTATTCAGGGCCCACTTTATCCCACATCCCCATGCTTCTCTCGTTCTACCACCCCCCTCTCACCCAGGCCGCTCCTCTTCTCCAGAGGGACCCCTTCATCCAGCCCTACCTTCCCTTTTTGCCTACTCGGCCTCCTCCTTTATTTACTCTGCACTTCCTCTCCCCCACCTCTACAGTCCTGCCTCTTTTCCACCCTCCCTTTACCAGGGAACTCATTACATAACCACTGAACCTTTTAGAAGGACTGGGTCCCCTCAACTGATTACCCAAGTACTCTGTTTCTGTGCCGAAAGCAGGACTCGAACCCAGGCCCCCAGTGCTGTAACACAAGCACTTAACCTCTAGGCCACTGCAGTTAGCTGATGTTTGGTGGAGCGGGGGGCCAGATGGTCTATCCTCCTTGGCTCCAGTGAACATGTTTCACAACTGAAATGGTTATGCTCACGGGGGCATGCAGAAGAAAGATATATACGCCCAAAAGCTACCCTCAGAAGCACAGCCACCAGTGGCTCAAGTGGTAAGTGCTTGGTCTTGGAATGCTGGAGACCTGAGTTCTAATCCAATGTCTGCAATCTCCTGGGCATGTTTTTTTTTAATTAAAAAAATATATTTTTTAATTGAAAATGGGTATGCATTGCCCTGAGCAATCAGCCAACAGCCAATGCCCCTTCAATACCTGCATTCCTACTAGCAGTTGTGCCTTTGTTTTCTGCACTCTGGCCTAGGTAACACCCATACAAAAGTTTGCCTCTCTGGCCCCAGTTGACTGGAAAAAAACGAGGGGAAAAGGTGTAATCTACGGGTCATGGTTGATACAATAATTGCCCTGGGACTCAAACAGGACACCTTCACGAGGTGCTATGAGGTGACCACCGGCCCCTGCATAGCAAGCAAACCTGTATCAGCATCTCACCAGCAACTGAATGTGTCGCCTGCAGGCTACACATAAGAGGCTGCAGTAGGTGCATTAACCCATCGGGCTGTGGACCCTCCTTCCTCTGAGAGCAGGAAACTGAATTTCCATGTTGCCTTCCTTTGGCACATTTGATCTATCTTTCAACCCAATTCAGAGGATGTTTTGCTTCACGGAGAGATGATAATCATTGTGAGGTGTCAGCCACTAATAGCTAAGCAGGTCAGTTAAATCTTTGACTTTGTCATTGGGGTGTACTGATATGCGCTGGGCAGTCTTCTGTCCTGTGCTACTGTATGCATTCTTATTGCTGCTTGTTCACGATTCCTAAATGTAAACAGTGAAAGATTTGAAAGACTCTTGATGCAACAAGCATTTCCCACTCTTTGCCCTGGGGGTGAGAGGGCTGCTTTCGGCCTTCAACACCCTCAATTTTGGAGTGGCCGGCTCCACCACTGAGAATGAGGGGCTAATCCTGGTCGGAAACGGGCAGAGGTCTGCGCCCTGCGTCCTCCACGCGTCCCAAACGCTCCCAAACGCGACCACAGCCCTTACGGGCACAGCCCTATGTCGGTGCAGCCTCTATGGTGCAGCCACCCAGGTAGCTTAGGGTTAGGATATGTGCTCTTCAACATAAGCTGGCCAACCAGGCCCTGGAGAGTGTCACAGCATGCTCTGTAATCCCCTAGTGATGGTGGCCTTGGTGACGATGATCTTGCTGGAATACTGATGCCTTTTTTCCTCCCAGAAGCCCCAGAAGCCTATTGAAATGAAGGGGTGTGCACCTCTCACTGGCCTCTGTTTACCCTCTGGCTAACTGAAATTAGTTCTGGGCTTTCCAGGCAAATGTATCCTTTCGGGAGAGAGCTAGGAATAGGAAGGCTCTTTCTGCAGGCTCGGTGGGGAAGAGTCAGAGAGCTACATGCCTGAGGCATCTTTCTTCCTCCTTCGCTCATTGTGTTCCCTAACTTCTAACTCTCTGCCAGGCCAGGCCCTGTTTCTTTTACTGCCAACCCCCCCTAACCCCTCGTCTTCCACCTACTTCCCGCTCTATTATGCCTTCTCCTTTTTTGCTCTCTTCTGTGGCCTTTGAAAATGAATGCAGGCCTAGCTAAGCCTCATGAAGGAAATCTACCAACAAAAGAAGCATTCCTTGCTTATGGGAGGTGGGGTAGATCTAGAAGGGCATGGCGTAGGTTCCCTGGTAAAGGGAGGAAGAAAGAATAGAGGAGGCCAGGAAATGCACGCTAGTGCCGGATGAGGATAAAAATGTCAGCCCATTGTGGGGTCCATTCCATCTTCCCTTTTCCCCTGTGGCCCCTTTCCCCACATTAGAACCCTCCCTCCACTATTCAGGGCCCACTTTATCCCACATCCCTATGCTTCTCTCGTTCTACCACTCCCCGACTGGCCGCTCCTCTTCTCCACAGGGACCCCTTCATCCAGCCCTACCTTCCCTTTTTGCCTACCCGGCCTCCTCCTTTATTTACTCTGCACTTCCTCTCCCCCACCTCTACAGTCCTGCCTCTTTTCCACCCTCCCTTTACCAGGGAACTCATTACATAACCACTGAACCTTTTAGAAGGACTGGGTCCCCTCAACTGATTACCCAGCTACTCTGTTTCTGTGCCGAAAGCAGGACTCGAACCCAGGCCCCCAGTGCTGTAACACAAGCACTTAACCTCTAGGCCACTGCAGTTAGCTGGTGTTTGATGGAGCGGGGGGCCAGATGGTCTATCCTCCTTGGCTCCAGTGAACATGTTTCACAACTGAAATGGTTATGCTCACGGGGGCATGCAGAAGAAAGATATATACGCCCAAAAGCTACCCTCAGAAGCACAGCCACCAGTGGCTCAAGTGGTAAGTGCTTGGTCTTGGAATGCTGGAAACCTGAGTTCTAATCCAATGTCTGCAATCTCCTGGGCATGTTTTTTTTTAATTAAAAAAATATATTTTTTAATTGAAAATGGGTATGCATTGCCCTGAGCAATCAGCCAACAGCCAATGCCCCTTCAATACCTGCATTCCTACTAGCAGTTGTGCCTTTGTTTTCTGCACTCTGGCCTAGGTAACACCCATACAAAAGTTTGTCTCTCTGGCCCCAGTTGACTGGAAAAAAAACGAGGGGAAAAGGTGTAATCTACGGGTCGTGGTTGATACAATAATTGCCCTGGGACTCAAACAGGACACCTTCACGAGGTGCTATGAGGTGACCACCGGCCCCTGCATAGCAAGCAAACCTGTATCAGCATCTCACCAGCAACTGAATGTGTCGCCTGCAGGCTACACATAAGAGGCTGCAGTAGGTGCATTAACCCATCGGGCTGTGGACCCTCCTTCCTCTGAGAGCAGGAAACTGAATTTCCATGTTGCCTTCCTTTGGCACATTTGATCTATCTTTCAACCCAATTCAGAGGATGTTTTGCTTCACGGAGAGATGATAATCATTGTGAGGTGTCAGCCACTAATAGCTAAGCAGGTCAGTTAAATCTTTGACTTTGTCATTGGGGTGTACTGATATGCGCTGGGCAGTCTTCTGTCCTGTGCTACTGTATGCATTCTTATTGCTGCTTGTTCACGATTCCTAAATGTAAACAGTGAAAGATTTGAAAGACTCTTGATGCAACAAGCATTTCCCACTCTTTGCCCTGGGGGTGAGAGGGCTGCTTTCGGCCTTCAACACCCTCAATTTTGGAGTGGCCGGCTCCACCACTGAGAATGAGGGGCTAATCCTGGTCGGAAACGGGCAGAGGTCTGCGCCCTGCGTCCTCCACGCGTCCCAAACGCTCCCAAACGCGACCACAGCCCTTACGGGCACAGCCCTATGTCGGTGCAGCCTCTATGGTGCAGCCACCCAGGTAGCTTAGGGTTAGGATATGTGCTCTTCAACATAAGCTGGCCAACCAGGCCCTGGAGAGTGTCACAGCATGCTCTGTAATCCCCTAGTGATGGTGGCCTTGGTGACGATGATCTTGCTGGAATACTGATGCCTTTTTTCCTCCCAGAAGCCCCAGAAGCCTATTGAAATGAAGGGGTGTGCACCTCTCACTGGCCTCTGTTTACCCTCTGGCTAACTGAAATTAGTTCTGGGCTTTCCAGGCAAATGTATCCTTTCGGGAGAGAGCTAGGAATAGGAAGGCTCTTTCTGCAGGCTTGGTGGGGAAGAGTCAGAGAGCTACATGCCTGAGGCATCTTTCTTCCTCCTTCGCTCATTGTGTTCCCTAACTTCTAACTCTCTGCCAGGCCAGGCCCTGTTTCTTTTACTGCCAACCCCCCCTAACCCCTCGTCTTCCACCTACTTCCCGCTCTATTATGCCTTCTCCTTTTTTGCTCTCTTCTGTGGCCCTTTGAAAATGAATGCAGGCCTAGCTAAGCCTCATGAAGGAAATCTACCAACAAAAGAAGCATTCCTTGCTTATGGGAGGCGGGGTAGATCTAGAAGGGCATGGCGTAGGTTCCCTGGTAAAGGGAGGAAGAAAGAATAGAGGAGGCCAGGAAATGCACGCTAGTGCCGGATGAGGATAAAAATGTCAGCCCATTGTGGGGTCCATTCCATCTTCCCTTTTCCCCTGTGGCCCCTTTCCCCACATTAGAACCCTCCCTCCACTATTCAGGGCCCACTTTATCCCACATCCCTATGCTTCTCTCGTTCTACCACTCCCCGACTGGCCGCTCCTCTTCTCCACAGGGACCCCTTCATCCAGCCCTACCTTCCCTTTTTGCCTACCCGGCCTCCTCCTTTATTTACTCTGCACTTCCTCTCCCCCACCTCTACAGTCCTGCCTCTTTTCCACCCTCCCTTTACCAGGGAACTCATTACATAACCACTGAACCTTTTAGAAGGACTGGGTCCCCTCAACTGATTACCCAGCTACTCTGTTTCTGTGCCAAAAGCAGGACTCAAACCCAGGCCCCCAGTGCTGTAACACAAGCACTTAACCTCTAGGCCACTGCAGTTAGCTGGTGTTTGATGGAGCGGGGGGCCAGATGGTCTATCATCCTTGGCTCCAGTGAACATGTTTCACAACTGAAATGGTTATGCTCACGGGGGCATGCAGAAGAAAGATATATATGCCCAAAAGCTACCCTCAGAAGCACAGCCACCAGTGGCTCAAGTGGTAAGTGCTTGGTCTTGGAATGCTGGAGACCTGAGTTCTAATCCAATGTCTGCAATCTCCTGGGCATGTTTTTTTTTAATTAAAAAAATATATTTTTTAATTGAAAATGGGTATGCATTGCCCTGAGCAATCAGCCAACAGCCAATGCCCCTTCAATACCTGCATTCCTACTAGCAGTTGTGCCTTTGTTTTCTGCACTCTGGCCTAGGTAACACCCATACAAAAGTTTGTCTCTCTGGCCCCAGTTGACTGGAAAAAAACGAGGGGAAAAGGTGTAATCTACGGGTCATGGTTGATACAATAATTGCCCTGGGACTCAAACAGGACACCTTCACGAGGTGCTATGAGGTGACCACCGGCCCCTGCATAGCAAGCAAACCTGTATCAGCATCTCACCAGCAACTGAATGTGTCGCCTGCAGGCTACACATAAGAGGCTGCAGTAGGTGCATTAACCCATCGGGCTGTGGACCCTCCTTCCTCTGAGAGCAGGAAACTGAATTTCCATGTTGCCTTCCTTTGGCACATTTGATCTATCTTTCAACCCAATTCAGAGGATGTTTTGCTTCACGGAGAGATGATAATCATTGTGAGGTGTCAGCCACTAATAGCTAAGCAGGTCAGTTAAATCTTTGACTTTGTCATTGGGGTGTACTGATATGCGCTGGGCAGTCTTCTGTCCTGTGCTACTGTATGCATTCTTATTGCTGCTTGTTCACGATTCCTAAATGTAAACAGTGAAAGATTTGAAAGACTCTTGATGCAACAAGCATTTCCCACTCTTTGCCCTGGGGGTGAGAGGGCTGCTTTCGGCCTTCAACACCCTCAATTTTGGAGTGGCCGGCTCCACCACTGAGAATGAGGGGCTAATCCTGGTCGGAAACGGGCAGAGGTCTGCGCCCTGCGTCCTCCACGCGTCCCTAACGCTCCCAAACGCGACCACAGCCCTTACGGGCACAGCCCTATGTCGGTGCAGCCTCTATGGTGCAGCCCCCAGGTAGCTTAGGGTTAGGATATGTGCTCTTCAACATAAGCCTGGCCAACCAGGTCCTGGAGAGTGTCACAGCATGCTCTGTAATCCCCTAGTGATGGTGGCCTTGGTGACGATGATCTTGCTGGAATACTGATGCCTTTTTTCCTCCCAGAAGCCCCAGAAGCCTATTGAAATGAAGGGGTGTGCACCTCTCACTGGCCTCTGTTTACCCTCTGGCTAACTGAAATTAGTTCTGGGCTTTCCAGGCAAATGTATCCATTTCGGGAGAGAGCTAGGAATAGGAAGGCTCTTTCTGCAGGCTCGGTGGGAAAGAGTCAGAGAGCTACATGCCTGAGGCATCTTTCTTCCTCCTTCGCTCATTGTGTTCCCTAACTTCTAACTCTCTGCCAGGCCAGGCCCTGTTTCTTTTACTGCCAACCCCCCCTAACCCCTCGTCTTCCACCTACTTCCCGCTCTATTATGCCTTCTCCTTTTTTGCTCTCTTCTGTGGCCCTTTGAAAATGAATGCAGGCCTAGCTAAGCCTCATGAAGGAAATCTACCAACAAAAGATGCATTCCTTGCTTATGGGAGGCGGGGTAGATCTAGAAGGGCATGGCGTAGGTTCCCTGGTAAAGGGAGGAAGAAAGAATAGAGGAGGCCAGGAAGTGCACGTTAGTGCCGGATGAGGATAAAAATGTCAGCCCATTGTGGGGTCCATTCCATCTTCCCCCTTTCCCCACATTAGAACCCTCCCTCCACTATTCAGGGCCCACTTTATCCCACATCCCCATGCTTCTCTCGTTCTACCACCCCCCCCACTTACCCAGGCCGCTCCTCTTCTCCACAGGGACCCCTTCATCCAGCCCTACCTTCCCTTTTTGCCTACCCAGCCTCCTCCTTTATTTACTCTGCACTTCCTCTCCCCCACCTCTACAGTCCTGCCTCTTTTCCACCCTCCCTTTACCAGGGAACTCATTACATAACCACTGAACCTTTTAGAAGGACTGGGTCCCCTCAACTGATTACCCAACTACTCTGTTTCTGTGCCGAAAGCAGGACTCGAACCCAGGCCCCCAGTGCTGTAACACAAGCACTTAACCTCTAGGCCACTGCAGTTAGCTGATGTTTGGTGGAGCGGGGGGCCAGATGGTCTATCCTCCTTGGCTCCAGTGAACATGTTTCACAACTGAAATGGTTATGCTCACGGGGGCATGCAGAAGAAAGATATATACGCCCAAAAGCTACCCTCAGAAGCACAGCCACCAGTGGCTCAAGTGGTAAGTGCTTGGTCTTGGAATGCTGGAGACCTGAGTTCTAATCCAATGTCTGCAATCTCCTGGGCATGTTTTTTTTTAATTAAAAAAATATATTTTTTAATTGAAAATGGGTATGCATTGCCCTGAGCAATCAGCCAACAGCCAATGCCCCTTCAATACCTGCATTCCTACTAGCAGTTGTGCCTTTGTTTTCTGCACTCTGGCCTAGGTAACACCCATACAAAAGTTTGCCTCTCTGGCCCCAGTTGACTGGAAAAAAACGAGGGGAAAAGGTGTAATCTACGGGTCATGGTTGATACAATAATTGCCCTGGGACTCAAACAGGACACCTTCACGAGGTGCTATGAGGTGACCACCGGCCCCTGCATAGCAAGCAAACCTGTATCAGCATCTCACCAGCAACTGAATGTGTCGCCTGCAGGCTACACATAAGAGGCTGCAGTAGGTGCATTAACCCATCGGGCTGTGGACCCTCCTTCCTCTGAGAGCAGGAAACTGAATTTCCATGTTGCCTTCCTTTGGCACATTTGATCTATCTTTCAACCCAATTCAGAGGATGTTTTGCTTCACGGAGAGATGATAATCATTGTGAGGTGTCAGCCACTAATAGCTAAGCAGGTCAGTTAAATCTTTGACTTTGTCATTGGGGTGTACTGATATGCGCTGGGCAGTCTTCTGTCCTGTGCTACTGTATGCATTCTTATTGCTGCTTGTTCACGATTCCTAAATGTAAACAGTGAAAGATTTGAAAGACTCTTGATGCAACAAGCATTTCCCACTCTTTGCCCTGGGGGTGAGAGGGCTGCTTTCGGCCTTCAACACCCTCAATTTTGGAGTGGCCGGCTCCACCACTGAGAATGAGGGGCTAATCCTGGTCGGAAACGGGCAGAGGTCTGCGCCCTGCGTCCTCCACGCGTCCCAAACGCTCCCAAACGCGACCACAGCCCTTACGGGCACAGCCCTATGTCGGTGCAGCCTCTATGGTGCAGCCACCCAGGTAGCTTAGGGTTAGGATATGTGCTCTTCAACATAAGCTGGCCAACCAGGCCCTGGAGAGTGTCACAGCATGCTCTGTAATCCCCTAGTGATGGTGGCCTTGGTGACGATGATCTTGCTGGAATACTGATGCCTTTTTTCCTCCCAGAAGCCCCAGAAGCCTATTGAAATGAAGGGGTGTGCACCTCTCACTGGCCTCTGTTTACCCTCTGGCTAACTGAAATTAGTTCTGGGCTTTCCAGGCAAATGTATCCATTTCGGGAGAGAGCTAGGAATAGGAAGGCTCTTTCTGCAGGCTCGGTGGGAAAGAGTCAGAGAGCTACATGCCTGAGGCATCTTTCTTCCTCCTTCGCTCATTGTGTTCCCTAACTTCTAACTCTCTGCCAGGCCAGGCCCTGTTTCTTTTACTGCCAACCCCCCCTAACCCCTCGTCTTCCACCTACTTCCCGCTCTATTATGCCTTCTCCTTTTTTGCTCTCTTCTGTGGCCCTTTGAAAATGAATGCAGGCCTAGCTAAGCCTCATGAAGGAAATCTACCAACAAAAGAAGCATTCCTTGCTTATGGGAGGCGGGGTAGATCTAGAAGGGCATGGCGTAGGTTCCCTGGTAAAGGGAGGAAGAAAGAATAGAGGAGGCCAGGAAATGCACGCTAGTGCCGGATGAGGATAAAAATGTCAGCCCATTGTGGGGTCCATTCCATCTTCCCTTTTCCCCTGTGGCCCCTTTCCCCACATTAGAACCCCCCCTCCACTATTCAGGGCCCACTTTATCCCACATCCCTATGCTTCTCTCGTTCTACCACTCCCCGACTGGCCGCTCCTCTTCTCCACAGGGACCCCTTCATCCAGCCCTACCTTCCCTTTTTGCCTACCCGGCCTCCTCCTTTATTTACTCTGCACTTCCTCTCCCCCACCTCTACAGTCCTGCCTCTTTTCCACCCTCCCTTTACCAGGGAACTCATTACATAACCACTGAACCTTTTAGAAGGACTGGGTCCCCTCAACTGATTACCCAGCTACTCTGTTTCTGTGCCAAAAGCAGGACTCAAACCCAGGCCCCCAGTGCTGTAACACAAGCACTTAACCTCTAGGCCACTGCAGTTAGCTGGTGTTTGATGGAGCGGGGGGCCAGATGGTCTATCCTCCTTGGCTCCAGTGAACATGTTTCACAACTGAAATGGTTATGCTCACGGGGGCATGCAGAAGAAAGATATATATGCCCAAAAGCTACCCTCAGAAGCACAGCCACCAGTGGCTCAAGTGGTAAGTGCTTGGTCTTGGAATGCTGGAGACCTGAGTTCTAATCCAATGTCTGCAATCTTCTGGGCATGTTTTTTTTTAATTAAAAAAATATATTTTTTAATTGAAAATGGGTATGCATTGCCCTGAGCAATCAGCCAACAGCCAATGCCCCTTCAATACCTGCATTCCTACTAGCAGTTGTGCCTTTGTTTTCTGCACTCTGGCCTAGGTAACACCCATACAAAAGTTTGTCTCTCTGGCCCCAGTTGACTGGAAAAAAACGAGGGGAAAAGGTGTAATCTACGGGTCATGGTTGATACAATAATTGCCCTGGGACTCAAACAGGACACCTTCACGAGGTGCTATGAGGTGACCACCGGCCCCTGCATAGCAAGCAAACCTGTATCAGCATCTCACCAGCAACTGAATGTGTCGCCTGCAGGCTACACATAAGAGGCTGCAGTAGGTGCATTAACCCATCGGGCTGTGGACCCTCCTTCCTCTGAGAGCAGGAAACTGAATTTCCATGTTACCTTCCTTTGGCACATTTGATCTATCTTTCAACCCAATTCAGAGGATGTTTTGCTTCACGGAGAGATGATAATCATTGTGAGGTGTCAGCCACTAATAGCTAAGCAGGTCAGTTAAATCTTTGACTTTGTCATTGGGGTGTACTGATATGCGCTGGGCAGTCTTCTGTCCTGTACTACTGTATGCATTCTTATTGCTGCTTGTTCACGATTCCTAAATGTAAACAGTGAAAGATTTGAAAGACTCTTGATGCAACAAGCATTTCCCACTCTTTGCCCTGGGGGTGAGAGGGCTGCTTTCGGCCTTCAACACCCTCAATTTTGGAGTGGCCGGCTCCACCACTGAGAATGAGGGGCTAATCCTGGTCGGAAACGGGCAGAGGTCTGCGCCCTGCGTCCTCCACGCGTCCCTAACGCTCCCAAACGCGACCACAGCCCTTACGGGCACAGCCCTATGTCGGTGCAGCCTCTATGGTGCAGCCACCCAGGTAGCTTAGGGTTAGGATATGTGCTCTTCAACATAAGCCTGGCCAACCAGGTCCTGGAGAGTGTCACAGCATGCTCTGTAATCCCCTAGTGATGGTGGCCTTGGTGACGATGATCTTGCTGGAATACTGATGCCTTTTTTCCTCCCAGAAGCCCCAGAAGCCTATTGAAATGAAGGGGTGTGCACCTCTCAATGGCCTCTGTTTACCCTCTGGCTAACTGAAATTAGTTCTGGGCTTTCCAGGCAAATGTATCCATTTCGGGAGAGAGCTAGGAATAGGAAGGCTCTTTCTGCAGGCTCGGTGGGAAAGAGTCAGAGAGCTACATGCCTGAGGCATCTTTCTTCCTCCTTCGCTCATTGTGTTCCCTAACTTCTAACTCTCTGCCAGGCCAGGCCCTGTTTCTTTTACTGCCAACCCCCCCTAACCCCTCGTCTTCCACCTACTTCCCGCTCTATTATGCCTTCTCCTTTTTTGCTCTCTTCTGTGGCCCTTTGAAAATGAATGCAGGCCTAGCTAAGCCTCATGAAGGAAATCTACCAACAAAAGAAGCATTCCTTCCTTATGGGAGGCGGGGTAGATCTAGAAGGGCATGGCGTAGGTTCCCTGGTAAAGGGAGGAAGAAAGAATAGAGGAGGCCAGGAAATGCACGCTAGTGCCGGATGAGGATAAAAATGTCAGCCCATTGTGGGGTCCATTCCATCTTCCCTTTTCCCCTGTGGCCCCTTTCCCCACATTAGAACCCTCCCTCCACTATTCAGGGCCCACTTTATCCCACATCCCTATGCTTCTCTCGTTCTACCACTCCCCGACTGGCCGCTCCTCTTCTCCACAGGGACCCCTTCATCCAGCCCTACCTTCCCTTTTTGCCTACCCGGCCTCCTCCTTTATTTACTCTGCACTTCCTCTCCCCCACCTCTACAGTCCTGCCTCTTTTCCACCCTCCCTTTACCAGGGAACTCATTACATAACCACTGAACCTTTTAGAAGGACTGGGTCCCCTCAACTGATTACCCAGCTACTCTGTTTCTGTGCCGAAAGCAGGACTCAAACCCAGGCCCCCAGTGCTGTAACACAAGCACTTAACCTCTAGGCCACTGCAGTTAGCTGGTGTTTGATGGAGCGGGGGGCCAGATGGTCTATCCTCCTTGGCTCCAGTGAACATGTTTCACAACTGAAATGGTTATGCTCACGGGGGCATGCAGAAGAAAGATATATACGCCCAAAAGCTACCCTCAGAAGCACAGCCACCAGTGGCTCAAGTGGTAAGTGCTTGGTCTTGGAATGCTGGAAACCTGAGTTCTAATCCAATGTCTGCAATCTCCTGGGCATGTTTTTTTTTAATTAAAAAAATATATTTTTTAATTGAAAATGGGTATGCATTGCCCTGAGCAATCAGCCAACAGCCAATGCCCCTTCAATACCTGCATTCCTACTAGCAGTTGTGCCTTTGTTTTCTGCACTCTGGCCTAGGTAACACCCATACAAAAGTTTGTCTCTCTGGCCCCAGTTGACTGGAAAAAAAACGAGGGGAAAAGGTGTAATCTACGGGTCATGGTTGATACAATAATTGCCCTGGGACTCAAACAGGACACCTTCACGAGGTGCTATGAGGTGACCACCGGCCCCTGCATAGCAAGCAAACCTGTATCAGCATCTCACCAGCAACTGAATGTGTCGCCTGCAGGCTACACATAAGAGGCTGCAGTAGGTGCATTAACCCATCGGGCTGTGGACCCTCCTTCCTCTGAGAGCAGGAAACTGAATTTCCATGTTGCCTTCCTTTGGCACATTTGATCTATCTTTCAACCCAATTCAGAGGATGTTTTGCTTCACGGAGAGATGATAATCATTGTGAGGTGTCAGCCACTAATAGCTAAGCAGGTCAGTTAAATCTTTGACTTTGTCATTGGGGTGTACTGATATGCGCTGGGCAGTCTTCTGTCCTGTGCTACTGTATGCATTCTTATTGCTGCTTGTTCACGATTCCTAAATGTAAACAGTGAAAGATTTGAAAGACTCTTGATGCAACAAGCATTTCCCGCTCTTTGCCCTGGGGGTGAGAGGGCTGCTTTCGGCCTTCAACACCCTCAATTTTGGAGTGGCCGGCTCCACCACTGAGAATGAGGGGCTAATCCTGGTCGGAAACGGGCAGAGGTCTGCGCCCTGCGTCCTCCACGCGTCCCTAACGCTCCCAAACGCGACCACAGCCCTTACGGGCACAGCCCTATGTCGGTGCAGCCTCTATGGTGCAGCCACCCAGGTAGCTTAGGGTTAGGATATGTGCTCTTCAACATAAGCCTGGCCAACCAGGCCCTGGAGAGTGTCACAGCATGCTCTGTAATCCCCTGGTGATGGTGGCCTTGGTGACGATGATCTTGCTGGAATACTGATGCCTTTTTTCCTCCCAGAAGCCCCAGAAGCCTATTGAAATGAAGGGGTGTGCACCTCTCACTGGCCTCTGTTTACCCTCTGGCTAACTGAAATTAGTTCTGGGCTTTCCAGGCAAATGTATCCATTTCGGGAGAGAGCTAGGAATAGGAAGGCTCTTTCTGCAGGCTCGGTGGGAAAGAGTCAGAGAGCTACATGCCTGAGGCATCTTTCTTCCTCCTTCGCTCATTGTGTTCCCTAACTTCTAACTCTCTGCCAGGCCAGGCCCTGTTTCTTTTACTGCCAACCCCCCCTAACCCCTCGTCTTCCACCTACTTCCCGCTCTATTATGCCTTCTCCTTTTTTGCTCTCTTCTGTGGCCCTTTGAAAATGAATGCAGGCCTAGCTAAGCCTCATGAAGGAAATCTACCAACAAAAGATGCATTCCTTGCTTATGGGAGGCGGGGTAGATCTAGAAGGGCATGGCGTAGGTTCCCTGGTAAAGGGAGGAAGAAAGAATAGAGGAGGCCAGGAAGTGCACGTTAGTGCCGGATGAGGATAAAAATGTCAGCCCATTGTGGGGTCCATTCCATCTTCCCCCTTTCCCCACATTAGAACCCTCCCTCCACTATTCAGGGCCCACTTTATCCCACATCCCCATGCTTCTCTCGTTCTACCACCCCCCCACTTACCCAGGCCGCTCCTCATCTCCACAGGGACCCCTTCATCCAGCCCTACCTTCCCTTTTTGCCTACCCGGCCTCCTCCTTTATTTACTCTGCACTTCCTCTCCCCCACCTCTACAGTCCTGCCTCTTTTCCACCCTCCCTTTACCAGGGAACTCATTACATAACCACTGAACCTTTTAGAAGGACTGGGTCCCCTCAACTGATTACCCAACTACTCTGTTTCTGTGCCGAAAGCAGGACTCGAACCCAGGCCCCCAGTGCTGTAACACAAGCACTTAACCTCTAGGCCACTGCAGTTAGCTGATGTTTGGTGGAGCGGGGGGCCAGATGGTCTATCCTCCTTGGCTCCAGTGAACATGTTTCACAACTGAAATGGTTATGCTCACGGGGGCATGCAGAAGAAAGATATATACGCCCAAAAGCTACCCTCAGAAGCACAGCCACCAGTGGCTCAAGTGGTAAGTGCTTGGTCTTGGAATGCTGGAGACCTGAGTTCTAATCCAATGTCTGCAATCTCCTGGGCATGTTTTTTTTTAATTAAAAAAATATATTTTTTAATTGAAAATGGGTATGCATTGCCCTGAGCAATCAGCCAACAGCCAATGCCCCTTCAATACCTGCATTCCTACTAGCAGTTGTGCCTTTGTTTTCTGCACTCTGGCCTAGGTAACACCCATACAAAAGTTTGCCTCTCTGGCCCCAGTTGACTGGAAAAAAACGAGGGGAAAAGGTGTAATCTACGGGTCATGGTTGATACAATAATTGCCCTGGGACTCAAACAGGACACCTTCACGAGGTGCTATGAGGTGACCACCGGCCCCTGCATAGCAAGCAAACCTGTATCAGCATCTCACCAGCAACTGAATGTGTCGCCTGCAGGCTACACATAAGAGGCTGCAGTAGGTGCATTAACCCATCGGGCTGTGGACCCTCCTTCCTCTGAGAGCAGGAAACTGAATTTCCATGTTGCCTTCCTTTGGCACATTTGATCTATCTTTCAACCCAATTCAGAGGATGTTTTGCTTCACGGAGAGATGATAATCATTGTGAGGTGTCAGCCACTAATAGCTAAGCAGGTCAGTTAAATCTTTGACTTTGTCATTGGGGTGTACTGATATGCGCTGGGCAGTCTTCTGTCCTGTGCTACTGTATGCATTCTTATTGCTGCTTGTTCACGATTCCTAAATGTAAACAGTGAAAGATTTGAAAGACTCTTGATGCAACAAGCATTTCCCACTCTTTGCCCTGGGGGTGAGAGGGCTGCTTTCGGCCTTCAACACCCTCAATTTTGGAGTGGCCGGCTCCACCACTGAGAATGAGGGGCTAATCCTGGTCGGAAACGGGCAGAGGTCTGCGCCCTGCGTCCTCCACGCGTCCCAAACGCTCCCAAACGCGACCACAGCCCTTACGGGCACAGCCCTATGTCGGTGCAGCCTCTATGGTGCAGCCACCCAGGTAGCTTAGGGTTAGGATATGTGCTCTTCAACATAAGCTGGCCAACCAGGCCCTGGAGAGTGTCACAGCATGCTCTGTAATCCCCTAGTGATGGTGGCCTTGGTGACGATGATCTTGCTGGAATACTGATGCCTTTTTTCCTCCCAGAAGCCCCAGAAGCCTATTGAAATGAAGGGGTGTGCACCTCTCACTGGCCTCTGTTTACCCTCTGGCTAACTGAAATTAGTTCTGGGCTTTCCAGGCAAATGTATCCTTTCGGGAGAGAGCTAGGAATAGGAAGGCTCTTTCTGCAGGCTCGGTGGGGAAGAGTCAGAGAGCTACATGCCTGAGGCATCTTTCTTCCTCCTTCGCTCATTGTGTTCCCTAACTTCTAACTCTCTGCCAGGCCAGGCCCTGTTTCTTTTACTGCCAACCCCCCCTAACCCCTCGTCTTCCACCTACTTCCCGCTCTATTATGCCTTCTCCTTTTTTGCTCTCTTCTGTGGCCCTTTGAAAATGAATGCAGGCCTAGCTAAGCCTCATGAAGGAAATCTACCAACAAAAGAAGCATTCCTTGCTTATGGGAGGCGGGGTAGATCTAGAAGGGCATGGCGTAGGTTCCCTGGTAAAGGGAGGAAGAAAGAATAGAGGAGGCCAGGAAATGCACGCTAGTGCCGGATGAGGATAAAAATGTCAGCCCATTGTGGGGTCCATTCCATCTTCCCTTTTCCCCTGTGGCCCCTTTCCCCACATTAGAACCCTCCCTCCACTATTCAGGGCCCACTTTATCCCACATCCCTATGCTTCTCTCGTTCTACCACTCCCCGACTGGCCGCTCCTCTTCTCCACAGGGACCCCTTCATCCAGCCCTACCTTCCCTTTTTGCCTACCCGGCCTCCTCCTTTATTTACTCTGCACTTCCTCTCCCCCACCTCTACAGTCCTGCCTCTTTTCCACCCTCCCTTTACCAGGGAACTCATTACATAACCACTGAACCTTTTAGAAGGACTGGGTCCCCTCAACTGATTACCCAGCTACTCTGTTTCTGTGCCAAAAGCAGGACTCAAACCCAGGCCCCCAGTGCTGTAACACAAGCACTTAACCTCTAGGCCACTGCAGTTAGCTGGTGTTTGATGGAGCGGGGGGCCAGATGGTCTATCCTCCTTGGCTCCAGTGAACATGTTTCACAACTGAAATGGTTATGCTCACGGGGGCATGCAGAAGAAAGATATATATGCCCAAAAGCTACCCTCAGAAGCACAGCCACCAGTGGCTCAAGTGGTAAGTGCTTGGTCTTGGAATGCTGGAGACCTGAGTTCTAATCCAATGTCTGCAATCTCCTGGGCATGTTTTTTTTTAATTAAAAAAATATATTTTTTAATTGAAAATGGGTATGCATTGCCCTGAGCAATCAGCCAACAGCCAATGCCCCTTCAATACCTGCATTCCTACTAGCAGTTGTGCCTTTGTTTTCTGCACTCTGGCCTAGGTAACAACCATACAAAAGTTTGCCTCTCTGGCCCCAGTTGACTGGAAAAAAACGAGGGGAAAAGGTGTAATCTACGGGTCATGGTTGATACAATAATTGCCCTGGGACTCAAACAGGACACCTTCACGAGGTGCTATGAGGTGACCACCGGCCCCTGCATAGCAAGCAAACCTGTATCAGCCTCTCACCAGCAACTGAATGTGTCGCCTGCAGGCTACACATAAGAGGCTGCAGTAGGTGCATTAACCCATCGGGCTGTGGACCCTCCTTCCTCTGAGAGCAGGAAACTGAATTTCCATGTTGCCTTCCTTTGGCACATTTGATCTATCTTTCAACCCAATTCAGAGGATGTTTTGCTTCACGGAGAGATGATAATCATTGTGAGGTGTCAGCCACTAATAGCTAAGCAGGTCAGTTAAATCTTTGACTTTGTCATTGGGGTGTACTGATATGCGCTGGGCAGTCTTCTGTCCTGTGCTACTGTATGCATTCTTATTGCTGCTTGTTCACGATTCCTAAATGTAAACAGTGAAAGATTTGAAAGACTCTTGATGCAACAAGCATTTCCCACTCTTTGCCCTGGGGGTGAGAGGGCTGCTTTCGGCCTTCAACACCCTCAATTTTGGAGTGGCCGGCTCCACCACTGAGAATGAGGGGCTAATCCTGGTCGGAAACGGGCAGAGGTCTGCGTCCTCCACGCCTCCCAAACGCTCCCAAACGGGACCACAGCCCTTACGGGCACAGCCCTATGTCGGTGCAGCCTCTATGGTGCAGCCACCCAGGTAGCTTAGGGTTAGGATATGTGCTCTTCAACATAAGCTGGCCAACCAGGCCCTGGAGAGTGTCACAGCATGCTCTGTAATCCCCTAGTGATGGTGGCCTTGGTGACGATGATCTTGCTGGAATACTGATGCCTTTTTTCCTCCCAGAAGCCCCAGAAGCCTATTGAAATGAAGGGGTGTGCACCTCTCACTGGCCTCTGTTTACCCTCTGGCTAACTGAAATTAGTTCTGGGCTTTCCAGGCAAATGTATCCTTTCGGGAGAGAGCTAGGAATAGGAAGGCTCTTTCTGCAGGCTCGGTGGGGAAGAGTCAGAGAGCTACATGCCTGAGGCATCTTTCTTCCTCCTTCGCTCATTGTGTTCCCTAACTTCTAACTCTCTGCCAGGCCAGGCCCTGTTTCTTTTACTGCCAACCCCCCCTAACCCCTCGTCTTCCACCTACTTCCCGCTCTATTATGCCTTCTCCTTTTTTGCTCTCTTCTGTGGCCCTTTGAAAATGAATGCAGGCCTAGCTAAGCCTCATGAAGGAAATCTACCAACAAAAGAAGCATTCCTTGCTTATGGGAGGCGGGGTAGATCTAGAAGGGCATGGCGTAGGTTCCCTGGTAAAGGGAGGAAGAAAGAATAGAGGAGGCCAGGAAATGCACGCTAGTGCCGGATGAGGATAAAAATGTCAGCCCATTGTGGGGTCCATTCCATCTTCCCTTTTCCCCTGTGGCCCCTTTCCCCACATTAGAACCCTCCCTCCACTATTCAGGGCCCACTTTATCCCACATCCCTATGCTTCTCTCGTTCTACCACTCCCCGACTGGCCGCTCCTCTTCTCCACAGGGACCCCTTCATCCAGCCCTACCTTCCCTTTTTGCCTACCCGGCCTCCTCCTTTATTTACTCTGCACTTCCTCTCCCCCACCTCTACAGTCCTGCCTCTTTTCCACCCTCCCTTTACCAGGGAACTCATTACATAACCACTGAACCTTTTAGAAGGACTGGGTCCCCTCAACTGATTACCCAGCTACTCTGTTTCTGTGCCAAAAGCAGGACTCAAACCCAGGCCCCCAGTGCTGTAACACAAGCACTTAACCTCTAGGCCACTGCAGTTAGCTGGTGTTTGATGGAGCGGGGGGCCAGATGGTCTATCCTCCTTGGCTCCAGTGAACATGTTTCACAACTGAAATGGTTATGCTCACGGGGGCATGCAGAAGAAAGATATATATGCCCAAAAGCTACCCTCAGAAGCACAGCCACCAGTGGCTCAAGTGGTAAGTGCTTGGTCTTGGAATGCTGGAGACCTGAGTTCTAATCCAATGTCTGCAATCTCCTGGGCATGTTTTTTTTTAATTAAAAAAATATATTTTTTAATTGAAAATGGGTATGCATTGCCCTGAGCAATCAGCCAACAGCCAATGCCCCTTCAATACCTGCATTCCTACTAGCAGTTGTGCCTTTGTTTTCTGCACTCTGGCCTAGGTAACACCCATACAAAAGTTTGTCTCTCTGGCCCCAGTTGACTGGAAAAAAACGAGGGGAAAAGGTGTAATCTACGGGTCATGGTTGATACAATAATTGCCCTGGGACTCAAACAGGACACCTTCACGAGGTGCTATGAGGTGACCACCGGCCCCTGCATAGCAAGCAAACCTGTATCAGCATCTCACCAGCAACTGAATGTGTCGCCTGCAGGCTACACATAAGAGGCTGCAGTAGGTGCATTAACCCATCGGGCTGTGGACCCTCCTTCCTCTGAGAGCAGGAAACTGAATTTCCATGTTGCCTTCCTTTGGCACATTTGATCTATCTTTCAACCCAATTCAGAGGATGTTTTGCTTCACGGAGAGATGATAATCATTGTGAGGTGTCAGCCACTAATAGCTAAGCAGGTCAGTTAAATCTTTGACTTTGTCATTGGGGTGTACTGATATGCGCTGGGCAGTCTTCTGTCCTGTGCTACTGTATGCATTCTTATTGCTGCTTGTTCACGATTCCTAAATGTAAACAGTGAAAGATTTGAAAGACTCTTGATGCAACAAGCATTTCCCACTCTTTGCCCTGGGGGTGAGAGGGCTGCTTTCGGCCTTCAACACCCTCAATTTTGGAGTGGCCGGCTCCACCACTGAGAATGAGGGGCTAATCCTGGTCGGAAACGGGCAGAGGTCTGCGCCCTGCGTCCTCCACGCGTCCCTAACGCTCCCAAACGCGACCACAGCCCTTACGGGCACAGCCCTATGTCGGTGCAGCCTCTATGGTGCAGCCACCCAGGTAGCTTAGGGTTAGGATATGTGCTCTTCAACATAAGCCTGGCCAACCAGGTCCTGGAGAGTGTCACAGCATGCTCTGTAATCCCCTAGTGATGGTGGCCTTGGTGACGATGATCTTGCTGGAATACTGATGCCTTTTTTCCTCCCAGAAGCCCCAGAAGCCTATTGAAATGAAGGGGTGTGCACCTCTCACTGGCCTCTGTTTACCCTCTGGCTAACTGAAATTAGTTCTGGGCTTTCCAGGCAAATGTATCCATTTCGGGAGAGAGCTAGGAATAGGAAGGCTCTTTCTGCAGGCTCGGTGGGAAAGAGTCAGAGAGCTACATGCCTGAGGCATCTTTCTTCCTCCTTCGCTCATTGTGTTCCCTAACTTCTAACTCTCTGCCAGGCCAGGCCCTGTTTCTTTTACTGCCAACCCCCCCTAACCCCTCGTCTTCCACCTACTTCCCGCTCTATTATGCCTTCTCCTTTTTTGCTCTCTTCTGTGGCCCTTTGAAAATGAATGCAGGCCTAGCTAAGCCTCATGAAGGAAATCTACCAACAAAAGAAGCATTCCTTGCTTATGGGAGGCGGGGTAGATCTAGAAGGGCATGGCGTAGGTTCCCTGGTAAAGGGAGGAAGAAAGAATAGAGGAGGCCAGGAAATGCACGCTAGTGCCGGATGAGGATAAAAATGTCAGCCCATTGTGGGGTCCATTCCATCTTCCCTTTTCCCCTGTGGCCCCTTTCCCCACATTAGAACCCTCCCTCCACTATTCAGGGCCCACTTTATCCCACATCCCTATGCTTCTCTCGTTCTACCACTCCCCGACTGGCCGCTCCTCTTCTCCACAGGGACCCCTTCATCCAGCCCTACCTTCCCTTTTTGCCTACCCGGCCTCCTCCTTTATTTACTCTGCACTTCCTCTCCCCCACCTCTACAGTCCTGCCTCTTTTCCACCCTCCCTTTAGCAGGGAACTCATTACATAACCACTGAACATTTTAGAAGGACTGGGTCCCCTCAACTGATTACCCAGCTACTCTGTTTCTGTGCCGAAAGCAGGACTCAAACCCAGGCCCCCAGTGCTGTAACACAAGCACTTAACCTCTAGGCCACTGCAGTTAGCTGGTGTTTGATGGAGCGGGGGGCCAGATGGTCTATCCTCCTTGGCTCCAGTGAACATGTTTCACAACTGAAATGGTTATGCTCATGGGGGCATGCAGAAGAAAGATATATACGCCCAAAAGCTACCCTCAGAAGCACAGCCACCAGTGGCTCAAGTGGTAAGTGCTTGGTCTTGGAATGCTGGAAACCTGAGTTCTAATCCAATGTCTGCAATCTCCTGGGCATGTTTTTTTTTAATTAAAAAAATATATTTTTTAATTGAAAATGGGTATGCATTGCCCTGAGCAATCAGCCAACAGCCAATGCCCCTTCAATACCTGCATTCCTACTAGCAGTTGTGCCTTTGTTTTCTGCACTCTGGCCTAGGTAACACCCATACAAAAGTTTGTCTCTCTGGCCCCAGTTGACTGGAAAAAAAACGAGGGGAAAAGGTGTAATCTACGGGTCATGGTTGATACAATAATTGCCCTGGGACTCAAACAGGACACCTTCACGAGGTGCTATGAGGTGACCACCGGCCCCTGCATAGCAAGCAAACCTGTATCAGCATCTCACCAGCAACTGAATGTGTCGCCTGCAGGCTACACATAAGAGGCTGCAGTAGGTGCATTAACCCATCGGGCTGTGGACCCTCCTTCCTCTGAGAGCAGGAAACTGAATTTCCATGTTGCCTTCCTTTGGCACATTTGATCTATCTTTCAACCCAATTCAGAGGATGTTTTGCTTCACGGAGAGATGATAATCATTGTGAGGTGTCAGCCACTAATAGCTAAGCAGGTCAGTTAAATCTTTGACTTTGTCATTGGGGTGTACTGATATGCGCTGGGCAGTCTTCTGTCCTGTGCTACTGTATGCATTCTTATTGCTGCTTGTTCACGATTCCTAAATGTAAACAGTGAAAGATTTGAAAGACTCTTGATGCAACAAGCATTTCCCACTCTTTGCCCTGGGGGTGGGAGGGCTGCTTTCGGCCTTCAACACCCTCAATTTTGGAGTGGCCGGCTCCACCACTGAGAATGAGGGGCTAATCCTGGTCGGAAACGGGCAGAGGTCTGCGCCCTGCGTCCTCCACGCGTCCCTAACGCTCCCTAACGCTCCCAAACGCGACCACAGCCCTTACGGGCACAGCCCTATGTCGGTGAAGCCTCTATGGTGCAGCCACCCAGGTAGCTTAGGGTTAGGATATGTGCTCTTCAACATAAGCCTGGCCAACCAGGCCCTGGAGAGTGTCACAGCATGCTCTGTAATCCCCTAGTGATAGTGGCCTTGGTGACGATGATCTTGCTGGAATACTGATGCCTTTTTTCCTCCCAGAAGCCCCAGAAGCCTATTGAAATGAAGGGGTGTGCACCTCTCACTGGCCTCTGTTTACCCTCTGGCTAACTGAAATTAGTTCTGGGCTTTCCAGGCAAATGTATCCATTTCGGGAGAGAGCTAGGAATAGGAAGGCTCTTTCTGCAGGCTCGGTGGGAAAGAGTCAGAGAGCTACATGCCTGAGGCATCTTTCTTCCTCCTTCGCTCATTGTGTTCCCTAACTTCTAACTCTCTGCCAGGCCAGGCCCTGTTTCTTCTACTGCCAACCCCCCCTAACCCCTCGTCTTCCACCTACTTCCCGCTCTATTATGCCTTCTCCTTTTTTGCTCTCTTCTGTGGCCCTTTGAAAATGAATGCAGGCCTAGCTAAGCCTCATGAAGGCAATCTACCAACAAAAGATGCATTCCTTGCTTATGGGAGGCGGGGTAGATCTAGAAGGGCATGGCGTAGGTTCCCTGGTAAAGGGAGGAAGAAAAAATAGAGGAGGCCAGGAAGTGCACGTTAGTGCCGGATGAGGATAAAAATGTCAGCCCATTGTGGGGTCCATTCCATCTTCCCCCTTCCTCATGGCCCCTTTCCCCACATTAGAACCCTCCCTCCACTATTCAGGGCCCACTTTATCCCACATCCCCATGCTTCTCTCGTTCTACCACCCCCCACTCACCCAGGCCGCTCCTCTTCTCCACAGCGACCCCTTCATCCAGCCCTACCTTCCCTTTTTGCCTACCCGGCCTCCTCCTTTATTTACTCTGCACTTCCTCTCCCCCACCTCTACAGTCCTGCCTCTTTTCCACCCTCCCATTACCAGGGAACTCATTACATAACCACTGAAGCTTTTAGAAGGACTGGGTCCCCTCAACTGATTACCCAACTACTCTGTTTCTGTGCCGAAAGCAGGACTCGAACCCAGGCCCCCAGTGCTGTAACACAAGCACTTAACCTCTAGGCCACTGCAGTTAGCTGGTGTTTGGTGGAGCGGGGGGCCAGATGGTCTATCCTCCTTGGCTCCAGTGAACATGTTTCACAACTGAAATGGTTATGCTCACGGGGGCATGCAGAAGAAAGATATATATGCCCAAAAGCTACGCTCAGAAGCACAGCCACCAGTGGCTCAAGTGGTAAGTGCTTGGTCTTGGAATGCTGGAGACCTGAGTTCTAATCCAATGTCTGCAATCTCCTGGGCATGTTTTTTTTTTAATTAAAAAAATATATTTTTTAATTGAAAATGGGTATGCATTGCCCTGAGCAATCAGCCAACAGCCAATGCCCCTTCAATACCTGCATTCCTACTAGCAGTTGTGCCTTTGTTTTCTGCACTCTGGCCTAGGTAACACCCATACAAAAGTTTGTCTCTCTGGCCCCAGTTGACTGGAAAAAAACGAGGGGAAAAGGTGTAATCTACGGGTCATGGTTGATACAATAATTGCCCTGGGACTCAAACAGGACACCTTCACGAGGTGCTATGAGGTGACCACCGGCCCCTGCATAGCAAGCAAACCTGTATCAGCATCTCACCAGCAACTGAATGTGTCGCCTGCAGGCTACACATAAGAGGCTGCAGTAGGTGCATTAACCCATCGGGCTGTGGACCCTCCTTCCTCTGAGAGCAGGAAACTGAATTTCCATGTTGCCTTCCTTTGGCACATTTGATCTATCTTTCAACCCAATTCAGAGGATGTTTTGCTTCACGGAGAGATGATAATCATTGTGAGGTGTCAGCCACTAATAGCTAAGCAGGTCAGTTAAATCTTTGACTTTGTCATTGGGGTGTACTGATATGCGCTGGGCAGTCTTCTGTCCTGTGCTACTGTATGCATTCTTATTGCTGCTTGTTCACGATTCCTAAATGTAAACAGTGAAAGATTTGAAAGACTCTTGATGCAACAAGCATTTCCCACTCTTTGCCCTGGGGGTGAGAGGGCTGCTTTCGGCCTTCAACACCCTCAATTTTGGAGTGGCCGGCTCCACCACTGAGAATGAGGGGCTAATCCTGGTCGGAAACGGGCAGAGGTCTGCGCCCTGCGTCCTCCACGCGTCCCTAACGCTCCCAAACGCGACCACAGCCCTTACGGGCACAGCCCTATGTCGGTGCAGCCACCCAGGTAGCTTAGGGTTAGGATATGTGCTCTTCAACATAAGCCTGGCCAACCAGGCCCTGGAGAGTGTCACAGCATGCTCTGTAATCCCCTAGTGATAGTGGCCTTGGTGACGATGATCTTGCTGGAATACTGATGCCTTTTTTCCTCCCAGAAGCCCCAGAAGCCTATTGAAATGAAGGGGTGTGCACCTCTCACTGGCCTCTGTTTACCCTCTGGCTAACTGAAATTAGTTCTGGGCTTTCCAGGCAAATGTATCCATTTCGGGAGAGAGCTAGGAATAGGAAGGCTCTTTCTGCAGGCTCGGTGGGAAAGAGTCAGAGAGCTACATGCCTGAGGCATCTTTCTTCCTCCTTCGCTCATTGTGTTCCCTAACTTCTAACTCTCTGCCAGGCCAGGCCCTGTTTCTTCTACTGCCAACCCCCCCTAACCCCTCGTCTTCCACCTACTTCCCGCTCTATTATGCCTTCTCCTTTTTTGCTCTCTTCTGTGGCCCTTTGAAAATGAATGCAGGCCTAGCTAAGCCTCATGAAGGAAATCTACCAACAAAAGATGCATTCCTTGCTTATGGGAGGCGGGGTAGATCTAGAAGGGCATGGCGTAGGTTCCCTGGTAAAGGGAGGAAGAAAAAATAGAGGAGGCCAGGAAGTGCACGTTAGTGCCGGATGAGGATAAAAATGTCAGCCCATTGTGGGGTCCATTCCATCTTCCCCCTTCCTCATGGCCCCTTTCCCCACATTAGAACCCTCCCTCCACTATTCAGGGCCCACTTTATCCCACATCCCCATGCTTCTCTCGTTCTACCACCCCCCACTCACCCAGGCCGCTCCTCTTCTCCACAGCGACCCCTTCATCCAGCCCTACCTTCCCTTTTTGCCTACCCGGCCTCCTCCTTTATTTACTCTGCACTTCCTCTCCCCCACCTCTACAGTCCTGCCTCTTTTCCACCCTCCCATTACCAGGGAACTCATTACATAACCACTGAAGCTTTTAGAAGGACTGGGTCCCCTCAACTGATTACCCAACTACTCTGTTTCTGTGCCGAAAGCAGGACTCGAACCCAGGCCCCCAGTGCTGTAACACAAGCACTTAACCTCTAGGCCACTGCAGTTAGCTGGTGTTTGGTGGAGCGGGGGGCCAGATGGTCTATCCTCCTTGGCTCCAGTGAACATGTTTCACAACTGAAATGGTTATGCTCACGGGGGCATGCAGAAGAAAGATATATATGCCCAAAAGCTACGCTCAGAAGCACAGCCACCAGTGGCTCAAGTGGTAAGTGCTTGGTCTTGGAATGCTGGAGACCTGAGTTCTAATCCAATGTCTGCAATCTCCTGGGCATGTTTTTTTTTAATTAAAAAAATATATTTTTTAATTGAAAATGGGTATGCATTGCCCTGAGCAATCAGCCAACAGCCAATGCCCCTTCAATACCTGCATTCCTACTAGCAGTTGTGCCTTTGTTTTCTGCACTCTGGCCTAGGTAACACCCATACAAAAGTTTGTCTCTCTGGCCCCAGTTGACTGGAAAAAAACGAGGGGAAAAGGTGTAATCTACGGGTCATGGTTGATACAATAATTGCCCTGGGACTCAAACAGGACACCTTCACGAGGTGCTATGAGGTGACCACCGGCCCCTGCATAGCAAGCAAACCTGTATCAGCATCTCACCAGCAACTGAATGTGTCGCCTGCAGGCTACACATAAGAGGCTGCAGTAGGTGCATTAACCCATCGGGCTGTGGACCCTCCTTCCTCTGAGAGCAGGAAACTGAATTTCCATGTTGCCTTCCTTTGGCACATTTGATCTATCTTTCAACCCAATTCAGAGGATGTTTTGCTTCACGGAGAGATGATAATCATTGTGAGGTGTCAGCCACTAATAGCTAAGCAGGTCAGTTAAATCTTTGACTTTGTCATTGGGGTGTACTGATATGCGCTGGGCAGTCTTCTGTCCTGTGCTACTGTATGCATTCTTATTGCTGCTTGTTCACGATTCCTAAATGTAAACAGTGAAAGATTTGAAAGACTCTTGATGCAACAAGCATTTCCCACTCTTTGCCCTGGGGGTGAGAGGGCTGCTTTCGGCCTTCAACACCCTCAATTTTGGAGTGGCCGGCTCCACCACTGAGAATGAGGGGCTAATCCTGGTCGGAAACGGGCAGAGGTCTGCGCCCTGCGTCCTCCACGCGTCCCAAACGCTCCCAAACGCGACCACAGCCCTTACGGGCACAGCCCTATGTCGGTGCAGCCTCTATGGTGCAGCCACCCAGGTAGCTTAGGGTTAGGATATGTGCTCTTCAACATAAGCTGGCCAACCAGGCCCTGGAGAGTGTCACAGCATGCTCTGTAATCCCCTAGTGATGGTGGCCTTGGTGACGATGATCTTGCTGGAATACTGATGCCTTTTTTCCTCCCAGAAGCCCCAGAAGCCTATTGAAATGAAGGGGTGTGCACCTCTCACTGGCCTCTGTTTACCCTCTGGCTAACTGAAATTAGTTCTGGGCTTTCCAGGCAAATGTATCCTTTCGGGAGAGAGCTAGGAATAGGAAGGCTCTTTCTGCAGGCTCGGTGGGGAAGAGTCAGAGAGCTACATGCCTGAGGCATCTTTCTTCCTCCTTCGCTCATTGTATTCCCTAACTTCTAACTCTCTGCCAGGCCAGGCCCTGTTTCTTTTACTGCCAACCCCCCCTAACCCCTCGTCTTCCACCTACTTCCCGCTCTATTATGCCTTCTCCTTTTTTGCTCTCTTCTGTGGCCCTTTGAAAATGAATGCAGGCCTAGCTAAGCCTCATGAAGGAAATCTACCAACAAAAGAAGCATTCCTTGCTTATGGGAGGCGGGGTAGATCTAGAAGGGCATGGCGTAGGTTCCCTGGTAAAGGGAGGAAGAAAGAATAGAGGAGGCCAGGAAATGCATGCTAGTGCCGGATGAGGATAAAAATGTCAGCCCATTGTGGGGTCCATTCCATCTTCCCTTTTCCCCTGTGGCCCCTTTCCCCACATTAGAACCCTCCCTCCACTATTCAGGGCCCACTTTATCCCACATCCCTATGCTTCTCTCGTTCTACCACTCCCCGACTGGCCGCTCCTCTTCTCCACAGGGACCCCTTCATCCAGCCCTACCTTCCCTTTTTGCCTACCCGGCCTCCTCCTTTATTTACTCTGCACTTCCTCTCCCCCACCTCTACAGTCCTGCCTCTTTTCCACCCTCCCTTTACCAGGGAACTCATTACATAACCACTGAACCTTTTAGAAGGACTGGGTCCCCTCAACTGATTACCCAGCTACTCTGTTTCTGTGCCAAAAGCAGGACTCAAACCCAGGCCCCCAGTGCTGTAACACAAGCACTTAACCTCTAGGCCACTGCAGTTAGCTGGTGTTTGATGGAGCGGGGGGCCAGATGGTCTATCCTCCTTGGCTCCAGTGAACATGTTTCACAACTGAAATGGTTATGCTCACGGGGGCATGCAGAAGAAAGATATATATGCCCAAAAGCTACCCTCAGAAGCACAGCCACCAGTGGCTCAAGTGGTAAGTGCTTGGTCTTGGAATGCTGGAGACCTGAGTTCTAATCCAATGTCTGCAATCTCCTGGGCATGTTTTTTTTTAATTAAAAAAATATATTTTTTAATTGAAAATGGGTATGCATTGCCCTGAGCAATCAGCCAACAGCCAATGCCCCTTCAATACCTGCATTCCTACTAGCAGTTGTGCCTTTGTTTTCTGCACTCTGGCCTAGGTAACACCCATACAAAAGTTTGTCTCTCTGGCCCCAGTTGACTGGAAAAAAACGAGGGGAAAAGGTGTAATCTACGGGTCATGGTTGATACAATAATTGCCCTGGGACTCAAACAGGACACCTTCACGAGGTGCTATGAGGTGACCACCGGCCCCTGCATAGCAAGCAAACCTGTATCAGCATCTCACCAGCAACTGAATGTGTCGCCTGCAGGCTACACATAAGAGGCTGCAGTAGGTGCATTAACCCATCGGGCTGTGGACCCTCCTTCCTCTGAGAGCAGGAAACTGAATTTCCATGTTGCCTTCCTTTGGCACATTTGATCTATCTTTCAACCCAATTCAGAGGATGTTTTGCTTCACGGAGAGATGATAATCATTGTGAGGTGTCAGCCACTAATAGCTAAGCAGGTCAGTTAAATCTTTGACTTTGTCATTGGGGTGTACTGATATGCGCTGGGCAGTCTTCTGTCCTGTGCTACTGTATGCATTCTTATTGCTGCTTGTTCACGATTCCTAAATGTAAACAGTGAAAGATTTGAAAGACTCTTGATGCAACAAGCATTTCCCACTCTTTGCCCTGGGGGTGAGAGGGCTGCTTTCGGCCTTCAACACCCTCAATTTTGGAGTGGCCGGCTCCACCACTGAGAATGAGGGGCTAATCCTGGTCGGAAACGGGCAGAGGTCTGCGCCCTGCGTCCTCCACGCGTCCCTAACGCTCCCAAACGCGACCACAGCCCTTACGGGCACAGCCCTATGTCGGTGCAGCCTCTATGGTGCAGCCACCCAGGTAGCTTAGGGTTAGGATATGTGCTCTTCAACATAAGCCTGGCCAACCAGGTCCTGGAGAGTGTCACAGCATGCTCTGTAATCCCCTAGTGATGGTGGCCTTGGTGACGATGATCTTGCTGGAATACTGATGCCTTTTTTCCTCCCAGAAGCCCCAGAAGCCTATTGAAATGAAGGGGTGTGCACCTCTCACTGGCCTCTGTTTACCCTCTGGCTAACTGAAATTAGTTCTGGGCTTTCCAGGCAAATGTATCCATTTCGGGAGAGAGCTAGGAATAGGAAGGCTCTTTCTGCAGGCTCGGTGGGAAAGAGTCAGAGAGCTACATGCCTGAGGCATCTTTCTTCCTCCTTCGCTCATTGTGTTCCCTAACTTCTAACTCTCTGCCAGGCCAGGCCCTGTTTCTTTTACTGCCAACCCCCCCTAACCCCTCGTCTTCCACCTACTTCCCGCTCTATTATGCCTTCTCCTTTTTTGCTCTCTTCTGTGGCCCTTTGAAAATGAATGCAGGCCTAGCTAAGCCTCATGAAGGAAATCTACCAACAAAAGAAGCATTCCTTGCTTATGGGAGGCGGGGTAGATCTAGAAGGGCATGGCGTAGGTTCCCTGGTAAAGGGAGGAAGAAAGAATAGAGGAGGCCAGGAAATGCACGCTAGTGCCGGATGAGGATAAAAATGTCAGCCCATTGTGGGGTCCATTCCATCTTCCCTTTTCCCCTGTGGCCCCTTTCCCCACATTAGAACCCTCCCTCCACTATTCAGGGCCCACTTTATCCCACATCCCTATGCTTCTCTCGTTCTACCACTCCCCGACTGGCCGCTCCTCTTCTCCACAGGGACCCCTTCATCCAGCCCTACCTTCCCTTTTTGCCTACCCGGCCTCCTCCTTTATTTACTCTGCACTTCCTCTCCCCCACCTCTACAGTCCTGCCTCTTTTCCACCCTCCCTTTACCAGGGAACTCATTACATAACCACTGAACCTTTTAGAAGGACTGGGTCCCCTCAACTGATTACCCAGCTACTCTGTTTCTGTGCCGAAAGCAGGACTCAAACCCAGGCCCCCAGTGCTGTAACACAAGCACTTAACCTCTAGGCCACTGCAGTTAGCTGGTGTTTGATGGAGCGGGGGGCCAGATGGTCTATCCTCCTTGGCTCCAGTGAACATGTTTCACAACTGAAATGGTTATGCTCACGGGGGCATGCAGAAGAAAGATATATACGCCCAAAAGCTACCCTCAGAAGCACAGCCACCAGTGGCTCAAGTGGTAAGTGCTTGGTCTTGGAATGCTGGAAACCTGAGTTCTAATCCAATGTCTGCAATCTCCTGGGCATGTTTTTTTTTAATTAAAAAAATATATTTTTTAATTGAAAATGGGTATGCATTGCCCTGAGCAATCAGCCAACAGCCAATGCCCCTTCAATACCTGCATTCCTACTAGCAGTTGTGCCTTTGTTTTCTGCACTCTGGCCTAGGTAACACCCATACAAAAGTTTGTCTCTCTGGCCCCAGTTGACTGGAAAAAAAACGAGGGGAAAAGGTGTAATCTACGGGTCATGGTTGATACAATAATTGCCCTGGGACTCAAACAGGACACCTTCACGAGGTGCTATGAGGTGACCACCGGCCCCTGCATAGCAAGCAAACCTGTATCAGCATCTCACCAGCAACTGAATGTGTCGCCTGCAGGCTACACATAAGAGGCTGCAGTAGGTGCATTAACCCATCGGGCTGTGGACCCTCCTTCCTCTGAGAGCAGGAAACTGAATTTCCATGTTGCCTTCCTTTGGCACATTTGATCTATCTTTCAACCCAATTCAGAGGATGTTTTGCTTCACGGAGAGATGATAATCATTGTGAGGTGTCAGCCACTAATAGCTAAGCAGGTCAGTTAAATCTTTGACTTTGTCATTGGGGTGTACTGATATGCGCTGGGCAGTCTTCTGTCCTGTGCTACTGTATGCATTCTTATTGCTGCTTGTTCACGATTCCTAAATGTAAACAGTGAAAGATTTGAAAGACTCTTGATGCAACAAGCATTTCCCACTCTTTGCCCTGGGGGTGAGAGGGCTGCTTTCGGCCTTCAACACCCTCAATTTTGGAGTGGCCGGCTCCACCACTGAGAATGAGGGGCTAATCCTGGTCGGAAACGGGCAGAGGTTTGCGCCCTGCGTCCTCCACGCGTCCCTAACGCTCCCAAACGCGACCACAGCCCTTACGGGCACAGCCCTATGTCGGTGCAGCCTCTATGGTGCAGCCACCCAGGTAGCTTAGGGTTAGGATATGTGCTCTTCAACATAAGCCTGGCCAACCAGGCCCTGGAGAGTGTCACAGCATGCTCTGTAATCCCCTAGTGATAGTGGCCTTGGTGACGATGATCTTGCTGGAATACTGATGCCTTTTTTCCTCCCAGAAGCCCCAGAAGCCTATTGAAATGAAGGGGTGTGCACCTCTCACTGGCCTCTGTTTACCCTCTGGCTAACTGAAATTAGTTCTGGGCTTTCCAGGCAAATGTATCCATTTCGGGAGAGAGCTAGGAATAGGAAGGCTCTTTCTGCAGGCTCGGTGGGAAAGAGTCAGAGAGCTACATGCCTGAGGCATCTTTCTTCCTCCTTCGCTCATTGTGTTCCCTAACTTCTAACTCTCTGCCAGGCCAGGCCCTGTTTCTTCTACTGCCAACCCCCCCTAACCCCTCGTCTTCCACCTACTTCCCGCTCTATTATGCCTTCTCCTTTTTTGCTCTCTTCTGTGGCCCTTTGAAAATGAATGCAGGCCTAGCTAAGCCTCATGAAGGCAATCTACCAACAAAAGATGCATTCCTTGCTTATGGGAGGCGGGGTAGATCTAGAAGGGCATGGCGTAGGTTCCCTGGTAAAGGGAGGAAGAAAAAATAGAGGAGGCCAGGAAGTGCACGTTAGTGCCGGATGAGGATAAAAATGTCAGCCCATTGTGGGGTCCATTCCATCTTCCCCCTTCCTCATGGCCCCTTTCCCCACATTAGAACCCTCCCTCCACTATTCAGGGCCCACTTTATCCCACATCCCCATGCTTCTCTCGTTCTACCACCCCCCACTCACCCAGGCCGCTCCTCTTCTCCACAGCGACCCCTTCATCCAGCCCTACCTTCCCTTTTTGCCTACCCGGCCTCCTCCTTTATTTACTCTGCACTTCCTCTCCCCCACCTCTACAGTCCTGCCTCTTTTCCACCCTCCCATTACCAGGGAACTCATTACATAACCACTGAAGCTTTTAGAAGGACTGGGTCCCCTCAACTGATTACCCAACTACTCTGTTTCTGTGCCGAAAGCAGGACTCGAACCCAGGCCCCCAGTGCTGTAACACAAGCACTTAACCTCTAGGCCACTGCAGTTAGCTGGTGTTTGGTGGAGCGGGGGGCCAGATGGTCTATCCTCCTTGGCTCCAGTGAACATGTTTCACAACTGAAATGGTTATGCTCACGGGGGCATGCAGAAGAAAGATATATATGCCCAAAAGCTACGCTCAGAAGCACAGCCACCAGTGGCTCAAGTGGTAAGTGCTTGGTCTTGGAATGCTGGAGACCTGAGTTCTAATCCAATGTCTGCAATCTCCTGGGCATGTTTTTTTTTAATTAAAAAAATATATTTTTTAATTGAAAATGGGTATGCATTGCCCTGAGCAATCAGCCAACAGCCAATGCCCCTTCAATACCTGCATTCCTACTAGCAGTTGTGCCTTTGTTTTCTGCACTCTGGCCTAGGTAACACCCATACAAAAGTTTGTCTCTCTGGCCCCAGTTGACTGGAAAAAAACGAGGGGAAAAGGTGTAATCTACGGGTCATGGTTGATACAATAATTGCCCTGGGACTCAAACAGGACACCTTCACGAGGTGCTATGAGGTGACCACCGGCCCCTGCATAGCAAGCAAACCTGTATCAGCATCTCACCAGCAACTGAATGTGTCGCCTGCAGGCTACACATAAGAGGCTGCAGTAGGTGCATTAACCCATCGGGCTGTGGACCCTCCTTCCTCTGAGAGCAGGAAACTGAATTTCCATGTTGCCTTCCTTTGGCACATTTGATCTATCTTTCAACCCAATTCAGAGGATGTTTTGCTTCACGGAGAGATGATAATCATGTGAGGTGTCAGCCACTAATAGCTAAGCAGGTCAGTTAAATCTTTGACTTTGTCATTGGGGTGTACTGATATGCGCTGGGCAGTCTTCTGTCCTGTGCTACTGTATGCATTCTTATTGCTGCTTGTTCACGATTCCTAAATGTAAACAGTGAAAGATTTGAAAGACTCTTGATGCAACAAGCATTTCCCACTCTTTGCCCTGGGGGTGAGAGGGCTGCTTTCGGCCTTCAACACCCTCAATTTTGGAGTGGCCGGCTCCACCACTGAGAATGAGGGGCTAATCCTGGTCGGAAACGGGCAGAGGTCTGCGCCCTGCGTCCTCCACGCGTCCCTAACGCTCCCAAACGCGACCACAGCCCTTACGGGCACAGCCCTATGTCGGTGCAGCCTCTATGGTGCAGCCACCCAGGTAGCTTAGGGTTAGGATATGTGCTCTTCAACATAAGCCTGGCCAACCAGGCCCTGGAGAGTGTCACAGCATGCTCTGTAATCCCCTAGTGATAGTGGCCTTGGTGACGATGATCTTGCTGGAATACTGATGCCTTTTTTCCTCCCAGAAGCCCCAGAAGCCTATTGAAATGAAGGGGTGTGCACCTCTCACTGGCCTCTGTTTACCCTCTGGCTAACTGAAATTAGTTCTGGGCTTTCCAGGCAAATGTATCCATTTCGGGAGAGAGCTAGGAATAGGAAGGCTCTTTCTGCAGGCTCGGTGGGAAAGAGTCAGAGAGCTACATGCCTGAGGCATCTTTCTTCCTCCTTCGCTCATTGTGTTCCCTAACTTCTAACTCTCTGCCAGGCCAGGCCCTGTTTCTTCTACTGCCAACCCCCCCTAACCCCTCGTCTTCCACCTACTTCCCGCTCTATTATGCCTTCTCCTTTTTTGCTCTCTTCTGTGGCCCTTTGAAAATGAATGCAGGCCTAGCTAAGCCTCATGAAGGAAATCTACCAACAAAAGATGCATTCCTTGCTTATGGGAGGCGGGGTAGATCTAGAAGGGCATGGCGTAGGTTCCCTGGTAAAGGGAGGAAGAAAAAATAGAGGAGGCCAGGAAGTGCACGTTAGTGCCGGATGAGGATAAAAATGTCAGCCCATTGTGGGGTCCATTCCATCTTCCCCCTTCCTCATGGCCCCTTTCCCCACATTAGAACCCTCCCTCCACTATTCAGGGCCCACTTTATCCCACATCCCCATGCTTCTCTCGTTCTACCACCCCCCACTCACCCAGGCCGCTCCTCTTCTCCACAGCGACCCCTTCATCCAGCCCTACCTTCCCTTTTTGCCTACCCGGCCTCCTCCTTTATTTACTCTGCACTTCCTCTCCCCCACCTCTACAGTCCTGCCTCTTTTCCACCCTCCCATTACCAGGGAACTCATTACATAACCACTGAAGCTTTTAGAAGGACTGGGTCCCCTCAACTGATTACCCAACTACTCTGTTTCTGTGCCGAAAGCAGGACTCGAACCCAGGCCCCCAGTGCTGTAACACAAGCACTTAACCTCTAGGCCACTGCAGTTAGCTGGTGTTTGGTGGAGCGGGGGGCCAGATGGTCTATCCTCCTTGGCTCCAGTGAACATGTTTCACAACTGAAATGGTTATGCTCACGGGGGCATGCAGAAGAAAGATATATATGCCCAAAAGCTACGCTCAGAAGCACAGCCACCAGTGGCTCAAGTGGTAAGTGCTTGGTCTTGGAATGCTGGAGACCTGAGTTCTAATCCAATGTCTGCAATCTCCTGGGCATGTTTTTTTTTAATTAAAAAAATATATTTTTTAATTGAAAATGGGTATGCATTGCCCTGAGCAATCAGCCAACAGCCAATGCCCCTTCAATACCTGCATTCCTACTAGCAGTTGTGCCTTTGTTTTCTGCACTCTGGCCTAGGTAACACCCATACAAAAGTTTGTCTCTCTGGCCCCAGTTGACTGGAAAAAAACGAGGGGAAAAGGTGTAATCTACGGGTCATGGTTGATACAATAATTGCCCTGGGACTCAAACAGGACACCTTCACGAGGTGCTATGAGGTGACCACCGGCCCCTGCATAGCAAGCAAACCTGTATCAGCATCTCACCAGCAACTGAATGTGTCGCCTGCAGGCTACACATAAGAGGCTGCAGTAGGTGCATTAACCCATCGGGCTGTGGACCCTCCTTCCTCTGAGAGCAGGAAACTGAATTTCCATGTTGCCTTCCTTTGGCACATTTGATCTATCTTTCAACCCAATTCAGAGGATGTTTTGCTTCACGGAGAGATGATAATCATTGTGAGGTGTCAGCCACTAATAGCTAAGCAGGTCAGTTAAATCTTTGACTTTGTCATTGGGGTGTACTGATATGCGCTGGGCAGTCTTCTGTCCTGTGCTACTGTATGCATTCTTATTGCTGCTTGTTCACGATTCCTAAATGTAAACAGTGAAAGATTTGAAAGACTCTTGATGCAACAAGCATTTCCCACTCTTTGCCCTGGGGGTGAGAGGGCTGCTTTCGGCCTTCAACACCCTCAATTTTGGAGTGGCCGGCTCCACCACTGAGAATGAGGGGCTAATCCTGGTCGGAAACGGGCAGAGGTCTGCGCCCTGCGTCCTCCACGCGTCCCTAACGCTCCCAAACGCGACCACAGCCCTTACGGGCACAGCCCTATGTCGGTGCAGCCTCTATGGTGCAGCCACCCAGGTAGCTTAGGGTTAGGATATGTGCTCTTCAACATAAGCCTGGCCAACCAGGTCCTGGAGAGTGTCACAGCATGCTCTGTAATCCCCTAGTGATGGTGGCCTTGGTGACGATGATCTTGCTGGAATACTGATGCCTTTTTTCCTCCCAGAAGCCCCAGAAGCCTATTGAAATGAAGGGGTGTGCACCTCTCACTGGCCTCTGTTTACCCTCTGGCTAACTGAAATTAGTTCTGGGCTTTCCAGGCAAATGTATCCATTTCGGGAGAGAGCTAGGAATAGGAAGGCTCTTTCTGCAGGCTCGGTGGGAAAGAGTCAGAGAGCTACATGCCTGAGGCATCTTTCTTCCTCCTTCGCTCATTGTGTTCCCTAACTTCTAACTCTCTGCCAGGCCAGGCCCTGTTTCTTTTACTGCCAACCCCCCCTAACCCCTCGTCTTCCACCTACTTCCCGCTCTATTATGCCTTCTCCTTTTTTGCTCTCTTCTGTGGCCCTTTGAAAATGAATGCAGGCCTAGCTAAGCCTCATGAAGGAAATCTACCAACAAAAGAAGCATTCCTTGCTTATGGGAGGCGGGGTAGATCTAGAAGGGCATGGCGTAGGTTCCCTGGTAAAGGGAGGAAGAAAGAATAGAGGAGGCCAGGAAATGCACGCTAGTGCCGGATGAGGATAAAAATGTCAGCCCATTGTGGGGTCCATTCCATCTTCCCTTTTCCCCTGTGGCCCCTTTCCCCACATTAGAACCCTCCCTCCACTATTCAGGGCCCACTTTATCCCACATCCCTATGCTTCTCTCGTTCTACCACTCCCCGACTGGCCGCTCCTCTTCTCCACAGGGACCCCTTCATCCAGCCCTACCTTCCCTTTTTGCCTACCCGGCCTCCTCCTTTATTTACTCTGCACTTCCTCTCCCCCACCTCTACAGTCCTGCCTCTTTTCCACCCTCCCTTTACCAGGGAACTCATTACATAACCACTGAACCTTTTAGAAGGACTGGGTCCCCTCAACTGATTACCCAGCTACTCTGTTTCTGTGCCGAAAGCAGGACTCAAACCCAGGCCCCCAGTGCTGTAACACAAGCACTTAACCTCTAGGCCACTGCAGTTAGCTGGTGTTTGATGGAGCGGGGGGCCAGATGGTCTATCCTCCTTGGCTCCAGTGAACATGTTTCACAACTGAAATGGTTATGCTCACGGGGGCATGCAGAAGAAAGATATATACGCCCAAAAGCTACCCTCAGAAGCACAGCCACCAGTGGCTCAAGTGGTAAGTGCTTGGTCTTGGAATGCTGGAAACCTGAGTTCTAATCCAATGTCTGCAATCTCCTGGGCATGTTTTTTTTTAATTAAAAAAATATATTTTTTAATTGAAAATGGGTATGCATTGCCCTGAGCAATCAGCCAACAGCCAATGCCCCTTCAATACCTGCATTCCTACTAGCAGTTGTGCCTTTGTTTTCTGCACTCTGGCCTAGGTAACACCCATACAAAAGTTTGTCTCTCTGGCCCCAGTTGACTGGAAAAAAAACGAGGGGAAAAGGTGTAATCTACGGGTCATGGTTGATACAATAATTGCCCTGGGACTCAAACAGGACACCTTCACGAGGTGCTATGAGGTGACCACCGGCCCCTGCATAGCAAGCAAACCTGTATCAGCATCTCACCAGCAACTGAATGTGTCGCCTGCAGGCTACACATAAGAGGCTGCAGTAGGTGCATTAACCCATCGGGCTGTGGACCCTCCTTCCTCTGAGAGCAGGAAACTGAATTTCCATGTTGCCTTCCTTTGGCACATTTGATCTATCTTTCAACCCAATTCAGAGGATGTTTTGCTTCACGGAGAGATGATAATCATTGTGAGGTGTCAGCCACTAATAGCTAAGCAGGTCAGTTAAATCTTTGACTTTGTCATTGGGGTGTACTGATATGCGCTGGGCAGTCTTCTGTCCTGTGCTACTGTATGCATTCTTATTGCTGCTTGTTCACGATTCCTAAATGTAAACAGTGAAAGATTTGAAAGACTCTTGATGCAACAAGCATTTCCCACTCTTTGCCCTGGGGGTGAGAGGGCTGCTTTCGGCCTTCAACACCCTCAATTTTGGAGTGGCCGGCTCCACCACTGAGAATGAGGGGCTAATCCTGGTCGGAAACGGGCAGAGGTCTGCGCCCTGCGTCCTCCACGCGTCCCTAACGCTCCCAAACGCGACCACAGCCCTTACGGGCACAGCCCTATGTCGGTGCAGCCTCTATGGTGCAGCCACCCAGGTAGCTTAGGGTTAGGATATGTGCTCTTCAACATAAGCCTGGCCAACCAGGCCCTGGAGAGTGTCACAGCATGCTCTGTAATCCCCTAGTGATAGTGGCCTTGGTGACGATGATCTTGCTGGAATACTGATGCCTTTTTTCCTCCCAGAAGCCCCAGAAGCCTATTGAAATGAAGGGGTGTGCACCTCTCACTGGCCTCTGTTTACCCTCTGGCTAACTGAAATTAGTTCTGGGCTTTCCAGGCAAATGTATCCATTTCGGGAGAGAGCTAGGAATAGGAAGGCTCTTTCTGCAGGCTCGGTGGGAAAGAGTCAGAGAGCTACATGCCTGAGGCATCTTTCTTCCTCCTTCGCTCATTGTGTTCCCTAACTTCTAACTCTCTGCCAGGCCAGGCCCTGTTTCTTCTACTGCCAACCCCCCCTAACCCCTCGTCTTCCACCTACTTCCCGCTCTATTATGCCTTCTCCTTTTTTGCTCTCTTCTGTGGCCCTTTGAAAATGAATGCAGGCCTAGCTAAGCCTCATGAAGGCAATCTACCAACAAAAGATGCATTCCTTGCTTATGGGAGGCGGGGTAGATCTAGAAGGGCATGGCGTAGGTTCCCTGGTAAAGGGAGGAAGAAAAAATAGAGGAGGCCAGGAAGTGCACGTTAGTGCCGGATGAGGATAAAAATGTCAGCCCATTGTGGGGTCCATTCCATCTTCCCCCTTCCTCATGGCCCCTTTCCCCACATTAGAACCCTCCCTCCACTATTCAGGGCCCACTTTATCCCACATCCCCATGCTTCTCTCGTTCTACCACCCCCCACTCACCCAGGCCGCTCCTCTTCTCCACAGCGACCCCTTCATCCAGCCCTACCTTCCCTTTTTGCCTACCCGGCCTCCTCCTTTATTTACTCTGCACTTCCTCTCCCCCACCTCTACAGTCCTGCCTCTTTTCCACCCTCCCATTACCAGGGAACTCATTACATAACCACTGAAGCTTTTAGAAGGACTGGGTCCCCTCAACTGATTACCCAACTACTCTGTTTCTGTGCCGAAAGCAGGACTCGAACCCAGGCCCCCAGTGCTGTAACACAAGCACTTAACCTCTAGGCCACTGCAGTTAGCTGGTGTTTGGTGGAGCGGGGGGCCAGATGGTCTATCCTCCTTGGCTCCAGTGAACATGTTTCACAACTGAAATGGTTATGCTCACGGGGGCATGCAGAAGAAAGATATATATGCCCAAAAGCTACGCTCAGAAGCACAGCCACCAGTGGCTCAAGTGGTAAGTGCTTGGTCTTGGAATGCTGGAGACCTGAGTTCTAATCCAATGTCTGCAATCTCCTGGGCATGTTTTTTTTTAATTAAAAAAATATATTTTTTAATTGAAAATGGGTATGCATTGCCCTGAGCAATCAGCCAACAGCCAATGCCCCTTCAATACCTGCATTCCTACTAGCAGTTGTGCCTTTGTTTTCTGCACTCTGGCCTAGGTAACACCCATACAAAAGTTTGTCTCTCTGGCCCCAGTTGACTGGAAAAAAACGAGGGGAAAAGGTGTAATCTACGGGTCATGGTTGATACAATAATTGCCCTGGGACTCAAACAGGACACCTTCACGAGGTGCTATGAGGTGACCACCGGCCCCTGCATAGCAAGCAAACCTGTATCAGCATCTCACCAGCAACTGAATGTGTCGCCTGCAGGCTACACATAAGAGGCTGCAGTAGGTGCATTAACCCATCGGGCTGTGGACCCTCCTTCCTCTGAGAGCAGGAAACTGAATTTCCATGTTGCCTTCTTTTGGCACATTTGATCTATCTTTCAACCCAATTCAGAGGATGTTTTGCTTCACGGAGAGATGATAATCATTGTGAGGTGTCAGCCACTAATAGCTAAGCAGGTCAGTTAAATCTTTGACTTTGTCATTGGGGTGTACTGATATGCGCTGGGCAGTCTTCTGTCCTGTGCTACTGTATGCATTCTTATTGCTGCTTGTTCACGATTCCTAAATGTAAACAGTGAAAGATTTGAAAGACTCTTGATGCAACAAGCATTTCCCACTCTTTGCCCTGGGGGTGAGAGGGCTGCTTTCGGCCTTCAACACCCTCAATTTTGGAGTGGCCGGCTCCACCACTGAGAATGAGGGGCTAATCCTGGTCGGAAACGGGCAGAGGTCTGCGCCCTGCGTCCTCCACGCGTCCCTAACGCTCCCAAACGCGACCACAGCCCTTACGGGCACAGCCCTATGTCGGTGCAGCCTCTATGGTGCAGCCACCCAGGTAGCTTAGGGTTAGGATATGTGCTCTTCAACATAAGCCTGGCCAACCAGGCCCTGGAGAGTGTCACAGCATGCTCTGTAATCCCCTAGTGATAGTGGCCTTGGTGACGATGATCTTGCTGGAATACTGATGCCTTTTTTCCTCCCAGAAGCCCCAGAAGCCTATTGAAATGAAGGGGTGTGCACCTCTCACTGGCCTCTGTTTACCCTCTGGCTAACTGAAATTAGTTCTGGGCTTTCCAGGCAAATGTATCCATTTCGGGAGAGAGCTAGGAATAGGAAGGCTCTTTCTGCAGGCTCGGTGGGAAAGAGTCAGAGAGCTACATGCCTGAGGCATCTTTCTTCCTCCTTCGCTCATTGTGTTCCCTAACTTCTAACTCTCTGCCAGGCCAGGCCCTGTTTCTTCTACTGCCAACCCCCCCTAACCCCTCGTCTTCCACCTACTTCCCGCTCTATTATGCCTTCTCCTTTTTTGCTCTCTTCTGTGGCCCTTTGAAAATGAATGCAGGCCTAGCTAAGCCTCATGAAGGAAATCTACCAACAAAAGATGCATTCCTTGCTTATGGGAGGCGGGGTAGATCTAGAAGGGCATGGCGTAGGTTCCCTGGTAAAGGGAGGAAAAAAAAATAGAGGAGGCCAGGAAGTGCACGTTAGTGCCGGATGAGGATAAAAATGTCAGCCCATTGTGGGGTCCATTCCATCTTCCCCCTTCCTCATGGCCCCTTTCCCCACATTAGAACCCTCCCTCCACTATTCAGGGCCCACTTTATCCCACATCCCCATGCTTCTCTCGTTCTACCACCCCCCACTCACCCAGGCCGCTCCTCTTCTCCACAGCGACCCCTTCATCCAGCCCTACCTTCCCTTTTTGCCTACCCGGCCTCCTCCTTTATTTACTCTGCACTTCCTCTCCCCCACCTCTACAGTCCTGCCTCTTTTCCACCCTCCCTTTACCAGGGAACTCATTACATAACCACTGAACCTTTTAGAAGGACTGGGTCCCCTCAACTGATTACCCAGCTACTCTGTTTCTGTGCCAAAAGCAGGACTCAAACCCAGGCCCCCAGTGCTGTAACACAAGCACTTAACCTCTAGGCCACTGCAGTTAGCTGGTGTTTGATGGAGCGGGGGGCCAGATGGTCTATCCTCCTTGGCTCCAGTGAACATGTTTCACAACTGAAATGGTTATGCTCACGGGGGCATGCAGAAGAAAGATATATATGCCCAAAAGCTACCCTCAGAAGCACAGCCACCAGTGGCTCAAGTGGTAAGTGCTTGGTCTTGGAATGCTGGAGACCTGAGTTCTAATCCAATGTCTGCAATCTCCTGGGCATGTTTTTTTTTAATTAAAAAAATATATTTTTTAATTGAAAATGGGTATGCATTGCCCTGAGCAATCAGCCAACAGCCAATGCCCCTTCAATACCTGCATTCCTACTAGCAGTTGTGCCTTTGTTTTCTGCACTCTGGCCTAGGTAACACCCATACAAAAGTTTGTCTCTCTGGCCCCAGTTGACTGGAAAAAAACGAGGGGAAAAGGTGTAATCTACGGGTCATGGTTGATACAATAATTGCCCTGGGACTCAAACAGGACACCTTCACGAGGTGCTATGAGGTGACCACCGGCCCCTGCATAGCAAGCAAACCTGTATCAGCATCTCACCAGCAACTGAATGTGTCGCCTGCAGGCTACACATAAGAGGCTGCAGTAGGTGCATTAACCCATCGGGCTGTGGACCCTCCTTCCTCTGAGAGCAGGAAACTGAATTTCCATGTTGCCTTCCTTTGGCACATTTGATCTATCTTTCAACCCAATTCAGAGGATGTTTTGCTTCACGGAGAGATGATAATCATTGTGAGGTGTCAGCCACTAATAGCTAAGCAGGTCAGTTAAATCTTTGACTTTGTCATTGGGGTGTACTGATATGCGCTGGGCAGTCTTCTGTCCTGTGCTACTGTATGCATTCTTATTGCTGCTTGTTCACGATTCCTAAATGTAAACAGTGAAAGATTTGAAAGACTCTTGATGCAACAAGCATTTCCCACTCTTTGCCCTGGGGGTGAGAGGGCTGCTTTCGGCCTTCAACACCCTCAATTTTGGAGTGGCCGGCTCCACCACTGAGAATGAGGGGCTAATCCTGGTCGGAAACGGGCAGAGGTCTGCGCCCTGCGTCCTCCACGCGTCCCTAACGCTCCCAAACGCGACCACAGCCCTTACGGGCACAGCCCTATGTCGGTGCAGCCTCTATGGTGCAGCCACCCAGGTAGCTTAGGGTTAGGATATGTGCTCTTCAACATAAGCCTGGCCAACCAGGTCCTGGAGAGTGTCACAGCATGCTCTGTAATCCCCTAGTGATGGTGGCCTTGGTGACGATGATCTTGCTGGAATACTGATGCCTTTTTTCCTCCCAGAAGCCCCAGAAGCCTATTGAAATGAAGGGGTGTGCACCTCTCACTGGCCTCTGTTTACCCTCTGGCTAACTGAAATTAGTTCTGGGCTTTCCAGGCAAATGTATCCATTTCGGGAGAGAGCTAGGAATAGGAAGGCTCTTTCTGCAGGCTCGGTGGGAAAGAGTCAGAGAGCTACATGCCTGAGGCATCTTTCTTCCTCCTTCGCTCATTGTGTTCCCTAACTTCTAACTCTCTGCCAGGCCAGGCCCTGTTTCTTTTACTGCCAACCCCCCCTAACCCCTCGTCTTCCACCTACTTCCCGCTCTATTATGCCTTCTCCTTTTTTGCTCTCTTCTGTGGCCCTTTGAAAATGAATGCAGGCCTAGCTAAGCCTCATGAAGGAAATCTACCAACAAAAGAAGCATTCCTTGCTTATGGGAGGCGGGGTAGATCTAGAAGGGCATGGCGTAGGTTCCCTGGTAAAGGGAGGAAGAAAGAATAGAGGAGGCCAGGAAATGCACGCTAGTGCCGGATGAGGATAAAAATGTCAGCCCATTGTGGGGTCCATTCCATCTTCCCTTTTCCCCTGTGGCCCCTTTCCCCACATTAGAACCCTCCCTCCACTATTCAGGGCCCACTTTATCCCACATCCCTATGCTTCTCTCGTTCTACCACTCCCCGACTGGCCGCTCCTCTTCTCCACAGGGACCCCTTCATCCAGCCCTACCTTCCCTTTTTGCCTACCCGGCCTCCTCCTTTATTTACTCTGCACTTCCTCTCCCCCACCTCTACAGTCCTGCCTCTTTTCCACCCTCCCTTTACCAGGGAACTCATTACATAACCACTGAACCTTTTAGAAGGACTGGGTCCCCTCAACTGATTACCCAGCTACTCTGTTTCTGTGCCGAAAGCAGGACTCAAACCCAGGCCCCCAGTGCTGTAACACAAGCACTTAACCTCTAGGCCACTGCAGTTAGCTGGTGTTTGATGGAGCGGGGGGCCAGATGGTCTATCCTCCTTGGCTCCAGTGAACATGTTTCACAACTGAAATGGTTATGCTCACGGGGGCATGCAGAAGAAAGATATATACGCCCAAAAGCTACCCTCAGAAGCACAGCCACCAGTGGCTCAAGTGGTAAGTGCTTGGTCTTGGAATGCTGGAAACCTGAGTTCTAATCCAATGTCTGCAATCTCCTGGGCATGTTTTTTTTTAATTAAAAAAATATATTTTTTAATTGAAAATGGGTATGCATTGCCCTGAGCAATCAGCCAACAGCCAATGCCCCTTCAATACCTGCATTCCTACTAGCAGTTGTGCCTTTGTTTTCTGCACTCTGGCCTAGGTAACACCCATACAAAAGTTTGTCTCTCTGGCCCCAGTTGACTGGAAAAAAAACGAGGGGAAAAGGTGTAATCTACGGGTCATGGTTGATACAATAATTGCCCTGGGACTCAAACAGGACACCTTCACGAGGTGCTATGAGGTGACCACCGGCCCCTGCATAGCAAGCAAACCTGTATCAGCATCTCACCAGCAACTGAATGTGTCGCCTGCAGGCTACACATAAGAGGCTGCAGTAGGTGCATTAACCCATCGGGCTGTGGACCCTCCTTCCTCTGAGAGCAGGAAACTGAATTTCCATGTTGCCTTCCTTTGGCACATTTGATCTATCTTTCAACCCAATTCAGAGGATGTTTTGCTTCACGGAGAGATGATAATCATTGTGAGGTGTCAGCCACTAATAGCTAAGCAGGTCAGTTAAATCTTTGACTTTGTCATTGGGGTGTACTGATATGCGCTGGGCAGTCTTCTGTCCTGTGCTACTGTATGCATTCTTATTGCTGCTTGTTCACGATTCCTAAATGTAAACAGTGAAAGATTTGAAAGACTCTTGATGCAACAAGCATTTCCCACTCTTTGCCCTGGGGGTGAGAGGGCTGCTTTCGGCCTTCAACACCCTCAATTTTGGAGTGGCCGGCTCCACCACTGAGAATGAGGGGCTAATCCTGGTCGGAAACGGGCAGAGGTCTGCGCCCTGCGTCCTCCACGCGTCCCAAACGCTCCCAAACGCGACCACAGCCCTTACGGGCACAGCCCTATGTCGGTGCAGCCTCTATGGTGCAGCCACCCAGGTAGCTTAGGGTTAGGATATGTGCTCTTCAACATAAGCTTGGCCAACCAGGCCCTGGAGAGTGTCACAGCATGCTCTGTAATCCCCTAGTGATAGTGGCCTTGGTGACGATGATCTTGCTGGAATACTGATGCCTTTTTTCCTCCCAGAAGCCCCAGAAGCCTATTGAAATGAAGGGGTGTGCACCTCTCACTGGCCTCTGTTTACCCTCTGGCTAACTGAAATTAGTTCTGGGCTTTCCAGGCAAATGTATCCATTTCGGGAGAGAGCTAGGAATAGGAAGGCTCTTTCTGCAGGCTCGGTGGGAAAGAGTCAGAGAGCTACATGCCTGAGGCATCTTTCTTCCTCCTTCGCTCATTGTGTTCCCTAACTTCTAACTCTCTGCCAGGCCAGGCCCTGTTTCTTCTACTGCCAACCCCCCCTAACCCCTCGTCTTCCACCTACTTCCCGCTCTATTATGCCTTCTCCTTTTTTGCTCTCTTCTGTGGCCCTTTGAAAATGAATGCAGGCCTAGCTAAGCCTCATGAAGGAAATCTACCAACAAAAGATGCATTCCTTGCTTATGGGAGGCGGGGTAGATCTAGAAGGGCATGGCGTAGGTTCCCTGGTAAAGGGAGGAAGAAAAAATAGAGGAGGCCAGGAAGTGCACGTTAGTGCCGGATGAGGATAAAAATGTCAGCCCATTGTGGGGTCCATTCCATCTTCCCCCTTCCTCATGGCCCCTTTCCCCACATTAGAACCCTCCCTCCACTATTCAGGGCCCACTTTATCCCACATCCCCATGCTTCTCTCGTTCTACCACCCCCCACTCACCCAGGCCGCTCCTCTTCTCCACAGCGACCCCTTCATCCAGCCCTACCTTCCCTTTTTGCCTACCCGGCCTCCTCCTTTATTTACTCTGCACTTCCTCTCCCCCACCTCTACAGTCCTGCCTCTTTTCCACCCTCCCATTACCAGGGAACTCATTACATAACCACTGAACCTTTTAGAAGGACTGGGTCCCCTCAACTGATTACCCAACTACTCTGTTTCTGTGCCGAAAGCAGGACTCGAACCCAGGCCCCCAGTGCTGTAACACAAGCACTTAACCTCTAGGCCACTGCAGTTAGCTGGTGTTTGGTGGAGCGGGGGGCCAGATGGTCTATCCTCCTTGGCTCCAGTGAACATGTTTCACAACTGAAATGGTTATGCTCACGGGGGCATGCAGAAGAAAGATATATATGCCCAAAAGCTACCCTCAGAAGCACAGCCACCAGTGGCTCAAGTGGTAAGTGCTTGGTCTTGGAATGCTGGAGACCTGAGTTCTAATCCAATGTCTGCAATCTCCTGGGCATGTTTTTTTTTAATTAAAAAAATATATTTTTTAATTGAAAATGGGTATGCATTGCCCTGAGCAATCAGCCAACAGCCAATGCCCCTTCAATACCTGCATTCCTACTAGCAGTTGTGCCTTTGTTTTCTGCACTCTGGCCTAGGTAACACCCATACAAAAGTTTGTCTCTCTGGCCCCAGTTGACTGGAAAAAAACGAGGGGAAAAGGTGTAATCTACGGGTCATGGTTGATACAATAATTGCCCTGGGACTCAAACAGGACACCTTCACGAGGTGCTATGAGGTGACCACCGGCCCCTGCATAGCAAGCAAACCTGTATCAGCATCTCACCAGCAACTGAATGTGTCGCCTGCAGGCTACACATAAGAGGCTGCAGTAGGTGCATTAACCCATCGGGCTGTGGACCCTCCTTCCTCTGAGAGCAGGAAACTGAATTTCCATGTTGCCTTCCTTTGGCACATTTGATCTATCTTTCAACCCAATTCAGAGGATGTTTTGCTTCACGGAGAGATGATAATCATTGTGAGGTGTCAGCCACTAATAGCTAAGCAGGTCAGTTAAATCTTTGACTTTGTCATTGGGGTGTACTGATATGCGCTGGGCAGTCTTCTGTCCTGTGCTACTGTATGCATTCTTATTGCTGCTTGTTCACGATTCCTAAATGTAAACAGTGAAAGATTTGAAAGACTCTTGATGCAACAAGCATTTCCCACTCTTTGCCCTGGGGGTGAGAGGGCTGCTTTCGGCCTTCAACACCCTCAATTTTGGAGTGGCCGGCTCCACCACTGAGAATTAGGGGCTAATCCTGGTCGGAAACGGGCAGAGGTCTGCGCCCTGCGTCCTCCACGCGTCCCTAACGCTCCCAAACGCGACCACAGCCCTTACGGGCACAGCCCTATGTCGGTGCAGCCTCTATGGTGCAGCCACCCAGGTAGCTTAGGGTTAGGATATGTGCTCTTCAACATAAGCCTGGCCAACCAGGTCCTGGAGAGTGTCACAGCATGCTCTGTAATCCCCTAGTGATGGTGGCCTTGGTGACGATGATCTTGCTGGAATACTGATGCCTTTTTTCCTCCCAGAAGCCCCAGAAGCCTATTGAAATGAAGGGGTGTGCACCTCTCACTGGCCTCTGTTTACCCTCTGGCTAACTGAAATTAGTTCTGGGCTTTCCAGGCAAATGTATCCATTTCGGGAGAGAGCTAGGAATAGGAAGGCTCTTTCTGCAGGCTCGGTGGGAAAGAGTCAGAGAGCTACATGCCTGAGGCATCTTTCTTCCTCCTTCGCTCATTGTGTTCCCTAACTTCTAACTCTCTGCCAGGCCAGGCCCTGTTTCTTTTACTGCCAACCCCCCCTAACCCCTCGTCTTCCACCTACTTCCCGCTCTATTATGCCTTCTCCTTTTTTGCTCTCTTCTGTGGCCCTTTGAAAATGAATGCAGGCCTAGCTAAGCCTCATGAAGGAAATCTACCAACAAAAGATGCATTCCTTGCTTATGGGAGGCGGGGTAGATCTAGAAGGGCATGGCGTAGGTTCCCTGGTAAAGGGAGGAAGAAAGAATAGAGGAGGCCAGGAAATGCACGCTAGTGCCGGATGAGGATAAAAATGTCAGCCCATTGTGGGGTCCATTCCATCTTCCCTTTTCCCCTATGGCCCCTTTCCCCACATTAGAACCCTCCCTCCACTATTCAGGGCCCACTTTATCCCACATCCCTATGCTTCTCTCGTTCTACCACTCCCCGACTCACCCAGGCCGCTCCTCTTCTCCACAGGGACCCCTTCATCCAGCCCTACCTTCCCTTTTTGCCTACCCGGCCTCTTCCTTTATTTACTCTGCACTTCCTCTCCCCCACCTCTACAGTCCTGCCTCTTTTCCACCCTCCCTTTACCAGGGAACTCATTACATAACCACTGAACCTTTAAGAAGGACTGGGTCCCCTCAACTGATTACCCAACTACTCTGTTTCTGTGCCGAAAGCAGGACTCGAACCCAGGCCCCCAGTGCTGTAACACAAGCACTTAACCTTTAGGCCACTGCAGTTAGCTGGTGTTTGATGGAGCGGGGGGCCAGATGGTCTATCCTCCTTGGCTCCAGTGAACATGTTTCACAACTGAAATGGTTATGCTCACGGGGGCATGCAGAAGAAAGATATATACGCCCAAAAGCTACCCTCAGAAGCACAGCCACCAGTGGCTCAAGTGGTAAGTGCTTGGTCTTGGAATGCTGGAAACCTGAGTTCTAATCCAATGTCTGCAATCTCCTGGGCATGTTTTTTTTTTAATTAAAAAAATATATTTTTTAATTGAAAATGGGTATGCATTGCCCTGAGCAATCAGCCAACAGCCAATGCCCCTTCAATACCTGCATTCCTACTAGCAGTTGTGCCTTTGTTTTCTGCACTCTGGCCTAGGTAACACCCATACAAAAGTTTGTCTCTCTGGCCCCAGTTGACTGGAAAAAAAACGAGGGGAAAAGGTGTAATCTACGGGTCATGGTTGATACAATAATTGCCCTGGGACTCAAACAGGACACCTTCACGAGGTGCTATGAGGTGACCACCGGCCCCTGCATAGCAAGCAAACCTGTATCAGCATCTCACCAGCAACTGAATGTGTCGCCTGCAGGCTACACATAAGAGGCTGCAGTAGGTGCATTAACCCATCGGGCTGTGGACCCTCCTTCCTCTGAGAGCAGGAAACTGAATTTCCATGTTGCCTTCCTTTGGCACATTTGATCTATCTTTCAACCCAATTCAGAGGATGTTTTGCTTCACGGAGAGATGATAATCATTGTGAGGTGTCAGCCACTAATAGCTAAGCAGGTCAGTTAAATCTTTGACTTTGTCATTGGGGTGTACTGATATGCGCTGGGCAGTCTTCTGTCCTGTGCTACTGTATGCATTCTTATTGCTGCTTGTTCACGATTCCTAAATGTAAACAGTGAAAGATTTGAAAGACTCTTGATGCAACAAGCATTTCCCACTCTTTGCCCTGGGGGTGAGAGGGCTGCTTTCGGCCTTCAACACCCTCAATTTTGGAGTGGCCGGCTCCACCACTGAGAATGAGGGGCTAATCCTGGTCGGAAACGGGCAGAGGTCTGCGCCCTGCGTCCTCCACGCATCCCTAACGCTCCCTAACGCTCCCAAACGCGACCACAGCCCTTACGGCACAGCCCTATGTCGGTGCAGCCTCTATGGTGCAGCCACCCAGGTAGCTTAGGGTTAGGATATGTGCTCTTCAACATAAGCCTGGCCAACCAGGTCCTGGAGAGTGTCACAGCATGCTCTGTAATCCCCTAGTGATGGTGGCCTTGGTGACGATGATCTTGCTGGAATACTGATGCCTTTTTTCCTCCCAGAAGCCCCAGAAGCCTATTGAAATGAAGGGGTGTGCACCTCTCACTGGCCTCTGTTTACCCTCTGGCTAACTGAAATTAGTTCTGGGCTTTCCAGGCAAATGTATCCATTTCGGGAGAGAGCTAGGAATAGGAAGGCTCTTTCTGCAGGCTCGGTGGGAAAGAGTCAGAGAGCTACATGCCTGAGGCATCTTTCTTCCTCCTTCGCTCATTGTGTTCCCTAACTTCTAACTCTCTGCCAGGCCAGGCCCTGTTTCTTTTACTGCCAACCCCCCCTAACCCCTCGTCTTCCACCTACTTCCCGCTCTATTATGCCTTCTCCTTTTTTGCTCTCTTCTGTGGCCCTTTGAAAATGAATGCAGGCCTAGCTAAGCCTCATGAAGGAAATCTACCAACAAAAGATGCATTCCTTGCTTATGGGAGGCGGGGTAGATCTAGAAGGGCATGACGTAGGTTCCCTGGTAAAGGGAGGAAGAAAGAATAGAGGAGGCCAGGAAGTGCACGTTAGTGCCGGATGAGGATAAAAATGTCAGCCCATTGTGGGGTCCATTCCATCTTCCCCCTTCCTCATGGCCCCTTTCCCCACATTAGAACCCTCCCTCCACTATTCAGGGCCCACTTTATCCCACATCCCCATGCTTCTCTCGTTCTACCACCCCCCACTCACCCAGGCCGCTCCTCTTCTCCACAGCGACCCCTTCATCCAGCCCTACCTTCCCTTTTTGCCTACCCGGCCTCCTCATTTATTTACTCTGCACTTCCTCTCCCCCACCTCTACAGTCCTGCCTCTTTTCCACCCTCCCATTACCAGGGAACTCATTACATAACCACTGAACCTTTTAGAAGGACTGGGTCCCCTCAACTGATTACCCAACTACTCTGTTTCTGTGCCGAAAGCAGGACTCGAACCCAGGCCCCCAGTGCTGTAACACAAGCACTTAACCTCTAGGCCACTGCAGTTAGCTGGTGTTTGGTGGAGCGGGGGGCCAGATGGTCTATCCTCCTTGGCTCCAGTGAACATGTTTCACAACTGAAATGGTTATGCTCACGGGGGCATGCAGAAGAAAGATATATATGCCCAAAAGCTACCCTCAGAAGCACAGCCACCAGTGGCTCAAGTGGTAAGTGCTTGGTCTTGGAATGCTGGAGACCTGAGTTCTAATCCAATGTCTGCAATCTCCTGGGCATGTTTTTTTTTTAATTAAAAAAATATATTTTTTAATTGAAAATGGGTATGCATTGCCCTGAGCAATCAGCCAACAGCCAATGCCCCTTCAATACCTGCATTCCTACTAGCAGTTGTGCCTTTGTTTTCTGCACTCTGGCCTAGGTGACACCCATACACAAGTTTGTCTCTCTGGCCCCAGTTGACTGGAAAAAAACGAGGGGAAAAGGTGTAATCTACGGGTCATGGTTGATACAATAATTGCCCTGGGACTCAAACAGGACACCTTCACGAGGTGCTATGAGGTGACCACCGGCCCCTGCATAGCAAGCAATCCTGTATCAGCATCTCACCAGCAACTGAATGTGTCGCCTGCAGGCTACACATAAGAGGCTGCAGTAGGTGCATTAACCCATCGGGCTGTGGACCCTCCTTCCTCTGAGAGCAGGAAACTGAATTTCCATGTTGCCCTCCTTTGGCACATTTGATCTATCTTTCAACCCAATTCAGAGGATGTTTTGCTTCACGGAGAGATGATAATCATTGTGAGGTGTCAGCCACTAATAGCTAAGCAGGTCAGTTAAATCTTTGACTTTGTCATTGGGGTGTACTGATATGCGCTGGGCAGTCTTCTGTCCTGTGCTACTGTATGCATTCTTATTGCTGCTTGTTCACGATTCCTAAATGTAAACAGTGAAAGATTTGAAAGACTCTTGATGCAACAAGCATTTCCCACTCTTTGCCCTGGGGGTGAGAGGGCTGCTTTCGGCCTTCAACACCCTCAATTTTGGAGTGGCCGGCTCCACCACTGAGAATGAGGGGCTAATCCTGGTCGGAAACGGGCAGAGGTCTGCGCCCTGCGTCCTCCACGCGTCCCTAACGCTCCCTAACGCTCCCAAACGCGACCACAGCCCTTACGGGCACAGCCCTATGTCGGTGCAGCCTCTATGGTGCAGCCACCCAGGTAGCTTAGGGTTAGGATATGTGCTCTTCAACATAAGCCTGGCCAACCAGGTCCTGGAGAGTGTCACAGCATGCTCTGTAATCCCCTAGTGATGGTGGCCTTGGTGACGATGATCTTGCTGGAATACTGATGCCTTTTTTCCTCCCAGAAGCCCCAGAAGCCTATTGAAATGAAGGGGTGTGCACCTCTCACTGGCCTCTGTTTACCCTCTGGCTAACTGAAATTAGTTCTGGGCTTTCCAGGCAAATGTATCCATTTCGGGAGAGAGCTAGGAATAGGAAGGCTCTTTCTGCAGGCTCGGTGGGAAAGAGTCAGAGAGCTACATGCCTGAGGCATCTTTCTTCCTCCTTCGCTCATTGTGTTCCCTAACTTCTAACTCTCTGCCAGGCCAGGCCCTGTTTCTTTTACTGCCAACCCCCCCTAACCCCTCGTCTTCCACCTACTTCCCGCTCTATTATGCCTTCTCCTTTTTTGCTCTCTTCTGTGGCCCTTTGAAAATGAATGCAGGCCTAGCTAAGCCTCATGAAGGAAATCTACCAACAAAAGAAGCATTCCTTGCTTATGGGCGGCGGGGTAGATCTAGAAGGGCATGGCGTAGGTTCCCTGGTAAAGGGAGGAAGAAAGAATAGAGGAGGCCAGGAAGTGCACGTTAGTGCCGGATGAGGATAAAAATGTCAGCCCATTGTGGGGTCCATTCCATCTTCCCCCTTCCTCATGGCCCCTTTCCCCACATTAGAACCCTCCCTCCACTATTCAGGGCCCACTTTATCCCACATCCCCATGCTTCTCTCGTTCTACCACCCCCCACTCACATAGGCCGCTCCTCTTCTCCACAGCGACCCCTTCATCCAGCCCTACCTTCCCTTTTTGCCTACCCGGCCTCCTCCTTTATTTACTCTGCACTTCCTCTCCCCCACCTCTACAGTCCTGCCTCTTTTCCACCCTCCCATTACCAGGGAACTCATTACATAACCACTGAACCTTTTAGAAGGACTGGGTCCCCTCAACTGATTACCCAACTACTCTGTTTCTGTGCCGAAAGCAGGACTCGAACCCAGGCCCCCAGTGCTGTAACACAAGCACTTAACCTCTAGGCCACTGCAGTTAGCTGGTGTCTGGTGGAGCGGGGGGCCAGATGGTCTATCCTCCTTGGCTCCAGTGAACATGTTTCACAACTGAAATGGTTATGCTCACGGGGGCATGCAGAAGAAAGATATATATGCCCAAAAGCTACCCTCAGAAGCACAGCCACCAGTGGCTCAAGTGGTAAGTGCTTGGTCTTGGAATGCTGGAGACCTGAGTTCTAATCCAATGTCTGCAATCTCCTGGGCATGTTTTTTTTTAATTAAAAAAATATATTTTTTAATTGAAAATGGGTATGCATTGCCCTGAGCAATCAGCCAACAGCCAATGCCCCTTCAATACCTGCATTCCTACTAGCAGTTGTGCCTTTGTTTTCTGCACTCTGGCCTAGGTAACACCCATACACAAGTTTGTCTCTCTGGCCCCAGTTGACTGGAAAAAAACGAGGGGAAAAGGTGTAATCTACGGGTCATGGTTGATACAATAATTGCCCTGGGACTCAAACAGGACACCTTCACAAGGTGCTATGAGGTGACCACCGGCCCCTGCATAGCAAGCAATCCTGTATCAGCATCTCACCAGCAACTGAATGTGTCGCCTGCAGGCTACACATAAGAGGCTGCAGTAGGTGCATTAACCCATCGGGCTGTGGACCCTCCTTCCTCTGAGAGCAGGAAACTGAATTTCCATGTTGCCTTCCTTTGGCACATTTGATCTATCTTTCAACCCAATTCAGAGGATGTTTTGCTTCACGGAGAGATGATAATCATTGTGAGGTGTCAGCCACTAATAGCTAAGCAGGTCAGTTAAATCTTTGACTTTGTCATTGGGGTGTACTGATATGCGCTGGGCAGTCTTCTGTCCTGTGCTACTGTATGCATTCTTATTGCTGCTTGTTCACGATTCCTAAATGTAAACAGTGAAAGATTTGAAAGACTCTTGATGCAACAAGCATTTCCCACTCTTTGCCCTGGGGGTGAGAGGGCTGCTTTCGGCCTTCAACACCCTCAATTTTGGAGTGGCCGGCTCCACCACTGAGAATGAGGGGCTAATCCTGGTCGGAAACGGGCAGAGGTCTGCGCCCTGCGTCCTCCACGCGTCCCTAACGCTCCCTAACGCTCCCAAACGCGACCACAGCCCTTACGGGCACAGCCCTATGTCGGTGCAGCCTCTATGGTGCAGCCACCCAGGTAGCTTAGGGTTAGGATATGTGCTCTTCAACATAAGCCTGGCCAACCAGGTCCTGGAGAGTGTCACAGCATGCTCTGTAATCCCCTAGTGATGGTGGCCTTGGTGACGATGATCTTGCTGGAATACTGATGCCTTTTTTCCTCCCAGAAGCCCCAGAAGCCTATTGAAATGAAGGGGTGTGCACCTCTCACTGGCCTCTGTTTACCCTCTGGCTAACTGAAATTAGTTCTGGGCTTTCCAGGCAAATGTATCCATTTCGGGAGAGAGCTAGGAATAGGAAGGCTCTTTCTGCAGGCTCGGTGGGAAAGAGTCAGAGAGCTACATGCCTGAGGCATCTTTCTTCCTCCTTCGCTCATTGTGTTCCCTAACTTCTAACTCTCTGCCAGGCCAGGCCCTGTTTCTTTTACTGCCAACCCCCCCTAACCCCTCGTCTTCCACCTACTTCCCGCTCTATTATGCCTTCTCCTTTTTTGCTCTCTTCTGTGGCCCTTTGAAAATGAATGCAGGCCTAGCTAAGCCTCATGAAGGAAATCTACCAACAAAAGAAGCATTCCTTGCTTATGGGAGGCGGGGTAGATCTAGAAGGGCATGGCGTAGGTTCCCTGGTAAAGGGAGGAAGAAAGAATAGAGGAGGCCAGGAAGTGCACGTTAGTGCCGGATGAGGATAAAAATGTCAGCCCATTGTGGGGTCCATTCCATCTTCCCCCTTCCTCATGGCCCCTTTCCCCACATTAGAACCCTCCCTCCACTATTCAGGGCCCACTTTATCCCACATCCCCATGCTTCTCTCGTTCTACCACCCCCCACTCACCCAGGCCGCTCCTCTTCTCCACAGCGACCCCTTCATCCAGCCCTACCTTCCCGGCCTCCTCCTTTATTTACTCTGCACTTCCTCTCCCCCACCTCTACAGTCCTGCCTCTTTTCCACCCTCCCATTACCAGGGAACTCATTACATAACCACTGAACCTTTTAGAAGGACTGGGTCCCCTCAACTGATTACCCAACTACTCTGTTTCTGTGCCGAAAGCAGGACTCGAACCCAGGCCCCCAGTGCTGTAACACAAGCACTTAACCTCTAGGCCACTGCAGTTAGCTGGTGTTTGGTGGAGCGGGGGGCCAGATGGTCTATCCTCCTTGGCTCCAGTGAACATGTTTCACAACTGAAATGGTTATGCTCACGGGGGCATGCAGAAGAAAGATATATATGCCCAAAAGCTACCCTCAGATGCACAGCCACCAGTGGCTCAAGTGGTAAGTGCTTGGTCTTGGAATGCTGGAGACCTGAGTTATAATCCAATGTCTGCAATCTCCTGGGCATGTTTTTTTTTAATTAAAAAAATATATTTTTTAATTGAAAATGGGTATGCATTGCCCTGAGCAATCAGCCAACAGCCAATGCCCCTTCAATACCTGCATTCCTACTAGCAGTTGTGCCTTTGTTTTCTGCACTCTGGCCTAGGTAACACCCATACACAAGTTTGTCTCTCTGGCCCCAGTTGACTGGAAAAAAACGAGGGGAAAAGGTGTAATCTACGGGTCATGGTTGATACAATAATTGCCCTGGGACTCAAACAGGACACCTTCACAAGGTGCTATGAGGTGACCACCGGCCCCTGCATAGCAAGCAATCCTGTATCAGCATCTCACCAGCAACTGAATGTGTCGCCTGCAGGCTACACATAAGAGGCTGCAGTAGGTGCATTAACCCATCGGGCTGTGGACCCTCCTTCCTCTGAGAGCAGGAAACTGAATTTCCATGTTGCCTTCCTTTGGCACATTTGATCTATCTTTCAACCCAATTCAGAGGATGTTTTGCTTCACGGAGAGATGATAATCATTGTGAGGTGTCAGCCACTAATAGCTAAGCAGGTCAGTTAAATCTTTGACTTTGTCATTGGGGTGTACTGATATGCGCTGGGCAGTCTTCTGTCCTGTGCTACTGTATGCATTCTTATTGCTGCTTGTTCACGATTCCTAAATGTAAACAGTGAAAGATTTGAAAGACTCTTGATGCAACAAGCATTTCCCACTCTTTGCCCTGGGGGTGAGAGGGCTGCTTTCGGCCTTCAACACCCTCAATTTTGGAGTGGCCGGCTCCACCACTGAGAATGAGGGGCTAATCCTGGTCGGAAACGGGCAGAGGTCTGCGCCCTGCGTCCTCCACGCGTCCCTAATGCTCCCAAACGCTCCCACAGCCCTTACGGGCACAGCCCTATGTCGGTGCAGCCTCTATGGTGCAGCCACCCAGGTAGCTTAGCGTTAGGATATGTGCTCTTCAACATAAGCCTGGCCAACCAGGCCCTGGAGAGTGTCACAGCATGCTCTGTAATCCCCTAGTGATGGTGGCCTTGGTGACGATGATCTTGCTGGAATACTGATGCCTTTTTTCCTCCCAGAAGCCCCAGAAGCCTATTGAAATGAAGGGGTGTGCACCTCTCACTGGCCTCTGTTTACCCTCTGGCTAACTGAAATTAGTTCTGGGCTTTCCAGGCAAATGTATCCATTTCGGGAGAGAGCTAGGAATAGGAAGGCTCTTTCTGCAGGCTCGGTGGGAAAGAGTCAGAGAGCTACATGCCTGAGGCATCTTTCTTCCTCCTTCGCTCATTGTGTTCCCTAACTTCTAACTCTCTGCCAGGCCAGGCCCTGTTTCTTTTACTGCCAACCCCCCCTAACCCCTCGTCTTCCACCTACTTCCCGCTCTATTATGCCTTCTCCTTTTTTGCTCTCTTCTGTGGCCCTTTGAAAATGAATGCAGGCCTAGCTAAGCCTCATGAAGGAAATCTACCAACAAAAGATGCATTCCTTGCTTATGGGAGGCGGGGTAGATCTAGAAGGGCATGGCGTAGGTTCCCTGGTAAAGGGAGGAAGAAAGAATAGAGGAGGCCAGGAAGTGCACGTTAGTGCCGGATGAGGATAAAAATGTCAGCCCATTGTGGGGTCCATTCCATCTTCCCCCTTCCTCATGGCCCCTTTCCCCACATTAGAACCCTCCCTCCACTATTCAGGGCCCACTTTATCCCACATCCCCATGCTTCTCTCGTTCTACCACCCCCCACTCACCCAGGCCGTTCCTCTTCTCCACAGCGACCCCTTCATCCAGCCCTACCTTCCCTTTTTGCCTACCCGGCCTCCTCCTTTATTTACTCTGCACTTCCTCTCCCCCACCTCTACAGTCCTGCCTCTTTTCCACCCTCCCATTACCAGGGAACTCATTACATAACCACTGAACCTTTTAGAAGGACTGGGTCCCCTCAACTGATTACCCAACTACTCTGTTTCTGTGCCGAAAGCAGGACTCGAACCCAGGCCCCCAGTGCTGTAACACAAGCACTTAACCTCTAGGCCACTGCAGTTAGCTGGTGTTTGGTGGAGCGGGGGGCCAGATGGTCTATCCTCCTTGGCTCCAGTGAACATGTTTCACAACTGAAATGGTTATGCTCACGGGGGCATGCAGAAGAAAGATATATATGCCCAAAAGCTACCCTCAGAAGCACAGCCACCAGTGGCTCAAGTGGTAAGTGCTTGGTCTTGGAATGCTGGAGACCTGAGTTCTAATCCAATGTCTGCAATCTCCTGGGCATGTTTTTTTTTAATTAAAAAAATATATTTTTTAATTGAAAATGGGTATGCATTGCCCTGAGCAATCAGCCAACAGCCAATGCCCCTTCAATACCTGCATTCCTACTAGCAGTTGTGCCTTTGTTTTCTGCACTCTGGCCTAGGTAACACCCATACACAAGTTTGTCTCTCTGGCCCCAGTTGACTGGAAAAAAACGAGGGGAAAAGGTGTAATCTACGGGTCATGGTTGATACAATAATTGCCCTGGGACTCAAACAGGACACCTTCACGAGGTGCTATGAGGTGACCACCGGCCCCTGCATAGCAAGCAATCCTGTATCAGCATCTCACCAGCAACTGAATGTGTCGCCTGCAGGCTACACATAAGAGGCTGCAGTAGGTGCATTAACCCATCGGGCTGTGGACCCTCCTTCCTCTGAGAGCAGGAAACTGAATTTCCATGTTGCCTTCCTTTGGCACATTTGATCTATCTTTCAACCCAATTCAGAGGATGTTTTGCTTCACGGAGAGATGATAATCATTGTGAGGTGTCAGCCACTAATAGCTAAGCAGGTCAGTTAAATCTTTGACTTTGTCATTGGGGTGTACTGATATGCGCTGGGCAGTCTTCTGTCCTGTGCTACTGTATGCATTCTTATTGCTGCTTGTTCACGATTCCTAAATGTAAACAGTGAAAGATTTGAAAGACTCTTGATGCAACAAGCATTTCCCACTCTTTGCCCTGGGGGTGAGAGGGCTGCTTTCGGCCTTCAACACCCTCAATTTTGGAGTGGCCGGCTCCACCACTGAGAATGAGGGGCTAATCCTGGTCGGAAACGGGCAGAGGTCTGCGCCCTGCGTCCTCCACGCGTCCCTAACGCTCCCTAACGCTCCCAAACGCGACCACAGCCCTTACGGGCACAGCCCTATGTCGGTGCAGCCTCTATGGTGCAGCCACCCAGGTAGCTTAGGGTTAGGATATGTGCTCTTCAACATAATCCTGGCCAACCAGGTCCTGGAGAGTGTCACAGCATGCTCTGTAATCCCCTAGTGATGGTGGCCTTGGTGACGATGATCATGCTGGAATACTGATGCCTTTTTTCCTCCCAGAAGCCCCAGAAGCCTATTGAAATGAAGGGGTGTGCACCTCTCACTGGCCTCTGTTTACCCTCTGGCTAACTGAAATTAGTTCTGGGCTTTCCAGGCAAATGTATCCATTTCGGGAGAGAGCTAGGAATAGGAAGGCTCTTTCTGCAGGCTCGGTGGGAAAGAGTCAGAGAGCTACATGCCTGAGGCATCTTTCTTCCTCCTTCGCTCATTGTGTTCCCTAACTTCTAACTCTCTGCCAGGCCAGGCCCTGTTTCTTTTACTGCCAACCCCCCCTAACCCCTCGTCTTCCACCTACTTCCCGCTCTATTATGCCTTCTCCTTTTTTGCTCTCTTCTGTGGCCCTTTGAAAATGAATGCAGGCCTAGCTAAGCCTCATGAAGGAAATCTACCAACAAAAGATGCATTCCTTGCTTATGGGAGGCGGGGTAGATCTAGAAGGGCATGGCGTAGGTTCCCTGGTAAAGGGAGGAAGAAAGAATAGAGGAGGCCAGGAAGTGCACGTTAGTGCCGGATGAGGATAAAAATGTCAGCCCATTGTGGGGTCCATTCCATCTTCCCCCTTCCTCATGGCCCCTTTCCCCACATTAGAACCCTCCCTCCACTATTCAGGGCCCACTTTATCCCACATCCCCATGCTTCTCTCGTTCTACCACCCCCCACTCACCCAGGCCGCGCCTCTTCTCCACAGGGACCCCTTCATCCAACCCTACCTTCCCTTTTTGCCTACCCGGCCTCCTCCTTTATTTACTCTGCACTTCCTCTCCCCCACCTCTACAGTCCTGCCTCTTTTCCACCCTCCCATTACCAGGGAACTCATTACATAACCACTGAACCTTTTAGAAGGACTGGGTCCCCTCAACTGATTACCCAACTACTCTGTTTCTGTGCCAAAAGCAGGACTCGAACCCAGGCCCCCAGTGCTGTAACACAAACACTTAACCTCTAGGCCACTGCAGTTAGCTGGTGTTTGGTGGAGCGGGGGGCCAGATGGTCTATCCTCCTTGGCTCCAGTGAACATGTTTCACAACTGAAATGGTTATGCTCACGGGGGCATGCAGAAGAAAGATATATACGCCCAAAAGCTACCCTCAGAAGCACAGCCACCAGTGGCTCAAGTGGTAAGTGCTTGGTCAGGAATGCTGGAGACCTGAGTTCTAATCCAATGTCTGCAATCTCCGGGGCATGTTTTTTTTTTAATTAAAAAAATATATTTTTTAATTGAAAATGGGTATGCATTGCCCTGAGCAATCAGCCAACAGCCAATGCCCCTTCAATACCTGCATTCCTACTAGCAGTTGTGCCTTTGTTTTCTGCACTCTGGCCTAGGTAACACCCATACAAAAGTTTGTCTCTCTGGCCCCAGTTGACTGGAAAAAAACGAGGGGAAAAGGTGTAATCTACGGGTCATGGTTGATACAATAATTGCCCTGGGACTCAAACAGGACACCTTCACGAGGTGCTATGAGGTGACCACCGGCCCCTGCATAGCAAGCAAACCTGTATCAGCATCTCACCAGCAACTGAATGTGTCGCCTGCAGGCTACACATAAGAGGCTGCAGTAGGTGCATTAACCCATCGGGCTGTGGACCCTCCTTCCTCTGAGAGCAGGAAACTGAATTTCCATGTTGCCTTCCTTTGGCACATTTGATCTATCTTTCAACCCAATTCAGAGGATGTTTTGCTTCACGGAGAGATGATAATCATTGTGAGGTGTCAGCCACTAATAGCTAAGCAGGTCAATTAAATCTTTGACTTTGTCATTGGGGTGTACTGATATGCGCTGGGCAGTCTTCTGTCCTGTGCTACTGTATGCATTCTTATTGCTGCTTGTTCACGATTCCTAAATGTAAACAGTGAAAGATTTGAAAGACTCTTGATGCAACAAGCATTTCCCACTCTTTGCCCTGGGGGTGAGAGGGCTGCTTTCGGCCTTCAACACCCTCAATTTTGGAGTGGCCGGCTCCACCACTGAGAATGAGGGGCTAATCCTGGTCAGAAACGGGCAGAGGTCTGCGCCCTGCGTCCTCAACGCTCCCAAACGCGACCACAGCCCTTACGGGCACAGCCCTATGTCGGTGCAGCCTCTATGGTGCAGCCACCCAGGTAGCTTAGGGTTAGGATATGTGCTCTTCAACATAATCCTGGCCAACCAGGCCCTGGAGAGTGTCACAGCATGCTCTGTAATCCCCTAGTGATGGTGGCCTTGGTGACGATGATCTTGCTGGAATACTGATGCCTTTTTTCCTCCCAGAAGCCCCAGAAGCCTATTGAAATGAAGGGGTGTGCACCTCTCACTGGCCTCTGTTTACCCTCTGGCTAACTGAAATTAGTTCTGGGCTTTCCAGGCAAATGTATCCATTTCGGGAGAGAGCTAGGAATAGGAAGGCTCTTTCTGCAGGCTCGGTGGGAAAGAGTCAGAGAGCTACATGCCTGAGGCATCTTTCTTCCTCCTTCGCTCATTGTGTTCCCTAACTTCTAACTCTCTGCCAGGCCAGGCCCTGTTTCTTTTACTGCCAACCCCCCCTAACCCCTCGTCTTCCACCTACTTCCCGCTCTATTATGCCTTCTCCTTTTTTGCTCTCTTCTGTGGCCCTTTGAAAATGAATGCAGGCCTAGCTAAGCCTCATGAAGGAAATCTACCAACAAAAGATGCATTCCTTGCTTATGGGAGGCGGGGTAGATCTAGAAGGGCATGGCGTAGGTTCCCTGGTAAAGGGAGGAAGAAAGAATAGAGGAGGCCAGGAAGTGCACGTTAGTGCCGGATGAGGATAAAAATGTCAGCCCATTGTGGGGTCCATTCCATCTTCCCCCTTTCCCCACATTAGAACCCTCCCTCCACTATTCAGGGCCCACTTTATCCCACATCCCCATGCTTCTCTCGTTCTACCACCCCCCCACTTACCCAGGCCGCTCCTCTTCTCCACAGGGACCCCTTCATCCAGCCCTACCTTCCCTTTTTGTCTACCCGGCCTCCTCCTTTATTTACTCTGCACTTCCTCTCCCCCACCTCTACAGTCCTGCCTCTTTTCCACCCTCCCTTTACCAGGGAACTCATTACATAACCACTGAACCTTTTAGAAGGACTGGGTCCCCTCAACTGATTACCCAACTACTCTGTTTCTGTGCCGAAAGCAGGACTCGAACCCAGGCCCCCAGTGCTGTAACACAAGCACTTACCCTCTAGGCCACTGCAGTTAGCTGATGTTTGGTGGAGCGGGGGGCCAGATGGTCTATCCTCCTTGGCTCCAGTGAACATGTTTCACAACTGAAATGGTTATGCTCACGGGGGCATGCAGAAGAAAGATATATACGCCCAAAAGCTACCCTCAGAAACACAGCCACCAGTGGCTCAAGTGGTAAGTGCTTGGTCTTGGAATGCTGGAGACCTGAGTTCTAATCCAATGTCTGCAATCTCCTGGGCATGTTTTTTTTTAATTAAAAAAATATATTTTTTAATTGAAAATGGGTATGCATTGCCCTGAGCAATCAGCCAACAGCCAATGCCCCTTCAATACCTGCATTCCTACTAGCAGTTGTGCCTTTGTTTTCTGCACTCTGGCCTAGGTAACACCCATACACAAGTTTGTCTCTCTGGCCCCAGTTGACTGGAAAAAAACGAGGGGAAAAGGTGTAATCTACGGGTCATGGTTGATACAATAATTGCCCTGGGACTCAAACAGGACACCTTCACGAGGTGCTATGAGGTGACCACCGGCCCCTGCATAGCAAGCAATCCTGTATCAGCATCTCACCAGCAACTGAATGTGTCGCCTGCAGGCTACACATAAGAGGCTGCAGTAGGTGCATTAACCCATCGGGCTGTGGACCCTCCTTCCTCTGAGAGCAGGAAACTGAATTTCCATGTTGCCTTCCTTTGGCACATTTGATCTATCTTTCAACCCAATTCAGAGGATGTTTTGCTTCACGGAGAGATGATAATCATTGTGAGGTGTCAGCCACTAATAGCTAAGCAGGTCAGTTAAATCTTTGACTTTGTCATTGGGGTGTACTGATATGCGCTGGGCAGTCTTCTGTCCTGTGCTACTGTATGCATTCTTATTGCTGCTTGTTCACGATTCCTAAATGTAAACAGTGAAAGATTTGAAAGACTCTTGATGCAACAAGCATTTCCCACTCTTTGCCCTGGGGGTGAGAGGGCTGCTTTCGGCCTTCAACACCCTCAATTTTGGAGTGGCCGGCTCCACCACTGAGAATGAGGGGCTAATCCTGGTCGGAAACGGGCAGAGGTCTGCGCCCTGCGTCCTCCACGCGTCCCTAACGCTCCCTAACGCTCCCAAACGCGACCACAGCCCTTACGGGCACAGCCCTATGTCGGTGCAGCCTCTATGGTGCAGCCACCCAGGTAGCTTAGGGTTAGGATATGTGCTCTTCAACATAAGCCTGGCCAACCAGGTCCTGGAGAGTGTCACAGCATGCTCTGTAATCCCCTAGTGATGGTGGCCTTGGTGACGATGATCTTGCTGGAATACTGATGCCTTTTTTCCTCCCAGAAGCCCCAGAAGCCTATTGAAATGAAGGGGTGTGCACCTCTCACTGGCCTCTGTTTACCCTCTGGCTAACTGAAATTAGTTCTGGGCTTTCCAGGCAAATGTATCCATTTCGGGAGAGAGCTAGGAATAGGAAGGCTCTTTCTGCAGGCTCGGTGGGAAAGAGTCAGAGAGCTACATGCCTGAGGCATCTTTCTTCCTCCTTCGCTCATTGTGTTCCCTAACTTCTAACTCTCTGCCAGGCCAGGCCCTGTTTCTTTTACTGCCAACCCCCCCTAACCCCTCGTCTTCCACCTACTTCCCGCTCTATTATGCCTTCTCCTTTTTTGCTCTCTTCTGTGGCCCTTTGAAAATGAATGCAGGCCTAGCTAAGCCTCATGAAGGAAATCTACCAACAAAAGATGCATTCCTTGCTTATGGGAGGCGGGGTAGATCTAGAAGGGCATGGCGTAGGTTCCCTGGTAAAGGGAGGAAGAAAGAATAGAGGAGGCCAGGAAGTGCACGTTAGTGCCGGATGAGGATAAAAATGTCAGCCCATTGTGGGGTCCATTCCATCTTCCCCCTTCCTCATGGCCCCTTTCCCCACATTAGAACCCTCCCTCCACTATTCAGGGCCCACTTTATCCCACATCCCCATGCTTCTCTCGTTCTACCACCCCCCACTCACCCAGGCCGCGCCTCTTCTCCACAGGGACCCCTTCATCCAACCCTACCTTCCCTTTTTGCCTACCCGGCCTCCTCCTTTATTTACTCTGCACTTCCTCTCCCCCACCTCTACAGTCCTGCCTCTTTTCCACCCTCCCATTACCAGGGAACTCATTACATAACCACTGAACCTTTTAGAAGGACTGGGTCCCCTCAACTGATTACCCAACTACTCTGTTTCTGTGCCAAAAGCAGGACTCGAACCCAGGCCCCCAGTGCTGTAACACAAACACTTAACCTCTAGGCCACTGCAGTTAGCTGGTGTTTGGTGGAGCGGGGGGCCAGATGGTCTATCCTCCTTGGCTCCAGTGAACATGTTTCACAACTGAAATGGTTATGCTCACGGGGGCATGCAGAAGAAAGATATATACGCCCAAAAGCTACCCTCAGAAGCACAGCCACCAGTGGCTCAAGTGGTAAGTGCTTGGTCAGGAATGCTGGAGACCTGAGTTCTAATCCAATGTCTGCAATCTCCGGGGCATGTTTTTTTTTTAATTAAAAAAATATATTTTTTAATTGAAAATGGGTATGCATTGCCCTGAGCAATCAGCCAACAGCCAATGCCCCTTCAATACCTGCATTCCTACTAGCAGTTGTGCCTTTGTTTTCTGCACTCTGGCCTAGGTAACACCCATATAAAAGTTTGTCTCTCTGGCCCCAGTTGACTGGAAAAAAACGAGGGGAAAAGGTGTAATCTACGGGTCATGGTTGATACAATAATTGCCCTGGGACTCAAACAGGACACCTTCACGAGGTGCTATGAGGTGACCACCGGCCCCTGCATAGCAAGCAAACCTGTATCAGCATCTCACCAGCAACTGAATGTGTCGCCTGCAGGCTACACATAAGAGGCTGCAGTAGGTGCATTAACCCATCGGGCTGTGGACCCTCCTTCCTCTGAGAGCAGGAAACTGAATTTCCATGTTGCCTTCCTTTGGCACATTTGATCTATCTTTCAACCCAATTCAGAGGATGTTTTGCTTCACGGAGAGATGATAATCATTGTGAGGTGTCAGCCACTAATAGCTAAGCAGGTCAATTAAATCTTTGACTTTGTCATTGGGGTGTACTGATATGCGCTGGGCAGTCTTCTGTCCTGTGCTACTGTATGCATTCTTATTGCTGCTTGTTCACGATTCCTAAATGTAAACAGTGAAAGATTTGAAAGACTCTTGATGCAACAAGCATTTCCCACTCTTTGCCCTGGGGGTGAGAGGGCTGCTTTCGGCCTTCAACACCCTCAATTTTGGAGTGGCCGGCTCCACCACTGAGAATGAGGGGCTAATCCTGGTCAGAAACGGGCAGAGGTCTGCGCCCTGCGTCCTCAACGCTCCCAAACGCGACCACAGCCCTTACGGGCACAGCCCTATGTCGGTGCAGCCTCTATGGTGCAGCCACCCAGGTAGCTTAGGGTTAGGATATGTGCTCTTCAACATAAGCCTGGCCAACCAGGCCCTGGAGAGTGTCACAGCATGCTCTGTAATCCCCTAGTGATGGTGGCCTTGGTGACGATGATCTTGCTGGAATACTGATGCCTTTTTTCCTCCCAGAAGCCCCAGAAGCCTATTGAAATGAAGGGGTGTGCACCTCTCACTGGCCTCTGTTTACCCTCTGGCTAACTGAAATTAGTTCTGGGCTTTCCAGGCAAATGTATCCATTTCGGGAGAGAGCTAGGAATAGGAAGGCTCTTTCTGCAGGCTCGGTGGGAAAGAGTCAGAGAGCTACATGCCTGAGGCATCTTTCTTCCTCCTTCGCTCATTGTGTTCCCTAACTTCTAACTCTCTGCCAGGCCAGGCCCTGTTTCTTTTACTGCCAACCCCCCCTAACCCCTCGTCTTCCACCTACTTCCCGCTCTATTATGCCTTCTCCTTTTTTGCTCTCTTCTGTGGCCCTTTGAAAATGAATGCAGGCCTAGCTAAGCCTCATGAAGGAAATCTACCAACAAAAGATGCATTCCTTGCTTATGGGAGGCGGGGTAGATCTAGAAGGGCATGGCGTAGGTTCCCTGGTAAAGGGAGGAAGAAAGAATAGAGGAGGCCAGGAAGTGCACGTTAGTGCCGGATGAGGATAAAAATGTCAGCCCATTGTGGGGTCCATTCCATCTTCCCCCTTTCCCCACATTAGAACCCTCCCTCCACTATTCAGGGCCCACTTTATCCCACATCCCCATGCTTCTCTCGTTCTACCACCCCCCCCACTTACCCAGGCCGCTCCTCTTCTCCACAGGGACCCCTTCATCCAGCCCTACCTTCCCTTTTTGTCTACCCGGCCTCCTCCTTTATTTACTCTGCACTTCCTCTCCCCCACCTCTACAGTCCTGCCTCTTTTCCACCCTCCCTTTACCAGGGAACTCATTACATAACCACTGAACCTTTTAGAAGGACTGGGTCCCCTCAACTGATTACCCAACTACTCTGTTTCTGTGCCGAAAGCAGGACTCGAACCCAGGCCCCCAGTGCTGTAACACAAGCACTTACCCTCTGGGCACTGCAGTTAGCTGATGTTTGGTGGAGCGGGGGGCCAGATGGTCTATCCTCCTTGGCTCCAGTGAACATGTTTCACAACTGAAATGGTTATGCTCACGGGGGCATGCAGAAGAAAGATATATACGCCCAAAAGCTACCCTCAGAAACACAGCCACCAGTGGCTCAAGTGGTAAGTGCTTGGTCTTGGAATGCTGGAGACCTGAGTTCTAATCCAATGTCTGCAATCTCCTGGGCATGTTTTTTTTTAATTAAAAAAATATATTTTTTAATTGAAAATGGGTATGCATTGCCCTGAGCAATCAGCCAACAGCCAATGCCCCTTCAATACCTGCATTCCTACTAGCAGTTGTGCCTTTGTTTTTTGCACTCTGGCCTAGGTAACACCCATACAAAAGTTTGCCTCTCTGGCCCCAGTTGACTGGAAAAAAACGAGGGGAAAAGGTGTAATCTACGGGTCATGGTTGATACAATAATTGCCCTGGGACTCAAACAGGACACCTTCACGAGGTGCTATGAGGTGACCACCGGCCCCTGCATAGCAAGCAAACCTGTATCAGCATCTCACCAGCAACTGAATGTGTCGCCTGCAGGCTACACATAAGAGGCTGCAGTAGGTGCATTAACCCATCGGGCTGTGGACCCTCCTTCCTCTGAGAGCAGGAAACTGAATTTCCATGTTGCCTTCCTTTGGCACATTTGATCTATCTTTCAACCCAATTCAGAGGATGTTTTGCTTCACGGAGAGATGATAATCATTGTGAGGTGTCAGCCACTAATAGCTAAGCAGGTCAGTTAAATCTTTGACTTTGTCATTGGGGTGTACTGATATGCGCTGGGCAGTCTTCTGTCCTGTGCTACTGTATGCATTCTTATTGCTGCTTGTTCACGATTCCTAAATGTAAACAGTGAAAGATTTGAAAGACTCTTGATGCAACAAGCATTTCCCACTCTTTGCCCTGGGGGTGAGAGGGCTGCTTTCGGCCTTCAACACCCTCAATTTTGGAGTGGCCGGCTCCACCACTGAGAATGAGGGGCTAATCCTGGTCGGAAACGGGCAGAGGTCTGCGCCCTGCGTCCTCCACGCGTCCCAAACGCTCCCAAACGCGACCACAGCCCTTACGGGCACAGCCCTATGTCGGTGCAGCCTCTATGGTGCAGCCACCCAGGTAGCTTAGGGTTAGGATATGTGCTCTTCAACATAAGCTGGCCAACCAGGCCCTGGAGAGTGTCACAGCATGCTCTGTAATCCCCTAGTGATGGTGGCCTTGGTGACGATGATCTTGCTGGAATACTGATGCCTTTTTTCCTCCCAGAAGCCCCAGAAGCCTATTGAAATGAAGGGGTGTGCACCTCTCACTGGCCTCTGTTTACCCTCTGGCTAACTGAAATTAGTTCTGGGCTTTCCAGGCAAATGTATCCTTTCGGGAGAGAGCTAGGAATAGGAAGGCTCTTTCTGCAGGCTCGGTGGGGAAGAGTCAGAGAGCTACATGCCTGAGGCATCTTTCTTCCTCCTTCGCTCATTGTGTTCCCTAACTTCTAACTCTCTGCCAGGCCAGGCCCTGTTTCTTTTACTGCCAACCCCCCCTAACCCCTCGTCTTCCACCTACTTCCCGCTCTATTATGCCTTCTCCCTTTTTGCTCTCTTCTGTGGCCCTTTGAAAATGAATGCAGGCCTAGCTAAGCCTCATGAAGGAAATCTACCAACAAAAGAAGCATTCATTGCTTATGGGAGGCGGGGTAGATCTAGAAGGGCATGGCGTAGGTTCCCTGGTAAAGGGAGGAAGAAAGAATAGAGGAGGCCAGGAAATGCACGCTAGTGCCGGATGAGGATAAAAATGTCAGCCCATTGTGGGGTCCATTCCATCTTCCCTTTTCCCCTGTGGCCCCTTTCCCCACATTAGAACCCTCCCTCCACTATTCAGGGCCCACTTTATCCCACATCCCTATGCTTCTCTCGTTCTACCACTCCCCGACTGGCCGCTCCTCTTCTCCACAGGGACCCCTTCATCCAGCCCTACCTTCCCTTTTTGCCTACCCGGCCTCCTCCTTTATTTACTCTGCACTTCCTCTCCCCCACCTCTACAGTCCTGCCTCTTTTCCACCCTCCCTTTACCAGGGAACTCATTACATAACCACTGAACCTTTTAGAAGGACTGGGTCCCCTCAACTGATTACCCAGCTACTCTGTTTCTGTGCCGAAAGCAGGACTCGAACCCAGGCCCCCAGTGCTGTAACACAAGCACTTAACCTCTAGGCCACTGCAGTTAGCTGGTGTTTGATGGAGCGGGGGGCCAGATGGTCTATCCTCCTTGGCTCCAGTGAACATGTTTCACAACTGAAATGGTTATGCTCACGGGGGCATGCAGAAGAAAGATATATACGCCCAAAAGCTACCCTCAGAAGCACAGCCACCAGTGGCTCAAGTGGTAAGTGCTTGGTCTTGGAATGCTGGAAACCTGAGTTCTAATCCAATGTCTGCAATCTCCTGGGCATGTTTTTTTTTAATTAAAAAAATATATTTTTTAATTGAAAATGGGTATGCATTGCCCTGAGCAATCAGCCAACAGCCAATGCCCCTTCAATACCTGCATTCCTACTAGCAGTTGTGCCTTTGTTTTCTGCACTCTGGCCTAGGTAACACCCATACAAAAGTTTGTCTCTCTGGCCCCAGTTGACTGGAAAAAAAACGAGGGGAAAAGGTGTAATCTACGGGTCATGGTTGATACAATAATTGCCCTGGGACTCAAACAGGACACCTTCACGAGGTGCTATGAGGTGACCACCGGCCCCTGCATAGCAAGCAAACCTGTATCAGCATCTCACCAGCAACTGAATGTGTCGCCTGCAGGCTACACATAAGAGGCTGCAGTAGGTGCATTAACCCATCGGGCTGTGGACCCTCCTTCCTCTGAGAGCAGGAAACTGAATTTCCATGTTGCCTTCCTTTGGCACATTTGATCTATCTTTCAACCCAATTCAGAGGATGTTTTGCTTCACGGAGAGATGATAATCATTGTGAGGTGTCAGCCACTAATAGCTAAGCAGGTCAGTTAAATCTTTGACTTTGTCATTGGGGTGTACTGATATGCGCTGGGCAGTCTTCTGTCCTGTGCTACTGTATGCATTCTTATTGCTCCTTGTTCACAATTCCTAAATGTAAACAGTGAAAGATTTGAAAGACTCTTGATGCAACAAGCATTTCCCACTCTTTGCCCTGGGGGTGAGAGGGCTGCTTTCGGCCTTCAACACCCTCAATTTTGGAGTGGCCGGCTCCACCACTGAGAATGAGGGGCTAATCCTGGTCGGAAACGGGCAGAGGTCTGCGCCCTGCGTCCTCCACGCGTCCCAAACGCTCCCAAACGCGACCACAGCCCTTACGGGCACAGCCCTATGTCGGTGCAGCCTCTATGGTGCAGCCACCCAGGTAGCTTAGGGTTAGGATATGTGCTCTTCAACATAAGCTGGCCAACCAGGCCCTGGAGAGTGTCACAGCATGCTCTGTAATCCCCTAGTGATGGTGGCCTTGGTGACGATGATCTTGCTGGAATACTGATGCCTTTTTTCCTCCCAGAAGCCCCAGAAGCCTATTGAAATGAAGGGGTGTGCACCTCTCACTGGCCTCTGTTTACCCTCTGGCTAACTGAAATTAGTTCTGGGCTTTCCAGGCAAATGTATCCTTTCGGGAGAGAGCTAGGAATAGGAAGGCTCTTCTGCAGGCTCGGTGGGGAAGAGTCAGAGAGCTACATGCCTGAGGCATCTTTCTTCCTCCTTCGCTCATTGTGTTCCCTAACTTCTAACTCTCTGCCAGGCCAGGCCCTGTTTCTTTTACTGCCAACCCCCCCTAACCCCTCGTCTTACACCTACTTCCCGCTCTATTATGCCTTCTCCTTTTTTGCTCTCTTCTGTGGCCCTTTGAAAATGAATGCAGGCCTAGCTAAGCCTCATGAAGGAAATCTACCAACAAAAGATGCATTCCTTGCTTATGGGAGGCGGGGTAGATCTAGAAGGGCATGGCGTAGGTTCCCTGGTAAAGGGAGGAAGAAAGAATAGAGGAGGCCAGGAAGTGCACGTTAGTGCCGGATGAGGATAAAAATGTCAGCCCATTGTGGGGTCCATTCCATCTTCCCCCTTTCCCCACATTAGAACCCTCCCTCCACTATTCAGGGCCCACTTTATCCCACATCCCCATGCTTCTCTCGTTCTACCACCCCCCCACTTACCCAGGCCGCTCCTCTTCTCCACAGGGACCCCTTCATCCAGCCCTACCTTCCCTTTTTGTCTACCCGGCCTCCTCCTTTATTTACTCTGCACTTCCTCTCCCCCACCTCTACAGTCCTGCCTCTTTTCCACCCTCCCTTTACCAGGGAACTCATTACATAACCACTGAACCTTTTAGAAGGACTGGGTCCCCTCAACTGATTACCCAACTACTCTGTTTCTGTGCCGAAAGCAGGACTCGAACCCAGGCCCCCAGTGCTGTAACACAAGCACTTACCCTCTAGGCCACTGCAGTTAGCTGATGTTTGGTGGAGCGGGGGGCCAGATGGTCTATCCTCCTTGGCTCCAGTGAACATGTTTCACAACTGAAATGGTTATGCTCACGGGGGCATGCAGAAGAAAGATATATACGCCCAAAAGCTACCCTCAGAAACACAGCCACCTGTGGCTCAAGTGGTAAGTGCTTGGTCTTGGAATGCTGGAGACCTGAGTTCTAATCCAATGTCTGCAATCTCCTGGGCATGTTTTTTTTTAATTAAAAAAATATATTTTTTAATTGAAAATGGGTATGCATTGCCCTGAGCAATCAGCCAACAGCCAATGCCCCTTCAATACCTGCATTCCTACTAGCAGTTGTGCCTTTGTTTTCTGCACTCTGGCCTAGGTAACACCCATACAAAAGTTTGCCTCTCTGGCCCCAGTTGACTGGAAAAAAACGAGGGGAAAAGGTGTAATCTACGGGTCATGGTTGATACAATAATTGCCCTGGGACTCAAACAGGACACCTTCACGAGGTGCTATGAGGTGACCACCGGCCCCTGCATAGCAAGCAAACCTGTATCAGCATCTCACCAGCAACTGAATGTGTCGCCTGCAGGCTACACATAAGAGGCTGCAGTAGGTGCATTAACCCATCGGGCTGTGGACCCTCCTTCCTCTGAGAGCAGGAAACTGAATTTCCATGTTGCCTTCCTTTGGCACATTTGATCTATCTTTCAACCCAATTCAGAGGATGTTTTGCTTCACGTAGAGATGATAATCATTGTGAGGTGTCAGCCACTAATAGCTAAGCAGGTCAGTTAAATCTTTGACTTTGTCATTGGGGTGTACTGATATGCGCTGGGCAGTCTTCTGTCCTGTGCTACTGTATGCATTCTTATTGCTGCTTGTTCACGATTCCTAAATGTAAACAGTGAAAGATTTGAAAGACTCTTGATGCAACAAGCATTTCCCACTCTTTGCCCTGGGGGTGAGAGGGCTGCTTTCGGCCTTCAACACCCTCAATTTTGGAGTGGCCGGCTCCACCACTGAGAATGAGGGGCTAATCCTGGTCGGAAACGGGCAGAGGTCTGCGCCCTGCGTCCTCCACGCGTCCCAAACGCTCCCAAACGCGACCACAGCCCTTACGGGCACAGCCCTATGTCGGTGCAGCCTCTATGGTGCAGCCACCCAGGTAGCTTAGGGTTAGGATATGTGCTCTTCAACATAAGCTGGCCAACCAGGCCCTGGAGAGTGTCACAGCATGCTCTGTAATCCCCTAGTGATGGTGGCCTTGGTGACGATGATCTTGCTGGAATACTGATGCCTTTTTTCCTCCCAGAAGCCCCAGAAGCCTATTGAAATGAAGGGGTGTGCACCTCTCACTGGCCTCTGTTTACCCTCTGGCTAACTGAAATTAGTTCTGGGCTTTCCAGGCAAATGTATCCTTTCGGGAGAGAGCTAGGAATAGGAAGGCTCTTTCTGCAGGCTCGGTGGGGAAGAGTCAGAGAGCTACATGCCTGAGGCATCTTTCTTCCTCCTTCGCTCATTGTGTTCCCTAACTTCTAACTCTCTGCCAGGCCAGGCCCTGTTTCTTTTACTGCCAACCCCCCCTAACCCCTCGTCTTCCACCTACTTCCCGCTCTATTATGCCTTCTCCCTTTTTGCTCTCTTCTGTGGCCCTTTGAAAATGAATGCAGGCCTAGCTAAGCCTCATGAAGGAAATCTACCAACAAAAGAAGCATTCATTGCTTATGGGAGGCGGGGTAGATCTAGAAGGGCATGGCGTAGGTTCCCTGGTAAAGGGAGGAAGAAAGAATAGAGGAGGCCAGGAAATGCACGCTAGTGCCGGATGAGGATAAAAATGTCAGCCCATTGTGGGGTCCATTCCATCTTCCCTTTTCCCCTGTGGCCCCTTTCCCCACATTAGAACCCTCCCTCCACTATTCAGGGCCCACTTTATCCCACATCCCTATGCTTCTCTCGTTCTACCACTCCCCGACTGGCCGCTCCTCTTCTCCACAGGGACCCCTTCATCCAGCCCTACCTTCCCTTTTTGCCTACCCGGCCTCCTCCTTTATTTACTCTGCACTTCCTCTCCCCCACCTCTACAGTCCTGCCTCTTTTCCACCCTCCCTTTACCAGGGAACTCATTACATAACCACTGAACCTTTTAGAAGGACTGGGTCCCCTCAACTGATTACCCAGCTACTCTGTTTCTGTGCCGAAAGCAGGACTCGAACCCAGGCCCCCAGTGCTGTAACACAAGCACTTAACCTCTAGGCCACTGCAGTTAGCTGGTGTTTGATGGAGCGGGGGGCCAGATGGTCTATCCTCCTTGGCTCCAGTGAACATGTTTCACAACTGAAATGGTTATGCTCACGGGGGCATGCAGAAGAAAGATATATACGCCCAAAAGCTACCCTCAGAAGCACAGCCACCAGTGGCTCAAGTGGTAAGTGCTTGGTCTTGGAATGCTGGAAACCTGAGTTCTAATCCAATGTCTGCAATCTCCTGGGCATGTTTTTTTTTAATTAAAAAAATATATTTTTTAATTGAAAATGGGTATGCATTGCCCTGAGCAATCAGCCAACAGCCAATGCCCCTTCAATACCTGCATTCCTACTAGCAGTTGTGCCTTTGTTTTCTGCACTCTGGCCTAGGTAACACCCATACAAAAGTTTGTCTCTCTGGCCCCAGTTGACTGGAAAAAAAACGAGGGGAAAAGGTGTAATCTACGGGTCATGGTTGATACAATAATTGCCCTGGGACTCAAACAGGACACCTTCATGAGGTGCTATGAGGTGACCACCGGCCCCTGCATAGCAAGCAAACCTGTATCAGCATCTCACCAGCAACTGAATGTGTCGCCTGCAGGCTACACATAAGAGGCTGCAGTAGGTGCATTAACCCATCGGGCTGTGGACCCTCCTTCCTCTGAGAGCAGGAAACTGAATTTCCATGTTGCCTTCCTTTGGCACATTTGATCTATCTTTCAACCCAATTCAGAGGATGTTTTGCTTCACGGAGAGATGATAATCATTGTGAGGTGTCAGCCACTAATAGCTAAGCAGGTCAGTTAAATCTTTGACTTTGTCATTGGGGTGTACTGATATGCGCTGGGCAGTCTTCTGTCCTGTGCTACTGTATGCATTCTTATTGCTCCTTGTTCACAATTCCTAAATGTAAACAGTGAAAGATTTGAAAGACTCTTGATGCAACAAGCATTTCCCACTCTTTGCCCTGGGGGTGAGAGGGCTGCTTTCGGCCTTCAACACCCTCAATTTTGGAGTGGCCGGCTCCACCACTGAGAATGAGGGGCTAATCCTGGTCGGAAACGGGCAGAGGTCTGCGCCCTGCGTCCTCCACGCGTCCCAAACGCTCCCAAACGCGACCACAGCCCTTACGGGCACAGCCCTATGTCGGTGCAGCCTCTATGGTGCAGCCACCCAGGTAGCTTAGGGTTAGGATATGTGCTCTTCAACATAAGCTGGCCAACCAGGCCCTGGAGAGTGTCACAGCATGCTCTGTAATCCCCTAGTGATGGTGGCCTTGGTGACGATGATCTTGCTGGAATACTGATGCCTTTTTTCCTCCCAGAAGCCCCAGAAGCCTATTGAAATGAAGGGGTGTGCACCTCTCACTGGCCTCTGTTTACCCTCTGGCTAACTGAAATTAGTTCTGGGCTTTCCAGGCAAATGTATCCTTTCGGGAGAGAGCTAGGAATAGGAAGGCTCTTTCTGCAGGCTCGGTGGGGAAGAGTCAGAGAGCTACATGCCTGAGGCATCTTTCTTCCTCCTTCGCTCATTGTGTTCCCTAACTTCTAACTCTCTGCCAGGCCAGGCCCTGTTTCTTTTACTGCCAACCCCCCCAACCCCTCGTCTTACACCTACTTCCCGCTCTATTATGCCTTCTCCTTTTTTGCTCTCTTCTGTGGCCCTTTGAAAATGAATGCAGGCCTAGCTAAGCCTCATGAAGGAAATCTACCAACAAAAGATGCATTCCTTGCTTATGGGAGGCGGGGTAGATCTAGAAGGGCATGGCGTAGGTTCCCTGGTAAAGGGAGGAAGAAAGAATAGAGGAGGCCAGGAAGTGCACGTTAGTGCCGGATGAGGATAAAAATGTCAGCCCATTGTGGGGTCCATTCCATCTTCCCCCTTCCTCATGGCCCCTTTCCCCACATTAGAACCCTCCCTCCACTATTCAGGGCCCACTTTATCCCACATCCCTATGCTTCTCTCGTTCTACCACTCCCCGACTGGCCGCTCCTCTTCTCCACAGGGACCCCTTCATCCAGCACTACCTTCCCTTTTTGCCTACCCGGCCTCCTCCTTTATTTACTCTGCACTTCCTCTCCCCAACCTCTACAGTCCTGCCTCTTTTCCACCCTCCCTTTACCAGGGAACTCATTACATAACCACTGAACCTTTTAGAAGGACTGGGTCCCCTCAACTGATTACCCAGCTACTCTGTTTCTGTGCCGAAAGCAGGACTCGAACCCAGGCCCCAGTGCTGTAACACAAGCACTTAACCTCTAGGCCACTGCAGTTAGCTGGTGTTTGATGGAGCGGGGGGCCAGATGGTCTATCCTCCTTGGCTCCAGTGAACATGTTTCACAACTGAAATGGTTATGCTCACGGGGGCATGCAGAAGAAAGATATATACGCCCAAAAGCTACCCTCAGAAGCACAGCCACCAGTGGCTCAAGTGGTAAGTGCTTGGTCTTGGAATGCTGGAAACCTGAGTTCTAATCCAATGTCTGCAATCTCCTGGGCATGTTTTTTTTTAATTAAAAAAATATATTTTTTAATTGAAAATGGGTATGCATTGCCCTGAGCAATCAGCCAACAGCCAATGCCCCTTCAATACCTGCATTCCTACTAGCAGTTGTGCCTTTGTTTTCTGCACTCTGGCCTAGGTAACACCCATACAAAAGTTTGTCTCTCTGGCCCCAGTTGACTGGAAAAAAAACGAGGGGAAAAGGTGTAATCTACGGGTCATGGTTGATACAATAATTGCCCTGGGACTCAAACAGGACACCTTCACGAGGTGCTATGAGGTGACCACCGGCCCCTGCATAGCAAGCAAACCTGTATCAGCATCTCACCAGCAACTGAATGTGTCGCCTGCAGGCTACACATAAGAGGCTGCAGTAGGTGCATTAACCCATCGGGCTGTGGACCCTCCTTCCTCTGAGAGCAGGAAACTGAATTTCCATGTTGCCTTCCTTTGGCACATTTGATCTATCTTTCAACCCAATTCAGAGGATGTTTTGCTTCACGGAGAGATGATAATCATTGTGAGGTGTCAGCCACTAATAGCTAAGCAGGTCAGTTAAATCTTTGACTTTGTCATTGGGGTGTACTGATATGCGCTGGGCAGTCTTCTGTCCTGTGCTACTGTATGCATTCTTATTGCTGCTTGTTCACGATTCCTAAATGTAAACAGTGAAAGATTTGAAAGACTCTTGATGCAACAAGCATTTCCCACTCTTTGCCCTGGGGGTGAGAGGGCTGCTTTCGGCCTTCAACACCCTCAATTTTGGAGTGGCCGGCTCCACCACTGAGAATGAGGGGCTAATCCTGGTCGGAAACGGGCAGAGGTCTGCGCCCTGCGTCCTCCACGCGTCCCTAACGCTCCCAAACGCGACCACAGCCCTTACGGGCACAGCCCTATGTCGGTGCAGCCTCTATGGTGCAGCCACCCAGGTAGCTTAGGGTTAGGATATGTGCTCTTCAACATAAGCCTGGCCAACCAGGTCCTGGAGAGTGTCACAGCATGCTCTGTAATCCCCTAGTGATGGTGGCCTTGGTGACGATGATCTTGCTGGAATACTGATGCCTTTTTTCCTCCCAGAAGCCCCAGACGCCTATTGAAATGAAGGGGTGTGCACCTCTCACTGGCCTCTGTTTACCCTCTGGCTAACTGAAATTAGTTCTGGGCTTTCCAGGCAAATGTATCCATTTCGGGAGAGAGCTAGGAATAGGAAGGCTCTTTCTGCAGGCTCGGTGGGAAAGAGTCAGAGAGCTACATGCCTGAGGCATCTTTCTTCCTCCTTCGCTCATTGTGTTCCCTAACTTCTAACTCTCTGCCAGGCCAGGCCCTGTTTCTTTTACTGCCAACCCCCCCTAACCCCTCGTCTTCCACCTACTTCCCGCTCTATTATGCCTTCTCCTTTTTTGCTCTCTTCTGTGGCCCTTTGAAAATGAATGCAGGCCTAGCTAAGCCTCATGAAGGAAATCTACCAACAAAAGATGCATTCCTTGCTTATGGGAGGCGGGGTAGATCTAGAAGGGCATGGCGTAGGTTCCCTGGTAAAGGGAGGAAGAAAGAATAGAGGAGGCCAGGAAGTGCACGTTAGTGCCGGATGAGGATAAAAATGTCAGCCCATTGTGGGGTCCATTCCATCTTCCCCCTTCCTCATGGCCCCTTTCCCCACATTAGAACCCTCCCTCCACTATTCAGGGCCCACTTTATCCCACATCCCCATGCTTCTCTCGTTCTACCACCCCCCACTCACCCAGGCCGCTCCTCTTCTCCACAGGGACCCCTTCATCCAGCCCTACCTTCCCTTTTTGCCTACCCGGCCTCCTCCTTTATTTACTCTGCACTTCCTCTCCCCCACCTCTACAGTCCTGCCTCTTTTCCACCCTCCCATTACCAGGGAACTCATTACATAACCACTGAACCTTTTAGAAGGACTGGGTCCCCTCAACTGATTACCCAACTACTCTGTTTCTGTGCCGAAAGCAGGACTCGAACCCAGGCCCCAAGTGCTGTAACACAAACACTTAACCTCTAGGCCACTGCAGTTAGCTGGTGTTTGGTGGAGTGGGGGGCCAGATGGTCTATCCTCCTTGGCTCCAGTGAACATGTTTCACAACTGAAATGGTTATGCTCACGGGGGCATGCAGAAGAAAGATATATACGCCCAAAAGCTACCCTCAGAAGCACAGCCACCAGTGGCTCAAGTGGTAAGTGCTTGGTCAGGAATGCTGGAGACCTGAGTTCTAATCCAATGTCTGCAATCTCCTGGGCATGTTTTTTTTTAATTAAAAAAATATATTTTTTAATTGAAAATGGGTATGCATTGCCCTGAGCAATCAGCCAACAGCCAATGCCCCTTCAATACCTGCATTCCTACTAGCAGTTGTGCCTTTGTTTTCTGCACTCTGGCCTAGGTAACACCCATACAAAAGTTTGTCTCTCTGGCCCCAGTTGACTGGAAAAAAACGAGGGGAAAAGGTGTAATCTACGGGTCATGGTTGATACAATAATTGCCCTGGGACTCAAACAGGACACCTTCACGAGGTGCTATGAGGTGACCACCGGCCCCTGCATAGCAAGCAAACCTGTATCAGCATCTCACCAGCAACTGAATGTGTCGCCTGCAGGCTACACATAAGAGGCTGCAGTAGGTGCATTAACCCATCGGGCTGTGGACCCTCCTTCCTCTGAGAGCAGGAAACTGAATTTCCATGTTGCCTTCCTTTGGCACATTTGATCTATCTTTCAACCCAATTCAGAGGATGTTTTGCTTCACGGAGAGATGATAATCATTGTGAGGTGTCAGCCACTAATAGCTAAGCAGGTCAATTAAATCTTTGACTTTGTCATTGGGGTGTACTGATATGCGCTGGGCAGTCTTCTGTCCTGTGCTACTGTATGCATTCTTATTGCTGCTTGTTCACGATTCCTAAATGTAAACAGTGAAAGATTTGAAAGACTCTTGATGCAACAAGCATTTCCCACTCTTTGCCCTGGGGGTGAGAGGGCTGCTTTCGGCCTTCAACACCCTCAATTTTGGAGTGGCCGGCTCCACCACTGAGAATGAGGGGCTAATCCTGGTCAGAAACGGGCAGAGGTCTGCGCCCTGCGTCCTCAACGCTCCCAAACGCGACCACAGCCCTTACGGGCACAGCCCTATGTCGGTGCAGCCTCTATGGTGCAGCCACCCAGGTAGCTTAGGGTTAGGATATGTGCTCTTCAACATAAGCCTGGCCAACCAGGTCCTGGAGAGTGTCACAGCATGCTCTGTAATCCCCTAGTGATGGTGGCCTTGGTGACGATGATCTTGCTGGAATACTGATGCCTTTTCTCCTCCCAGAAGCCCCAGAAGCCTATTGAAATGAAGGGGTGTGCACCTCTCACTGGCCTCTGTTTACCCTCTGGCTAACTGAAATTAGTTCTGGGCTTTCCAGGCAAATGTATCCATTTCAGGAGAGAGCTAGGAATAGGAAGGCTCTTTCTGCAGGCTCGGTGGGAAAGAGTCAGAGAGCTACATGCCTGAGGCATCTTTCTTCCTCCTTCGCTCATTGTGTTCCCTAACTTCTAACTCTCTGCCAGGCCAGGCCCTGTTTCTTTTACTGCCAACCCCCCCTAACCCCTCGTCTTCCACCTACTTCCCGCTCTATTATGCCTTCTCCTTTTTTGCTCTCTTCTGTGGCCCTTTGAAAATGAATGCAGGCCTAGCTAAGCCTCATGAAGGAAATCTACCAACAAAAGATGCATTCCTTGCTTATGGGAGGCGGGGTAGATCTAGAAGGGCATGGCGTAGGTTCCCTGGTAAAGGGAGGAAGAAAGAATAGAGGAGGCCAGGAAGTGCACGTTAGTGCCGGATGAGGATAAAAATGTCAGCCCATTGTGGGGTCCATTCCATCTTCCCCCTTTCCCCACATTAGAACCCTCCCTCCACTATTCAGGGCCCACTTTATCCCACATCCCCATGCTTCTCTCGTTCTACCACCCCCCACTCACCCAGGCCGCTCCTCTTCTCCACAGGGACCCCTTCATCCAGCCCTACCTTCCCTTTTTGCCTACCCGGCCTCCTCCTTTATTTACTCTGCACTTCCTCTCCCCCACCTCTACAGTCCTGCCTCTTTTCCACCCTCCCTTTACCAGGGAACTCATTACATAACCACTGAACCTTTTAGAAGGACTGCGTCCCCTCAACTGATTACCCAACTACTCTGTTTCTGTGCCGAAAGCAGGACTCGAACCCAGGCCCCCAGTGCTGTAACACAAGCACTTAACCTCTAGGCCACTGCAGTTAGCTGGTGTTTGGTCGAGCGGGGGGCCAGATGGTCTATCCTCCTTGGCTCCAGTGAACATGTTTCACAACTGAAATGGTTATGCTCACGGGGGCATGCAGAAGAAAGATATATACGCCCAAAAGCTACCCTCAGAAGTACAGCCACCAGTGGCTCAAGTGGTAAGTGCTTGGTCTTGGAATGCTGGAGACCTGAGTTCTAATCCAATGTCTGCAATCTCCTGGGCATGTTTTTTTTTAATTAAAAAAATATATTTTTTAATTGAAAATGGGTATGCATTGCCCTGAGCAATCAGCCAACAGCCAATGCCCCTTCAATACCTGCATTCCTACTAGCAGTTGTGCCTTTGTTTTCTGCACTCTGGCCTAGGTAACACCCATACAAAAGTTTGTCTCTCTGGCCCCAGTTGACTGGAAAAAAACGAGGGGAAAAGGTGTAATCTACGGGTCATGGTTGATACAATAATTGCCCTGGGACTCAAACAGGACACCTTCACGAGGTGCTATGAGGTGACCACCGGCCCCTGCATAGCAAGCAAACCTGTATCAGCATCTCACCAGCAACTGAATGTGTCGCCTGCAGGCTACACATAAGAGGCTGCAGTAGGTGCATTAACCCATCGGGCTGTGGACCCTCCTTCCTCTGAGAGCAGGAAACTGAATTTCCATGTTGCCTTCCTTTGGCACATTTGATCTATCTTTCAACCCAATTCAGAGGATGTTTTGCTTCACGGAGAGATGATAATCATTGTGAGGTGTCAGCCACTAATAGCTAAGCAGGTCAGTTAAATCTTTGACTTTGTCATTGGGGTGTACTGATATGCGCTGGGCAGTCTTCTGTCCTGTGCTACTGTATGCATTCTTATTGCTGCTTGTTCACGATTCCTAAATGTAAACAGTGAAATATTTGAAAGACTCTTGATGCAACAAGCATTTCCCACTCTTTGCCCTGGGGGTGAGAGGGCTGCTTTCGGCCTTCAACACCCTCAATTTTGGAGTGGCCGGCTCCACCACTGAGAATGAGGGGCTAATCCTGGTCGGAAACGGGCAGAGGTCTGCGCCCTGCGTCCTCCAGGCGTCCCTAATGCTCCCAAACGCGACCACAGCCCTTACGGACACAGCCCTATGTCGGTGCAGCCTCTATGGTGCAGCCACCCAGGTAGCTTAGGGTTAGGATATGTGCTCTTCAACATAAGCCTGGCCAACCAGGTCCTGGAGAGTGTCACAGCATGCTCTGTAATCCCCTAGTGATGGTGGCCTTGGTGACGATGATCTTGCTGGAATACTGATGCCTTTTTTCCTCCCAGAAGCCCCAGAAGCCTATTGAAATGAAGGGGTGTGCACCTCTCACTGGCCTCTGTTTACCCTCTGGCTAACTGAAATTAGTTCTGGGCTTTCCAGGCAAATGTATCCATTTCGAGAGAGAGCTAGGAATAGGAAGGCTCTTTCTGCAGGCTCGGTGGGAAAGAGTCAGAGAGCTACATGCCTGAGGCATCTTTCTTCCTCCTTCGCTCATTGTGTTCCCTAACTTCTAACTCTCTGCCAGGCCAGGCCCTGTTTCTTTTACTGCCAACCCCCCCTAACCCCTCGTCTTCCACCTACTTCCCGCTCTATTATGCCTTCTCCTTTTTTGCTCTCTTCTGTGGCCCTTTGAAAATGAATGCAGGCCTAGCTAAGCCTCATGAAGGAAATCTACCAACAAAAGATGCATTCCTTGCTTATGGGAGGCGGGCTAGATCTAGAAGGGCATGGCGTAGGTTCCCTGGTAAAGGGAGGAAGAAAGAATAGAGGAGGCCAGGAAGTGCACGTTAGTGCCGGATGAGGATAAAAATGTCAGCCCATTGTGGGGTCCATTCCATCTTCCCCCTTCCTCATGGCCCCTTTCCCCACATTAGAACCCTCCCTCCACTATTCAGGGCCCAGTTTATCCCACATCCCCATGCTTCTCTCGTTCTACCACCCCCCCACTCACCCAGGCCGCTCCTCTTCTCCACACGGACCCCTTCATCCAGCCCTACCTTCCCTTTTTGCCTACCCGGCCTCCTCCTTTATTTACTCTGCACTTCCTCTCCCCCACCTCTACAGTCCTGCCTCTTTTCCACCCTCCCTTTACCAGGGAACTCATTACATAACCACTGAACCTTTTAGAAGGACTGGGTCCCCTCAACTGATTACCCAACTACTCTGTTTCTGTGCCGAAAGCAGGACTCGAACCCAGGCCCCCAGTGCTGTAACACAAGCACTTAACCTCTAGGCCACTGCAGTTAGCTGGTGTTTGGTGGAGCGGGGGGCCAGATGGTCTATCCTCCTTGGCTCCAGTGAACATGTTTCACAACTGAAATGGTTATGCTCACGGGGGCATGCAGAAGAAAGATATATACGCCCAAAAGCTACCCTCAGAAGCACAGCCACCAGTGGCTCAAGTGGTAAGTGCTTGGTCTTGGAATGCTGGAGACCTGAGTTCTAATCCAATGTCTGCAATCTCCTGGGCATGTTTTTTTTTAATTAAAAAAATATATTTTTTAATTGAAAATGGGTATGCATTGCCCTGAGCAATCAGCCAACAGCCAATGCCCCTTCAATACCTGCATTCCTACTAGCAGTTGTGCCTTTGTTTTCTGCACTCTGGCCTAGGTAACACCCATACAAAAGTTTGTCTCTCTGGCCCCAGTTGACTGGAAAAAAACGAGGGGAAAAGGTGTAATCTACGGGTCATGGTTGATACAATAATTGCCCTGGGACTCAAACAGGACACCTTCACGAGGTGCTATGAGGTGACCACCGGCCCCTGCATAGCAAGCAAACCTGTATCAGCATCTCACCAGCAACTGAATGTGTCGCCTGCAGGCTACACATAAGAGGCTGCAGTAGGTGCATTAACCCATCGGGCTGTGGACCCTCCTTCCTCTGAGAGCAGGAAACTGAATTTCCATGTTGCCTTCCTTTGGCACATTTGATCTATCTTTCAACCCAATTCAGAGGATGTTTTGCTTCACGGAGAGATGATAATCATTGTGAGGTGTCAGCCACTAATAGCTAAGCAGGTCAGTTAAATCTTTGACTTTGTCATTGGGGTGTACTGATATGCGCTGGGCAGTCTTCTGTCCTATGCTACTGTATGCATTCTTATTGCTGCTTGTTCACGATTCCTAAATGTAAACAGTGAAAGATTTGAAAGACTCTTGATGCAACAAGCATTTCCCACTCTTTGCCCTGGGGGTGAGAGGGCTGCTTTCGGCCTTCAACACCCTCAATTTTGGAGTGGCCGGCTCCACCACTGAGAATGAGGGGCTAATCCTGGTCGGAAACGGGCAGAGGTCTGCGCCCTGCGTCCTCCACGCGTCCCTAACGCGTCCCAAACGCGACCACAGCCCTTACGGGCACAGCCCTATGTCGGTGCAGCCTCTATGGTGCAGCCACCCAGGTAGCTTAGGGTTAGGATATGTGCTCTTCAACATAAGCCTGGCCAACCAGGTCCTGGAGAGTGTCACAGCATGCTCTGTAATCCCCTAGTGATGGTGGCCTTGGTGACGATGATCTTGCTGGAATACTGATACCTTTTTTCCTCCCAGAAGCCCCAGAAGCCTATTGAAATGAAGGGGTGTGCACCTCTCACTGGCCTCTGTTTACCCTCTGGCTAACTGAAATTAGTTCTGGGCTTTCCAGGCAAATGTATCCATTTCGGGAGAGAGCTAGGAATAGGAAGGCTCTTTCTGCAGGCTCGGTGGGAAAGAGTCAGAGAGCTACATGCCTGAGGCATCTTTCTTCCTCCTTCGCTCATTGTGTTCCCTAACTTCTAACTCTCTGCCAGGCCAGGCCCTGTTTCTTTTACTGCCAACCCCCCCAACCCCTCGTCTTCCACCTACTTCCCGCTCTATTATGCCTTCTCCTTTTTTGCTCTCTTCTGTGGCCCTTTGAAAATGAATGCAGGCCTAGCTAAGCCTCATGAAGGAAATCTACCAACAAAAGATGCATTCCTTGCTTATGGGAGGCGGGGTAGATCTAGAAGGGCATGGCGTAGGTTCCCTGGTAAAGGGAGGAAGAAAGAATAGAGGAGGCCAGGAAGTGCACGTTAGTGCCGGATGAGGATAAAAATGTCAGCCCATTGTGGGGTCCATTCCATCTTCCCCCTTCCTCATGGCCCCTTTCCCCACATTAGAACCCTCCCTCCACTATTCAGGGCCCACTTTATCCCACATCCCCATGCTTCTCTCGTTCTACCACCCCCCACTCACCCAGGCCGTTCCTCTTCTCCACAGCGACCCCTTCATCCAGCCCTACCTTCCCTTTTTGCCTACCCGGCCTCCTCCTTTATTTACTCTGCACTTCCTCTCCCCCACCTCTACAGTCCTGCCTCTTTTCCACCCTCCCTTTACCAGGGAACTCATTACATAACCACTGAACCTTTTAGAAGGACTGGGTCCCCTCAACTGATTACCCAACTACTCTGTTTCTGTGCCGAAAGCAGGACTCGAACCCAGGCCCCCAGTGCTGTAACACAAGCACTTAACCTCTAGGCCACTGCAGTTAGCTGGTGTTTGGTGGAGCGGGGGGCCAGATGGTCTATCCTCCTTGGCTCCAGTGAACATGTTTCACAACTGAAATGGTTATGCTCACGGGGGCATGCAGAAGAAAGATATATACGCCCAAAAGCTACCCTCAGAAGCACAGCCACCAGTGGCTCAAGTGGTAAGTGCTTGGTCTTGGAATGCTGGAGACCTGAGTTCTAATCCAATGTCTGCAATCTCCTGGGCATGTTTTTTTTTAATTAAAAAAATATATTTTTTAATTGAAAATGGGTATGCATTGCCCTGAGCAATCAGCCAACAGCCAATGCCCCTTCAATACCTGCATTCCTACTAGCAGTTGTGCCTTTGTTTTCTGCACTCTGGCCTAGGTAACACCCATACAAAAGTTTGTCTCTCTGGCCCCAGTTGACTGGAAAAAAACGAGGGGAAAAGGTGTAATCTACGGGTCAAGGTTGATACAATAATTGCCCTGGGACTCAAACAGGACACCTTCACGAGGTGCTATGAGGTGACCACCGGCCCCTGCATAGCAAGCAAACCTGTATCAGCATCTCACCAGCAACTGAATGTGTCGCCTGCAGGCTACACATAAGAGGCTGCAGTAGGTGCATTAACCCATCGGGCTGTGGACCCTCCTTCCTCTGAGAGCAGGAAACTGAATTTCCATGTTGCCTTCCTTTGGCACATTTGATCTATCTTTCAACCCAATTCAGAGGATGTTTTGCTTCACGGAGAGATGATAATCATTGTGAGGTGTCAGCCACTAATAGCTAAGCAGGTCAATTAAATCTTTGACTTTGTCATTGGGGTGTACTGATATGCGCTGGGCAGTCTTCTGTCCTGTGCTACTGTATGCATTCTTATTGCTGCTTGTTCACAATTCCTAAATGTAAACAGTGAAAGATTTGAAAGACTCTTGATGCAACAAGCATTTCCCACTCTTTGCCCTGGGGGTGAGAGGGCTGCTTTCGGCCTTCAACACCCTCAATTTTGGAGTGGCCGGCTCCACCACTGAGAATGAGGGGCTAATCCTGGTCGGAAACGGGCAGAGGTCTGCGCCCTGCGTCCTCCAGGCGTCCCTAATGCTCCCAAACGCGACCACAGCCCTTACGGACACAGCCCTATGTCGGTGCAGCCTCTATGGTGCAGCCACCCAGGTAGCTTAGGGTTAGGATATGTGCTCTTCAACATAAGCCTGGCCAACCAGGTCCTGGAGAGTGTCACAGCATGCTCTGTAATCCCCTAGTGATGGTGGCCTTGGTGACGATGATCTTGCTGGAATACTGATGCCTTTTTTCCTCCCAGAAGCCCCAGAAGCCTATTGAAATGAAGGGGTGTGCACCTCTCACTGGCCTCTGTTTACCCTCTGGCTAACTGAAATTAGTTCTGGGCTTTCCAGGCAAATGTATCCATTTCGGGAGAGAGCTAGGAATAGGAAGGCTCTTTCTGCAGGCTCGGTGGGAAAGAGTCAGAGAGCTACATGCCTGAGGCATCTTTCTTCCTCCTTCGCTCATTGTGTTCCCTAACTTCTAACTCTCTGCCAGGCCAGGCCCTGTTTCTTTTACTGCCAACCCCCCCTAACCCCTCGTCTTCCACCTACTTCCCGCTCTATTATGCCTTCTCCTTTTTTGCTCTCTTCTGTGGCCCTTTGAAAATGAATGCAGGCCTAGCTAAGCCTCATGAAGGAAATCTACCAACAAAAGATGCATTCCTTGCTTATGGGAGGCGGGGTAGATCTAGAAGGGCATGGCGTAGGTTCCCTGGTAAAGGGAGGAAGAAAGAATAGAGGAGGCCAGGAAGTGCACGTTAGTGCCGGATGAGGATAAAAATGTCAGCCCATTGTGGGGTCCATTCCATCTTCCCCCTTTCCCCACATTAGAACCCTCCCTCCACTATTCAGGGCCCACTTTATCCCACATTCCCATGCTTCTCTCGTTCTACCACCCCCCACTCACCCAGGCCGCTCCTCTTCTCCACAGGGACCCCTTCATCCAGCCCTACCTTCCCTTTTTGCCTACCCGGCCTCCTCCTTTATTTACTCTGCACTTCCTCTCCCCCACCTCTACAGTCCTGCCTCTTTTCCACCCTCCCTTTACCAGGGAACTCATTACATAACCACTGAACCTTTTAGAAGGACTGGGTCCCCTCAACTGATTACCCAACTACTCTGTTTCTGTGCCGAAAGCAGGACTCGAACCCAGGCCCCCAGTGCTGTAACACAAGCACTTAACCTCTAGGCCACTGCAGTTAGCTGGTGTTTGGTGGAGCGGGGGGCCAGATGGTCTATCCTCCTTGGCTCCAGTGAACATGTTTCACAACTGAAATGGTTATGCTCACGGGGGCATGCAGAAGAAAGATATATACGCCCAAAAGCTACCCTCAGAAGCACAGCCACCAGTGGCTCAAGTGGTAAGTGCTTGGTCTTGGAATGCTGGAGACCTGAGTTCTAATCCAATGTCTGCAATCTCCTGGGCATGTTTTTTTTTAATTAAAAAAATATATTTTTTAATTGAAAATGGGTATGCATTGCCCTGAGCAATCAGCCAACAGCCAATGCCCCTTCAATACCTGCATTCCTACTAGCAGTTGTGCCTTTGTTTTCTGCACTCTGGCCTAGGTAACACCCATACAAAAGTTTGTCTCTCTGGCCCCAGTTGACTGGAAAAAAACGAGGGGAAAAGGTGTAATCTACGGGTCATGGTTGATACAATAATTGCCCTGGGACTCAAACAGGACACCTTCACGAGGTGCTATGAGGTGACCACCGGCCCCTGCATAGCAAGCAAACCTGTATCAGCATCTCACCAGCAACTGAATGTGTCGCCTGCAGGCTACACATAAGAGGCTGCAGTAGGTGCATTAACCCATCGGGCTGTGGACCCTCCTTCCTCTGAGAGCAGGAAACTGAATTTCCATGTTGCCTTCCTTTGGCACATTTGATCTATCTTTCAACCCAATTCAGAGGATGTTTTGCTTCACGGAGAGATGATAATCATTGTGAGGTGTCAGCCACTAATAGCTAAGCAGGTCAGTTAAATCTTTGACTTTGTCATTGGGGTGTACTGATATGCGCTGGGCAGTCTTCTGTCCTGTGCTACTGTATGCATTCTTATTGCTGCTTGTTCACGATTCCTAAATGTAAACAGTGAAATATTTGAAAGACTCTTGATGCAACAAGCATTTCCCACTCTTTGCCCTGGGGGTGAGAGGGCTGCTTTCGGCCTTCAACACCCTCAATTTTGGAGTGGCCGGCTCCACCACTGAGAATGAGGGGCTAATCCTGGTCGGAAACGGGCAGAGGTCTGCGCCCTGCGTCCTCCAGGCGTCCCTAATGCTCCCAAACGCGACCACAGCCCTTACGGACACAGCCCTATGTCGGTGCAGCCTCTATGGTGCAGCCACCCAGGTAGCTTAGGGTTAGGATATGTGCTCTTCAACATAAGCCTGGCCAACCAGGTCCTGGAGAGTGTCACAGCATGCTCTGTTATCCCCTAGTGATGGTGGCCTTGGTGACGATGATCTTGCTGGAATACTGATGCCTTTTTTCCTCCCAGAAGCCCCAGAAGCCTATTGAAATGAAGGGGTGTGCACCTCTCACTGGCCTCTGTTTACCCTCTGGCTAACTGAAATTAGTTCTGGGCTTTCCAGGCAAATGTATCCATTTCGGGAGAGAGCTAGGAATAGGAAGGCTCTTTCTGCAGGCTCGGTGGGAAAGAGTCAGAGAGCTACATGCCTGAGGCATCTTTCTTCCTCCTTCGCTCATTGTGTTCCCTAACTTCTAACTC